>NC_047528.1:14221900-14824400 GCF_012275295.1 Melopsittacus undulatus | reverse complement strand
ATGTAACATGTAATATGTTGAGAGTCTTTCTGTGATAAGATAGCTATAACTTTCCAGGTGCTTAATCATAGGAAAACGAAAATGAAAGTGAGTAATGTACTGGTAATCTGTCTTCTGTATGATTGAAAACGTAATAATATAGCATTTTATCAAATAGAGCAATTAACTATGGGATACAAATTCATAAGGAGGAGGTCACACATGGTCAAACATTAACTAGAACCCCTACCTGCTGATGTCCTTTACGTTTTAAATAAATCGGAATTTCTGAATCAGACTGGGTTTTCATCTCTTAGGATCAAAACTATTTGCCATTGAGATGGTCACATACTATGAGTGTTATTCAACAATTAATGATATGCTAAAGACTTTGGGAGTGGGCATGAGGGAGAATAGAGCAAGAATGGACAGCAAGGCTGCCCTTGAGTGTTTAACCAAAACGTAACACCAAGTGTTGCAATCAGGCAACAGACATGATGTGCAGCCACTATAGTCCTGATATGGCAAGATCAGCAACAGGGTTTAGACAAAATCTATGTCAGTGTCCTGGGTTCAGCAGTAGCAGTCACTTTTTTTTCTTAGTAGCTGGTGCAGTGCTGTGTTTTTGACTTTTGGCCTGGGAACACTGCTGATAACAACAATACTTTTAGTTACTGTTCAAATGTTTAGTGTAACCAAGGAGTTGTGTCTCATGGTCTGCCAGGGAGGAGGGGAAGCTAGGAGGAAGCAGAGACAGGACACCTGACCCAAACTAATCAAAGAGGTATTCCATACCACAGCATGTCACACCCATGATGTAACTGGGAGGAACTTGGAAGGGCGGGTGGACTGGAGGGTTGGACTAAGTATAAGTCTGTAGGGCTGGGTGCTGGCAGGTGTTAAGGTGTTGTATTCTCTTCCCTTTTTATTTACTTTATCATTATTATTATTGCTGGCAGCAGTAGTGATTTGTGTTATACCTTAGTTACTGGACTGTTCTAATCTCAACCCATGGGAGTTGCATTTTTTTTGATTCTCCTCCCCATCCCTCTGGGAGCAGTGGTGGGGGGTGGGGGGTGAGGGTGAGACAGAGACTATGTGGCTGACTGGGTTTAAACCAGGACAGTCAGCCTGTGCCTTGTATCAATATTGTTACCATTTCTGTGATGGAATGCATCTATTTAACATGCTGAAAATCAAAACTGAGAATAGAATATTTTGTCAATAGAAAATGGTATTAATTTAAACTGTTTTTACTAAAGAAATAGCAATAGCTATAACATGCAGCTTGCATCTAATGCCAGTAAAGACTACAAGAGTCCTTTTGACTCTTCACTTCTGGTAGTGTACCACTTATTCAGCACAAGTTTATGTTGTTGTTTTATTTGTTTGTTTTCCTCATGTACTCATCTCCACAAAGCATTTTATCATCCTTCCAAATGAAAAAATAAGATACAGCAGAAGTTTTCCATGCAGTGCAGGTTACTCAGTAAATAATGGGTAACTTATAGATCTGCCTCCTTGCCCGCTTTGATACCTTAGCTCTAGGCCCTGTCCTGAAAAATTGGAAACTTCTTGCCTTTACTGATCCCACCTCCTGTTCAAAAGACAGAACAAACATTCACTAAGCCTTGCAGCTCCTTTTCCTGGTGCAGTAAAAAATAAATATCACATTTTGGAGATGAGAGACAAGTTGCTGAAGGACTAAATAATCTGGCCAAAGACATCTAAGGACCCAGGACCTAAATCTATATTAAGAATTGGAAATGCTTGATTCCCAGCTCTATTGTTCCATTAAGTCAATTTGTTTCTACAGCAAAGTGGAAGGGAAAATCATAGGGGTGTGGCATAAGCATCTTGTCTGTAAAGTACCAAAGAAAATAAGCAACCTGTTATCCTTTTGTTTTTCTTTTTTCCCCAACCTCTATTTATAGTTTGTAGATAAAACTATTTAAATATAGTTTATTTTTTAACTATTTAAAAATCGTGTTTAAAAAGCAAACATAAGTTAAAAAAACCCTTAGAGAAACCACTCCCCCCTCCCCCAAGCTATGACCAGATTGTCACCCTTCACTGGACTCAATCAAACACCCATTAAGATCAGTGATTAAACACCACTGCTACTATTTTACTGGGAGGGGTGGCAAAGAGCAAGAGGGAGATATCACACTTCCCTATCAACACATGTAAGGAGGGTGCTGTCAAGTTGTGTGGGCTTTTTTTTCACTGAATAAAAATATTCAAATTCCTGCTGGTTCAATGGCTTCAATAGGGATGTGATCCCTGACACCAAGAATGCTTTTAATTTATTCCTTCAGTAATACATGAAAATGAAGCTATGTTTGTCTACCTATTATAGGGAAGTTGATATAGATTATCTTACATTTTTAAATAACTACAGTATCACAGTTTGAATGTAAGTGGACTAACATGATTTAAGATGTACGTGACATAACTATGTACCAGATCCTCAGCTTGGGCAAAGGACTGCAGCTCCCTTCTTTGGCAATTAACACCCTTAGTGATCTGCTCCCTGGTTTGGTTTCATAACACAAATTGTGATAATCTTTGCAACATTATCAGTCAAATAAAGCGACAACATGATCAATCTATAACTGGTGAGGTATGTCAGATACAAGTCCATAGGTGTCATAGACAAAATAAATAAATACTGAAAATGATTACCCAGATTTGCTTCTGTGCCTGTTCCTAGCAAATGCATATATATATATATATCACTGCACAATTCCTGTATTTTTAAAAAAATCGAGTTTTTCAGTGTATTCTCTCAAAACTTGTCTCTTAGGGTGAGTGATAAAGGTATGTATGTATGTATCATCTAATTTTCTTAACTTCCTTTTTAGTCAGTGGAAAGAGCAGGCACTTTGAGGAAATGATTCATCTTATCCTAAAGCATATGTGCAAAATTAATTAGACAGCTTGTGCCCTGAAAGTACGGATTTTTCTGCACTGACTAGATGATGATTAGGTCTGATGCAGACACCTACATTTTATATCCCTAATGTTAATCAAGACAAATGTCACTGTAAGAATGCTGATCATGAACACAGAGAAGAGAAATGGTGCTATATGGCTTGTATTCCCAACCAAGACTGGATACAATTTTGATTTTGAATATGCTTATGGTTGTTAACCACACAGTCTGCAAACTAGAAATTGCCTATGATTTGGTAAAAAAGTGCCTGTTTAGTGAAACATAAGTGAAACACATAGTGAAACATAACACAATTCATACTTTTGAATACCCAATACAAATACAGTCACCTTGCTCTCTCAAATGATCAAAGCTGCAGATTATGATCTATAAAATAGGATATGAATTCTTGCTACCTGAAGAACCACTTTTCTCTATACTGTGCTTTTGCACTAGAGACAAATTGAGGCAATGCACATAAATCCTTCATAACAAGAGAAGTTTCTGACAGCTACTCAATCTGGAATGAAAACTCTCACACCTTTTTTCCTATTCTTTAAAAGGTTAGCAGTTACTAGAGCTTTAACAGAGATGAGACTTCAAACAGTCCATATACATAATAGTAAATACTGCCCAGAACTACAAACTAAACAGACGAGTGCTGGTGTGTGAAGGAAGAATTTTTTTCTTTTACATCAGAATGAAGATGGGGGTAGAAGATTCAGCAGATGTATTCTGAAAGAGAAACAGGACTAAGATTTTAACAGGTGAGACCGTGTAGAAAGCCTTTGCTATAAAAGTTCAATAAGATGGGAACATCTTAAAAAACCTTGTGCCACCCCTAAATTCAGACCAAAGGGCCAATCTGAGTCACAGTCCTGAAAGAGGGCAGAGTTGAATTGCCTAATCATCTACATTAGCAAGTAACATAGTTGGTAGGATAGGATCTGTACAGCAAAAGTGTTGGTGCTAAGGAGCTCACATCCATCACATGCATGTTTCAGGGTTTTACTTTGGGTTGCCTTTACCCTGGTCACTAGAATTGTCCTGGTCATGCTACACTTCAGAGGTGCTTCTATGCACATCTTCGGTTTGGCATCATCCAAAAGAAAGCCAATTCATGTATTTTGAGTCCGCTCTTGATGTAAAATGCAGTGAATCAGGAGATTCACTTCAAAAGAGCCTGTTCCTGAAACACCCTACGATGCTTTCTGTGCCTGTGGGCCCCACTCTCATAGACAGGCCCTGAGCATCTGTGGGGCATGTAGCAGATCCATGTATATCACAAAGGTCTTCATTTCAAAAGGAAGGCTGTGAAGAGAGGGCAACGCTGCCACAGGCATCCGTGGCAGTTCTGCCCAGGAAGCAGGAAGTCTGACTTGGCTCTCACTATGGCAGGTTGCAAAACCTGAGGCAGGGCTAGACATCAAAGGTGGGCTTTGCCAGTCACATAAGCAGTGATAAACCACAAAAGTGCTGATACAGCAGGTCAGGGAGGACCCTCTGTATGTGTAACTGTCCTTTTCACTGCTTCAGGATGCTTTGATTCAAAGCTGCCCTAGCACTGGCAAGCTAAGTGGGATGAGATCCATTCCTCCCTGCTCATGTAACACTTCTTCACTTACACCTTCTAAACATTTATTTTTGCACTCCACTCCCACTCTTAAACACCACTTCTCCCTAAAGACTTCTCCTTAAACACCACACACTGCACTCAGCTTTTGTCGCTGTGAGAGTTTAAGGTGACTTCAGCTTTCTCAGGGAGAATTTGGGAAGAAAGTGTTGGGAAGGATGAACTGAGTTGTGACTTCTTTGGGGAAGGCCGAGAGCAGGGGAAAAGCAGGATGCTGCACTGGCTTTTGCATATTGATTTGCATGTTTTGATTCAATGACCAAGGTGGTTAGTGTTTAGAATTGGAACTCCTTTATATTCTTATTTGTAAAACTAAAGAAATTATTAAGTAATCAACACTGTTCTGAGGAAGAATACAATGTGCTTCCCATGTTACCATTAACAGAAAAGACAACAGCCATATATTATCCTGTAGTCACACTGTTTGTGAATCCTTCATTTCAGTGAATGCAACAAGAGAGAACCAAAGGAAGTGAAGTGTAAAGGCCATGAGGCTATCACAGTTAATTCAGAATCTCACGCAACTCTTTTTCTTCCTTTTTTTCTTTTCCCCCACCAATATTACTGTACATGTGATTGTCTGCAGAAAGGTGAACTTTGAAGAAAAAAAACAAACCAACAGTCTTAGGCTCCATTCTCTTTACAAAATGCATTTATGTATAAGAAACTAAAAAGAGCAGTAGCTTGTGAGAATTTTTAGTTTCTGATCTACCATACTGCAACTAAGAAAATGCCATATTCTCATTTTGGTGATTCCAGTGGTAATCAAATATAACTAGAATTATACCACTGACTTTAATGTGTGGTAAAGCAGGGCCAGTGATATCTGAATCTAGCTTAGGCTTTAGACACAACTCTGAACTTTCTGACTTTATTACACAATACTATTCTTTCCAGTTAGCTGACAACGGCCTGGCCTAGGAAATTCAGAAAGAATTCCACTATAGAAAAGAAGAGCTGCAATTGTCTGCTTTGATTCCTTTTTTTTTTCCGGGAGTGACAAGTTCACTGACTTTGATAAAAGTACTGCCAGGCGTACATCAGCATCTGAACAGAGAATCAGGCCCTAAGTCATTCTCTGTTCTTTACTACTATGAAATGGATATTGCATATAACCCATTTTAAAAGAATGCTTAACTTCTGTAGCATAAAATGTCCCTCGTTATGATTTCTAGGAGATGGAGGTCAGTACGGCTGGAGTGAAAAGGACTTATTTTCAGTTAAATCTCTTCAAAGGGTGATTGCTGTGCATTACCAATGGGACTTTAACAAAGGTTTTCCTCTTTTCTATTGTGTAACAATCCACTGCCTTAAGAAAAAGAACACCTGCAATAAAATGAAGTCTGTCTAACACAATATAAAAAGTGTGGAGACTTGTTAAAGATGGAAGATTGAGACCTGACCTGAAATATTGCAGTAGAAATGGTGATGATGTAAATCATGACTGAAATGAGATTTTATACAATATCTGAAGCAAGGATAAATCTTTTACAAAGCCATAAAAAAGCAATTGAGAAACAAGCTTAATTTTAAGAGCTAGTGCTCGCAAAAGGGCACTATTGTTGGGGAAAGGGTTGACTGTTAACAGCCTACAGCCACCGGAGAGGATGTTAAAGAAGGCAATACGCAAAGCAGAAGTGACTCTGTACAGATCAGCATTTCTTTCTCTGCTGTGAAGGCAGGCGCTGAGCCAGCACAGCGGTGCGCACACTGAGCAGAGGGGAAGGATGCTTCCCACACAGCCCCCATGCCCACAACCAGCTGGCAGGGGATTGCCCTGCACAGCACAGGCAGCTGCTGGGTAAGAAAACCTGGAGAGATGGCTCAAAGGCCATTAACCAGTGCTTTGAGCATGGCTGGTTGCTTTCTTCTGCTGTTCAGAAGCCTAATCCTGCAAAAGGCTCACTCAGAGCTAAATGAGATGTGCAGACTTGTAGGGAAAAAAGAGTGGAGGAAAGAGAGGAAGGGTGTAAGAAGGTCATTTTACAAACCTCCAAACCATCTGTATTCATTCTTTGTCTTCTATGGCCTATTTGTTCTTTCAGTAACTGAAATAACCTATTTCTTGGGTCCAAACCTCATCAGTTGTGTGATGCAGTGACAAAATGTGTTTTTATTACTATGTAGTGTGGGACTATTGTTGTGTGCAAAGCCCCAGCTGCTTCACAGAAAATGAGCCTATGCAGAGAGCCCTCCCTGGCTCTGCGGGGTGAGGAAAATGCTGGTGGCAGTGCTGGCAGCTGGCTCCCTCAAGGAGAAGAGCTATCAGCTTGCATTGACATTACAGCATCACTAAGAAGCAACTCCATAGACCTCCAGGGGAAAAAAAAAGCATGGAGAGAAAGGAATGATGAAGAAAAGGCACTGTATGAATCTCCCACCCACCCTGGGTCTAAGAAGAGATACACGGAGAGCTGCTACTATGTCCTTGAATTAGTGTTAAAGTCCAACAATGCTGGCCCAAATTACTGTGTGCCACGCACATACCACATTCTCTGGCTAATGATTTGCTCCCACAGTTCTGTGTGAGCAGAACTAAACCTGCGTTTTGTTCATGAAAATAAAAAAGAAGTAGAGGACAACTGGAGACAGTCCACGCTCTTTCTGACTCAAGGGATAAAGAAATCCTCATTATGCAACTTAACTACATGTGAAAGCAATGCAATCTCTTGCTGAGTATTTACCTGTGTTGTGCTAGTGATCTTTTCTGCCAATGCACTTCAACATTCATGAAAAAAAGGAAAGTAGAAGAATTTGTGGAGGAATGATTAAGCTAATACCCTAATTCATGTCTCCAATTAATGTATGCTTTTCTGTATTATGATGTAACTTATTAAAGTATTATTTTTTATTTATTATTACTATCCTAAATTAATTATGCCAGTGATCTAATTATTATTTTTAACAATGTCAGTTGGTAGCTTCAGTTAGTAGACGTGCTGGAAACTAAGGTTAGAAAAAAATGTTTTCAAACCCAGCAAAATTTACAACTAGATCAATTCAGAGAAATTCAGCAAATGTGCTTTTTCAGGTTTAGCACTCCACTGGCAAAATATTATGAGCAGATGCAGTAGTGTAATATATCAGCTTCTGTACTTTTCTCCATTCACATATTTATTTACTTTCATTTTGATGGTAATAATAATAATCAATCTTTTTGTGACAGCCTTCTTCATATTATCCATCAGAGAGATTTGGTTTTCAGTGCTAACACATACATGATACTTTTCAGCTACATATCTCAAAGCTGGAAAAGCTGAGGATCAGTGATGTCAAATGGCACATCGAAAAACTGAGTTAGACAACTATGAACAACATCTAAGATACTGTGCAGCTTCTTGCCTATCATGCTTGTTAATAAGTATTGTCAGCTATTATTAACTAGAGTTTACTGGCTTGTAATTTTTACTAATGATAGTTTGCTATGTGACAACTTCAGAACGGGTTTAATTTTTAATGTAACAAAGCACAATGTACATTCTTTTTATTATTATGTATCAGTTCAGCTGTGTACATTGAAGCATTAAATATGTGCCAGATGCTGCATAGCAGTTTTCACCTCTGTGTTTAAAGGCAAATACAGCCCTAGGTGAGCAGCGAAGCTTGATCCTGCTGATACAGAACACTGATGGAGTTGAGAAAAGTGCCCATCTACTGGGAAACATCCCATTTAACTCTTACGGGTAGGGGAGGGCAGAGAGCAGAAAAAAAGTCTGGAATCAGCCTGTCTGCTAGATCAGGAGCCAGACTGATGATCTCTGACAGCAAAACTGATTCACTATGCAAAATTCAATGCTGCTCACAGTGGGCACTTTGGAAGACTTCTAACACACAGAATGCTGAGGTTTAAACTTTGTCAGGTGGAAACGGGTGGGAGAGGATGGAGCTGCTACAGATGGAAGAAGAAAGGAAATACATTCCCATTCTTGCAGAAAGGAGAAACATTTTTTGCTACATAGATCTGTTCATGCGTTTATGTACATACTCATGTGTACAAATATAGAAACAAACACTGTAAATGTTACTGCATATGAAAAAAGCCTGAGAAAACAGAAATTAGAAGCAGTGATATTCTCTTTCACAAAGAAGTAAACATAAAGGTCCTAGGCAAATGCAATTACATTTAGTTTGTGTTTTTCAGTTTGCTTCCCTGAGCTTTGCATGAAGGTCATTATGGAGACACGGTTAAATTAAATTCCTATTAAAAATCTGCCCAAGAGGACTATCAGGAATTAGAAAGAAGTAACAGAGTATTTAGTAGCAGAGAATGAGGAACCAAAATACTGGAGAAGCATGCTGTCCACTTTACTGAAGTTGTTTTTTTTTTATGTGGTCACTTCGAGTAGCACAGAGGTTGATCTAGTCACTGTGATATTCCTTCTCGCTGTTTCTGATGCAAATACATTATGGGTTTGTAAGATTCAATACAAGATGATCCACAGTTCACCCACTCATGAGGTATTTTTATCTCAAGAGCTGCATATAGGTGTGCAAATGGAGCAATGAGAAATTATCTTATTTGTGTATATCTCTGCTTTATTTTGTGGCTTGATGCTCAGCATGACTCCACAAACACAGCAGGACAGGCTGGTCACACACTGTAAAGGAATAAGCTTTGCAGGAAACCTCCTGATGATTCTTGTAGACAAGTTTACCATGAGCTGGTCATGTACCCTCATGGCAAAGAAAGCAAACAGCCTTGTGAATTGTATTGCCAGCAGGTCAAAAGAGAAATATCTTTCTTCTCTGCTCATCTTTGGTGAGGCACCGCCTGGAATGCTGGATCTAGTGCTGGACTGCCTAGTACAAGACAGAGACAGCCATACTGGAGTGGGTCCAGAGCAGGGCCATGAAGGTGACTGGGCTTGAAGTATCTGCTGTATGAAAGAAGCTGAGAAAGCTGGAACTGTTCAGCCTGGAGAGAGAAGGCTCAGACAGAGCTTAGTAGCATGGATAAATACCTGATGGGATGGTGATTGGGAAGAGGTTATCAGACTCTTCCTGGAGGTGCACAAGAATGGGACAACAGGCAAAGAACACAGTTTGTAACACAAGAAAGTCCAGCTAGATATAAGGATCATTTTTCTTTTTTTTTTTTTTTTCCATGAGGTAGACAAGTACTGACACAGGGCATAAAAGAGTGGTGGGATCTCTATCTTTGGAAGTGTTCAAAGTATAACTGGATGAGTTACCTGATCTAAGCTTGCCTTTGTGAGCAGGGGGAGTATCAAGATGGCCCTCAGAGGTCACTTTCAACCCCAATTATTCTGTTACTTAGGTTGTAGAATAGAACTGTTTATGGCAGTACTTCACAGTCTGAATTTCAAAACTGGGTCCAAAATCTGTCTAAAAACAGATCTCAGAGCTCCAAGACTCCAGTATTTTTTTTTCTGGTGCTTTATTTGCTTGGCAGTGTTTAATATGTGCTGAAAATGAGAATTCTGGCAGAAAAAGAAAGATAGGACCATAACTGTTAACTTCCAACTTCAGCATTTCATGTTTTTGAAAGCTTCTTTCTATAATTTTAAATGTCCTTTTGATAGAGATTAACACAGAAAGAAATAAAAAAACAATGAAGGGCCAAAAGAAAAGTATTTACAGTTAACAACACTACCCATAATGATCTAAATGATTCTTATACTGCGCTTTTCAGCTTAATTGTAAAATCTATTTGGAGCATTGACTTCATTGTATTATCTGAGCATATTTCTGAGCACTGAACAAACTTAAGTAATAGCTGTGAGACCAGCTCTGGCTGAGCAAATGATAGTCTGCTTCTCTAGTAATAAGTGTTATTAGTATCTGAAGAAGTAAAAAGAACAAATATAGTGGTTGAACAAGTAACAAATGTTTTCACTGAAATCTTCAAAATAATTTTCTATGATATTCTTCAAGTCTGACCTCAGCTTCATTGATTTATAACACTTCACTCTTGCTTGCCAGTTAGCAAACTGAGAAACAACAAAAGGAATCTATCACATGCATTTACCTAAGGTAAATTATTTCAGGTAACTAGATGCAAGTAAAACAGATGAGGGTGATATGACATTTTCTTAAATGTGTGTGGTTTAGGCTTTATATTTTTTGTCCTCTTTCCTAAGGAAATAATATTTGTGCTACTGAGCTGTCTGTAAAAATAATTTTCAATACATTTTGCAACTTCAGCTTTATTTGAAAGGAAGACAATGCCTCTAAGACATCATCTAAGACATCTAGGACATCTAAGACATTAAGTCTGTACAGTCCTTATTAATACTGGCTGCTGGGTGAACAGAGCCACCATAAGGATAAGAAGCACCCAGACACTACACTTTCCATCTGATGCACGAGTACTGTCAATTTGCACATCTTTCTGGATTAGCCATAGTAATTTCTATTTCTTGATTGTGTAGTACATTTTTGGGAAAGACATTTTTATGGTGCTTGTGGTAGTACTGGTGGTCTAAGAGAAGAACAAAGCCTATGAATGCCAAGGGTGTATCAGTCCTTACTTGTTACTGTTTTAAGAAGCTTATGGATTGCTTTATATTATACTTGTACAAATGAAGCAGTGAATAAATTCTAATGAGAAGAAATAATATGAGAAAAAATTTGTTAACTTGGAAGCCTGACTTGGGGTTTCATAAGTTCAGCTTAAATAGGCATCTGTAATTAACTTTGTTTGGGCTTTCTAGTAATAAATAAAGCCACATTTCTTTTTTAGCCATATTTATTTTGAAACATGTGTTCTGTATTTCAAATAGAAATGCAGTAAATGCATAATAAGATTAAAGTAAGGATTTTCTAATTCTGGTAGATACACCCTTTATCTTTAGGCTGACTTGACTTTTTATTTTGGTGAATAAGCCGGAACTGCAAACAGATACACTATTTTAGAACACAGGAAGAAAAATTAAACTAAAAGAAAGAGGAAGAAAAGAAAGAAACTGGTAAAAAGTGAGAGAAACACATGGGCCTGATTCTTGCTGCATCATATGCAGTACATGACTTTGGCCTGGTCTATTCAAATTCTGTACTGCTTGCTGCCAGCATTAGCGGCTTAGTTGGTAGGAAATGGAAATCACGTTACAGTGTGTTTCAAGTCTTCATTTCATCTTAAGCAGAAAGTTCTTTGCATTGAATTCAGGGGAGCACTTTAGAAACATAACTTGGAAAGAAAAGACACACAGCAGAGAATTTTCTGTCTCTCTCACCAACTTCCATTCTTTGACTCAAACAGAATATTTTTGTGCTTTTAAAAGACCACCTGCTGAAACTGCCATGAAAAAAGGGATGTTGATAAACAAGGACATAACGGTCCTTGACAGAAGAGTATGAATCACTAGAAATGCATTCTGCTATATAAGCAATATCTGTTACATAAAACTGTGGAGATGTCATTTTATCTTTTTCTGCCTTTGCTTTATCTCGTTTTTTTCTACCTTGTCCCAGTAGGCAGGAAAGAGAATGGTAAAACCATTTCATGCATGTAGGAAAATGGGGCTTTGTCTCATTTGTTCCTGTCTTGTCTGTCTTGTTTCTGGTCATTTATGCAATACAAATAAAGGACTATCATTGTTGGTTTTGGTCGGTTTCTATTTATTTATTTATTTAAACCATGTGGCGTGTTTTTATTATGTCTGTGTTTGAACAGATGAAACAGAGAGCCAGGGAAGTAAAAACCAGGGAGACAATTCATCAGATTTATTGAGATAGCTTACATAGTTCTAGAAAACATTCTGTTAAGCAGTCCTACATAACTAAGTAGAAGTGATTTCTTCAAAATGGAAACACATCCTCTGGAAGTTCTGGATAATGCTGACATGAAGTAGACCTTCATAAAATCATAGAATCTTACAATGGTGTGAGCTGGAGGGGACCATAAAGCTCATTTAGTTCCAGCCTCCCTGCCATGGGCAGTGACACATTCCATCTTCATTTTACTGCTTTTGCAATAAATTGTGTTTTGCAGCACAGCTATTTCTGGGGATGAGCAGCAGTGGTCATTTCAAGCATTGCAGCCCCTTGTGTCAAGGACTGCGGAGCTTCCCCAAGCGCCAGTGCTGCCAAGGTTTCCTTGAGAGGCCATGGTCTAGAGAGAAGCTCATGCTCACAGGCACACTTTGATCCATATACTAGGTCTACACTGGTGAACTAAAATGGGTCAGGACCTGTGAACCACTTAAAGTGGGCAAATAAACAAAACAGTTAATGGCAAAAGGCTTGATGCTTGTGGTTTGTCTTTCAGAGCCTGGGATTGCAGGATGTTAAGGTCTATATGAGGGGTACAGAGGAACTTCACTCACAGGTTAACAAAAAGGTTTTCCTTAAGATATTAAGGAAGCAGGGTGTTCTTTCACCATCCTGAGAATGAAGTGCGAAAAAGAGCTAAAATTACCTTGGCATGCTTAAGTTACATCAGATTCTCGAGAGTAGGTGGAGATCTACTGACTCAGATAGGCTGAAGACACTGTCTGTCTTACTGATGAATTGAAGCAACAACTCTGTGATCCTGCAGAAATCAGTGTCTTGCTCCAGCATTGTGTTTAAATAGGGCTTTTTACTGAGCCATGCCAACTCTGTACTAATACAGAATCCAAGCAAAAGGTATTCTATCACTCCCAGATATCTCCAGTTGCTACTGGAGACTGTTCAATCACCCCAAATATCTCCATGTTGCTACTGGGAACTGTATTGTCTTGTGTGGGTGAGCATGACCAAAGAAGAGGAGCATAGCTTTATTAAGAAAACCATCACAGCCTTGTAAGTCTTTGCATAGCCTTGAGAGTTAAGATCTGAAATCTTTTCTGAGGCTAAGACAGGAGGGGGCAATCCAAGAAAATCAGATATAAACACTTGGGCTGAATGCATCTCTTAAATTGAATGCTGGCCCTACTCTTCCTTTCTACAACAGAACTTTGAAAATGAAACTCCATCTTTCTATACTTCCCCCTTAAAAGAAGTACAGGTTTGGCCCTTGCCCAAAACATCAACCTCACCATGGCAACATAAAATCCTGAAAGGAAAATTATGTGATCAAAAATGCTCATCCTGGGTTGTGCAAATGGGGAGCCTGGATTTCAGGTAAGTCATTAGGTTCCAGAAGAAAAATTGTCACTGAAGACAAGCCTCAGATATAGAATGTGAAGGCAGTTTCTACACACATCAAGGCACATAGACAGAAGAAAATAAATGAGGAAAATTAATGAACTTATGGAAAATATAGGAGACAAAAAGAAATAGAAAACAGCGAGAGCTGCATAAGAAGTGAGAAAACAGCAAGCTGCTGATTTTCTCAGCTGGGAGAGGACAGAGAGCAGAAGACACCAGGTCAGATAAGTCGTGGGGGTAGGAGAGCAGTGCATGAGCTTACTTTCTGAACACAGTCAGTGAAAAAGTCTCCAATTTTCACTGCTTGAGGTCCACAGTCATGAGAAGTGTGAATGTGTATATATATGGGCAGTCACTTGAGAAGAAGCCCACAAGCCAGCTTTTCTCCCTTCATTAGCATAGATTTAAGGGCAAAGCAGTTTGAGTTACGGTCTCATTACTGAGATTTAATTACTTTTCCTAAATGTTCTGCAGAACATTTACTTGTACATTGCGAAGTATTACAGTATAGTCAGAACTTAGGCTTTCAATTACAGGAGAACTAGGCAGGAAAGAAGCTGAGTTAATTAGAATCACTGAAGCTTAATCAATTCCTCTGTGTATGCAAGGAAGAGTATGCCAACTTTTTGTCCATTTGTGAAGCCACCTTACCTGTCTGCTACAGGTTATTAAAGATTTCATGCAAAGGGGAAAAGTCAATGGCTGATATTTTAAAATGGCTGTTATTTTGTCGTTGTTTTTTTTTTTTTTTTTTTTTTTTTTTACATTGGTCTAGACTCTTTTTGCTTCAATCCCATTTTTGGCACACTAAATGTTTTTTTGGTCTGAGACTGTTTCTGACGGCACATCCTTAAGAAGTACTTTTTTTTCTGAAAGCAGAATGCTTTAATTTAGAGCCCCAAATCAGCACCCTAGCCCTCCTTGGATGTCAGCCTGCCTAGGAAGAGCAGGACCTTCGCAATGGAGAGTAAAGCTACAGCTCTTATGCATACTTTGTGTAGCCTGGCTATAATGCCATTCCTGCTTGTACAGTGACCTTTCTTTAGAAGGATGGAGAGGATCCCCATGCATGCTGGGGAAGAAGAGAATTGATATGATCTGGGATAATTATAAAAATATCCTGAAATATGAGTTACAATTTAATTAGGTAAAGTGTAAATAAATATACATATGGGCAGCCACTGTTAGAAAAAAAAACACAAACCAGTTTTTCTCACTTCATTAGCATGGATTTAAGGGCAAAGGCTTTACACTTAGGTGTGAATAAACACCAGCACAAGTACATAAGAGGTCACTTCCTGGGTAAAATTCATCCTGCCCAAAAATAGACAGTAGCCAGATGAATCACTTCCGAAAAGTGCTTGTATGACTAACAAAGATACAAGTATGTTGCAAAGTTAGAACTACATGATCTTTATGGTCCCTTCCAACTCAATGCATCTAAGTTAGATGTTCACTCCTACCCTCCACTCTCCTGCTGCAGTTAATGGAAAGAGGTCTCAATTTTTGCGCTTGCCCTCTAGACATGTTAACCAAACTCACCACATCTGATTCAGACTGTCGAGGCCAGGCATTTCATTTTTATGACTTAAAAAGCCTGCATTAAGTACCTATTTTAGACATGCAAAATCCAGTTCTGTATGAACTGACTGTGCAGGTGCCAATCTGGAAGGAGAATGAGTGAGAGCTCCTGGTAGCAAATCAAACGTATAGCTGAGATCATAGAAAGGTAAAATGTGTATTGTATGGCTTCATTTTGCTTTGAAACTTTGAGTGGACTCTCAGTAGCTACACCTGTGCAGGATGGTAGGTGCATCTCAAGAGTTATGGTAATATAGCATACTTTATCTAAGCCGCATTTGTATGCCATGTAAAAGAAATCAGGTACATACACATGGGCACACACAGAGACCTGAGAAAGAAATTATTTTTCTCAATGTATTTTAAAAGGCCTTCAAATGGGTGTTCCGTTTTACTACCATATAGGCTGAACTGGGGGAGGATCTCATTATAAGCTGTAGAGAGCATGTGCTAAAACATAATGGCATTCAGAATAAAAAAATGAACAAAAGAATATCTAAAGCAATATGGTGTCATTTATTCTTCTCTTGGCAGCAGTCATAGAAAAAGTCCTTGTTAAATCAGCCATGCTATGAATTCTCAGTTTCCCTCTTTATCTTCTGCCAGTGAAAGCAAAACTGACAAATATATTTCTATAAATATTATTTTTGCATTTCTGTACCACAAAAGACATTTCGTATTTCCGTGACTTTGGTAGCAGATGCCTCATGACCGTTTTTGCAAAAAATCCTCAAAATTAACGCATTAGCAAAGCAGAGTGACGGTGGAGAATGGATCACCAGCAGATGGCATTCATTCCCTGCAATTCCTGCAGCAGCAGCAGCAGCAGGTACTGAACTTGCACCAGCACAACAGCATAGGATGTGGAAACAGGCAGGAAACAGCTAGTTAACCCCAGGTTATTTTCCTGTCATTTGACAAAATACTCCTTTCAAAGCACTACTGTACTGTTTTTCCATCATTTAAGAAAGAGCTTGTACATAAGCACTATATAGATTTGCCACATCACAGCAGCAGGATTTTACATTCACTTTATATACTCATGTAGGTACTACCCAGCACAAGCCAGTCTGTCTGGCCCAGTATTTTTGTTATCTAATAGCAGCTTTCCATAAATAACTGATGGAAGGACGTGACCTTTCTTCCCAGTTCAATAGCACCTTTATTCTACTGTTCTTCATGTTCGTAAATAGTCTGCTAAGGTAATAAAACTATCAGTTTAAATACGTGCAGTAATAATTTTAAAGCATTTTATGACTAGAAATATACGGTCTATGCTATTTCACATAATCAGAGTGGCTTGGGGACCTCATCTATTTCCTTCCCCCTGCAATGGGCAGGGACAACTTCCATTAGACCAGGTTACTCAAAGCCCCATATGACTTGGCTTTTTACACTTCCAGGGATGGGGCAGCCACAGCTTCTCTGGAAAACTTGTTCACCACCCTCACAGTAAAAAAAAATCTTAATATCTCATCTAAATCTACCTTCTTGCGGTTTAAAGCCATTTCCCCTTCTTCTATCTCTACATACCCTTCTAAGAAGTCCTCCTCTAGATTTCTTGTAGGTCTCCTTCCAATACCTTCAGCCTGCTCTAGGCTGAGCAGGCTCAACTTTCTCAGCCTGTCTTCACAGGAGAGGTGCTCAAGCCCTCTGATCATCACTGTGGCCTCCTTTGGACTCTCTCAAACAGGTCCACATCCTTCTTATTATGCTGTTGCACCCAGAGCTAGGTTGGGTCTCACAGGACTGGAGCAGAAGGGGAGAATCACCTCCCTTGACCTGCTGGTCACACTCCTTTGATGCAGCCCATCATACAGTTGTGTCTCTGGGCTACAATTACACACTGTGGCCTCATGCTGAGCTTCTTGTCAATCAATAACCCCTCAGCTTTCCCATCAGGCCTGCTCTCAATCCATTCTCCACCCAGCCTGTATTCATGCTTAGGATTGCCTCAACCCAGATACAGGACCTTGCGCTTGGCCTTGTTGAACTTCATGAGTTTCACACTGGCCCACCTCTCTAGCATGTCAAAGTCCCCCTGGATGGCATCCCTTCCCAACAGTGTGTCAACTGCATCACACAGCTTGGTATCATTGGCAGACTTGCTGAGGGTGCCCACACAGCGCACTGTCCTTGTTGCTGACAAAGATGTTAAGCGGTTCACCATATGTTCTATTTGGTGAATAGAAAGTAATACTGGATTCAGTATTACTCTCTATTCACAAAAAAAAACTGGATGCTTTTTTCCATCAAACAAAACTTTACCCCATGAAGGTATGGACTGAGTGCATCTTGCCAGTTCAGCAAGATCATGTTTCTCTGCCAGCCCTGAGACCCTGATGCAGCCTGTATCAGGTGTGTAAGTGCTGCAATGTGGGGCTAAACATGCAGCTGCCCTGACTGCTGCCACCCTTCACCTGCAGGCCTGATGAGTCTGAAAGGGAGGGGAGTTCACTGTAGTGATGCGCTAGCTATTAAAAATTATATAGGAAAACAGAGCACACAAGTGGATGTACAAATATAGGCCCTTGAAGAAAAACAAAAAGAAAGAGCAAGCAATCTCATTTCCATTGTGAAAATAAACAAAACTAAATGCACAATGGTATCTCGTGGAGTTTCAGTAATGTGCTTACAGTGACATTAAAAGCAGGTATTACCTGTTCTAAGAGATTCTGAAGCCTCTCTATTTCACAGTCTATTACAAATTTCTTTTCTTGCCTTCGGTCCAGATCTTCTAAAAGCCTCCTGTAGCTGGCATCATTAAAGTTCTCCACACAGATGGCACTGACTTGCCAGCTATTTTGTCCCGCTTTTTCCATAATAGCTTGAAGTATTGAATAACCTAAAAGAAAAGGAAACAATATACTAGTAACACAATCAATGCATTCTTTTGAATAGGAACTGTCCTTAGTCGATATTATGTCTCTTATTATTGTTCCTGCAGGGGAGGGAATGAGAGACTGCCTGTATCCCTACCTATGCTGCTAGCCATAATCAGTACACAGTATGCAATTAACAACAATTACCATTCCTGTGATCAGATTGCTTGGAATGATTCTCAGCATTATGGATAATCTTCATATGACTTACAAACACAAATTCTTCCAGTCAAGCATTCAGCTTCTCAGACTGGTTTTGTACAGGTTTCTGTATCTGGGCAGTTCAACACAGCAAAGAAAAACTATGAGCCTACTCATTCATCATAACTATTTGCATACTAAAAAAGCATCATGTTGGATATTCAAATGCTTTGCCTTGTTTAGTGATTTGTTTTTTGTTTATTTTTTTTAACAACTTTTAATCCAAGGAGTTTTCAATGCTTCTTAAAAAGAATTCATTTTTCATTTATTTCACAGAATCACAGAATCTCAAGGGTTGGAAGGGACCTCAAAAGATCATCTAGTCCAACCCCCCTGCAAGAGCAGGGTAACCTAGAGTACATCACACAGGAACTTGTCCAGGCAGGCCTTGAATATCTCCAATGTAGGAGACTCCACAACCCCCCTGGGCAACCTGTCCAGTGCTCTGTTACTCTTACAGTAAAGAAGTGCTTCCTGATGTTAACGTGGAACCTCCTATGCTCCAGTTTACACCCATTGCCCCTTGTCCTATCACTGGATATCACTGAAAAAAGCCTAGCTCCATCATCCTGACACCCACCCTTTACATATTTGTAAACACTGATGAGGTCACCCCTCAGTCTCCTCTTCTCCAAGCTAAAGAGACCCAGCTCCCTCAGCCTCTCCTCATAAGGGAGGTGTTCCACTCCCTTCATCATCTTTGTGGCTCTGCGCTGGACTCTTTCAAGCAATTCCCTGTCCTTCTTGAACTGAGGGGCAAAGAACTGGATGCAATATTCCAGATGCGGCCTCACCAAGGCAGAGTAGAGGGGGAAGAGAACCTCTCTTGCCCTACTAACCACAGCCTTTCTAATGCATCCTAGGATGCCATTTGCCTTCTTGGCCACAAGGGCTCATTGCTGGCTCATGGTCATCCTCCTATCCACCAGGACCCCCAGGTCCCTTTCCCCTTCACTCCTTTCCAGCAGGTCAACCCCCAACCTGTACTGGTACATGGGCTTGTTCTTCCCCAGATGCAAGACTCTACACTTGCCCCTGTTGAATTTCATCAAGCTTCTCCCCACCCAACTCTCCAGCCTGTCCAGGTCTCGCTGAATGGCAACACAACCTTCTGGTGTGTCAGCCACTCCTCCCAGTTTAGTGTCATCATCGAACTTGCTGAGGGTACACTCGGTTCCCTCATCCAGGTCATTGATGAAAATATTAAACAGCACTGGTCCCAGCAGCGACCCCTGAGGGACTCCACTAGTCACAGACCTCCAGCTAGATTCTGTGCCATTGACCACAGCTCTCTGTCTTCTTCCTTTTAACCAGTTCTTGATCCACCTCACTACCTGATCATCAAGCCCACACTTCCATAGCTTATCTATGAGAATGCTGTGGGAGACAGTATCAAATGCCTTACTGAAATCAAGAAAAACCACATCTACCGCTCTACCATCATCCCTCCACCTAGTTACTTCCTCATAAAAGGCTATAAGGTTGGTCAAACATGACTTCCCCTTCATAAAGCCATGTTGGCTGTTCTTAATAAACCCCTCATCCTTGATATGCCTAGAGATGGAGTCAAGAATAAGTTGTTCCATCACCTTTCCAGGGACGGAGATAAGGCTGACCGGTCTATAATTACCCGGGTCCTCCTTCTTGCCTTTCTTATAGACCTTCTTGCCTTTCTTATAGTCCTTCTTGACTTTCTTATAGACTTTATGCAAATGATACAATTCAGACAAGGTCCCCCTATGTAGAGTCACAACACAAAATACTGTGGCTTTTTACTTGTTATCTGGATGACTTTCCCCAGTAGCTTTAGATGAAAAATTCCACCTCTTGAAAACTATCCTTAGTTATGAGACTACATATAACTTCAACACGAGGGTCCCATGCCTGAGTGCAGTGACCTCCAGCTGTCATTTTAATACACCTGAAGATACCACTGTGTGACAGATTCCCTGTAAAAAGCACTATCAGGCACTCCCAGAGACTGAAAGAGGAATCTTTCTAAATTACATTTCAGATGTGTGCTGTTGCCAACTAACTAATTATCAGAAGACCTACAAAACCCCATTTTGCCTCCAGTGAAATAAAAGTAGACAATAGCTTTATCAGAATCTGAAGATTTTAGGACACATGAGAACCATTCTCTTGGAAATCTAGGAGTAGCTATTTTTCTGCTGACTCCTGTGGCATTTGCAGTCCCTGAAAAATTAACTTAAAATCTGTATCTCCTTATCATTATGATATGATGCACCCACACTCCAAAATGAACATCTATTATTTTTTCTTCAATTCAGATGACAGATTTAAGATAAAAATAAAAACATTTATAGGGAATATGTAAAATGCATAACATATTTTATCTTATAAATGAGACATTTATTTTATGTAACAGTAGTTTATCTTAGGAAATGAATTAAAATACTTGATGTATTGAGTATTAAAACATTTCTGTACTCAGCATATATTTTTAACCCAATGACTGTTATTTTTTTCAAAGAACCATACAGATTTCCTGTTAATTGCTGCATAATTATTCTGCTTTTCCTGTTGCTATATTCAATCTCCTTTTTGACTGTAATTATCCCTGCAAATCATGACAAGATTCTTTCCCAAACACCGTATTTCTTGCTTCATTTCCTATTCATTTCCATATATAGATATACATTAAAACTACTCCAGTGTTACAGGGGTTCCTGCTTCATTTACACTGCAACTTTAACTTGATCTTTGCTACAAAGGCAGTCAACATTTACTTAATTCAGCTTCCTGACATAAATTAACATTTTCTTTGATTCAGAATGAATGGTGTTTGGAACCACAATTGACATCCCTTCATTCCTTTCTCATTTTGCTTGGACAACCTTACTAAGATGTGTTTTGATCAAACTGGGAATTTATCCCAGCATAAAGCATGACAAGTATCAGACAACTAAATAGAAAAGCTTTTCTTCTACCTTGGATAAAGGTTTGACTTGCCACATTTCATTAGCAACTGCCTTCGTTTAGGCATTTGAAGCTTCTGTAACATCTTGTCAGTAGCTGGCACTTGGATGTGGATTTTCACGTTAGCATGTCTTTTGCATCTAGCATAATACAGCTAAATGGTATTAACTGGATATGGTGCAACATCTCCTTCAGAAGAGTTCAGAATCTCTGTGCAAGCCATCGGTGCAACAGTCATCTATTCAGTGTGCAAGAAAATTTTTGATACACTGATAAGGGTGGAGTTTACACAGAATTAATAAAGGCATTCATAGGCTCAGTTGGCATAAAACTTAAGACATACTGAGAAGAATGTTTATCTGCTCGAAATAATTGGCTACAGCTGACAGGGAAAAAACATTAGTTGTATGTAGTGCAGCAAACATTTAATAAGGCAAAATTCCTGAAACTAACCTAGGGTAATTCTCAGAAACTGAGTGTAGGATGTCTATTTAGACAAAAATTCTTACACTTCAGGAAGATGTTTGCCCAAGACAGCAGATATGAATCTTACAGCTGTTGTCTAAAAGTTATTTGTTTTCTGGTTATCTATTATTTATCCTCAATTGTGCTACGGACAGATGAGTGATTAATTTTCTGGAATACATTCCATCCCATGTATGTTGGAATACTATTTGTTACATAAAAGCAAACTAAAAAAACCAAGACACCCCAGGCTAACTCGTATCAACTGAGATATAAAATCAATAATCAGGACTCAGCCAATAAAAAAAAGAGTAAGGTAAGTTCTCACCCTTCTTCACCAACAAATTCAAACTTAAAATGCAGATAATTCACTCATCAGAAAATTCAGGAAATACAAATTATCATGCTCAAGCATAACAAATTGAAGCCTGGAAGTTTGTATTAACATGCTCCTGGTCCTTCCTGGAGTGTGTTTTGTCGTTTGTTTGTTTGTTTAATTAGCTGTGATTTTGGGTTGTGTTTTCAGGTTTTTTGTTAGCAAATCTGTAAGCAAGATAAAACACCAATATGACTGCCTGCAAACAGGGATTAAGTCCCTGAAGGATGCTATATGCAAGAATATATGCAAGAATAGCTTCTTTTTCCTCTTTATGGGACTACAATAGCTCAAATATTGATACTATTGATGACTGCTTCAGGACCAGTAGTACAAATTCCACTTCAATATGCTGGAACCAAAGCAGAGACAGGCAAAATCTGAAAAGATTTTTTCTTTACACTTCCCTGGGTTCACCTTCTCTTCTTGCTTTTCTGTTCTCTGGTCATGTGGACTTGTGATGATCTAACACTGTTCTTTTTTATTTTTTTTTTTAATTTTTGGTATTTTTTTTCCCCAAAAGATACCACACAGTCATCATATTAGAAAATCAAAACAAAACCCAAAACTTGAATAGAAAAATGAAAACTTTATTTTTCTCCTGTAAAATGAGAGCTAGAGATGTGTACTGCAGAAAGTCTACATATTTGGGTTGATACTACACCTAAATGCATTACAAATAACATCTCAGATCTTTTTTAACCTTCTTTCCCTCATTCCACACTCCATAGGCATTTTTCCATTGCAAAATGCATCAGCCACTGAAAAACAATGCCAGATGTGCACCTGGTCTTAAATCCATTTAGAGAGATATTAGTACCTCTTCAGAGAGACTTAGGTATCTTCTGGAAGCTAAAGATTGTAAATCACTTGAGCAATTTTGGTATTTAAGAACACGTTGTAAGTGCAGGCATTTGGGAGCCTAGGATTCCTCCTAGTCACTGCAACATTGCTGTAATTGGACCCTTTATACAATCATCCCTCACCCAAGTAACTGAAATAATGAGGAATTGTTCTGAATTTAAAAGTTCAGTGGCCCTTCAGGTTTTTTTTATTTGTCCTCTGCTATACCAGCCAGGCTTCCCCTATCCAATTTTGTTTCACCACTCAATGACTTAATTTCATTTATTTCCATTTAAATGAAAACTAAAATCTGATATCCAAATCTCTTCAGTGTGTTCAGAATAAACTAAAGAGATAGAGGAGCATTTTCTTGACTTATTTTTCAGCTGGAATACACATGGTTGGCTTGTTTTCTTTCCTTTTATTTTTACTTTTGGCTCTTGCTTGCTTGCTTGCTTGCTATCACTGGAAATATTAAAGTGATCAATTACAGCCTTGTAATTAAATATCAGTTACTTTCATCTTCCAGCAGTCTTTTCACTCTGGAAAACCATTTTCCTCACTCCTCTAAGCACAAGCAATCATTCCTGACATTCTTGCTAGGAGACAGATAGCAAAGTGACTGCTTGCTCCAAACAACAGCACTCCCAGTAGTAATTCCTGGTTTGGAACTATTGTGCAGGAAGTAACTTATTATTCATTTTCTATGATGAAAAGGATGCAACTGTATTTTACTGAAATGCAAATTATTTCTCTTCTCTTATGGCCCAATTAACCTTCAAATAGGAATAGATCCCATTCCCAAGAATAGCTATGATCTCAACAGTCACAGACACTGAAAAGATGGAGCTATTTTCTTCAATCTACTTCCATCTATTGGAATTTATACTGGGATCAGTACTTGAAATAAATTCATTGTAAATCCAAAACACAGCAGAAGTGAAGAATAAAAAGTCAAATAATTTGGTATGGATAAATTTGACATTCAGCAATGGATTAATGTCACTTAACTCTGTCTGTAAAATAGTTGTCTAAGTTAATCATCCAGACTTTAAAAGGAGAGACATACATCCCATAAAAAGGCATATTTTTGTCTTAGATATCTATCTCAGAGGTGCTTTTCTCTTTCTCCAATGAATACTGAAAGAGTCTAAACATGAGGCTTAGTAAAAATAACTACTATTTATCTAGCCAAATCTTGGGAAGATAAATCCAGACACTACAGTGATCATAAACACACAAGAAAGTTATAGTATGAGTGATGCATGATTTTGCCTTCAGTCAATAGCTAAAACCACTGAAACACAAGCATATTTTACCTTTCCTCATGATTAATACATTTTAATTAATATCTGCTTTTGCTTCAAATTTTTGGTTTGAAGAGCTTCAAGAATTCAAACACAACCAGTAGGATATATAAGCTCCATCGCATAACCTTTGACATATGATAACTCATTCGCATGCCCAATTTTCCCTGCATTTGGAGATGGACCCAGAATATTCAACAAAAAGTACATACAAACAGGTCAATTTAGACAACAGAATGGAAGCTAGAACTATAGCTGTGTTCTGAGACCTGCTTGAGTCTAATTCACAGAAATGACACATAGATTGGGAAATAAAACAGGGAGCTCAAGAAATAATCCCATCTATTCCCCTCTATCCCTCCATCCCCCAAGACAGATAAATTTTATTTAAATAGTTCTGCACAGATATCTTTCTTTGTCCTTAAAAATCTCTAAAGAGGATTCTGTAACTTCCTACGTAATATATTCATTGCTTAATTATTATTAGGAGTTGTTTCCTAAAGTCAAGCCTAAATCTCCAGTGGCACAATTTAAAGCCACTCATTCTTGTCCTATCTCTAACAGACCTGGAGAACAGTTTGTTCCGTTCTTCTTTAAAACGTCCCTTTACATAACTGAAGGCTGCTGTTTAATTTCCTTTCTGTCTGCTCTTCTCTTGCTGAAACACGATTCTTTCAGGTTTTCCTTGTGGAAAATGTTTTAGTCTAGATTCCAACAATTTTCCTTGGTTTTCTCTGGATATGTTGCAACTGATCTAAGTCCTTATTGAAGAGAATTGGTGAAAGTGTTACATATTTTTTAAAAGTATTCCAAAGTACACACAATCCTTCCAGTTTTTGTAATCATCTGCAAGTGTAACAAATGTATTCTGTATTTCTTCATCCAAGTCATCAAAAGAGATGCTGGGAAAAACTTCAGCCAGACTGGATCACTACTTGGTACCTCCTCATTTGACAGTGCACCTCATATATTTCTCTCAGTTCAAGTTCATGACCAACGTTTTATAAATCCAGAAATTTCATCAAGACAAAATTTCTTTAGCTCATTGTGATGGGTTCACTTGTGCGTATCAAGCCTCCTTATCACTTCAATCCTTAACTGGGTGGTGTTTGTGTGTAGAAAAATATGACAAAAGGTTCGTGGGCTGAGATAAGGACAGGGAGAGATCACTTTGCACTTAACCATCATGGGCAAAACACTTGACTTGGGGAAATTAGTTTTATTTATTACTAACAAAATCAGAGTAGCATAATAAGAAATAAAAATTAAGTCTTAAGACACTGTCGTGGTTTAAACCAAATCCTCACAGTTCGCTCACTCACTCCCTCCCTTGCTCCCCCAACTCCCGCAGAGTTAGGAAGGAGAATCCAAAGAATGTGGCCCCCACGGATTGAGATAAGAACGGTTTAATTGCTAAGGTATAACACAAATCACTACTGCTACTACTACTACAAATAATAATGATAAAGCAAACAACAAGTGAAGAGAATACAACACCTCACCAGCCACCAACCCATAACTCACTCCACCCTGCCCGACTGAGCACCGACCGATACCTCCTCCTTTCCCCCCCAGAGCCCCAGCCCTTCCAGGTCTCTCCCAGTTACATCTTGGGTATGACGTGCTATGGTATGGAATACCTCTTTGGCTAGCCTGGGCCAGGTGTCCTGTCTCTCCTTCCTCCCAGCCTCCCCTCCTCCCTGGCAGAGCATGAGCTCAGAAAAAGGCCTTGGAAAAACCAAACATTTGAGCAGTAATTCAAAACATGCTTGCTATCAGCAACCGTTCCCAGCCTGAAAGTCAAAACACAGCACTGCATCAGCTACCAAGAAGGAGAAAAATTACTGCTACTGCTCAAACCAGGACAGACACCTTTGCCCCATGCCTCCTTTCTTCCTGGGCTTAACTTTACCCTTGATTTCTCTACCTCCTCCCTCACAGCAGCCCAGGGGGATGGGGAAATTGAGGTTGCCATCAGTTCATCACGTTATTTCTGCCATTCCTTCCTCACAGAGGAGGACTCCTCACATTCTTCCCCTGCTCCAGCCTGGGGTCCCTCCACAAACTTCTCCAACACGAGTCCTTCCCACAGGCTGCAGATCTTCATGAACTACTCCAAAGTAGGTCCTTTCATGGGATGCAGTCCTTCAGGAACAGACTGCTCCAGTGTGGGTCCCCTATGGGGTCACAAGTCCTGCAGCAAACCTGCTCCAGTGCTGGCATTAGGACAGGAGCATCCCCCTGCTCTGGCATGGGGTCCTCCATGGGCTGAAGGTGGAGATCTGCTCTACCATGGACTTCCATGTGCTGCAGAGGCACAGCCTGTCCTACCGTGGTCTGCAGCACAGGCTGCAGAGGAATCTCTGCTCCAGTGCCTGGAGCACCTCCTGCCTCCTTCTGCACTGACCTTGGTGTTTGTAGTGGTGTCTGTAGTGGTGTCTGTAGTTGTGTCTGCAATGTCTCACACATTCTCACTTCTCTTCCTAGCTACAATTGCTCCTTTCCCCATTCTTAATTATGTTATCCACCCGTGATGAGCTCAGCTTTGGCCAGTGGTGGGTCCATCTTGGAGCCAGCTGGCACTGGCTCTATTGGATATGAGGGAAGCTTCTAGCACCTTCTTACAGAAGCCACCCTTGTAGCCCCTTGCTACCAAAGCTTGCCATGCAAACCTAATACACTAATTTAGAAAAATTTCATGCAAGTTGTGTAAAAATCTTATTAGAATGAAGTACCTATTTTTTTTCCCAATGTCTACAAAACTTGTTACTTTTAACAGAAGGAAATTTGCTTTATCTCACATAATTTTTACTGAAAAAAAAAATCCATGGTTCATTTTAGTTAGCTTTCCAAATTCTATGTACTTTCAAATACATCTATTATGATGTAGGTGGTGAATTGTCACCTATACTATCAATTATGAGGATAATTTTGTTACAGATGGTTCTGAAACAAAACTGTGGGAAAAATGGATGCAATTGACCATTTCCTCTATCACTATTTTACTCCAAAGTTTTCTGAGTATTTGATGATAAAGGAAATTACCTTTATGATCTGAATTCATGTTTCTCACCTCCCTGAAATCTATGACCTTGAATATTTTCACAGTGCTGCGGGAGTTCCAAAACAAGGTTTATGGTAAGACTTTCTGTCCTTCTCTCCCTTAATCCTGCAGCGGCTGGTACCTGTGCAACTTCATCTGCAGTATTTAATAACCCTGTTTTTCTAGGAGCAAAAAGCTGTCAATATATTTCAATCATTACCTTTTTTTTTAATATATATTTTTTTTTTAAAGTCTTAATACCATGTAAGTTACATGCTTTCAGTGAGCATATGGGAAGAGGTTTGGCTTACTCTACAATGGGAATTCATTATCAAATATTCAGGATATGTCAGATCCATTTATGATACACTCACTCTGCAGCAATATTTTTCCCCTTTGCATTTTAGAGTCTGAAACCTTCATAGGAAATAAGCTGTAAAGGTGTCTCACCAAAATACTATGTTATAAAGTGTAAACTTGAGAGGGACTGAAGAAAACCACTAGTTTTGAAGGCAGTCTGATAGTTTTGCTTGTACTTTCAGTTGTCACATACCAATACCCCTCCTTCTTCACTAAATGTGTTGAAACTAACATCAAAGTCCAGTAAGCCTTCTTACGACATGCATGCATAGAGATGTATACAACCAAGCACATGTACAATATATATGTATATGCCAAATGTGTATTTACACATACCTATAGGCAACGTAAAAAGAATTGCGCCCCACCTATACCACCCAAGGAGACCTTTCATTGTGCTTTTTGCAACTGGATTTGCCTATCCCACATTGGCCTTTTTAGTCATCAGCGCGCATGGGTAAAACCCTTCCCAAATCTTCATTCGTGAAGTCAAGCCATGATATTTACACATACCTATTGTCTATAGGTACCTATAGACCTATAGGTACCTATGGTCCAAACCTACAGTCTGTTGTAAACTTTCTATATTTCTTTGCTTTTATTTGTCTATTATTTAGCTCTGCCAAAGGGCTCAGCTGGAATTGACTCAGGTGTGAAGTCTTTGGCTCCTCTGAAGTTTACAAGCAAGGAAGCCACACTCTTAGCAAATTTTTCCTACAGAACATTCAATGCTAAATCATAAATGGTATCTAATTACAGTGATATCAGAACCTATTACCTTAAAAAAACAACAATTAAACCACTGAATGGAAAAGAAGGTTTCAGGGGAGGGGGGGGTGGTAAGGCGGGGGGGATAAGGAAGGGAATCAGGTGTTAGGCTTGCTCTCTGTCAGACCAGCATTTTAAAGGAACTATAGAGGCTACATAGTTTTTCTGAATAACCACATATCTGTCATCTTGGGCCTATCATCAGGGTTAATGTGTATCAGTATTATTTAAAAAATGAGAGAAAACAGGAAAAAGTGAACTAAATTTAGAAGAAAATACAGTATGTTCAAATGTTTAAGTTACTACTCTTTTTTTCTCTTTCTCTTCTTCTATTTATTTCACAAATATCTAACTTAGTTGTAAATATTTGTTGCTTTTGCACAGGTAGCTTAAACTTCTCTAGTGCAATGCCTTGAAGCCAAAATTCATTTCAACAAAACCTACAGTGTGTAATTTTGATGCTAATAAATTATCATTCTTACACAATACCTTAATTGACACAAAGCTATTTCTATAAATTGCTCTCTTCCCAACAGATTACCTCTCTACTCTCAATTTAATAGGATTTTATTTGCCCTGTGACGGTATACAATTGTATGTATACATTTGTGTAAATAACATCCAAAAGAACCACATCAGAGGGTATTAAGACTAAAGCACTCATCACCCGTTAGTTTGAACCTTAGATGGTATGCTCGGTTTCGGGCCCCTCATGACAAGTAAGACATTGAAGTGCTGGAGCATTTTCACAGAAGGGCAACAAAGCTGGTGAAGGGTCTGAAGCACAAGTCTGATGAAGAGCAGCTGAGGGAACCGGGGTTGTTTAGTCTGGACAAGAAGAGGCTTATTGCTCTCTAAAGCTACCTGGGCTTGTAGTGGAGTGGGTGTCAGTCTCTTCCCCCAAATGTAAAGCAATAGGACAAGAGAAAACATGCTCAAGTTGCACCAGGGGAGGTTTAGATTGGCCATTGGGAAAAATTTCTTCCCTGAAAGGGTTGTCAAGCACTGGAATAGGCTGCCCAGGGAAATGGTTGAGTCATTATCCCTGGAGGTATTTAAATGATGTGTAGATGTGGCACTTAGGGAAATGGTTTAGTGGTGGATTTAGTAGTGTTGGGTTTGTAGCTGGATGATCTTAAGGATCTTTTCTGACCTAAATGATTCTAAGATCCTATGACACAGGATAATCCTGCACCTTCCCGGCACTTTATCTGAGGGACTGCAAGTGTCTGAGATAAATCGTGAAAATGGCATAGAATCAGAGTTTCTTTAAAAGAACAGAATCCTACAAGAAAAAAAACAAAATAAATTGAGAAAACATTTTAGTAAGTTCTTCTAAATGCTCTAAGATGTCACAAGCATGCATATATATGGACATACAAATAAACACGTATATATATATATGTAAATACTTTATATTAATCTGTGCACAACAACATGCAAAGAAGTGTCAGACATTTTAAAGCAGGCAAATGAACAAACAGAGATTGTTTGAGCTTGTTCTTCCCCCTGCTCCACTTCTCACCCCTTCTCTGAAAAGAACTGATGAAATAAAAGGCACTTAATAACCTCGTCTCAGTTGAGTGCCTTCACAGACATTCCTATGATGGTCATAGATACACAGAACTCATCTTTTCCAGTGATGCTATGGGTAAGACAGCTAACAGAACATCTTGAATAGAGAAACATGGAAGACAAAGGCTAGAAGAATGCTATGTAAATCAGTGATGGGACACATTACTGTGGGGATATGTTACAGACTGCCTGATCAAGAAGAACCTGTGGATGAAGAGCTCTACAGACAAATAGGAAAAGCCTCACACTTGCAGGCCCTTATCCTCATGGGGGACTTCAGCCATCCTGATATCTGTTGGAGGGACGGTACAGCCCGGCACAAGCAATCCAGGAGGTTTCTCGATTATGTGGAAGATATCTTCCTTCTGCAAGCAATAAAGGAGCCGACGAAGAGAGGTGCCCTGCTTGACCTCGTGCTCACCAACAGGGAAGGGCTCATTGGAAATGTGACTCTCCAGGGAAGTCTTGGATGCAGTGATCACGAGATGGTCAAATTCGAGGTCCTCAAGACAGTGAGAAGAGCGTGCAGTAGGCTCACTGCCCTGGACTTCAAGAGAGCAGACTTTGGCCTCTTCAGGAACCTGCTTAGCAAGGTTCCATGGGATATAGCCCTAGAGGGCAGGGGTGCCCAAGACTCTTGGTTAACATTCAAGGATCACCTGCTACAAGCTCAGGAGTGTTGCATCCCGACCAAAAGGAAGTGCAGCAGGAGGGCCAGGAGACTTCCTTGGATGGATAAGGAGCTGCTGAGAAAAATTCACAGGAGAAAAGAGGCTTATAAAAGGTGGAAGCAAGGACAGGTGGCCTGGGATGAATACAGGGATGTTGTCCAGGTAGTAAGGGACCAAGTTAGGAAAGCTAAGGCCCAATAGGAACTAAACTTGGCAAGGGATTTTAAAGATAATAGGAAGGGATTTTATAGGTATGTAGCAGATAAAAAACAGACTAAGGACAATGTAGGCCCCCTCCAGAAGCTTTCGGGAGAACTGGCTACACAGGACTTGGAGAAGGCTGATGTTCTGAATGGCTTCTTTGCCTCGGTCTTCACTGGCAAAGGCTCTGACCGCACCACCCAAGTCCTGGAAGGCGGATGCAGGGACTGTGAAAACCTAAACCTTGGGCCCACTGTATGAGAGGATCTGGTTCGAGACCATCTTAAGAACCTGAATGTACACAAGTCCATGTGACCTGATGAAATCCATCCACGGGTCCTGAATGAGCTGGCGAATGAACTTGCAAAGCCACTGGCCATCATATCTGAAATATCATGGCAGTCAGGTGAAGTTCCTGATGACTGGAAAAAGGGAAATATAATCCCCATTTTCAAGAAGGGGAAAATGGATGACCCGGGGAATTACAGACCAGTCACCTCTGTGCCTGGCAAAATCTGGGAGCAGATTCTCCTGGAAGGCATGCTAAGGCACATGAAAAACAACAAGGTGCTTGGTGACAGCCAGAATGGCTTCACTAGGGGGAAATCCTGCCTGACCAATTTGGTGGCCTTCTATGACGGGGCTATAAAAGTGATGGACAGGGGTGGAGCAGTTGACGTCATCTACCTGGACTTGTTCAAAGCATTTGACACTGTCCCACATGACACCCTTGTCTCTAAATTGGAGTGTCATCAATTTGATAGGTGGACCACTCGGTGGATAAAGAACTGGCTGGATGGTCGCACTCAAAGAGTTGTGGTCAACGGTTCAATGTCCGGCTGGAGACCAGCAACGAGTGGTGTCCCTCAGGGATCGGTGTTGGGACCGGTCTTGTTTAACATCTTTGTCAGTGACATGGACAATGGAATTGAGTGTGCCCTCAGCAAGTTTGCCGATGACACCAAGCTGTGTGGTTCGGTTGATACGCTAGAGGGAAGGAATGCCATCCAGAGGGACCTTGACACGCTTGTGAGGTGGGCTGATGACAGCCTCATGAATTTTGACCATGCCAAGTGCAAGGTCCTACACCTGAGTCGGAGCAATCCCAGGCACAGCTACAGGTTGGGCATAAAGGAAATTCATGGTAGTCCTGCGGAGAAGGACTTGGGGGTGTTAGTCAATGAGAAAATGAACAAGAGCCAGCAGTGTGCACTCACAGCCCAGAAAGCCAACTGTATCCTGGGCTGCATCAAAAGGAGCATGACCAGCAGGTCGAAGGAGGTGATCCTGCCCCTCTACTCTGCTCTCGTCAGACCTCACTTGGAGTATTGTGTGCAGTTCTGGTGTCCTCAACATAAAAAGGACATGGAACTGTTAGAACAAGTCCAGAGGAGGGCCATGATGATGATCAGGGGACTGGAGCACCTCCCAGATGAAGACAGGCTGAGAAAGTTGGGGCTGTTCAGCCTGGAGAAGAGAAGGCTGCATGAAAACCTCATAGCAGCCTTCCAGTATCTGAAGGGGGCCTACAGGGATGCTGGGGAGGGACTACTCATTAGGGACTGTAGTGATAGGACAAGGGGTAACGGGTTGTAGCTTAAACAGCAGGGGTTTAGACTGGATCTAAGGAAGAAATTCTTTACTGGTAGGGTGGTGACGTACTGGAATGGGTTGCCCAGGGAGGTAGTGAATGCTCCATCCCTGGCAGTGTTCAAGACCAGGTTGGATGAAGCCTTGGGTGACATGGTTTAGTGTGGGGTGTCCCTGCCCATGTCAGGGTGGTTGGAAATAGATGATCTTAAGGTCCTTTCCAACCCTAACTATTCTATGATTCTATCATTCTATGACACGAGACTACTGCTACATGACTGAATCTCTTCTTGGTGTCCACATTTAAAAAATTAATGCTAAAATATTTGACAGAATTCAAAGAAGCAAATCAGAATGATTTGAGGCCAATATATAAAACATGCCTTGAAGTAAGATACTTGGAGAAGTATTTATCTCAACTGAAATTTTGATGACTAAATCTGAGCTAGTTACTCCAGTACCCTTCTGCAGGCAGTAGAGGGAAACAGGCACATTCTGAAGGCTATTCATAAAACCTCTTATCATCTGCCTCATGTATTTTCAGGGGAGAAGAAATTGCCCCTTGTTTAAAATGAAAAATCACAACATTATTTCTCAGCTTCAGTGCTGTGTGTTCTGGTTTTAGGATTAAACCATGCTGCCATGAACATTATTAACACATATACGTATGAATATTATATATATATGTACATATCTAAAAAAACAGCTTGCAGTATTAGCAAAGTATCTGCTACTCACATGCCTTTTAATTTGAGATTTCTGTTCTGTATCTACATTTTACATGTGAAGATACAACTTTTCATTTAAGTAGAATTAAAAGTTAGGTTACTTTTATGCCTCTCTTGTGGAGGATAGGCAGCTACACATAGGTTTCCTTTGATTATTCTGGTGAAGGGATTTGCATACAATTACAGAGACAATTTCAGTTCCTAGCAGGAACAAACACAGGATGAAGTAAGTACTCACCATATGATTAGACTAATTTATTACATCCCACTGAGGCAAGCTATATTCCAAGAAGTAATCATAAACTCCTGTTCAAAGCTCTGGTAGAATGAATATATTTAACAATTCAAATTAAATCTCAGCTGTAGGAACTGCCATTTAGCTGGAAACATGGAAATAGGCAAGGTTATAATGAAAAGATAACAGGTAAAATAATACAGACATTAAAAGCTGTGGATGGCCTGTCTGAAAGAAGGCCAGGATAGAAAATAGTGATAAAATCCTGGCAAGATTTTTTGCATTCAATATATGTTGACCTGGACTTTGGTTAGTTTTAACTGACCTTGTCATTAATGTCTGAAAATGAACACAGTGACCAGTCAATAACTGCTCCATAAAAGTTAAGTGCCTGTGACATTTCATTATACAATGACACTGGCGTTGACCATTTTGAAAGCAAATGGTCTTAAGAACTTTGTTCATTTTAGAGCTGGGTATTTTCCTTTCCCTGAACAGCTGTTTATTCCCAGAAAAGTGCACTCTGGTGACATCCCAAGTCTTAATGAACATGAATGAGTTTTTCTGCATAGGACTTGCCAGAAGAAAAAATGACAGAGATTTCAAAAAAGCAGAAGCAGCATCTAATAAAAATGGACATTTGTTAAGTATTTCTGTTTAGTGCATCTCCATGAATATAAACAAAAGGCATGATCTGGTATTTGCCTGTTACCCAGGAGAGCAGTGGCAGCAAGACACCCTCCACCCCCCTAAGAAAGCACGTGACTCTGCATATGTCACTAGATGCCCCTGAGTCCACTGTGTCATGATCATTAGGACTGAGAGTGCCCTGGGTGGTTTAGTCCTCATCTCTCCATCTGGAGCAGCTCCACAGCATAAAAACAATGCTAAAATAATCTCAGAGGCAGAAAAAGACAGAGAATTTGACTCTGTAGCATGGTAAAAAGAATATTTATCAAGAGGTGGGAAACTTTTATTGTAATCTTTGCTTCAGTGGCTAAGTAGTTTATAAAAGAATATCCAAAGAAGCTGCAGAGGATGAGGGAATTAGCTGCCAAAACTTAAGAAGAAAAATCAAAATACAACAGAGCGACTTCCCATATCAGAGGAATGAGAAGTGAAAACCCAGTAACTGCTCAACAGATATAAAATAATTTATAAGTCCTAGAATATTTTTTTTTCATTTGAAACCGTAACCTAATTGAAAAATAAAATTGTAAATAGGGCATAATTTCACTTGTACTGGTGTAAAAATAGAAAAATCCCACTTTCACCAAATTTTTGAAGTTCCCACTGCTGTACTTGAAAATTAAAATCTATTTCTGAAAAAGCCACAGGAGGTGATAATCCATCTAAGTATATAGTATTCGATTTATCTTGAATTTTCTTACAAACTGATGTCTGGAACAGCTCTGCCAATGCTCACTGCTCAAAAACTACTTTGAAAAAGCTGCTGCCCACTAATGCTTTTTTGTATGTTTTGTTTTCTGCTTCCACTGTCCTTTTCAATGTGACCAACGAGGTATTATTTCATAACAGAGCATCCTGAACACTGTAAATTACCTCAACTGTCTTAGTTTCCTAAAGACATACAATGTAGATTTGGATTTTCCAGTCTGCTTCATGCACTGATGTCCAGCCTTTTCAAACCAAGGCCGAAACATTATTCCAAAAAAGGTCAGTGGGTTACAATTAATACTTGAGGACATTTTCTCTGGAAGCGGAGTGGAAGGGAGCAGACAGCACACCCAGCTCCTCTGCTAGGGACCCTTAAGTGTCTCCAGGAGACCAGGCTACAGCTGTAAAATTGCATAAAATTCCATAAGCATATTGAGTTTTTCCTGTGTTACAGAAGTTACAGGTACTGACACCCTGAAGGGACACTCACACAGCAAGTTTGGGCTGTGACTCCAGGTTGGGATGTACATGGTATGATGTCCCAAGGTATGAAAGACAGGGTGACCTCATTTCTCTTGCTAAATTTACCTGCTAAACCAAGTTCCAAATCACTGAGTCAGATCTCAGGCTAATTAATGACAAACAAACATCACTAGTACAGAAACTGGACATTTGCCTGTGTCTGTTATGAGATGGTTCATGAGAGACAATTTGCACAGCTATAAGCAGTGGGAGTTTCCCTGCTGAGCTGTTAACACTGGAGATGATACAAGGACAAAAACCTCAATATTTACACACCGCAGGACCTTTGCACCAAACAACCTTGTGAGAAGTTGTATGTAGACTTCGCTGCGGTTGGAAGGAGGGTGTGAATATGCAAAGCGCTCACGCGTGTTTTTTTCTCCACAGAGACCTCCGTCCCTGTGCCTGGCTGCTTCTGTGGGCTGGAACTACTCTGAAGCACCAAGCTGTAAGTGTCTAACGAGGTTGTTCATGACAGACACAAAGAGATTTTTTTCTTAATATAACAAAGCAGACATAAAACATCTATTAATGGAAGAATACAAGATACCAGTTTTACTTACATTTAGCATTCTATTGATAATGTCATCTTGACTTGTGTATCACTGAATGAACACTTAAAAAAACCTTAATGGCTTAATTTAGGAATGTATTTGTCCAAGAAAGAGAGTTGTAATTACGTGACAGATATTTCTTTAAGGTTTTATTTCTGTCAGAAAATGTTAATATTCACTACTTAGCTTTCATCTGCATGGTAGTTTAAATGAACAAGCCCTTTTCCAGGAAGAATCTGGTGTTAATTCATTTTCATGATTAAAAAGTTTATTCTGATACTGACACAAATATCATGAAATACGAGATAGGCTTGTACAATACATCTTATGTTAGAGAATGTGGATAAAATTTTAGGCCCCCTACTAGGAATATTTGTTTCTATTTAAAGAAATAATGTTGGGCTCAAAGGCCTCATTGTCCCAGGTACAGTACAAAGTATGAATGCAGAAAAAGTTTCCAAAAATATATCTTTGGAAACCAAAAAGGAGGTAGGAAGAGTTGTTTATTCCTACTTTTATTTTTAATTTGGTCAACAAGACATTTTAAAATATCAGTCTGAAAATAAGTCAGCTTGCTTTCAGATGGGTATCCTGTAATTAATTTTAAAATACAATGGCCAAAAATATACAATACAAATGAACTTAGACATATATTTAAATATGTAAATATTTTAAATTTTATTTCTGGAAATTGGTCCAAAATTTGAAATCTGATGTAAATAAAATTTGAGAGCATTTAATTCCAAAAACTATTTAATGCATTCACTGGGCTGTAAGTGTACAACAACTAATTCTGTACCAAATGAAAAAGTAATTTCCAAAAAGAAGTTACAGTAAAGGCTGAACATTCAGGCTGAATGTTCAACTGTGCAACTTTCTCTTGTATATCTTTCATATACATTCATTTCGCAACTGCAGAATGGTCACAACACGTATGCACGGTGTTGGCACATCAAAAGTATGGCTTAAAAAGCGACTGCATATGTTTTATGATCAGTTCCAAATGATATGAAGTGACAGATTTTGATTTTCAAATGCCATGCTTTATTTGCCAACTGAACGTGTAAAACATGATCAAACATGCTTACCATAGATTAAGCATAGGTTTTTCCCTTTAGAATTCATGACATTTTTGACAGTTCATTATCAGGATGCCAGTATGTCAATATTAGTTACTTTCTGGCAGAAGAGAACTATCTGGGTGAAGTGTATGACATATTCAATGGACTGAAAGAGTAAATTCCCTGTTCCACCCTGGAATGATCACAGTCATCCAAGATAGTCAGTATCTGTGTAAGAAATTTGAAAAAAACCCCAACCCTACCATACTGACAAATACTACAAAATATTTACTAGGGAAACAGATTAAAATTTATTAGAATTTATTAAGGATAAGCTGCAGCAAAATGGCATTTTGACATTCAGTTTGAATAGCAGCTTTCTTCATTGGTACTGTAACCTGCGCCAGGCATGCTCCCAGCTTGCATGTCTACTGAAACTCACAAGAAACTGAACTTGTGGTCTCATGCCACTAAAACCTGGTACCAGAAAAGGTCTTTATGCTGCAAGACAGTAAGACTCAAATCTGAAAGTGACACTCTTTTAAAAAAACTCTTCATATCTTATTGCACATTCTTACACAGAAATCACACTTCTCCATTACACTGCCTTTGCACTCCAAGGGTTTTCTGTCCTGCAGCTTTATTACAGTTAAAGTTTTACAAAGTCACCTACAGATATCCTACCCTGATGCGTTTAAGATGCATAATTAAAATGTGTTCCTAATGTTAAGTAGGCCTGTGCCAGTGCCTACATCATCCTTGGGAACTTCCACCTACATCCTGAAAAGGATCCTAAGAATCTGCTTTTGTACAGCAGCCCTAATAATAGCAGACATGTCCAAATGCTAGTTCCCTTAAATGCCATAGGCCAAATTCCACAACAATGTAACTTGCAGGAAAAGTTACTACATGTATGGGATCCCTGAATGTGCTTAAAAAAGAAATTTTGTACTAGATTGACACACTTTGGGTTTGCAAAGTGTCTGGAATTGCCAACAAAGTGAAAAAAAAAAGAAAAAAAAAAAGAGAAGCAGGAGGAAACAATGTATTCAAAAGAACAGACAATAAGGTGGCTACATCCTTTAAGTAAACATCATGGGGTTTTCTTTTCCTGATATCACTCCTTTTGTATTTTCAGGATTTGCGAGCTATCATCTTCATGTTGGACTCTTCCTAAAGACCAAATCCATGCAGCTTTTGAGTACTTCATTGTATTCACAGAAAGTCATATCCATCTCAATGAAATTACAGGAATACAGATGCACACACTTGCCATCTGATTATCTGTTTGTTTTTACTTTTTTTTTTTAAAAAAATCTTGTTTTCAACAGAAACAAAGACTTAAGTCACAAATCTGATGTATTCACACCACACGGTAAAAATTATGTGGGAACTGTCCAATAGAAAAAAACGTGCAATTCCCTACACTGGGAGATAACCCTACATTCTATTTCTCTACAATTGGGTTAAAGACATTCAAAACCACATTTAGCAACTTCTTCATTTTTCAGAGAACAGAGTGCCAAGCTACTCCAAGTGTCTCACCACTCCAAGGCTGAGATTTAGAATTAGCTAAAGACTGAAGTAATCAAGTTCTAAGATACTGATGATAATCATGTAAGAACTGTGACTGCTCCTCATTATGTGGCATGGGTATATTACCTTGAGTTAAAACATCCTTCAGTTCTCTAGAGAGTTATTATTGTTATTCTTGCCCTCACTCAAATATGCTGAATTATGAAAATGGAATTAAACCTTTTTATGCTATTTAGTCCCACCTCATCTCTAAGAATTCAACAGAGAATTTCTTCTGGTGTTTTTGCTTGCAATTGCATAAACACAGAGGGCTTATTTCTGGCAACAGTAAGCAGCTGAGCCCAATCCTGTGACACAATCCTTCCTGGACGCCTGCTTCATCCTCTTCCTAATTTATAGAGAAGGCCTTTGTACCCCAGTCACCATCCCACTTGGGTATGTGGATCCCATGTACACTATAGTTGAAAAAAATGTGAAACTAACATATAACGTAAAGTAATGTGATGTATTTTGCTGTTCTAAACATTTTGTTTTTCTTTCTTTTTTTTTTTTTTTTAATCTGACAAGTGAAATGTAACACCCCAGAGAAACAGCAAGCGAAGAAAAGGTCTTCCTGAAAATATTTGTTAGGTACTGGGGATGGGACAAAATCCAGAGGCAAATGGATTAATTTCATAAAAGCCCTGTCAAAGACTGGCATATCTAATAAATGAGCAGAGTTACTTGACCCTAGCAAGCAGAAGAACTCCCTCCAGACAGGAGGAAACAGTAAGAAACAGAGGGGCAGATCATATGAAAGGGTCAGCTGACTCATTTTCAGAAACTTACTTTTCCTTGATAAGTACATAAGATCCTGGAAGTTCTTGGTTTTTATCTTCTCAGCAGTCTGATTTCTTTTATCTTAGTGGTTTTTCTAAACTGGCAATATTACCAACCCTCAGTTTACAAAATTACATCCTAGTTGTTCATGTAGAATTTGAACAGGATCACTTTGTATTTACTTTGGATTCTTCTTGACTATTCAGATAATGTTGATTTTTCCTTAATGGCATTGACATTTTCAAAGTTAAGACAATACAAAGGCTAGGACTGCAGAAAAAAAAGTTTGGTAATTGTAAAACAGCAAAAGTTCCTATTTTTACTATCAATCAGTACTATGAAGTTTCTTGATTGGTTATTCATAATGATTGATTTATAATCTATGGTCTTTTCAAAGCATTCTACTATTATCATTACTATAGGTTTGAAGCTAAATGGGCCTGATTGCCCCAAAATTATCATTATTAATTTAAAAAATTAATGTCAATTAATAATTTCCATTATTAATTTACAAACATCTCTGTCTCCTATCTATACGGTATCTTCCCCAGAACTGAGCATGAAATCTCATGAAATAATTGTATCCTACAGCACCTTGAATGTAGAGTAGCAGCCAAGTAAATTGAGTTCTCCAGATACGATTACCTCATTAGGACTACATTCCCCTGATACTTGTCTCAGTGCTGTTTAAAAAGACTGGTATGTAAAAAGCCCCATGATACTTAAGAAGAAGATGAAATATGGAGTTCAGAAAGCATAAGAGTAGCTTCCAGTGAATCAAGGAACACTGTAAGTTACACACTGTAATCTGCCACTCTTTAAAATGTTAGTAATAATGGTAATAATGACAAGTGGATGAAAAATTCCATTTAGACAGCATTTCTGGTGGGGGTAGGGAAAGGTGTGACTCATGCATGAGAAATACTTCCTTATGCCTGGCAGGTCTTTAATATTGCTCTTTTTAAAAATATTATACCTATTATGAACATTAAAGATCAAGAAATCACTTTTTTTTTCCCCTTGTCCACACCACAGAGCTCCATTTTATTTAGGGGCTGAAAATCATTGGGCTTGGAGTAAACCTACTATTGCCAAATTGTTTATTCCATTCATGCTTCGAGAAAAAAAAAACAAAACAAACAAACAAAAAAAAACCAAAAGGCATGGAAAGTAAAATGTAACAACAATTATTTAGAAAGGAAAATGTGCACATTTGTAAATTAAGAGGTTAATTAAAACCCAGAAAAATATTTTAATGGGCTTAATACAAACTACTCCAGTCTTTCTAACACAGTTCTCTGGGGAAGAAAAGGAATGAAAACAGTAATGCTTATAATGCACGATCTCATTAGCAGCACTTAATGTGTCCCTTTCTCTGTCTCCCAAATTCTAAATGTTCAAAAGCGAAAACGTTACATGGACTTCTCTTAAGGCCTTTGATACAGTCCCCCACAACATTCTTATCTCTAAATTGAAGAGATATGGATTTGATGGATGCACTGTTAAATGGATAAGAAATTGGCTAGATGGCTGTGTCCAAAGATTCATAGTCTCAGTGGGAATGGCTCAGTGTCCAAATGGAAACCAGCTCTGATGACACCTTTTTGCAGTCTTTATATATATAAAGGGGGGGTTTATAAGAAAGATGGAGAGAGACTTCTAACAAGAGCCTGTAGTGACAGGAGAAAGGGGAATGTTTTGAAACTGAGTGTAAATTTAGATTGGATACAAAGAAAATATTCTTTATTATAACAGTGGTGGGACACTGGAACAGGTTGCCCAGGGGTACTGTGGAAGTGTTGAAGGTCAGGTTGGATGGGCCTTTGAGCAACCTGATCTAGTGAAAGATGTCCCTGTCAAGGGCAGGGTGGTTGGACTAGATGTTCTTTAAGGTTCCCCTCCAACGCAAACCATCCTATGATTCTATGAAAACGCAAGTGTTCAAATTGTAGGACACAAGAATTGAAAGACCAGAACCACAAAATACCAGAAAATCCAACAGAAAACTGGCAATTATGCATTTAAGTTGTTTTGCAGTCCTGATCTTTCATGCTGACCAAAATCATCCATACACTTTCCCTAGTGGCAAGCTGTTTTTGTAGAAAGACTGTTTGGGGGGAATGACATAGAAAATGTCTTTGAACTTCATTTCCTAGGGCATCTCAGATCCTTGCCTGTGTACTCCGTGACTCCATTCATCACCATTCAGATGTACTGACAAAGTTAAAGCTAGGTATTTGATTATGAACAGAGTTCACTTGGGACCTTGTCCTTTAGCTCATCTCTATTACTGCAATGAAGAATTTTGTGTGTATCTGTTGTCACAATCACAGAATCATAGAATAATTTTGGCTAGAATGGGCTTAAGGAGGCCATCTGACTTCATTTCCTGCTCAAAGTAGGGCCAATTAGAGCACTTTGCTCAACCCATGTCAACTTGAAATCTGAACATCTTAATTTTGGTGGACATTCTAAAAACTCTCACGGCAACCTATTTTAATACTTCATCACTTACACCATAAAGACCTTTCCATTGCTTGTACTCCTCCCTAATGCATTTTGGCCAGGTATCAGGGCAGCTGAAGCCCCCTGTGAGTAGCAGAGCCTACATTTTTGAGGTTTCCTCTGCTTCCACTTCTTGACTACCCAGTGTGTAGCGAATGTACCACCACCCCATGCCTGATCATCTGTCCTCTGCTCCTGATCCCCATGGGCCAGTTTGCCTTGTAGGTAGCTTGTTCCACACTGCAGCTGTCTGTGTGCACAAAGCACAGCTCCTGCTCCTCACCTTCCCAGCACATTCTTCCTGAAGAGTCTGTCATGCAGCACTCCCATCCTATGACACCCCACCCCTTTCTGTAATCCCACAAAAAGTCTTTGCTTGATGGCTCTAATCCCACTTGTTTGTTCCCTATGATGCCTTCACTCAGATACGGACACTTGGGATGGGACTACAGTCACAACATTTTCACCAGAGGCATAAGAGCCTCTCCCATCTGTTCCTCAGGTGCTTTCTCATGGCCTCCCATTTCCCACTGGGTCAAGTCCACTGATGTCAGCCTAAATAAACAGATATCCAGACAATTTTGATTTTTAGGCCTAAATGCAACAGTTCAGACTAGGAATCAAATTAAGTTTTATGTTATCAGAACACAAATGTACCTGAAATTATTACCATTGCTCCTTCTTACCTTTCTCTTCCTTCCTTTACCTAAAACAAGATTTAGCTTACATTTTAGAAATCAATCCTTAGACTAAAGCAAGACCTCATAAGCAAATTTTAGACTTACAATATTATTATGAATGGAATGCTGTCAAAATATTAACTGTATATGAACAACAAATAATATGATATTATGACGCATAATAGGTAGGAAAACCGTATTTGTGTTAGTTCCCATTCATTGTTCAGTTTATATCCTTATGAAAAATATATTTTTTACAGCACTTCTTCAAGTATCCTCTATAATCCCTATATATGGGATAAAGAACAAAATATGAATACTTGTCTGATTTGATTGGATTTTTTCCCCATATAAAAAGACTAATAATAGGGTAAGATTCAAAATGTTGAAAAATACATCATTTCTATTTCATTTTCTCTCTTGATTTCCCTATTAATTTATCTCTTCTCATTTCTAGGCATTAAAAGTGGCATAAAATCATCAGCAGCCAATGCAGTATATCTTGCATTAGCTCACATAGTGGGCCTGATAGATTGGCTATGATTTCAGGACTTTATATAGCTCTCATTATCTTTTTCTGCAACAAAGGAGGTTTAGAAAAGCAGCATCCATCCCCTTGCATATTATACTCTTAATTGTAATATAAACCAGTTATATTAGCACTTACCTATATAATTAGTGGAACAAAGCTCTTAATAGAACAATTTAATAGAGACCCTTCATAAATTAAGCCACTGTTAAACCCTTTTTACTCTCAAGGAATTGCTGCATTCTAAAACCAGCCCAGATGCTTCTTATAAAAATAAAGCAGCAATATGGTCACAGTAAAAAAAAACCAAAACAAACCCAACACAAAACCAATAGTGCTTCCCTTTGGAGTATAGTCTTTACTTCATAAGCTTATAAATATGCACATATAGACATATACTCAATAATGCACACATTACTTATCCTTTCCTCCCAATCAGAGCTTGAATTTGTACCAATTCTAGTTCCATTTGCTTTTACAATTACTACTCAATTCTGCTTTCTCTCTAAGCTCTCTTAATCCATTGCTTATAACCCCTGTAAGCATACTTCTGCCAGATCTCTTTCAGATTTTGTCTGCTTTCCCACCTACCTGTCTGTACCAGCTAAAGTTTTACTCAAACCTTCAAAACTGCATTCTGTCTCTGTTTTCCTAGGTATTCTACCATGTTTATCACTATGTATAACCTATATATTTGCTATTCCAGTCTGTCCCTTTAACAGAAAGGAACTTGTCCTCTGTCTTTCCACTGTTTCCTCATGAGTTCAGGATCAACATGAGTAATTTTTCTTCTTGATCTGACCATTTACTTTCTTAAATAGTGTAATAACATAAACACATGATCTTATTTGTAAAGGCAGACACTTAACCTACATATAGAACTCTCTACTAACTTATCAGATTAAACATGCTAACATAAAACCTTTTGCAGTTTAAATTCCTTAATATTTATCATTTTGTATCCATCCTGCAGAGTAAACTCACCATAGCTTCCATCCTTGTTCCCAGCTATTTCAACATTATTATAGTAATTTCTGGCAAATGTAATTTTTCCTCACTCATATCCATCCATAATTTAGTTAATGAATGCCTCTTAGCCCACTCTTTTGGTAATAATGTTCCTTTCTTTGTATTCCTTTATCCTGCTTTTCTTTCCTCATTGCATCAAATTTACATATTCCTACCCACTTCCAAGGCCCTTTCTAACCTACCTCCACCATATTATTATTTATTTTAAAGATGCTGATGATCAGTGATGCTAATCTCATGCCCACCTACTAGACAATCCAGCATTCAAATCTGCTTTCTCCTTTGTGGTTCTGTGGCTTCCTGTGAGCCTTTGCTTAGTCACCTCATTATCCTCCCTAAAAAATTGCTTTTCTGTAACACCTGCAAGAAGGTTTGACAACGATTAGATTGCTATGATGGTAAGAATACTTTTCACATCTCCTGTATGACTGAGTTCTCTCTCATTGCTGTCCTGTTTAATACATAGGTGCAATCACTTTAGGTAATGATCTTCTCTTTCTTTTTGTACTTCAATGTGTAAGTAATTTTCTGTTACTACGGTTCTCAAGTGCTACCATGATACCAAGAAATAATACTCAAATGAATGTAACACTGCCATGTTGGCGGTACAGTTTGCCCTTGTGTAGCTCTGCTGTTAATTCTGTTCTAATGCAAGGAAAAAAAAAAAAGGTAACCTGGTCCTAGAAACCAAGGAGCCCAAAAAACAAGGCTCCTGATCAAAGCATAACATGAAGCAAGGGTATAGCCCACATTGTCTTGACTCATTTTTAATTATGTTTAATGAATCACTTGTCAGCTAGCTATGTGAACCAAGAGTTCCGTATCTGAAAAGTTGGAAGATTAGAACCAAAGATCTTGAATAGCAGTAACTGAAATTATCACCCATATATTTTGTTAGTAGCTCTTCCATCCTACTGGAGGCAAAAAATAGTCATGACTATGTCACACTCCCACATGAATTCCTTTCAGCAATTCTGCCATTCGTAACTTAATTCCATTGTAGGGACTGAATGATTTTCTGCAGAGTAGAAAAACCAGAACACTGTGAAATGGTCCTCAGCCACTTTGTATCTGGGCCTTCTTGTTAACACCTTCTTTTTGTTACCTTCTTCTCAAAAATTCACCAGCACTCCCTCCCTTGTACATAGCTGCAGTTTCATGTAGCTGAAACACATCACTCTCTATAGCAGGGTACAGCGAGAATTAAAAGGAAAGGTTTGAAAAAGAAGGAAAATGAGAAATAAACTCATTGCTAATCAGCTGCTAACACAAAGCTCTAGTGAAAGTGTTTACCATGTAATAATGACATTTTATTATGATCCGTAGTTGTACTTTTTCTAAGTGCAAAAGAAGACAGAAAGCTGAATACCGACTAGAGAAAAAACAACATATGATGCCCCTCTATTCTTCTCTCTCTATATTTTCACATGTCATTTATGTAATATAGTTCCAAAGAGGTGGTAGAGGATTACCGAGCAAGTTGTCTTTTCCATGCTTTGGAAAATTATACTTGACAGATATTGAAGTGGAATCATCAGTAGTTGGTGGTTTTGACCTTTTACATGTAACTGCCATCACTTTATTAATTTCTGTAGGTTTGGGGTTTCTTTAAATAAACATGTAAGCTCTTATAGCATAATGAATAGTTCAAAAGGGAAAAAAAAGTGCCAGTTTATGAGACAAACTGGCTGCTGCCTGCTCCAGAAATGTGACTGATGACATTAATTTTATTCTCTCAATAAACAAAAAGCCCTTGGTCATGTGAACTGACAAATCACAAAAAAGAGGAAATTGGGAAAATAAAGTATATTTTTCAATTAATTCTAACTTATTTTATAATCTTCAGAATCATTTTTCATAGCATTCAAATAGCTTCTAATATTACTGTATCTCATAATCTCAAAAATGTACTTGATTGCACTTGCTTTTGCAAGGCAACAGATATCCCCATTTTTACAAAGAACTTGGCCAGACGTTATTCACTTCATGCAATATAAACCTTCCAAATACGAAGCTAGATGCCAAAGCCTGGTCCATGATAGGCACCTAGAGATGATGTATTTCAGTGATCCGAACACAGGTAGAATGCAACATTATTCTGTTTTAGAAAACAATAGCGCAAATAGATTCATCTCTGCAGGGTAGTGATCATTTGACCACTGTTCAAAAATACTGAATCAAAATACTTTATAAATAACACTAATAGCATAATTACTTTTCATGTTCATACTTTTTTCTTTTTTCCAAACTCACGCAAAACACCTTGCTTTCTGATACTTTTTTCTTCATTAAGATCTTTACTAATTTTATTTTGAATAAATTAATAAAGTTTATCCCATTCTGATGCTGCATCACCGTTGTTTGTATTTCCAGTGTGTGGGAGTCACTGTGGTAGACCAGACCAACATACTTCATTATAGACTTTAGTTAGCCTAGTTCCACTAAGGAGTCAGGACAATACTATTACTTCTCAATCTCTCTCACTTTCAGTTTTTAACTTTGCCCTGGCAGAATGATTCTAAATCAGTTCTAGAACAAATATATCAATTTTAAAATTTTAGCCTGGCTGTTGTTGACAATGTGTTATTGAATAAATGTAATTGTTTTTCCTTTCCCTCTAGTCCTTTCATCTTGAGTTCACAGAATTGTCAGTCTTTACATACAACAGCTGCACACAAGCAGTGGCAAGGGGAGACTTCAGTGACTACGAGTGCTTCTGCTTCTCATTACACTACCTCATCATAATGTGCATTTTTGTGAAGTCACAATACAAATACATCCAAATCAGATGTCGATTCAGTTACAGCACAAAGGCCTGAAACACACACCACTTCAGGGACAGACTTCTGTCACAGTCATGTAGCATCTTGCAGGAATGTACACTGTTACTTATACAATTATCTTTCCTCCTTCCTTCCTTTGTGCTGATTCTCCCTTTCTCCCTGTACCCAAAATAAGGATCCACAGCATTTTTCCATATACAACACTCTGGAAAAAAATACAGTGTGAATATATAAAACCTGGAAAAATTGAACTAGCATACGTAATTATGTTAATTCAATAATCATAAATCATGTGTAAGGTGGTTTTGAAATAAAAATTAAGTACAGTAAAGCATTACTGAGAAATGCTGGGTACTGCATATACCCAGGAAAAAGGAAATACAATCTGTGTGAGAACAATAACTTCTAATTTTCTGATACCTGTACATTTATAATTATCTGATGTTGGATGCTTTGCATTAACATATTTATGGTTTGGAGGAGCTATACCAAGTTCAAAAATGTTCATCCTGCAGAATAATTCCATCAGGAACAAAGACAATAAAAGGTATTTCTGTTGGAATTTATAAAAACATTAAATTCAATTATGAAGCCTTATGCTGTAAAAGAGATGCTCAAATCTTCAAAGAAAGGAGGTAAAGAGCTGTCTCTGTTGGAAAGATAAAATGATACAAGGAACCTATGAGGAACAATTATGCTGATTCATGTTGCAAACATCATTACAATGTATACCACCAGAAAACAGAAGTATGATATTTAATGCATCATATTTATCTATTACGGAGTTTTGCACATATCTCCCAGGAGAGAAAAATATCCAGTTAAACCCCTTTATAAGCACCATTTACAACCTGAAAACCAAATTTCAGTGGAAGAAAGTATTATTTCAGAATTTTCTTTTCAGCATTTCACTAGACCCTGCACCCACAGAGTGCACTGCAGCTGTATAAAACCAGCCATTGTGCCACCTTATCTAATCACAGTTACATGAATAGCAGCTTTGAAATTTATTTAGATCACATAGTCAGCATGAGCCCTGAATAAGGGAAATGTGTAATTGCATAGCTCAGGGGCAGATGCGGGTGTGCACTGTGACCCAGAAAGTCACATTCCAGTACCCTGCTTCCTCCTTGCAAGGGGAGCAGCCAGAGCCAGGCATGCACCAGGTGTATTTACACGCCATCCGCACAGCTCTGATGCTGTGTGGATAGTGTTGGGGTCAGAGGCATGGTGGCCTCTTATTTCTGCTCCTTTAGCCTTCCACCATTAGCTCACATAGCTGCAGCAGACTGGGCAAATAGCCCTCATCTTAAAAGGCATCGAAGCCAGAAATTCAGTGCTTAGCATTGTGTGTTTGTGTGTCTAAGAAAAAGGGGAATATTTCCACGCAATACTATCCCTCCTCCTTGTGTGGCCAGTTCCTCATGTGCTACTCACTGAAGTCAGCAACAGTTTCAATCCTGACACTCACTAGCTTTCAAGAACTCTTTTGCATCAAATATCTCAGAAAAGGATGGGCTGAGGTGGAGGGGAGCTGATAATTTACAGAATACATAATGCAGCAATGCCATAGCTTGTTTTCCCCCTGCTAAGAGGGCATATAACAAGCAGAGTCTAACCTTCAATGTCACTCCAGTTAGTTTTACCTTAAGGCAGAGAAAAGAAGCCTTCTCATTATAATATTATACTCCTGACACCATAACTAAGATTGAAAAAGGTATTAATGTTGTAAATGACTACAAATAAGGTTCCTTAGACTTTCCAAATTGATATTCAAAATGCAGTATCCGAAAGATATTAACTCTGTGGAGTAATTGCTTCACCTATCTGAGGCTAAATATATTGGGCCAAAGCCTTTCCTGGTTCACAAAGTTCAATTTAAATTGCGAGAACCACATCCTTCACAATCCTCAGACAAGACAGAAGGCAGCACCAGAAAGGAAGTTTAAGGGGAATCTTACTGCTTTCTTCAACTACATAATGGGAGGGTATGCAGGGGATGGAGCCACTCTCTATTGGTGATGCACAGTAAAAGGAAAAGAGGCCCAACAAACACAAACATCTGAGATCATAATACTTGGAGGTATGAAAAATCTGGTTAGACAAGGGTCTGAGCAACCTTCTCTAAGGCTGAAGTTGGCCCATATGGGGGAAAGAGTAAGGGTGCAGGAGAAGGTCATCCCGTGTGCCAAAAGATGAGGTGGTGTGAAAGAAGAGCAGTCTGGCTGAACAGAGAGCTTTGGTTGGAACATAGGAAAAAAGGAGAGGAGAGCTTATGACCTCTGGAAAAAGGGGTAGGAAACTCATGAGAACTACAAGGATGTAATGAGGCTATGCAGGGTACCCAGCCCCTGAGCTGGAAGACAGGGACAGGGAGCAGAATGAACCCCCATAATCTAAGGGGACATGCTCAGAGACCTCCTATACCACTTAGGCATTTTCAGGGGAAAAACATTTTCAGGGGAAAAAGAGATCTATCTTGGCAGGGTTGTCAAAAGGAAAAAGACTTTGATGATTAATTCCAAAGGGAAGCTTCTGAACTTTCAACAGCTGCATCTCTAGGATCTAATTATGTAATGTTAAGCATTCAGGGGGTGCAAAACATTGCCCTATTTGTATCTCCTATCATATGGATTTGATCATAGAATCATAGAATAGTTAGGGTTGGAAAGGACCTTAAGATCATCTAGTTCCAACCACCCTTCCATGGGCAGGGACACCTCACACTAAACCATATCACCCAAGGCTTCATCCAACTTGGCCTTGAACGCTGCCAGGGATGGAGCATTCACAACCTCCCTGGGCAACCCATTCCAGTACCTCACCACCCTAACACTAAAGAATTTCTTCCTTATATCCAGTCTAAACCTCTGCTGTTTAAGTTTCAACCCATTACCCCTTGTCCTGTCTCAGAATGTCTGTTTATGGGAATCTCCTATTTCTACACACATACTGGTTATGTGGGTACCTCACATTGGGGCTTGGACACACACTGGTGCAATGACAGATCTCTCTGTGAAGTACAGTTTCTACAGCCTGAAGTACAGTTTCTACAGCAAAGCCTTTCCTGTCCCCTATAGAGGGCCATATTAGAAATGTTTCTGAGTCTGAAAGTGGAACAAAGCAATACCATAAAGCTATCCTATAAAAAAATGCTATTAAAATCTTAGGATAAGGCAGATCAGTATCTCAAGATAACAAGGAGGGGAAAAAAAACCCAACCCTTCACTTTTCTTATTCAATATTATTTAAAAAGTATATCATCTATGTTTGAATACACCAAGCATATTAAATGTCCAAGACTATTGCACAAGACATTTTGCTCTGTAAATTAACGGTTCCATGACAAATTTGGAAACTTTGCATTCTGGTCACATCAACTGAAATCAAGAAGATCAAAATACTGATCTTCACTAAATTCTCTAAGGTTTAAAATTAAGGCTTAAACACTGCTACCTATAGTAAATGAGATGCTGCTCACTTTATTCATTTTAGTTTACTGAGGCTTCCATTGAAGTCCAAAAAGACATTTCCAATCTCATACTTGGGTTTGCAGTTTTTGCTAGGCAAGCTTACTGCTAGGCAAGACTACTGCAAAAGACTACTAAGCATTTTTGCCAGGCAAGACTACTGCATTTAATTGGCTGGTTATGATGGGCTATATTATTAGACTTTGGAAAATATTTATTAAGTGAATAAATTCATAGGTCAACACCAAGCAAAGAAGTGCAGGCTCTGAGCTTGCAGTTTGTATCACACCACTTACTCAACATTTCTTATAGTGAGGTAGTCACTGTGAAATAATGAATCTGCTATAAATCCACATACTAGTTCATATTGAAGTAATTTAATTCTCTAGCTAGGTTTGCAGGAAACATTTTGTTTCCTGAGGTTGTAATTTCTTTCCAGTTTTCTGTTCACTTGTTTTGATGCTTTTATTATACACACCATTATTCCTAAAACTATCAGAAATTTAATATTATTGTTAATAATCTACTGGCAATAGACAAGCCAGAAATACAATCTTATTTTTTTTTCTGGGAGAACTCTTTTTTACCTGCACATCCTATAAAATACTTTTTTCATCCTGGTTTCAGCTGAGATAGGGTTAATTTTCTTCCTAGTAGCTGGTGCAGTGCTGTGTTACTGCTTTAGTTTGAGAACAATACTGATAACACACTGATGTTTTAGTTGTTGCCCTGTAGTACTTATCCTGATGAAGGTCTCCTCAGTCTCTCATGCTCTGCCAGTGAGGAGGGGCACAAGAAGCCATGAAGGAGCAGAGACAGGACACCTGACCCAAACTAGCCAAAGGGGTATGCCATACCACAGCACATCATGCCCAGTATAGAAACTGGGGGGAGTCACCTGGAAGGAACTGATTGCTGCTTGGGTCGGGCTGGGTATCGGACAGTGGGTGGTGGACAATTGTGCTTACTGCGCATCGCTTGTGATTGTTGTTTGTTTGTTTTGTTTCTTTCCTCTCTTTTTCTTATTTATGTCATATATTTATATACTCAAATTGGCATTAAAAATGGAAGGCAAATAAAACGAGAACATTTTCAAACCTATGGCTCATAACTTTATATTCCACCAGATGTGCACTGGGAATATGTGTGAACAGAGTAGATAAATGTTAGTACATGTTGTGAAGACTTTTGAACTGGAAACAATTTTCTTCTCATCTTAGGAATAGGTAAGAAAATGACCAGCCTACCATGTGTGAATACACCACATGGCAATGCTCCTGGAAAGCCTTAAAAATTTTCAGGTGAAATACCTTTAAGTAGGTCTCTTCCAAATGAGACAATCTCTCAAAGCAGTTTGGTAATCAGGTAATGCCATTTTATCACAAATATTAGTCTTTTACATAAGTGCTAAGAATACAGCACAAATAGTCTTTGCAAAACAATAGAGATACCTGAGACTAATAAAGGCATCAGAGCTCTACATTTTTTTTTTTAACTGGAAAGAAAGGGATTTTAGATTTTTTGGTTCATTTGCCTCTTTCTATACATATGCATATATATATATATTGTCTTGTTACTGTTGAAGTACAGCTTTTCTAAGTGACCAGAACGTGGAAGTATTTGTCTGTCTGCTTTATGTTTAAGTTAAACAGTTTAACTTTTTGCTACAGTATTCACAGAACTTTTATTCCTGTCTCTGTGGGTTTTGGTGGATGTTGGCCATCCAAAGATTGATCATGTAAGAAGCTGCAACAAGATTTTCTATGATATGGGTATTACATTTTTTTCCTACATATTTTGATAAGTATTTCACTCTACCGTAAAAGCGGCTTTAGCACTTAGATTGTCACAGCACCAGATAACCAAGTTTCTTTCACCAATACTCCTTAGGCAACAAAGTAACAAACGACGCAAAAACATCTGCATCTTTCTTTCTACTGTTCCACCATTTATATTTATAATTTCATTGTTTCCAAATTTTAGCTGTTCAAAAATAGCTTAATATTTAGCTTGAAGCATTTGAGTTTTCCAATTTTCCACACAAACATTAGCCAGCTGTACTAGATCAATGGAATCACCTGAAGGTGAGTTTTACAAGCTAACAGCAGGAGCCACACGAGTTGCGTCCTGTAAGGAAACTTTATGTGATTCAACTTGAGAATCAGAATAAAATGTTGCTTCCTCTCAGAAAGGAAATTTTCAGTTTATGTTGTCATTAATTTTAAAAACAATTTATTAGCTTTATGGTAGTTTTTCATTCAGCAGTTAAAGACTGATTACTTCTCCGTGTTTGTTTTGCTGAAATCCCTTATTTTTTTCCGCTTAACCTGAAGCTTTAAGGTCTACTGTCATCTGGGATAAATTACTACAGTCCTACTATACTGAATACAATTACACAAATTATCCAAGAGAAGTTTTGGCCAGAGAATTTTGAGAGACAGGTTTTGTATCATTTTGAGCCTCATTTCCATTGTTTTTACTTTACAGCATATAGTATTTGACACTGAACAAAACAAAGTTCAATCCATCCATGATCATGCCTCTTACCATATGCAACACCAGCTGCTTCACAAAATGGCCTAAAATCATTTGCTATGTATTACAGCCTGCCAGTTTTGTATTTGCAAATGTCCAGACTTAAAATCTGACATGACTGTCTTCCTAGTCATAATTCTTCTGCTTTAACAGTATAGCTCAAGATACTCAGAAATTTCCAAATTATAACTGAAGTATGCTGTATTTTTGCCTTCAGTATGTGTCATTTTCATGGTATAATTTCAAACCTGTATATAAATTCTTCATATGTTTTGAAATAACCACCTTTCCACAGACATTTCAATTGATAATATCTATAGGTGCATAGATCTACTATATCTTTGCTCATATGCACTCACATGAAGAAAGAGAATACCTCTTGTAATAATAGCTTTATTTATTCTCTTTTTTGCTAGCTTCTATTCTTCTATTTCCTCTGAATCATTTCAAAGGTATTGAATAAAATCTAAAGCCATCTGTCCCTCATGATTTGCTTGGTATTTTCCTTTTCCTTTAGTGAAACCTTGATAGTCCCACAGTTACATTTTACACTTGCCAAAGTCTGGATTCATCCCATGAGGCATTTTACGAGCCTAGAACTCTGCTCATTGAAATATTTCTTTGGATACTTCAAAGTAGTGTTCCAAGCAATTTTCTTTAGAAGTTTTTTATTCTTAAATTTATCATCTTGTTAGTGGTTCTCTTTTTTAATCTTCTTACAAAAAAAGAAAAATAAAATAGGTTGACATTCTTCTTTTGCTTTCCTTTCACTAAATTTATTGAAGTCCTTTTGGCATGAAACTTCTGCCCTCTGCATTCTAAGCAGTTAGAAGTGTCAGTTTGTATTTTGTATTATTTGATCCTTGAGAAAAGAAATACAGTGGAATTTTTTATTTTTTTTCTAAGGATCAAAGCCAAGTGTTAGATAATTAGCAGAGGAGAAGGAACAGTAAGGAAAAGATAAATTAAATGGATTATTACATGTTATTAGCACCAGATAGTAAGCTGCAATGTTCACCATTAACCAAATATAACCAGTATATTAACCTGTATAAATGTAAAGCTGAGGGGAGTTAACAGCAGTTTGAAAGAAACATTAGAAATTAGAGTCTAGGTTGATCTGTTTAACCCGAAGTCACCTATCATTAAGTAAAAAATTAAATATGTTACTAGCCATTGAAAGATGCAATAGTACAAACTGACATACAATAAAGTACCTTAATCTGAATAAGTCTGAGTTTACTCAAGATTACTAGCTGCAAATAATGAATATTCCAGGAAGTCTCTAGCATACATTGATACATTTCTCCAATTTGTTTTCTACCAGGCAGACTTTGTCAGAGGCTTGACATATATACTTTCCTTTACAAAAGGCAAACTACTGTATTCCAATCACTAAATTGAAAATATCTTTGTAAAAGGTCTTCACATCCAGTACAATTTCTTTGTACTTTTCCAGCTGTTTCTCTGCATAAGAGCAATGGCAAACAGTAGCTCTACCTGCATTCAACACTGAAAAAAAAAAAATCAATTGCTTATAGGCCACTACTATTTTTTCTTCGTTCAAGCTGTGTCATAGTCCATAAAGAAATAATCCATCACTGCTATATATTTGCTCTGCAGCTGTGACAATATAAATTCCTCATTTTGTTCTCATCTTACCCCAGGTAGCTCCACTGACTTTGCTGGCTTGTTCCCGATTTTCATCTCTGTCAGTGAAAGCAGAATTAGGCTGAAGGAACAGCCACTGCTGTGTGCACTCTATGAAGTGTATCTATGAATCACAAAGTGTTTTAAAGCTTTGTTCCCCTTATTTTGTTAATTGAAAAACAATTCAGCTAGGATTTAATTTTCAGCCCCAAATGGTCCTTTTAATTCAGAAGGACAAGACATGCACATAAATTAGTCATGCATTAAAAAACTTTCACACTTGTAGTGTTCATATTAACTCACTGCATACTCTTTTATGCTGATTGAGCTGCTCTAAATTTTCTGTCACACAAACCAGAGGCAGACCAAACCTAATCTTATGGCAGAAAGATTATGCTACATTACAGTGATAAGAAAATTAATCATAAATATTTATGTGTTTGTACTTGCATTTTTCTATTTTTATAAATACATTAGGTCCCACCAGAGATCTTTAATACATTATTTTATTTTCAAATAACTATTCAAAAATTCAAGTATATGTACGATCCAAGCTAAATTAATATATTGTTATTTCTAATATAATAACCCATGTGGAAAAAGAGGAGGTAATAGAAAGACATCCACTTCTGTTTAGACAGACTAAGATTTTAGTGTTTTAAGAGGTAACATTGACCAACACCGTATGATGGTCAATACCCACTTGTCACAGAATCAACTAGGTTGGAAAAGACCTTTAAGACCATCAAGTCTAACCACTACCCCAGGACTGTCAAGACCACCACGTCACCATGTCACTGAGGGCCTCATCTACATGGCTTTTGAACACTTCCAAGGATGATGATTCCACCACTGCCCTGTGCAGCCTTTTCCAATGCCTGAGCACCCTTTCTGTAAATAAATCTTTTCTAGTATTCAACCTAAACCTTCTCTAGCACAGGTTAAGCCTGTTACTTCTTGTCAAATGTACTGCAGATCTCAGTGGGCTGAAGAATGAAAAATCAATATGTAAGGCATTGTGTTTTCATGTTAATTTAGGACAACTAAATGCAAAATTGGTGTAAAGTGTTTAAATTCAGACCAATAGTATTTCACCTTCCATTTGCACTCATTCTAATAGATATGATTACTGTTCAAGACTATAGAAACTAAAACATACAGAAGTATCAGATGGAAAAATTGTATGCTCTCAGCTTTAGTTGGCCAAGTCAAACTAAGCTGAGGTGAAATTCCAAGGCATACTTTTGTCTGCAGACACAGGGTAAACTAAAGTTTAAAACACATCCCCACACATGTACACATATACTTTTTAAATGATAAGTAAAAGAGTCCCTGGGCTGTATCCTAAGTCTGTGAAACCAGCTTTCCTACAATGGGAATTCCCTAGCCTGGGTTAGCAAAAGCTACAAGCTCCTGGCACAGTAGTCTTGTCAGAAGAGAGCCTTGGGAACCAGCCTTCAGAGGATAAATGCATAAATGACTTTCGCGTAGCTTTTGATGACAGCTGGGAATATAGTCCTCTTATAGAGTTATTCATAACCATCTTTTAAAGCTAAAGGATGGAGAAAGTTTATTGCTATGGCCAGCATATATTTATTACTATAGATTTTTAAAATACATATATAGCTTCTCTGTCAAAGACTCTCCATAAGCACTCATATAAAGCACATAGGAAATGACAATGCTGAATTGAAATCCTTACTTTATTACCTAGAAAGGAAGCTATTCTGCTTTGCAATACACGCTGTACGAATATTGCCCATAACCAGTAAGAGCTCAATATGCCCAAGACAGTAATGTCCTCTCCTTGCGCTTAGACTGTAGGATGCTGAAGAAAAAAAGGTCTTTACTCAGGGCCCAGAAATACCAGCCCAACACTTTCTGGAGAAAACATCTTGTCAAGTTTTGCTAAGGATGACTCTTTGAGTGCCTCTTCCTGGGAATGAAGCAAATGAATTCACTGGTTATGCTAGGCTGGCATGGGCATTTGCTTCTTCTGCCCAGGTCATGGAAATTTTGACAACTATGCAAAGAAGGTACCAGGATTCCGGCAAACATGCCTCCCATTTACAGGAAGGTTCTTATCTAAAAGGCAAGGAGTCAAGCGATCAAGGGAGCAGGGGATGATATCAATTAAATTACCAGCAGTTGTGGATTTCATAGGACCTTTTGCAGAGTTTTGGTTTTGGGGGCTTATCTTTTTTTTTTTTTTTTGTTGGACCTTTGCTAACAGAATTTTGGCTAAGCGAGTAAAATTTCAAAAACATTGCTTGAAACAAACCAAATTAAAAGACTAATATAAACAAGGATTTGAAGACAACATCATATATTTGGAGCTTTGCTTTGTCCCCTAGTTTCTGAGCCCCTGCAGTGTTTGGGGTCACAAACTCTTTTCTATAGCCAAGGGGGACAGAAATTCCACTTTTTCTGTTTTCTTTCTGGACAGAAAGAAGTGCTGAGAGCTTCACAAAAGCACCTGAGTCTTCAAGAAAGAGACTCAAGGGAAAAATAAAACAACAAACACTCAGTACTGTTAGCTTTGCAATAAAGTCACATGGCTTAGCAGCATGGGGTGAGATGAAGTGGTATGAAGTCAAGAAAAAAGGGTTTTCACTACAGCAATTAAAATGAGACTGACTTGTCAGAGCTCTTAATAATCCCCAAGAAGGGCAATCTCACTATGCCATGTAACTGGTTGTGGCGAAAAAACAAAAAAAGAGTAAAGTCTTTTTTTTTTTATTGTTTACAGCAATGCTGGAACAATGTAACAGATATAGTGTCTGGGCACAATGATATTCCAAACTCTAAGTTCTATATGAATGCAATAGATTATCTCTTGCATTGTTTTTAGCACTAGATTCTGAAAGAAACAAGGAAAAGTAACCTGGAAAATATACCTGATAGCATGGAACATTCTTCATATTCTTCTATTCTTCATATTGGACAGTTTGATCTCAGGGAACCATGTGTAAATCCATCTAATCGGATTTTTGTTAAGTAGGTCATATTTTATAACTCCAGTCTCTACCAGAGATTGGATTTTTCTTTACAAGCCAGATAACTTTAAGGTTTTCAGAAGCTGCCCCTTTACTACTAACAGAGAAGAGAACCAAAAGAAATTTAGTGGCTTGTACCAGGTAGCTCTTTCAGACATATTAATATGTCGTATTAAGGTATTAACAGTGAAATAGATGGAAAAGGGTCTAGGAAAGAGAAAAATGAGTCTCTCAACAGGTAACCTTTTTTAGGCAGGACAAAGAAGGCACATGGTACCTCATCTAAGAAGATATCTTTTTTCTCTCACACTTCCTGTCAAGGTTTTAAGCAGTACTTGAGGTCAGTTCATTACCACCAACCACTCTGTAATCATCACAGCCACTGTGGAATAACCCTTTATTAATAAAAGCAGTGGTTATATGGTGTGGTAAAAGAGATGGTGATGTGGTGTAGGTATATGCACAACTCTTATGCTCAGGGCAGAAGAAGGCCAATGCATGGCCACTGATGGGTGGATGGCAAAGTATTAAGCATGTTTACATTTCTATAAAAAGCTTTGCCTTTTACCACACTAACAGTACTGTGTCAGAATCTCCATACAGGTATTTAGGGATGCCCTTGGAAGCAGTTAAGCGTCATTCTTCTTTCTGAACAGTAGGCAGAATATGTAGGCTGCTGAATTACAAAGAGCTGCAGAAATGCTCCCTCAAAGGCTTCATGCCTGGGGGAAAGCCAAATGCACCACAGAAAGCTGGAGATAATCAAGGATGTCATCCAAATATGAAGTAAAGTTTATGATTAACATGTGGTAGAAGAGATACAGGAGAGAAGGGAGGGGAGAAGCTCAGAGCATTCTAGGTAATGCTTGTGGCTGTGCAGCCAATCCCCAGAATACCAGGAAAGGAAAGAATGACACCCAGCCAAAGTAAACCCCCAGTAGCTGCAACAGTAATGAAAGGTGCTAGGAGAAGGAATGGGCACCAGGCTGGCTGAAGCAAGATGCATTCATAGAATCATAAAACAGTCTGGGCTGTAAGGGATTCCCAGAGGTCACCTAGTTTAACCCCCATGCAATGAGCACGGACATCTTTAACTAGATCAGGTTGCCTAGAACCACATCCAGCCTGCCCCTTTAGTAGATGGCACATCCACCACCTCTCTGGGCAACCTGTGACTGTTTTACCACCCTCAGTGTACAAAATTTATTTCTCACATCCAGCCTGAATCTCCCTCCTTTAGTTTAAAACCATCATCCCTCTCCCTGTTGCAACAGTCTCTGCTAAAAATGTCTCTCCCCATCTTTCTGATAGGCCCTTTTTAGAACTGAAAGGCTGCAATAACATCTCCTCAGAGTCTTCTTTAGGCTGAACAACCCCAACACTCTCAGGTTTTCCTCACAGGAGAGGTGCTCCAATCTCTCTGATCCTTTCTGTGGACCTCATTTGGACTCTCTCCAATAGGCCCATGTCTTTCCTGTACTGAGAACTTCAGGGCTCAGCACAGTACTCCAGGAGGGGTCTCACCAGAGCACAATAGAGCGGCAGAATCACCTCCCCCGACCTGGTGGCTACACTCCTTTGGATGCAGCCCAAATGCCCTTCTGAGCTGCAAGGGCACATTGCCCCTGCTCGGCACACCATCATGCAGCTGGCAGAGGTCTCTGGAGACTAGGGGCCAAGCATCTTCTACTATTCATTTTTGACAGTTCATTTAGATGCTTTACTATCTTTGATTCTGCTTGCAAATGGAGCAAAAAGAACGAAACAAAATGAAACGAAGAAAATCAAGTAAGTTAAACCCACATCACAGTGGGAAGCTGCTGCTGAAGTTGTAGGCATGCATATTACAGACATTATCAGCTATGATTCAGGTTTAGTAGTTTCTCCCTATTGCTTTAACCTCCACCCAAAGCCTTCAATTGTTTTAACTTTTTGTTTTTCCAATCTGAAAATCAAAAGTCCCACTCTAAATGTGGATAGCCTCAGGGAAGGCAATGTTAGCTATGTCCCCACGTGCTGTCCAGCACATGCAGGCACAGGGCTTAACCCAGCCCAGGGCTCCTTTCCCAGAGTGGTGGGGGTCTAAGGCTGGGCTGCCTTGCACGCGACCGGGCAGAGAGACCACAAGGACATGAACCACACTGCTTTTCAATGCTGCCTTCATGGACTGTGAAGGCTGTGGCCGCTCACCAGCTTTGGCTGGAGTCCACCCACTTTACACTGGCTGAGCAGCATGACACGGACTGTAAAATCTGACCTAAAGGTTTTCTTCCTAAATGTTTAGAGCCACAAAGGCAAAAGGGTAGCCTGAATAAATGGTGCAACCTGCCCTGACACACTACTCAGCTTTGGGGGTATAAGAGATCCTTATATTATTGTGGACAGGAGCTGAAAAATTGCATAATACTGGAGGAATAGGACACAGGGGCATTGGGGTTACTTTAGAGATGATTCAGATCTTGTTATTAATTCTCTCTACTTGGCAGAATGTTTAAAAACTGGCAAGGGAACATTAGCATTGCTGGCAGAGCATTACTACAGCTGCACAGGTGAAGAGAAATCAGTGCATAGCTCTTTGCAGCCTGGTGAGGAGGCACAGGAGCAGGAGAGAGTAGCAGCCCCATATCCCAGTAAAAATACCATGCGAGAGAACTCAAAACCAGACTGGTTAAAGAACAAACAAGAGTTCTGTCCTAGCAGGTTGGCACAAAGTAACTGAAGCATGTCATCTGTTGATATTTGGCCTCTCTACATGGCAAATATATTTTTCACAGGTCAATTGATTCAATGGCTAGAAAAATGCTGAGAGAAAGAGAGAGAGAAAAAAAAGAAGGAGATGGTCCAATCTGTAGTACGTATTTCATAAGCGTATGTGTAAGAAAAGAGATAATCTTCTCCACAGTTCTTTTAGCAGGTGTTTATCCTTTTTGGCATTGACAGCAATATTTTGTAGCTACACAGCAGACATGCAGAATAAAATTCCTTTCCACACTTGCAAAAAATAATTACCCCTTATGTGACTTACAGCTGCTCTAGTCATTCATCAGTGCTGTTGTCCTCTTTCTCCAAACCAACACTGTGAAAGTATTGCTTCTGGAATTTACTGAGAAATCTGCGTAATCTCCAAGTTGACTCTTAAAGAGAGTGACCAGGGTGCTACACTGGCTCCATTTAAAATCTCTCATTACTAAGGAAGATGCTTTCCTATGAACACAAATAAAAAAAAAGCTTTAGAAGAAATACTATGTGGCATTTTGATGCTGAGGTGATGGGAACCTTTTAAAAAGCATGAAAAAAAGACAAGAATCAGTGAGCAGTTAAACACCCCCTTTGCTCCCTAACAAACTTTACTCCTGCAGAAGGTTTTGTTTCCCTTTTGATATGCAGAGAGAAGCACAAGGATGTCTGCAAGGACAAGATCACAGCCACTGTAAACCAGTATTTCCTCACTGTAGCTGAGGTGAATCTCCCTGAAATAACAGAAATAGCTCAGGTAACTCAGTATCCATCTTTGAGCTAAGCACTTCCCTGTGTAGCAGCTTGAATGCAGCTCTACAAAAACACCAGTCAGTGAAAAGAAGGTTAAGTATCTGAGCTCTTACTTTGGATAAAGCTGAAATTAGACCTGCCCTTGTAATAAAACTTCTCACAAGGACATTTGGGTTTATAAATCCTGAATGAGAACAGCGTATGGATCTGTCCCGTGGATCAGAAGAACTATACAATGTTAGATGTTTAAACACAGTGGCCTAATTCCCAAGCAGTGCAGGATGGAGTCAGCAGGTTATGATGAGCTGCATAATCTAAGGATCTTAGCCCACATTTCCTTATACATGAAAATGTTCCTCACTCCTCTGCTGAACCTGCTTCTATTGACTGCACTTTCTATTATCCTGGCTTTTGTTAGCACTATTTTATCTACAAAATAAATTATAATATTGTACTTTTTTTTTCTTTTTTAGCCAGCTTGGATTTGATGTGAACTGTGAATTTAAAAAAGCCAGATCACTACATGCTAAAATAACAGAACTGCAGAATATGATACATTGTATTTCACATATTTTGGGGAGGTTAGACCAGCAATCTGGAAACTGAAATGGGGCACTTAATACCAGCAATATTTTCCAGTGATCTCTAACCTCATTAGGCATTCTCAGTACATCCAGGAGAGTAGTGTAAATAAAACACACTGTTTTCTGATGAGCTTTGATGAGCAGATGTTCGGGGTTTTTGTTGATTCATGTCTGGGATGTTTTTAAAACTTTTCTGCTTGTGTTCCATTTCCTGTTGGGGGAATTCAGAATGACACAGATGGAGCTGGACAATTGTGACTGTGTCTGCCTGGATGCCACCCAGGCCAGCAGCTGTGCGGTGGCCACTGCATCCCGTCTGACTTGCAGAGGAGAAATTACGTAATTTGGTGTTTAGGCTACTTGTGAATTCTGCTCTTGGTGTAGACAAAATACTGCACCTCTATGCATTTCCTATTATCAGTCTTGTCTGGTAGCCTGGAAGTGCGTTTGAGGATACAAGGCACTGGACTTGGTAAACCTTGCTTTTTGCTCTTTGGTGACACATGCATGTGAAATCCACACACGTTTTTAGCATCACTGAAATAAATCAAAACTGGAATTCTTTCACTTTCTAAACTGATTTAGAATAAAATAAATTGATATTTGTTTTTTTTTTTGTTATGTCTTTTCTTTCATTCAAACTGCAGTGATGATGTGTAAATTTATAATTATTTATTCACCCTGGAATCAAAACTGAACATTCTACTCCATGGCAGCCACAGACATTCACTTATTTTAAGATATATTATATGGTTTTGAATTTTTTAAAATTAAAAAATCTTCATCTGTGAAAATTGTGAATGGCAGAGATAAAACCAGAAAGCAATAGGATGCTCTGAGGTTTTCAAATTATGTACAATGGCTGAAAATGATAAGGATTATTGGAATGTATTCATAGAACATGGAAGTGTGAAAACAGGAGTAGAAGAAGGTATAGATAAAAAGCCAGTACTAAGTGATTAAAGAGGAAAAGAAATGCAGACTAAAGCAAACAAATCTGGGAAAATATGTGAAAACAGGAATGCAGAAGCAGATCCTGAGGTGATTCATGAGATAATGCAGTTGAAGATAATTGAACCCCCTGCAGTAGAGGAAATGTGAGCAACAAAATAGATAAGCCAAGTTTCTGAAGCCACAGAATATAAAGCTGCTGCAGTTCTGTAAACAGCTCGTAATGCAGAAAACGGATTAGCAACCCATGACTGGATATTCTGATACTGAGGAAAAAGTTCCTCTCCTCTCAAGGAGAACAGTTTATAAGAAGAGTGCATTAAGTGGGGCTGTTTTGGGGATATTTCACGGAATAATAGAAGTCCTGTGCAGAAAGGCAGACTGTGAACATCACCCTTGGCTTCCCACAGAACACGGACAGAGATTTTCATTGTGTCTCAAGATAAAAAAGCATGTAATTGTATTAGGAAATACATAGCAGAATGCTTTGCTTATTTAAGGAGAAATTAAACATTAAATCAATCACAAGGCACAACTTAAAAGATAGATACAATGACAAACTGATCATTAAAAACTTTTTTTAAAGAAACATTTCAGAGAAGGTTATTCTTTTCTCAGTAGAACAATTATTTGATAGAATTAGATAGGATTTTTTTTCCACAAATTCTATTTCTGGAAGAAAACCCTCTCAAGATATTTTTCATAGCAAAAGGCTTGTTTGAATTTCCTGGTTTGAATAATTTTGAAACAAAATATTGAAGATATTGAGACACATTAGCTGAACATAGTAAAAGACTGGTTTTAAAAAAATTATTATTGAGAAGGATAAATATAAATTAAGCATACAGAAGAAAATATAATCTAAAATTATTGCTAGAAGATTTTTCAGTGTTAAGTAACATCATCAACACAAACAAAGGGAGATCCCACTCAGAAAGAACTGATAGGTCTGTGACTGGGACAGTCACTTGTGTTTAAGGGTCAGGCTCATTACCTGATTTGTACTACTAAACGTAAACTCTGTTTACAATCTAAGTTTGGCAAAGCAGCCTTATTTCACTACCAACAAAGTTTCTTAAGAGTATTTTAAATAATTTAGACCTATTTGAAACTACACTTATCCCGTTAAATAAAACACAGTGCTTTGCTTTTTCAGGAAGGATATGTTTAAATACACAGATATCTTAATGCTTTGCTTTTACCAAGTTTACTAACAGGGTAAACTGCTTCCTTTCCACTTGATTTCATTTTTGCAAATCAAACCAGGTTGGACAGAACATTGGGTGACATGATTTAGTGTGAGGTGTCCCTGCCCATGGCACCTGGGATGGAACTAGATGATCTTACGGTCCTTTCCAAACCTAACTATTCTAGGATTCTATGATAATGAGCATATACAAACATATTTCTCTGTTATGAGGAACTTTGAATAGCTCACTTAAAAAAATGTTGCTTATGATCTTTCTGTGTTCAAGACTTGTTTATTACTGTCTATTTTTTTATAATGTGTTCCTATGCTTGACATTTTTAATTTAGTTTCCTTCCACTGAACTCCTTACAGGGAAGAATTAGTTCCAGTGACATTTATGAAATAAAAATGTCTATAAGGCACCTTTCAATGTAACAATTATCCCATGCTGACTCAGCTCACCGGGAAGATCTAAGACACAAGTCGTTCATCCCAAGAGAGTTTCTTTCTTTCTTCCCTGTGATGGGTTAACATAAAATGCGTATTTGTTCAGGGATCTAGACTAGCAACCACAGATTTGCATTCACAATTCCTTTTTGGCGACACTTCCATCACTTATTATGACCATATTTTCGAACTATATTAAATGTTCTGTTTGCCATTTGAAGTCAAATGAAGTCCAAGTCGAACTGGAACAAACTGGAACAAGATGTATGTCCCCTGCCCTGTAGCATGGTATTCCTGCAGCATCCAGGTGTACATTAATATTAAACCCCACCAAGGCAGTAGTACAAAAGAGGAATTTTGAGTCCTTAGGATTGAAGGACCCTTTGGTGACTCTCTTTCCAATTGCAAAATGCTAACTACCTCAAACATTCACTGCAATTTTAGTAACAGAAGCAGCTGTTAATGCTATTATCTGCAAATACTAGTGCAGGAAATCCCTGTACAGAGGCAGAAATAGCATCTGTAGTACTGTGATAAGTAGTCAATCATTTTAAAAGGATCTCTACACTTCCACCTCTCCTTTTGGAATCAAGCAAAGTCAAATTATTTGTGTAAGTATGTATGTAAATAGGATTCAGCTGTAATTAATGAGGGAAATGCCTAAAATATACTCTATTTACAGGCAAAATGCATCTCAAAATAGTAAAAATCTGAAGACATTGGAATACACGTCCTTCACAGAAGCAGAAAATGTCCTGAAATTATAGATTGCATACATGTTTCAATGGCAGTTCAATCAGCTGAATTAAGAATGTGTAACTACAGAAATGCCCTTGAATACAAACACAGATTTACTTCACAACACATTTTAAGGCTGAATTACCTTTACATCCTGCTGCAGCTCCAGAGAAGTAATTTGTACTACGTAAGGAATGTCTCACAAAATATGCCGGAGTCATTATGAAGAATTATATTAATCTAATACAATTTGATTATTTTTCTAAACAATAACACCATAAACAATAGAATAGAGTATTTCTAAGTCTATATTTTGTTTATTTATTTTGATTAAAAACACAACCTGCTTTATACTGTATTGAAATTTGAAACATTCATCCACGCATAGATAATGCTCTCAAAAGACAAGCTAATTTTTCTAACTAAAAAATGCATTTAGAAACAAATTGGCCCAACTGTTTGTTTTACATTCAGTATTAAATTGGCACTATGTCTGGTCTCTGGCAGCATCGACTATACTCCCCTTTGTTTGCTATCACTCTGTGCTCCAGCACTGAAGCCAACACCTGTGGCCATATAAAGGCCTATGTACAGCAGCTGCAGGACTCAGATGTCCATACTGAAAGAAATTTCTAAAGCATAAGCATTTGGATGTGTGGCTGGCTTCCTTGTCTGAGTCTTTTCAAGGCGCTCTTTGGAGGTCCACACTACTGGATGTTGCATCTATCAAGTGTTTGCAGTGTTACTACTGACCAGTGTGTAGTGGTAACATAAGAGAGCCTCATACTTATCAAAGATGCTCTTGGTTATATTGATGTAAGGCTGCTACGATTCCTTCACTGAAGATGATAGTTTTTTGCAGAATTTGTCAGTTGTGATACCACTGATACAGGTATATGTAAGGAAGGGCAGAGTCTATCCTGAAGATTCATATGAAAAATAAGTATCAGCAAACATAACACAAATTTTTACTTAAAACATTTTTCTCTGGAAGTCATCTATCTTACTAATGGAAAAGATTAATATAAGTCCCATTAGCATGTATATACATCACCTGCTCTCATTTGGGATCAAATAATCATAAAATCAATTTTTACTGCATACAGTTCCTAAAATATAGTATGCAGACCTTTTAGTATGGCTTATCTGTGTGGGGCAAATATTTAAAATTGCTACTCAGAGCAATATATACTCACATACTCATGTACAGTACATCCTCAGAAAAGTGCTGAGAGGTGTTACTTTTAACTCATAAGAGCAACTGAGTTTAACTTTGCTATCAATCTAGACAATCTAGAGTAAAAATGCCAATACAGGAGCTTTTTTTCAGAAAACCTTGTGTGGAAAAGCTCTTAAATAAATGGAAACGGATATTCAGAATTACAGACCACATTGTCCTGCTCCCAAGTAAATACAGAATGTGTGTACAAATAGCTAAAAATCACATGCTTCCATTTAAAGGAATGTGTTACATATGCAGGTAACAGCAAGTCAACTGTTTGTGACAGGTTCTGTAAATGCAATTGCTCTGATAAAAATAGAACAAGCCATTTGAAGCAGCAAAGTTATTTACATTAGGATGTTGGAATATAAAAGCATATAGAAGCTACAGGCGTACTCTTGAGTTACACATGTGCAAACCTGAGATAAATGCTACTGAGAAAACAACTTAGCTCTAAGGATTCTGCAACACTGTCACAAACACATTAAAAAGGGCAAAGCTGATTCATGGGCATGAAACTTGAAAAGCAGTATTCAAAACTATCCCAAGTCTCTTGTCTTCTCCCTGGCATCCACCAACCCATAACAAAGGAACACAAATTCTTCAGATCAGAAATATAATGAGCAGCAGTTTATTTAATGTTTTCTGATTTACATATTTTTATGGCATTTGCCAGCTAGATGACCAAACCCTCAGAAAAGTTCTGATGCAGTTTAGTCTGATCCACATCTTACATGAAATAGCAAAGTCAGGAGAATCATCTGTACATTTGATAACCACCTTTGGATTTCAATATGTGTATTTTCTGTTAATATCTACCTTAATATAATGTTCAATCATTTCAATCAACAAGAGGAGTACTTTAATTAAGCAGTCTGAAAGCTCTTGGAAGATTTTCATATGTAGCGAATTGCATGGTGACCATGCTGCTTTACCTTTATTGTTTCTTTTTCATGGCAAAACAAGGAATAGGTGGAACATCACAATATTATTACTGATGTTGATGTTAGGATCCAGCTGCATCTTAGTTTCACGTGTGCATTTACTACCTACACTTTCAAGCTGTTACTGCCTGCTGAGAAGATGAGGACAAGCAGGCATGTTGCCAGTATAATTACTAATGAGCTAACACTGGCAAAGCAAAATTTGCTGCAAACCAGTAATTGATGCATAAATGACATTGGAGTATTCCATTAAAAACATGGAATTTAGTGTTCACACAGCAGCATTATGAAGGAGATTGATAAACTTACTACAGTTTTCCACATTCACAGATACTTGATAAAACAACTTTGCTTTGTGTACCAGTTCAGATTGGCCTGCACAAAATTACAACGCAACTTTGATAAACAATATACACAGTGGTACTTGGATCCCAATATGTATGACACAGTTCACTGCCCATGTAGAGTGTCTGCTGAAGACAAACAGCTTTTCTATGAAATCTAGTGAGGATTTTTTTCTGTTCACCTATAGCATAAGTGCAGTCCTATTATGGGATGCACTTGGGCTACTGGAACTCTAAGCCAGTTTGACCATTAGACTTGATGGAACTACTCTAAAATAGGTGATGATTCTGACCTCAGCAATTATAAAGACACATAACACAGAAAATTTCAAACCTACAGACCAGATGTTAAAGTAGTCTAATAAGTACTATGAGACAAGGTATTGGACACTGTTTGTTTTCTGGAATATATCATACCAATATTTCTGCAATGTCACAACAGAACTCTTTGTTTCACAAAACTGCATGGTACACAACTGCATAATGCAGTTAAGCACCTTTCATTTTAGTGGACACAGTCATGAGCTTCTGTTTCCCTTTTATTCTTAGACATTTTGCCAAAGGTCAATAGGATGAAAAATGCTTATTGTGGGAATCCTTCCAAATTCTTCCTCCTGATATAATGAAAAAAAAAGGGCCCTAAACCAGGTGATCACAACTGAAACAAAGTCAAATTCCCAACATAATCTTCTCTATGATGAAACACATAACTGTTCTTTCTCAGGCCTACCTGAAACACCTTGTGCCATTCTATCAGTTTAGGGTAAGAGCAATGTAGGTCTGCGCTTAACAGTGTTATACAGATAATACTTAATAACTAAACAGCACTTGATAGAAAAACTTTTTTTTTTCCCAATACTTTGCTGTAAATTCATCTTCAATTTGCTTTTATTAGAAACACTTTGTCTTTTAAATTTATTTCATGAATAAGAGCCTTGACTCAGTATTATTATGCAGATAAACATGTAGGCTATATTTCTGTATTACTACTAGCTTTAGTATTTCTAGCTCTTTCAATTGAGCTATTGAAATAACTTTCCAACTTGCTATTATATTATTACTCTTTTCATTATTACGACATAGACAAATTTGTCAGAAGTGCAGTAAAAATATAAAGTAAAGCTTGATATAGGGCCAATTCCTGCAGTTCCTAAATGTCCAGCTACCAATAACTTAACTTATTGAGTTCCATGTTCTAATTATAGTCCTTCAACCTTAATTTACAGTGGTTTATCTAAGTCACTTAAAATGGTTTTGATCTGATTTTTTAATAATAGAACATACTAAATGTTTTACAAAGGCTATATATATAATTGAACAGCAATAATATATTATTGAAAGTTGCTTTATAGTAGAAAATTATCTTTTCAGTGTCCCAAGTACTGTGAAGCAGCCATTCCCAGTTTCCTAGGGTTATCATGAAAATTACATAAATATAAAACCTGAGAAGACATAAGAGATCATGAGGCAGGAGGCAGAAAAGCAGATCACCACTGCCAATAAATTCAAACTTTCTTTAAAACCTCTAGTGATAACAATCCCCAGAATCTCCTCAGACTATTCTAACCTTACTGAAACAGTTTTTCCTAGTAACACATTAAATATCCCATCCTGCAAAAAACTTCTAACTCTCGGAATGTACGAAGAATTGGCCTTTGATCCTTAACAGACCTAAGATAAAGAAGATCTCAATTCCTGAAGCTTTTTCTCACAGGTCATTGTGGAGACAGTGTTCTCACAGGAGAATGGATATTTGGTATATGAACTCTGAATAACTGAAAGATACAACAAAGCCATGGGAGGCCCAAGGAAGCTTAAGCAAGGAAGATGAGAAGAAGCTGGAATACACTGAGTTATGAGAAATGTCGACTGTTGGCAAGTGTTCGAGGTCAAGTTCTCACACCTGTGCTTAACCAGTTATATGTTAGTCACTAAGGGTCTTCAAGACAAGTATCCAATCATGATATGCCAAATTGCTGTAGGTGTGTGTAAGCAATAGTATATAAGGAGTTAATGCTTTGCAATAAATGGCTTTTTGTCTGATTATATTGATCTCTGACTGAGTCCATTCCGTGGCAGGTCATGATTAATATTATTATATTTTTTAACACTCTTCCTCTCCTCTAGATGTTTTAAACTTAATATGTGAGATCTGTATGTGGTGGTGAGTAAACACAGTGACATTTTAACAACATATGCCTTATCTTTGTGCCATTCCCATGTCAAAGGCCCTTGATACAAACAGTGCCCAGTGCTTTCAGAGAGCAAGGAAAAAGTGGTGGGTCACAGTGCTGCCACCATCATGCTCTCTATGTAACACATCCATTCAATCTCATTCCACTTCCTCGTCTTACTGGAATTTTTTTATATTCTCTGTTGCAGTGGAAATCCCAGCACATGACAGCAGCAGAGCCATGTTGGAGATAGCAATATTTAGCTTTCATTTGTCACATGCAGCATTCTTTTTCCTAAATTTCAAAATCTGGAATTGGATACAGTATGGCTCTCTGGATTTACATTATTTTTATGGCTGAGCCAGTCACTCTGCACTTTGTACCTTTGCTTCTTCCCTACTAAGTTTACCTTTTGTACCACCTTTATAATGTTTCACATTCTTGGTCTATCTATTTAGCAAGATCACCTTCAATGCTGAACCTGTCTTGCATCACTCTTAACTCAGCCCGACTGGATATCAACAAAAGCTGTTCTTTGTGCAATCATGCGAATTCATACTGGATGTTCACTACACCAGAACAAACACAAATAACTTGCACCTCGCCTGAGACCTCCTCTTACTTTTAAAATGTGTAATTAATAACAACTTGGGAGCTAAGGTTATTAATTTTCAGGATGCCATGCTATAGTTGAATCTCTATTTTCTATTTTTTTATGGGAGAATGTCAGGCATAAGGCAATATCACTGGAGTTACTAATAATGGATACATCAAACCTAATGCTAACTGCTGGGCCAGCTACTCTGCCAGAAGAATAAATTAGATTAGCCTGATAAACTGATTGTAAATAACCAACTCCATAATCTCCCTCAAAATAAGCAGGAGAGATATAAATTTCCTGTACCTTTCTTTGCCTTCTCCAGACAGCTGGGACCCATCTATCCTCCACAAGTCCTCAAAGAGAAAAGCTTGGAGATTGCTACTGTATGTACTGTAGTTCGAACAGGCCATCAGGAATTTTGTTACCTTTGTGCTAGGTTTAGACTGTCATAAACCAGAATGTTTTCAACTTTAAAGGGGTTGCTATAAAAATGCTATCCAGAAAAGTGGGAAAATTAAATTTGCCTTGCACACAGTAAGCAATTTTCCTCACCTGCAACCGTGACTGAATTGGTTTAACGAACAATATATAATTACGAGGAGCAAAGGGAAAAAAAACCCTATCAACAAGGTACATAAGCAGGCTCACACATGATGCCTAATTTCTAGAGAACTATAACTATTTTATAGTCCTCACCTCTGGTGAGCCAACTGCTAGGCCAGCTGGTACGTCTGCTTCGCCTGCTACCGCTTTTTAGTCACAGTCAGGGACTAAAACCTCTTGCTGGGAAACATGGTTGAATTCAAATAGCTGCTGAACTTCTGTGAAAGCAGTTTCCAGTCTGCTGGCTGCCGTCATCCCTGGTGTACCATGCAGCTCTGCAGCCCCTCTACCCTGAGACTCCTTAGCTCTGGGTAATCCCTGCAGTTTCATGAGCAACTTCAGCCATCCCAGCTCTCAGTAAGGCTGCACACAATGTGGAAAACTAACACCAACCTCCAGTATACTCAATTCCTTCATGTCTCAATTCTATATTGGTTACTAGAAAAACTTTCTTCCTCAAAGTGTTGTCAAGCTTTGGAACAGGTCCCCCAAGATAGTGATGGAGTCACCATCCCTGATGATATTTAAAAGACACGTAGATGTGGCGCTTGGGGACACAATTTAGTGGTGGACTTGGAAGTGTTAGGTTAATGGTTGGACTCAGCAACCTAAAGGGCCTTTCCAACCTAAACAATTCTATGATTCTATTCTGAAACAGCTGCTCACACCTCACATGAATTTCGCCAGACTTCTTCTGTGATTTCAGGGTCCAACTTTTGCTTCCTGGTGCCCAAAACCACTGTTGGCAAGTAGCAAAATAGGTATACCAGCTGTAGGTCAAAAAACCCATGGATTTGTAGATGCAACTCTACTTGACTGTATGTCTCTTTTTAGAAGAAATACCTTCAATCACCATGAAACAACATATAGAAACTAAATGTTCTTTTAGTCTGATTCTTTCCCTTCATTCCCATTAGAGGTGACAACAAACATTAACTGAGTACTTCACCCTCGCTGGACTTCTCTTTCTCTGGATATCTCAAGGAGGCATGGTTTTCATTTTAGCCCTTTCCCACTATGCTTTGTTTAACTCAGTAAATGTCCTTCAGACTGCTTTTTCCCTATCCTGTCTGTGTTCCTGGCACTTTGCTGTTAATATTAATTGTATTAAGCACTGGGTCATAATTAAACCTTTTTATGGAAGGATGGTGAGAGAAAGAAGAATGTATTGGAACAAAAGGACCCTCGAGGCTTTAGTTTTCTGTGTCACTCTTCACTCACTCACTTTCCCTGTTAAATAACAAGCTGAATTTTCCTTAATTTTTCTCTTAGGTCTAATGTCTTTTCCAAAACTTGTTCTCCTTTGCTATAATTTCCCCTGCTAGATCCAATTAACTCTGCATCCTTGTCATTCTTTCTAGTATCTTCATCCTGTCACAAGACAGTGATTTTCCAGACTGCAAGTTTGGTAGAACACTGGGAAGGGAGATACAACATAACAGGTGAAGCCACCACCTCATCAGAGTTTGTGACTTCCAAGACTACTCCATGGTGTAAACCCAAGTGTGATATGTGGGAATGTCTTGGAGAAATGTGACAAAAGTGCATTTCTGACCTGAGCTAAAACATTAACATAGATGCCTCCAGTAGCAAAGAGACTGGGGCTCTCCAAAGAGCTGAGTCTGTTAAAGAGGTGAATGAACTGGTGGAGCTTAGAAACCTATCTTAATAGTATGGTTTAATTGTTGATCTCTTAGGAGTGAGCAGCAACCAAGCTGCATGCTAACAGAACTGAGAAACAAGTAGGATGGAAAGGCCGGGAAAGCAGGTCTGGAAACAACATGTATTTGCCCACCACAGCATGTCACCACTGCTGCTGAATGTTTGCCTAAGTTTATTCTGTCATACCACCTCCTGCCAAGGACTTCTGTCTTTTACAATAATGATAGCTGCTAAATGCTGTCTTCACAAACAGCTACTGTGTCTGGCTGGAATTTATACTTCTTGCTTACCTTCTCCCATAAGAGCTTATTTATAGCTTCCCAGTTAAGCTACAGGAACAACTTGCAGGCCCAGTAACAAAACTAAAAGATTATAGTGGTTATCCTTCCTTCACTTTGGTCATATGGGGCTGCTCTGAGGGACATAGAAACATCTGGCATGTAAACGAAGGATATCTGGCAAAAATCTGGAAAAAGTTAAGTTCTGGCCTCATTGAGAGACCCTATCACTCAACATTAATGATATTTTTTCATTTTTCTGGTTACACTAAGACATGATACTTACTCTTTTCTTACATCAGCTCCATACTAAAGAAAAAAAATGTTGTATAATGGTAGTGAAAATTATTCAGCAATTATGTATGTTTAGACTCATCTTAATACCTAAAGACACATTGAATCTTATTTTCTCCTGCATTAAACTGAGACACAAGAACTATTTAGAATCTGAGAGACTATCCAATGTAGCACCCCTTGCATCCAAGCTGGCAAATGACATCTCTTTATCAAAGTCATACTGATGAGTTCAGAGTTGCTGAATTCAGTGCCATAAGAATCATTCATTAACCACACTGTTACAGCTGACATCCTGAAACTGCCCTTGGTGTGATACCGCATGCTTAAAAATGACATCTCAATCTAATTAAACATGTGAATTTAGATGAGAAAGGTGACTGCAGGTTGTGCATTTCTTCTCTTAACAATTTATTGAACTCATAGAACCACATCTGCAATTATGCGCTTGTTTTCATTACTCACACCTACGTCTTGAGTAGGAATACTTTTAAATTTGCTGTTTTATATCTCCTCCCAGTTATCTAATGCAATCTATAATGCTTCACAGAACTTCCTTTGTAGGTTCTGCAAACATAAACATATATATATATAAAATATATATAAAAACCCAAACAAAATTATGGAACAATATAAGCCATTTATTTTTGTTCCATTACTCGCTTTGATTTAAATACAGGAATTTAGGCAGTATATCAAGTTAAAAACTCACTAAAATTTAGAGTTTGTATATATGAGAAAATTGGCTTCTATAGCCATAATCAAATAATTAAACAGATTTAGTTATGTCAGTATACTTCTTTACTTCTAGTGCAGAGTAATTATACTGGAATAAAGCCACTTTAATTCCAGAATAGACTGTCCACATGGGGAGTTATACTGAACCAGCTGTAGTAAAATAATTGTTTGACTACAGCTATACCACTTGCTTCCCCTGAAAGCAAGCCATTAACATAAAAATCTTGCCTTTTTCACAGAAGCTGAGCCATGTTGGCTTGATCCTATTCCATAAACAAAGGCAAAGGGCTTTGCCATCAGAATGAACACAACGTAGAGAACAGCAAATTTTATTTCTCAATTCAGCACTGAGTGGGAAGGTGCATTGATGCACTTGCAGTTTTTTATCACTTAAAAGGTTCTGAGATGCTCTGGGATGTGAAATGGAGAAGGTGGATAGAAAGTGAAGCCTTTTGTGTAATGTGCTATATATTTTATCAAAGTGTAGTCCATCACAGAGATAACTCCAGATGAAAAGGGCAGAAGATGGGCTACTACTGCAGCATTCCCTCCCTCTTCTGCCCCATGGATACCCCTTGTCTTGCAGATATTGCCTCTTCCCTTCACTTTTCTGCCACAGCCTCACAGTGAGTGATCCTCAATCTGCCTTGACCTTTCAAAGCATGGAAACCCTAAGGGGCTCGCTTGCATCTCAGCTTACATCAGTTCAGAGAAGATGCTGGTCCTCTCAACTTCTTTGTACTACTGTCACTTATGAAGTGAGTTGAATGAACAGACCTGCAACATTTTGCTTATTGATCTGTGTCTTTGTTTCACTAACATTAGTTTAAATGTTTTAGTATTCTAGACTTAAAGCACAGGCTTCAGAGCTGGCTGATTACATACTATGTGCATCCAATATCCAATTTTTGCAGACGAAGGAATTCTTCCTTCAGCCACACAGATATTCACTCAGAGGTATTTCACCTCAAGGCCCTTTATAATTTGGCTCCCCAAGCTCTCAATATGATATAATAATGCACAGTTCTTGCAAATGTCATTTGAGCTAAAAATGTAAGAAATCTGGGTCACAACTCACCTCGATCTGTATCATACAGAAAGACAAAACGGTTCCATTCATAATGATCCAGCAAGCTCAGGAGGGCTCCCCGCAGAGATGGCCGTAGCTGCAGCACGAACTGACTCTCACCCTCTGTGGGGAAACTTGGTGTGATGAGGGAGATGTGCAAGGCGCTGCAGAATGAGGTCAAGGTGTGTACTGATCTCTTATCATATAGTCCAAAAATGGCAAAAACTCCTCTAGAATACTGGGAGCAAACTGAAAGAAAAACAGAACAAAACCATGAAGTTCATACTTAGGCATTCCAATATCCCCAGATTTTTAATTTGAAGATTTTAACTTCTGCCTGTATAGTTAACTTCACTTTTCACATGTTTCATTCTGGAAACCAACAAACCCAAATAACACTTTGTCACTTTTGGATCCCATTCATTATCAATAATGTTTTTACTCTAAAAGAAAATATAAAATAAATAACATGTACTTTTGCACATGACTGAAAATTTAACATATGCTGTTTTAACTATAGCTCTGGATATTATCAGGTGTTGATCATTTCCATTATCTTAAGGTGAAAAGTGTTCACATTTTGAAATGTGCAATTATCACAAAAATGTTACCAACCTTGCAAGTGAAATTTAGACATTTTAAATTGCAACAGTGTAGAACCTTTACTCCCATTTAAGCAGGAAGTCCTCACGTTGCATTAGAAGTCTACTACGGACTTTGAGTAAAATCCTACTACATGAATAACCTCCTTGACTTTAAGAGAGCAGTTGAAGGGAAACACAGTAAGTCAACATGGCCAGACTTTTGCCCCAAACCTTTTATTTCTACTCTGTGTCTACCACAAAACCAGAAAACTATGACCTGAATACATAGTCTGAGTTTTGACTTGTTCTTGGACTCATTTAAGACATAAAGACATTTATTGATTGCAACAGACCAGATAAGGGCTTTACTGATCTATACCTATAAAAGCAGACATAAAGGTATTTTCTTGAGAAAATAATACCTCCCTAGGAACTCACAAAGGGCTCAATGAAAGCACATCCCGACTTTTTTTTCAAGTACAATGCAACTTATTAGAAACTGAGTGATTATTAAGTGTTACCAATCCCAGAATCACAGACAATGGAGAAAGGAACAGCCAGTTATGGGATCATTGTATCCATTTTCTCCTTTGTATTTACTGTGCTCTCTTGTTCCACAGCCTCTTTCCTTGCAACCCATTCTTTCATGTAGCCTGAAGATGGGAAAACCTAAGGCACATACTTTAGATGCCCTCCACTCTTCTAGCCTGGAGGTCACAGATATCCTGTGAGAACAGTGCAGTTAGGGTACAATACACATTTAGCAAACAGGCTGACTCAAATCAGTTCAGCTTTAATTCCTTAATATTGCATTTACTGCATACAGAGCAAAAAATACAAACTCTACATTTTTCTCCTCAGACTCCAGATCTGATGGCAGAAGTGAAGTAAGTGGCTTGAGGGCAATTCTGTGATTTTATGTGTTGCCCCACTATTACAATCCCAACCTAATGATTTTCATAGCCAGATTATATATAAATAAAGTTTTTTAGAAAGCTTTCTTTCTTCCTGTAAGTCCCCATTCAATATGTTGATACACAGCTCTTACAAGTCCTCTTAGTGTTTTGTTTGCTGGACCACACAGCATACATTCTCCAAACCCATCAAATGACTAGTTTGCCATTCCACTAATAACCCTAAAGAGTTTTGTTCTATGATTTCCCATTTTTGTCTCATATTTCTTGAACAAAGATGACCAACATGTTTAGAATTTCAATTGAATGCTTTCTGATTTTTTTCTATATTTCCCCATCTCTACTGTAAAATACTTCTACTGACATATCTTAACAACACATTGCGTTTTTCTAAATCTTCATGTCTGTGATGGCTGAGTCATTTCAGGATCAAAATTCTGTTCCTTCTTCCTTCTGGCCCAGTTCCAAATGATGAGTTTATGCTTATAGCATAGTATTTTAATGAGTCATTATTATTATTTTTTCATTATGTCACATTTATTACTGTACTCCTCAAAATTATTTACTTCCACAGTTACATTCTTAGCCTGTTCTAAACTTGTTCGTGTCTGCCTCACCAGAAAATTCCATCAGGGTACTCATACTTTTTATTTCTGTGTCTACTGTAAAATCAGTCTCTTCTTAGTGCCTTCCTCCTAAAGCTATGCTTCTCCAGCCTGGTACCTCCTCTTCTACTAGCGTTTGTTGCATCTTCCTCTTAGTTTCATGCCTGCCTTTTAACTGTCCTGTTTGTCTCTATTTTCATAAAGCGTTTTTCTTAGAATGTCAATATTACTTCATTCTCTTGGCAACTCAAAGATATGGATTAATCCCATGCCGTCTACCTTAATAACCTCTGGTTGCATTTTATGCCATTTTCTGTGTATAGCCATATTTTAAGTCTTTTTTTCCATCAAAGTCTGTTCTATAACTTTATAGTCTATAGATGTTAAGCTCTTAGGTCCACGGTTGCCAGGATCTATGTCCCCCTTTAAATGTAAGTACAATTTTTCCTATTCACTGATTACACATATCATAACTTATTTAACAGCTCTACTAAGAAGCATGTGCTATTTCATCTACCCTTCAGTAAACCAGTTCTTTAAGAACCACAGAAGAAAGAGGTGATTTTGCTGTTCCTATTAGACATCACACCTCTTTTAAGGTCAATATCCTCCTTGAGTGAAAATCAATGTGAAATATCTATTAGTTTTATGTCTCTAACCAGATTTTCCTGGTTTTCTGTTCCATCACCAATATATAACAGCTTCAATTATTTTCCTATTTCCTGTCTTTGTATTTAAAGATGTAAATGACCTTCTACGGTTGTTTCCATGTCCTTTTCAAGTTTCAGTTTTCATTGGCAGCCCTAACTTAGGCTCTTATTTCTGCAGGAAATGTCTTCTATACCTCCTGATTTCTTCAACAAAATCTTTCTTACTAACAACCCTTTTTAAACACTTGTTTCTTATACATTTCTTGTATAACTATTCATTCAGTTCTGGAGTCACATCCTGCATGTTACTTTCCCCTACAAAAGGATTTCTCAGTGTTTTATAAGTGTTTCTATGAGGAAATGGCAGGCCACCTCTATTTTCAAACACAGTTCAGTTAACTCTGCCAACTGAAATAGTTGAATGTAAACCTTGTGTACATAAGTGGTAGTCACTTAATGTGCTTTCTGTTTAGAGAAAATCCTTGTTAAGGCCTTGCATTGCCTTAATTCTTTTCAGCTTTAAATGGGCAAATGGTACTTTACATAACATGCGATCCATACAGAGACTATACACTTAGTAGAGTTAAAGCTCAAATTCATTCTCAGGGTAGAAAAAAAAAAAAAAAGAAAAAGGGAGAGAGAAACAAGTCAAGCTTTAAATTTCATTAAATAATATGATATGGCCCTAAAATATTTTTAACTAAAAATAGCATAATAATAATTCTTCACATTTTGAAAGCAAACTACCTTTGCTACAGCCCAGGTCAAAATGCAATAGAACTTTATCTGACAATCATTAAAGGACTGAAATAATCAATCAAAGAAAACTTGCACTGCTCTAGTGGAGGACAAGACTGGGAAGTTACTGAATAGTGTCCTTTGCTCCTTGAAAAGAAAAAAAAGCTAAGATGAAGGTTATTAATTTTTTTTCTTACTTGGTACAATATCCACAGAGAGGAAAGGTGCCTGTGACACTATGGAGATTAGGCTTAAGCATATGCAGAAATGCTGCAACGCTCCTGAATCAATTTTACAGTAATCAGCAGCGACCACAAAAATCAGCAAATCCATGAGGATTTGCATTCTGACTCACTACTGTTCTCATGAAAATGCCTCCAGGAAAACATGACTACCTGGATTTCCCAGTTCTTTATCTATTTCTCTTACAATTCTAAAGGCATTTTACTTATTATAAATGGACTAAATTATGCTTGGTAAAACACTGACTCACATTAGAATTTTAAGAATATTTTGTTTGAGATTCTTTTTTCCCCATAAATATAAAGCAGTGAAAAATACACTTTCATGAGTATACTTTGAAATACATTGAATAATAGTTCATCTCTAAACGAGACATCTCTTCATAGTTGATAACTTAATGCCGGTATTACACATGTGATTTTCTCCTGCAAAATTTGCAATGCCACTGAAGATAGGATGAATGCAGTGGTCAGACTCCAGAGAAGACGTTGCAATAAAACTTACATAGCCAAGAGAATGTTATTGCAGTAGATATAATATGAACTAGATATCTTCTATTTTAGAAGACTGAACTATGTGATAATACTACCACTTTAAAAGAATAGGTGACTCGTAGAACCTTCTGTTAAAAAAAGAAACCGTAATGCCAAAAGGGCAAAAATTGTACACTGCAGGGTTTACTGAGACATACAGTCAAGCCACATCCAGTCTTCCTTCTCTGTGAAAGAAAGACTTCATGAAGACCCTGTTATTGTCTAAAGACAGGTCCCACACTTTAAACACAAATTTGTTTTGAAAAACAAAAAGCAAAAAACCAAACTTCAATTTCTTATTCATTGACTTCCAGAAGTTATACTAATTCAGTTCAAATTCTCTAAATAAGTACAGGGGAAGTCAGAGTCCAAATACATGTAATCACAACCATGGGAATTGCACAGAAGAGGTCAAGTGAAAGTTTGTGAGAAATGTGTATGCAAAAATACATATACATATATATACACTTGCACACATATTACATATTGGTCTTGTTTTATTATTTAGTCACACCTAAAAGTTTAATAGTTTCTTCAGAAGACAAAAAAAATGAAGTCTGATAAGCAAACAACATCATTAGTTTTGCCCAGCAGCCTATATGTTACCTATACCATATTGGCAGGAATCTGGAAGACCCACAGTCTAACACAGAGGTAACATAGTAGATTTTGCTTCAGAGCCATGACTCACAGCCTCCGGGTCTTCCAGGACACAAGATCTGGAATGAGCACTTAAAAAAGTTTTCCCCTGGGTTTAGGCTCCTACATGGGAAGCCCTGGCACAGTTGCCTGTTACAGATACACTGAGAGAACCACTGATCTGCCAAAACCTCACAAACTGTAGCAGCACCAAAACTGAAAGACTCAGAGCAGTTTGTGTTATGGAAGTTTTCCAGATATGTGGACTCTTTCATTGCTCTCTCTTCATTTCCTCCTATACTTTGGAGATCAGGACAGGGAATGCAGATTGAGGTCAGTCCAGTAACAACTTGTTTCTGACCTTTCTTTCTCCTCATCCTGTTCCCCCACTCTGGTCTGGGGTTCCCCTATGGCACACAGTCCTTCAAAAACTGCTCCAACAAGGGTTCTTCCCATGTGCTACAGATCTTCAAGAACTGCTACAACACAGGTAATCTCTCTAGGGTGCAGTCCTTCAGAAGAAGGCTGCTCCAGTGCAGGTCCCCCATGGGCCACAGTTACTGCCAGAAAACCTGCTCTTGCATGGGCTCCTCTTCATGGGTCACAGATCCTGCCAGAAGTCTGCTCTAATGTGGGCTCTCTACAGGTTGCAGCTTCTTTTAAGGGCACACCTACCTGGTGTAGCATGGGGTCCTCCATGTGCTGCAGGGGAATAACCCTTGTCACCACTATCTTCCCCAAAAGCTGCAGGGAAATCTCTGCTCCAGCACCTGCAGCACCTCTTCGCCCTTCTTCAACCTTGATGTCTGCAGATTATTTCTCTCACATTTTCTCACTCTTCTCTCTCACCTCTCCTATGCAGTGTTTTACACCCTTTCTTAAACATGTTATCACTGAGGCCCCACAGCTTCAATGATGGGCTCAGCTTTGGGCAACAGTGGGTTTGCTTTGGATCTGGCTGAAAACTGGCTCTGTCTGACATGGTGGTTGCCCCTAGCATCTTTTGTGAGTGGACCACGTGCTCATGGATACAGTCACATACTCTCTAGTTGCTGTGCACCTGCATTTGCCAGCACTGATTTAAAAGTACTGGGCAAATTTTCTCAACCTAAAGAACTTCTAAAACCTAAGAAACAAATCTAAAAGACCTAAAAATCGAACCCAAAGAGCAGCTTAGCCATTTGGAGATGCAAGCCCTACAAGTGAGATGAAGCACAGAAGGGAGAATCATTTTGATCTAAGTAAGGACCTTCCTTCCAAGGTCAAACGATGTATCAACTTATATGCTTGAAAACTCCAACACTGGAGATGAGATTAAGCAATATTTCTAAAAGAGCTCTGAGATAAGAGTTTGCAGTTAAAATGCTAAAACATATTTATGTTCATTTTGCAAGAACATCCTAACACTCCTTTTCTCCTCTGTGCTGCCTGATCCACCTCCTCCTGATCACTCCACTGGCCTCCACCTCCTGGAAGAGGACGCAAGGCCATTTGGGGCTCTAGAATTACAAGACTAGTGATGTAAATTCATTCCCATGTAATTTTTCAACTATCATGCACCCCTATCCAGTACAAATTTGATACGCTCTTCCTCTGGGTTGTGTTTGAGACTGCTGATTTTATACTAAATTATGCTGCTGCATTAAGAAAAATCCCAGCACTGAGATCAACTTAATTAGGTATCTTCACAAATTAAATCACTGATATAAGATGACAGATAGGATTATAAGAGAGAAAACAGTGTTACATAAAGGGTGTAGATGAACAACATTATAGATGTATTAGGATCAGTTTAACACTATCTTAAGAATTGTCTTGAATACAGAAGGATTTTTCTAAATATTGCTATCCCAAAAAGGGTAAAAAGGAAACAAGTAGATTCTTACATATTATACAGTGTCGTGGTTTAAACCAAGTACCCCAACTCCCGGAGAGTTAGGAAGGAAAATCCAAAGAATGTAGCCCCCACGGATTGAGATAAGAACGGTTTAATTGCTAAGGCATAACACAATAATAATGATACAGCCAGTAACAAGCGAAAAGAATACAACACCTCACCAGCCACTGACCCATAACTCACTTCACCCTGTCCAGCCGAGCACAGCGTGCTCCTTTCTCCATTTTCCTTCAGAGCTCCACCCTCCCAGCTCTCTCTCCCCAGTTGCATCCTGGGCATCACGTGCTACGGTATGGAATACCTCATTGGCTAGCCTGGGTCAGGTGTCCTGTCTCTCCTTCCTCCCGGACTCCCCTCCTCCACCTGGCTGGAGCATGTGCTCAGAAAAAAAATTGAACAAAAACACCCTCAAAACGTACTTGCTATCAGCAACTGTTCCCAGCCCATAACTCAAAACACAGCACTGCACCAGCTACAGGAAGGAGAAAAAATGACTGCTACTGTTCAAACCATGACATACGGTTAGATTTTTTTCGTGCCTAATGAAACAAGCATTCATCACAACCATATTAATTTTCTATTTATAGACCCTGTACCTTCTAAATCATCATCCACCTTTGCCTTTTGATCACAGAATTCTTCAAGCAAAAGGTCTTCCCCTGCATTCAAGAGACATGCATCACACTTTTACATGCATCATACCTAAATCGTTATAACCAGAAATAATACCACATCATGACATTACCTAAATTCAGTCCATTGATATGCAATTTAATACAGTATTAATGATGGAGGTGAACAAAAAGAGACTGAATTAAGACCTTTCTGGTGAAAAAAAAATAAAATCACTAACATTATCCCCTCAAATGTTTATTTTTCTCAAACATCTCTCAAAATATGGTATGTCTGGCACTGAATCTCAGGCTAAATTCATACTCTGGAGCAATTAATTTCACATTCTAACATTTCAGTTCTCGATGTTTCAACTCTCTGGTCTATTTTGGACTTTAAGCACTGGACCGGTGTCCTGGGTTCAGCAGTAGCAGTCATTTTTGCTCCTTCTTGGTAGCTGGTGCAGTGCTGTGTTTCGACTTTCAACCTGGGAACGGTGCTGATAGCACCTATGGTTTTAGTTACTGCTCAAATGTTTACTCTGGCTAAGGACTTTCTGAGCCTCATGCTCTGCCAGGGAGGAGGGGAGGCCGGGAGGAAGCAGAGACAGGACACCTGATCCAAACTAGCCAAAGAGGTATTCTATACCATAGCATGTCATGCCCAGGATGTAATAGAGAGTGATCCGGAAGAGCTAGTGCTCTGGGGGGTTGGAGGAGGTATGTGGTCGGTGCTCAGTTGGGCAGGGTGGGGTGAGTTATTGGTTGGTGGGTGGTGAGGTGTTGTATTCTCTTCACATGTTATTTCCTTTATCATTATTATTATTATTGGTAGTAGCAGTAGTGATTTGTGTTATATCTTAGTTATTAAACTGTTCTTATCTCAACCCATGGGGCTACATTCTTTGGATTCTCCTCCACAGCTCTCCAGGAGTTGGGGGAGAAAGGGGGGAGTGAGTGAACGAGCTGTGTGGCTGGGTTTAAACCATGACAGCAGGAAAGCCAGTCTCCTAGCACAATGGTCCAGCTGCCTTTGGTGTGGCTTCCAAGTCCTACTCCAACTTGTACAAACATTACACTTAGTGGAGCTTTATCTTGTAATTCTATAGTAAATTCCAGAACCCTAAAAACATGTAAGCACTTGCACTAAAGGTCAGTGTGCTTAGCTGCATGCATGAAATTAAGCACATTTAAAAGAGTGTGCAGGAGTATTTATCTGGAGATCAACAGATGGTTTCATCAAACTTGAGGTGCAGAAAATTGAAGTTTGTCTTTTATGTGTAACCCACAGAAATGGGTTACTTCTAGCACTGACTTGTCAGCTCATTAAAAAATACTCTCCTAGGAACAATGAAAACCTTGGTTCAATATGCTAGATGGAATGGCAATTTGGGAAATGCAGTTTTGTTTGTGCAATTGCAGATGTGAGAACATATTGCAAAGCAAGATACATACTTGTTACATTTTTTAATTAATAATTAAGTTTCCAGAAACAATTTTTGTGACTTGTCTCTAAAAGACTATTTCTGCTCGAAGTCAATTCCTGAAACAATAGCAGAAAGTGATAGTGCATTTCTTGCCTATTGAATGGAAAATGGAATTGACTTTGCTTAATTAACAAGCACAGTATTTTCTTCTTTTAAAATCACTTTGAACACTGCAATATAGTATTTTGTGTGCAATGTCTTATACCAGATCACTAAGCTACAGAACATTAACTTTAAGAAGGTTACCCTGGGAGATACCCAAAATAACGGAAAAAAGAGAGCCACAGAAACCAAACAAGACTGACTTGTAGATCCAGCTACTGAGCAATTCCCCATGCTTCATACAGAGCCACCTTTGCTCTTCACAAACTTCCAAAAGTACTTGTGATCTTTCACACAAGTGTGTTTACATGTGCATGCAGAGAAACTGGAGGGTACTGTATCACTGGATCCTTACCACCTGAAAGTTGGGGGTTTAGATTTCTTTTATGTTTTTTTTTTGGCCTGACTGTAAACCAGAGAAAGATATGTTCAGAAAACGGAACATCACAGCTTAATATGGGTGAAAAATTAAGTGTACTGATTCATCCACTAGAGGTACCTCTCCTTAGCTGTAAAAAGAGATTGTGCAACTATGAAAAACTTGGCACCTACATTCAGACAGCTAAATTTCAAAATTGCTTTAAAAGTCTCACTTTAGGAAATGTATCTTGGTTTTAATTCCCTGCCATCTCTAGATTCAACACAATCTGGAGCTGCCCTTCTCTGAGGCTTTTCTCATACAATAGACACATATCCCTCCCAGCCAGCAGCTGTAGACATTTCTCAGATACAGACTAGGTGTTTCTGTTTTCCTGAAAAGCGCTGACAATTCTCATTTCTTGATGGAGAACACAAAGTAGCCTGGCCTTTCATAAATTTCTAAGAGAAAAACTACTTTCATCTTTAAGTACTCTCCATCTGAAAATTTCAGCACCACTGAAGTATTTCACTTTCATTAATATATAATTCTGAATAATGTAAATCCAATGGAACATTTTTACACAACAAGAAAACATTTTCCATTGGGTTTATTTATAAAATTTCTCTTTCCACTGTGCCTTGGCTACTCTTCGATAGAATTCGTCTCATGAATTTCACATTTGCTGAATGCTAACTAATCTTTTCTCATTTTTAAAAGTACTTTACAGCTCTCTCTATAATAGATTATCTAGTCTTTGTGCCTTTGTCCTCCAGTCCTGTGCACTCCATGGATCTGGTATTTATAGCTGCCTGGCAGTGCACATACACGTGCATTTCATTAGCTCTGCCAAAACTTTCTCTTTGAACACTCTCCCATAGAGAACCCACATGAAGCATTTACCTTTCATAGACATATGAATGAGAATCCACTTTGGTACAGAAGTTATTTATTGGCTCTTTTTAAAAACTGATAAAAATATCAGCACCACGAGACTGCCAAGCTTTTCAAAACCATAAAAGTTTTAAAATTAGTTAAACGTGAATGTTTGGTAGAAAGTTCCCATGAAACTAGCAGGTCTTCTCAAGGACGAAATGTCTATAATTTTTTATTTCTCCCCACTCCTCCCCCTTTTTTTCCCCTTCCTCTGTCAGGATAGATGGCATAGAGGGGTTAACAGATTGCATGGAAATTAGACTAGACTATCATAAAAAAATGGTTTACCGAATCAATGTTAAAACTCCCATTTGCTTAATTGAAGTTAACATCTCAACTCAGATACTGATGTGGTAGTTGGAGATCTTGAAAAATCACATCACCTCTTCAGTTTGCCAGCTAAGAGAATGCTTATGCTCATTAGATGAATATCTAGAGAAATCATGTTTTATAACTTATCTAGATTGCCTGTGTGCTTAAACATTTTCACTTCTCTGTTTAAATATTTTTTCCTGTTCTTGGATTGATTCATTTCCTTGTGAGATATATTGTTTCTTTCAATACAAATTTGAACTTCATCCAAACATTCCTTTGTAGGGAAAGTAAGTTTCTTTGCAGCTTGTTTTTTGCCCCCTAAATGTAAGATTTTATAAAACCTGCCTCCTTATCCCATTTTCTTGAAACAGAACAAAGAGAAGTCTGAATTTTGTTTTAAGAAGTAATCCTTTGATGGCCCACTTCTCTACATTAGCTTTCTTTTTTCTCTCTATCTTGAAAAGGGAGAAAATAAGCACATTTAAACAGCCATTTTTCTTTCCAGAAGAACTGAAAAAAGATCAGTACAATTTTAAATGGAAGGGTATCTCATAAAATGTGCTGTTGATTACATAAAAATAGCTTTTTATACATAGCTACATAATTACAAATTTTCTTACGCAAAAGAAGGACTATTTGCAGTTTTCAGAAAAAAATGGCAGCAATAATTTTTTTCTTGATTTTGGGGAAATGTTAGTTTTGCAGTACCCCTGCCAGCAAAACTGTCATTGATGGGAATTAACTGAATGAAGATGAGGGTTCTTTAGGCAGTTGTCATTCAAACTTAAATGGTGATGTTTGGGGTTTTTTTGTCTGTTTTGTAGTTTTATTTTTAGAATTCAAGCCTGTACTGAGGGGAGTGATACCGTATGATCCATTGCTGGAACTCTTATTTTTCTTTCTTTGGTGAGTTTGTTTCCCAATTTCTTAACTCTTCCACCATAATTTTCCAGCCTATTCATGCTGTCCACTCAAGTGTGACATGTTCTCTCCAGTTCAGGCTTCTGAATGTTGGCAGGAGAGAAGCTGGGTTTTCTGCTTCTTTCTTCCCTCATTAACAGAGTTTGGACCATCAAGAGTCCCCTCACTACCAACTTAAATCACAGCTTTGATTCATTCTATTGCACAAGGACATAATCTTAAATAATTCTTTCTACTTTGCTATTTACAATTTAGAATGAATTAAACCATAGATTTCTTTTGGCCTCAGTAAGATAAATAGACATTCACCACTATGTTGATTGAATAATATAATTAATATACAACATTGCTGTCTTGGTCTCTCTCAGATCTAAGTATCTTTAAAAAAGCCACGAAACATGATTTTTAGTTTTTGAAAGCAGTGTTAAGAGGATATATGCGATGAAAATCTTACCTGTTTTTCCAGTTCTCATGGGTTCATAAAAGCTATTATCTAATTATATACACCCTAACTTGAAAAAAAAATCACATCTTTTTCAGTAATTTTTTTGCTCATGGTTGGGACTTCCATAAGAAGAGATTCTGAGTACTTTTGATGTAATATGTCATTCATCCTTTCCCTTACTTCCTTTCCTTTGATGGTATGAAGCAGAATTTGAACCTACTATTACTGTCAGGTAAATGGAACATGGTACCCCTGATGTGATTATGTACGACTTGGTCAGAGGGAAAGAACTCCTCACAAGATCCAGAAAAAAAAATCTGCTGTTGCATTCTGCAGTCTGTGACTGTACAATATTAGAACAGCAGTTGCTGACAAAGTGCACAAGGCGCTGCCAAAGCAATTTCCCAGTCAAGGGGTATCTTCTGAACCACCATCTCAGGGACCAGATATATAAAGTTGGTAATTGCTCTCAGTCTTCTCACATTTAACAACCATTGTTTTATTTACAGTGGATAAGAGATTTTCATGCTTCCATTGATATTTCTTATATGCTAGTGCAAATCTGTTCTGGTGAGTAAATAAATTTAAAAAAAAATAATGGGAAATTTACTTTGTCATGTACATCCAATATGTACTTCTTGGTTGTTTGGGCTGGTTCTTCTTACATGTCGCCATTGGCAATCATGGCTTTCACAGAACAGTGAGGCACTTCTGACAGCCTAGAATTACCCCATAAATTGTGTTATCTTATGGTTTTCACTGTTTTTCCTAGCTTTAATCTAATGAAATGGCAAATGGTACCTGGAGAGACAAGACAAAGTCTAAGTGAAAGGCAAAATTTGGTGAATTAACTTTCATTTTAATTTCTACAATCTGTAGACATGTCACATAGCTTTTCTGACTTTTCCAATCTGAAAATCAAAGATTCTAACACTTCTCAACTTAGCTGAAGTAACGAATAAAATCTTTTCAAAGAATTACTAAGATGACTGTACATGCCTTTATTATCCATCACTGGCCTGCAGCAAGAATACTCTGAGATTTCTTTTATCATTCTGTAAGTCATACTTCAGCACTCCTTTAAACTTCCTAGGCATTGCTACTCTTAACTTCACAAAAAAAAAAAAGATATTTTCTCTCCTGCTATTCCCAGAAATTTGGTTCTTGGCCTGTTTGGGCACCTATATATATATCTGGGAATTATGATTACTTAAGAGATCTCACACTGCTATTGCAGATTGTGTTGTCAATACTTTTACTTGTTCCTTTATCATAGAATCATAGAATAGTTAGGATTAAGATCATCTAGTTCCAAGCCCCCTGCCATGGGCAGGGACACCTCACACTAAACCATGCCACCCAAGGCTCTGTCCAACCTGGTCTTGAACACTTCCAGGGATGGAGCATTTACAACCTCCCTGCCAACCCATTCCAGGGCCTCACCACCCTCACAGTAAAGAATTTCTTCTTTAGATCCAATCTAAATTTCCACTGTTGAAGTTTTAACACATTATCCCTTGTTCTATCACTACAGTCCCTAATGAAGAGTCCCTCCCCAGCATCCCTGTAGGCCCCCTTCAGATACTGGAAGGCTGCTATGAGGTCTCCATGCAGCCTTCTCTTCTCCAGGCTGAACAGCCCCAACTTTCTCAGTCTGTCTTCACAGGGGAGGTGCTCCAGTCCCCTGATCATCCTCGTGGCCCTCCTCTGGACTTGTTCTAACAGTTCCGTGTCCTTTTTATGTTGAGGACACCAGAACTGCACACAATACTCCAAGTGAGTGAGGTCTCACGAGAGCAGAAGGGCAGGATCACCTCCTTTGACCTGCTGGTCACACGTCTTCTGATGTATCCCAGGATACGGTTGGCTTTCTGGGCTGCGAGCACACACTGCCAGCTCATGTTCATTTTCTCATCAAACAACACCCCCAAGTCCTTCACAGGGCTGCACTGAATTTCCTTTTTGCCCAACCTGTAGCTGTGCCTGGGATTGCTCCGACACAGGTGTAGGACCTTGCACTTGTCATGGTTATACTTCATAAGGTTGACATCAGCCCACCTCACAAGCATTCTGAATGGCATTCCTTCCCTCCAGCGTATCAGTCGAACGACACAGCTTGGTGTCATTGGCAAACTTGCTGAGGGCACACTCAATCCCACTGTCTATGTCACCACACAAGACCGGTCCCAACACTGATCCCTGAGGGACACCACTTGTTACTGGTCTCCATCTGGACATTGAGCCATTGACCACAACTCTTTGCATGCAGCCATCAAGCCAGTTCTTTATCCACCGAGTGGTCCACCTATCAAATTGGTGTCTCTCCAATTGAGAGACAAGGATGTCATGTGGGACAGTGTACAAGTCCAGGCAGATGACACCAACTGCTCCACCCCTGTCCATCAGTTCCACAGCCCCATCATAGAAGGCCACCAAATTGGTCAGGCAGGATTTCCCCTTAGTGAAGCCATGCTGGCTGTCACCAACCACCTTGTTTTTCATGTGCCTTAGCATGCCAGGCACAGAGGTGAGACTGTTTGGTCTGTAATTCCTGTTGTTTTGATCATCTCACTGTACTGAAGTTTTTCAGCATCTTGTAGCTTGCCTGTTTTCCCCAGTTAATGCAGTGATCATAGGTAAGGGATTTTTCAGACATAGATCCTGCTTACTATGGACATGTCATGTCCAGATGATGACAAGGAATTATTTTCTGTGCAGAAACAAAGGCAAAAGCTTAAGATACCCTGAGCTATATCTCTTCTTCCTCCCCCTCCTTTTCCTCCCTTCTGTGCCTTGCAGTTTCTTCTCTATTCATTTTAAGAGAGAGTTTGTTCTTAGCCTCCCACAGTTATGCCAGTGGAATTGACCACAGTTCAGCTGGATTGTTTTAAAATCAAATGCTTGGCATGGATTACTGAAATGTATCTTCCACTGTCTTCCCTTTTTTATCACCAGGCTGTTCCTTCTCTCTCTGAAAAACTAATCTTTCTGCTTTTTTTTTTTTTTATGTATAAAAGACATTTCCAAATAGCTTTGGGTCTCATAATAATTAAAATGATGAGAAAATGGAATTACCTTTCCAAAAAATTACGTATAAATGAACCATTTGACCAAGGTTATCTAAAGTGAAAGCCATTCACCTTCTAAATGGAAGAGTAGCCTCATCGGATCTGAGTGCAAGATGGCTTCTGGCCATGCCCCTGTGTTTAATGACTTCAAACTGTAACTGCTTGACATGAAAGGCAGGTTTCAGTGCCAAATGCATGAATGGAATATGCACTCTAAATATTTTTTTTTCAGCTAAAACAAGACTGAAGAGGCTTAGTACATCCATAAATACATCTGTGTATATATTGTAATGATATGTGTGCATGTTTTCTATTTCTATTGATCACAAATTCTTTTATTCTAGTAAACTGAAAAACTGCTTATTCTAAACACATATCTCTACTATTAAATGGGATAGATGCTAGCTTAGGCTTTTTTAAAAGAAAGAGGTAGATAAGTCAAGTAAAAACACATAACTTTGTCACTGTGGCTAACATATTTGTCTTACTTATATACTTCTCCATGTTCAGTTTAACAAGGAGAGATTAATTAATTTCATTTCTGGGCCAGGAGATACATTATATAAATGAATGTGCTATTGTCTGAAAGCCTAACTGCTGATAAGAGAAAAATATATATGTTGTCTCATAAAGCATTCCTACCACTCACAGAACAATGCTTCACAGAAAATAATTACACTGTAAGTTCTGTCATGAATGAACATCTCTTTTGTAACTCTGTATTTGTAAAAAATCTTATACAAGGATGTCTTTATCCAAAACTGAAGCTCCTAAAAGCTACCACACTAAAAGCAACTTGTAGAATGTAGGTAAAGATTTTGAATGCTTGGCATCACCTACCTCCCCTTGACTGAAGTAGCCATTCTGAAACACAACACAACTTTTCAGTAGGCAGAAATTACTTAGCATATCTCATATTTTTTAAGAGCAAAATTGCGAACTTGCACTAAAATCAGTTGATGTCACTAAATTACATTATTACATCTGTGACTACAGTAATGCCAGAATCTTTCTGCAGTCATGGATTCTCTTTCAAGATATTTTCCAGTACACAAAAAGACTGCAGTACAGAACCTACTGGCTTAAAATCATAAACCTCCCAAAATTAAACTGCACCTCAAAAACTAGCTGTCCATTGTTCTTCTTAGGTGCACTGTGATGCAGGTGTCCTGGCTCAATCATCAAAAATGCTGTTTCCATCTCTTGCTACGACATTGTCAGATTGTGAGCTTATAAATGAGAACAACCATATGTAAAGCATAACAAAAAGATGGCAAAATGCATTCAGAACCAGTTAAGTGAGAGGGCATTGCTGGTCAAAGTCTAAACCTGCTGTTAATATTCAGTATTATGCACCACTTCACATCTTCCTACATGCAATGAGTTTTCATTGTTTCTCAGAAAAAAATTACCTTATGAGCACAGCAATCATGATTTCTGGAAACTATCTAACAAAAAGAAAGCAGTAACAGCAGTTTCAGTTATCTGCTTCTTCCTGAGTTTTCAGCTAATCTGGTTTCTTCTATGCAAGGTTTTCAGGCACCGTCTTAAGTATTTCCACAACTTCACTAGTTTAAAACAGGAACAGAAGCCCTCTCAATTTGTTCTCTCATATCTTTGGGAGGAATGGAGCTTCATCCATAAGGCACTTTGAAATGGACTATCTATAATTGGGATTTCTACAGAGCTGGGAAATGTGCTGGTGATGGTTTTAGAAAAGAAGACAGATAATGGAGCTGAGATTATTTGGCGGGCACCCTGTTATCTCCGTGAATTGACCAAGAAGGGTGTACTGTAGGGTCTGGGGGAAAAAGAGGCAAACTGTTAAAAAGAATATGCCTTTACAAAACATTTTTCTTCATCATGATTATCACAGGAGATTTAAAATAGCTGTCAACTTATGTAAACTTCTTTTGCTATTCAAAAGTAGCCTTCTCAAATGAAACCCTTGGGGTTTTTTTGACTTTAGGGCTGACCAAAGCAGAGTCCTTCACTTAGCTGAACTCTTTGATCAACAAAGTGAGCAATATACTCTGTGTTCTTTTAAATATCAATCTTAGCCTAAAAAGAGACCACTGAAAATTAATTTAACATTTACCATTTGATGCAAATGTGTAATATATTTAATTTGCTGTAAAAACTGCTTTAAAAATAAATATTATATATAAATACATATTGTATATATTACCTTAGGCATTATATAAGGTTAGTAACTCCTATGCTGGCCTTTGCAGGAATAAGCAAAATTACTTCAGCACAGCTCACAGCTGTGATCACTGGAGTAAAGCTCATGGTCTAGGGACCGGTGGCTCTGGTACTGTACTAAAAAGGCAGTTGTACTTTACTATTGGTCCACTGGGCCTGATGCTAATAATTTTTAAGTGGCCTGTTAGTTACAGCAGTGGCCTCAAGCTAACTCTTAGTTCAAATCCTATTAACATTTGTGTATCTTTATTTTATTGTCTTAATTAGCACATATTTGTTCATAATTCCCAGAAAGTCTTGCTACGTACAAAAATGACAAAATGACAAAAAATAACCAAGAGTGGCTGAAGAGTTGGTGGATGAAATGTAACTAACTATGGCAATGTGCACCCAAACCAAATCAATCACATGAAATACTCTGTACATATTGCTTTTCTTCGCAGTGTTCTGCAGGATCAAACTGTCTAAGGATAATAGATTGGTATTGCTTATATGCATATTGGAGAAAGATATGCTGATGTAAGTAGAGTTTTTAAGAAAATTATGTTAAATCATTTATTTTTCATTATAAAATTAGATATAAAAATATTAAAACCAGTTTTCCACAGTTTTAAGGATACCAGCAAGACCTACAAACCAGTTGTTATAAGGTTCCTCTCTTCCCTCTGAGTCTGTCTTGTTTATTTTATGCTCTGTTTCAGAAAAAAAAAAAAAATTAACAGAAATCAGAAATGGTAATTTTTCCTGACTATGGACTGCAACACATTTTTTTTTAAATGTGCATATACTATCATATTTATTAAAAGTAGCTCCACCAATAAAACATTTATTTCTGGTACCACAACACGTATTTTTTTAAAAAGTCATATTATATTTGTCTTGAATATGTTTTATGATCTTTTTATTGCCAACATACAGAAAAACCTCATTAGTAATTAGGTACTACAACGATTTTATTATACAAATATGCAATTACTGGCCAAAATTAACTCCTGTAAATAATAATTCTTCAACTTTAATAAATACTGAGCATGCCTTTTAAAGCAACGAAAGGTTTAAATGAAATATTGACATCATATACCTAAACTCAGTCAAGAGCAATGTACAGAATAATATGTTTTTCACCCCTACACAGCTATGCAGAATCAAACTGACTGCCCTTAGCCTGATGAATTTGTTTTGTTTATGGGTAAACAAGGGAGCATAGATGTTACTACAGCTACAGAATCAAATAATTTTCACAGCTTGACCTGAAGTTGAAGAGTTGCTGTGAAAAATAAATAATACATAGAAGCACAGAAAAAAAAACTTCTCTTTTTAAAACCTGACTTTCTCTACAGTCTCCTTCCTGGCCTGTTTTTGTGGCAACAATAGTTATATTTCTATATCTACAGTACTCAGAAAAGAAAGAGATGCACCAATTGTTCTTTTGCAAGAGATGAAATATAATCTAGGCAGGGTCATTTTACTTCCTACCAGGTTTTACTAAGTTTAAAGTGTGTCTCACTGAAATTACTTTAAGAAGCTACAAAAAAAATCCATGCCTATTAATGTACATCTTGTGTTTTCTTAAGTTTCAATGTCTGGGTTATCTACTTCATATCCATGCTTTTCTGGACAATTCTCTATGTACAATACTACAAAGGGATAATTTAAAGAAATTAGCTGCCTGATTTGCTTGTCTCCCCTAAACTGAAGAAAAGAGGGATAGCCTGCCAGCTGATAGCCTGTGAGAACAGGAAGGACTGCACTGGAGGCTTGAAGTCTCCTTCAGCACCAAGTTCCTTGCCATAATACTCTGATCCCTCAGACTCAGCACAACCCCACAGGATTTCCTCACCATGCTACTTTACATCCCTGAGTTTAATTGAGATCAAAATTCACAAAAAAAGGAACAGAGTTTTCAAGTGACCTAGCTGGAGGGTCAGAACACGATGAAAGGATGATTCAGAGTGGGAGGGATCTCAGAAGGTCTCTGGTCCAATCTCCTGCTCATAGCTGGGTCAACTCTGAGGCCAGACCAGGCTGCTCAGGGCCTCATCCAGTCACAGTTTGAAAACAAAACCTCCAACAACAGAATGTATAACTTCTCTGTGTATCTTATAGCACTGCCTGACTGTTCTCATTGCAGATAATATCTGGACTCCCTCCAGATATTACCTGCAAGACATCACAATTTTCATTGCCTATTGCTGGCAATAATTAACCAGGACAAGCAAAGTTAGCATAGCTGACAGAGCTCTGACCCTAAGCAGAGGAGTTCCTTTACTTGGGCACACCTCCCACAGCTCTGCTCATGGCTGCAGTCCCACAGACAAGAGCAGGGCACAGCCTGCAGCCTGGGCACCTATGTCAGTCATTGTGGATGCAGAATTTAGAGAGGCCATGGTACCATTGCTCCCTGGTCAAGCTGGCAGGGCTTCCACGCTCTTTGTCCATGGCCTTCCATGGAAACTGCCATGCCATGTCCTTGTTAATGTGCCATAGCCTGTCTGCCTGCCCTGCTGGCAGCACTTCTGGTCACTAGCATGCCCCAAGAGCTTCATTCATTTGAGGGTTGGAAGGCTTGGCCACTGTTGCTCCTGGCCCTGCCCAGGTCCCATCAGCTGCTGCCACACAAGCTGTGGGATCCTTGTGCTCTCTCAGCTATCCCCAAGGTTCCCTGGTTTGGTAAACCCCACCATGCAACTTGATAATGTGCTCCACTGTGGGTTGGGCCAGCACCACAGCCTCTCGCCTCAGTGACGTGGATATCTCCATGAAGGATAAAACTCTGTCAGCACAGAGCACTTCACTATGAGGTATGTGATGGATAGGAATAGTTTTTGTTGGAAATAAAGAAATGAACTCTTACTGAGGAGAACACCAGCACCTTAGAATCCTGAGAATGCTTAAGTTTTTCTGGCACTGGGTGCTCAGCACTGAGCACAGTGTTTTGATTTACACTCACCTGATCAGGTGAAACAAGGCTATCAATGCCTTGATTACAAAAGCTCCTCTGTGAAAAACGAGAAAAATTCAAGTTGTGTTCTGCAATAGCCCCGCAGCAAAGAAATAGTGCATAGTTTGTACAAAATATGTAAATTTGCTTTTAATGTAATTCCAGTCTTCTGCAAAATGTTGAGCAATTAGGAGAGCAAGCAGATAATGATATATGCCTTAAGTGGACTCTGATATGGAGTGTCCTCTCATAGTCAAAATGCTGCCAATTTTTCTCCTTGTGCTATTGTATGTACTGCATCACCTACATAAACAATGACAAACTGTCTTTTCTGAGCCTAACATCTTTCAGTTACATTTACTACATTATATATATTTTTAGACATGTAATAAGGGAAAGACACAAAATGACACAGGACACAAATAATGAGGTAAAAAGAAAGTTACGTGAGTGTGTATGTGTATATATATATGTACACACTCAAATTATGTTCTGCTACAACTATTTTTGTTCAGTATAATTAACATGAGAAAAAAGTTATTAGAAATTGTGACATTTGTCTGGGTTGGATTTTGTAACTAACATGAAGATTTTGTTGTTGCAGAGATGATTGCTTACTGACCTTCTTTTCTGTAATTTTGGTTTGCTCATCTCATGAGCCTCCACACAGCAAACCCAAGGACTACTAAAGAATGTCAAACTAGTAAACACATCTAATGAGAACCAATGGTTTTAATCTCAGTAAAAGAGGCACCAGGGTAATGCCACAGTGTACAATGTGATCAAAAAAAAGTTATCTTTTTCTGACATCCCCTAAATAGGAATATTATCAGAAACTCATAATTTCTATAAAATTAGAAGTCTCTGCCAACCTTCAACAACTTCCGTCTTTTCATCAGTAAAATCAAAACAAAATTTTACATTTTTTCTTTTTAAACCTACTCAGGTTTTTTTGTTTCATTACTGTCCGTCCTTCACTATTTCCTTCTTCAGCCGATTTTTCATTCTCACTTGGACAGAGCTGTCTACTCAGACTAGGCCTCCCCTGATGGAACACAATGTTTCTCCTGGTCTCTTGACCGGGGTCGTTACAATAACTGAAGCCAGGGTGGAGACGATCAGTGGAATCCATCTTTTTCACTTTCCAGCTAAGCTATTCAAAAGAGATTTAAGCATATGCCATCTAATGCAATTATTTACTCTTCACTGTATCTACAATGATTAGTGTGCTCACAGAATACTGCATAGATATATAAAAAAATCTCTATGAAAAAGTAGAAACAGGATTTTTTAACATGTGGTTTAGCCATAACAACCTACATTAGCGCTACTCCAAAAATCTGACATGAACAGAGCACTCTATCTTTGAGAACTGTGCAACTGAAAATACACCTGACATTCACTGATCATAAATAATACATACAACTTCATAATCATGAAAAGTTGAAATAAGCACATCAAAATATACAGTAGTTTTCAAAGGATGACAACATGAAGTAATTTTTTAACATGAGAACTGTTGACTTCGATTCCACAAAATACCAGTTGTTCTGTCGTTAAGCTTCAGTGAATTAAGGTTTGAACAACCTGTTAAACGGGACCCTGACATGATCATATTTTTAGACTTTGGAAGATAACATTGCAAAGAAGCTCTTTTTTTCACTTCATTGCTCACAAGCTGTCCAGAGATGAGCTTGACCAAGATACAGTATAAGCTTAACAATATTTATATTGTTAAGTATTTTTCAGATCAGGAAAGTATTAAGTAGCTGCCCCCCAAATTCATATTCAGAGTCTAAATATTTCCATTTTCAATCTCAGTTGTCTCAAAAGATCCCAATATAATTAAATTATCTGAGGTCATGAAAGAGGAAAAGGTTGAAAACATCAGAATATAGGATAGGTCATGTAGTGAGGAGAAATATAATTTTCAATTAAGACTACAGTGCCAGTGTCTGGGAAAGACCTCTGATGCTGTTAAGCCATTTATAAAGGTGGTTAAAATATAAGGAGAGGAAATACTATTATATATATTAATCTACAAAATAAACATACTAAATGTAATACATATATATTTGGCAAAAACTCTAAGATATAAATATTCATCTAAAAGAAGTGAAAAATGTGAAGCAGGCAATATAGCATACAACCAAGTGTCTAAGGCTGAAGAAAGCAACCTTGACTATGGAAAAAAAAGAAGAAGCCCAAAAACAAAAGCAAATTTATTCCTGAAGGTAACAGACAAGCACAGCAAGAAAACTCAATTGGTAATAGAGTCCGGAAGATTAAAAGAGGCTCCATCAGGGTTTGGGCAAGGACTCAGGCATCAACCAGGCTCATTAGCACATGAGAAAAGGAAGAAGTGGATGGGCCTAGTGACACAGATCTTTTATGGTTAACAAAATCTATGGGGAAGAAATAACAGTCCACGAAAAGGCAGAGTAACTCTGATGAATGCAGAGAAGTAAACCTTATTTAAGAGTTGATTGTGAAGGAAATAAAATATGGAGAGAAACACTGCGAGGGAGAGAAAAACTTATGCAAGAAGCAGCAGCAGCTTAGGATTTAAATAACATAATTTGAAAAATATAAACTTTATTTACATAAAGAAAGTGTGAGCTTTCATACACACACCCACACATCCACACAGGAAAAATCTTTAGCATAAAACTGCTGTAAAACTGCTGGGCACAGCCAATTCCATTGGGTCCAATAGCCCCACCAGAGGGCATGGCTGAGCCCTACAGCCAAGTTTCATCACCCAGGGCCTGGGGAAACAACTCAGGAGGGAAAGAGTGCAGCTAAGCCTGGGAAAAGGTGCTTGATTAATCTTCCCCTAGTCATGATTCTTCTGCCCGGGACAGCAAATGGTAAGGGATCTCCCTCTCCTTATCCCAACCCAAAACTTTTAAATTCTGTTTTCTCCCACTGTCCTGTTGAGGGGGAGTGAGAGTGGCTGATGGGTGTTTGGCCCTTAGCCAAGGTCAACCCATCACACTCTCTATGAGACTTCCTTTTATGCATTTTTTAAGAAAAAAAACAATACGAATGTACAAAGGGGAGAAAGAAAAGGAGAAGAAAAAGAAATTACAAGAAAACTAATTTTGAATTTGCTTTCTCAAACCATATGCAATCAGAAATCCATTTATAAAGGAGGGAAAAGTAATAGCTGTTGCTCTGCACATACTTAATAGAAAGACAGAAAAAATACTTAAACTCACACAAATTGTACAATCAAGTGGGACAGAATGAAAGTAACACATGATTTCAGATGAATATGAAGGACCTATCCAGCCACTGCAAAGTGTAGATTAACTGCTGTGTAAGTAGGCAAAAGTTCTGCTGCCTCAGACACAATGAACATTGAGAAATTCTGCGAGGTGGGGGTAATACAACACCAATGTGAGAATACACTGGAAGATCCAATCTGTGCACCGAAGAAAGCTCTCCAATTTGTAAGGGCATCTAAACTAAATTATTTCACTAGATGTAAAACTCATTAAGTCAAAAAATGTTTAACACTTGCAAGAAAAAAAGCACACCTTTAAATCATTTGTACAAGAAACACAGTTCTGACAGTAAATTCAGATAATCCCCAAAATACATAATTTTCTGTATTAGTAAAGCTTATAGTAAGAGTGATTAATATGCTGCCACTCTCATAAAGGCCAAAAACTGTCTATAGCTGAATACTGCCTTCTTCCACCTGTAGAAGTGTGCACCAGCCTATCTAAAAGATGAGCTACTGCTAATGCATGGAGCAGATCATCCTGGAAACTATGCTAAGGCACATGGAAAATAAGGTGATTGGTTACAGCCAACATGGCTTCCCTAAGGGCAAATTGTGTCTAACAAATTTGGTGGCCTTCTACAATGGAGTTACATCTTTGATGTATAAGGGAAGACTGACGTACGTCTTATACCTGGACCTGTGCAAAGCGTTATTTCACTGTCCCACACAACATCTTGTCTCTAAATTGGAAAGACATAGATTTGATGGATATCTATTCATCCATAAAGATGAATAGATAAAGAATTGATTGGATGAAGACAGGCTGAGAGAGTTGGACTTGCTCAGTCTGGAATAGAGAAGGCTCCAGGGAGATGTAGGAGCCTTCTCCAGCACCTAAAGGGGAGCCTAAAAGAAATCTGCAGGGACTTTTTACAATTCCTGTCACTTTATAGTGACAGAAATGAGTTTAAGATGAAAGAGAGGAGATTTAGATTAGATATTAGGAAAAAATCCTTTACTGTGAGGGTGATGAGGTGCTGGAACAGGTTTTCCAGAGAAGTTATGGGTGCTTCATCCCTGGCAGTGCTCAAGGCCGGGCAGAACAGAGCTTTGAGCAGCCTGGTCTAGTGGAAGCTGTTTCTGCCTCTGATGAGGGGGTTGGAACTGGATGACCTTTAAGGTCTCTTCCAAACCAGACTATTCTATGATTCTATGATACTTTCAGAGAAAGAATGGGCTATAAAACTATGAAAGTCTTTCTTGTTTTCAAATCTGCATTTAAAGTAATACATGCTAGAGTTATACCTTCTGGTACCAGACACTCTTACTGATCCAAAACAGTTTGCAGCACCTAGCCCATAGGCTTTGGGGAACCTCTGCATAAATGCCCCAGAGTAGAATCCACAAATCCTGACTGTGACTGTAAACCTTTTTCCTGTGAGGAATTACACAACTGCAACAGCTTCCATGTGCTGTTGCTCTTTGATGTACATGTAGTACCTATATAAATGTTTGACCTACACTAAGTTTCCTAGATGGTCTAATCTCAGTTAACACCCTTACACAAACAAGAACTTCAGATTTACCTGCCTAACAGTTGTGGGGCTTTCCTTAATCTTACAGACAAAGTCTTAAACATAAACCATATTTAAATTAATCTGTAATAGAGGACTTCAAATTTATTTTTATTATTATTATTGTATTTTGTCACCACTCCATAAAGACAGTTACTTTTTGCATAAAATTATTTAAAATCTTCTCTTGGGTACCTCTTCACAGCTGGTTCATGTCAATAAGGCAACAGAACATACAATATTCTACTAACTAATGCAAATCCTCTGATTAACCTGGCTTCCCTCCTTGCTAGACTGAAGCAATGTTTTTACAAGTAGCTCCTGTAGGCTGGTAATTGAAAATGGAAGGTGATCAGCACTTTGCATGCATAGCCCTTTATAAATAATATATAAAGGTCAAATAAGTTATTTATTGGGTCTCTGTCCATTTTACATATGCCATCCTGTTTCAGTGTTGAAGGTCATATTTTCAGATGTTCTAAATTCAAACCAATCGACAATTGTTAATTTAGCATCAGCTGAGAAACTGGAAAAAAGTGAGAATGGTTGTTCTATTTTTTCGTAGCAAAGGAGCTTTTCCAGTGATGGCCTGTCTCCACTTACCCAATTCCATAAATCAAAGTAACTGATAAGTTCACAGTACCTGCTCAAACTCAACATGGCAAAACAGAGCTCTGCTGTTTCCTCCAGAATGATTTATGTGTCTCCTTGCAGTTCTGACAGAGCCCAACATAATTTTGACCCTTTTCCTCACTTACCCACACAAGCCATGTCTTATAATTACTACCTTTTTTCTCACACTGCACCTAAAATGTGTCTTTTCTTTGTCCTCCTATTGCATTGTCCCCAGCTTGATTCACAGAGATGCCTGCACACTGGCCCCACAGAAATGACATGCATTCTTTCTCCTCTGTATAAGAACCATCTCTGAGAAGGTATCCCTTGCTTCTTCTTATCACAGCCTCAGCTCTGAGCTCTCACTAGCCTTAAACTTCTCAGATCTCCAGCTACAGCAAATTGAAAGCAAATAAACATGAAGGCAGCATTCACACTTCATTTGTTACATTTCTCATAGATACACCCTCACTTCCCTCCCTGCTCCCTGCCAGGTCTTTCGTGGAAGCATTTTCTTCTCAGCTCTCAGATACTCATAGCAGAGGGCACAGGTATGAAGCCCACATTTATCTAGCCAGAAGTTTTGGAGCAGAAAGGCTAAAAGTAGCATTACATCCTGATGTTACATGCAATGTATCCAGAGCTCCATGAGGGTGAAAGTAGAAGACAGCACATCCCTGGATGGGGCTAGAAGGCAGTGGAGCAAGGAAGCAAGTGTAAATCTCTCAAGCAGTTTATACCCAAAGGGTGAAATTACCACAAAGGTTGCATTTCCCACCCAGAACAGGCAGGCTGGGTGTAAGCATGGCCCTGGAGTGGCTGGCTGGCCTCAGTAGCACCCACTAGCTCCCACAGCTGCAGGATTTATTTATCCAGTGATGCCTGTGATGGGCAGCCTCACCATGGTTCTGTATACAATCCTGGCAGGGGGCTGCATGTAAGCTACACAAGAGCCACAGGTTGGTCACTCCTCACTTGGATGAGTGCAGACACCAGTGCCCTAAACACCGTAAATATACAGGAGAAATCCTGTAAATAATAAGACATTCACCTATCATCAGACTCTCTGCATATTAGATCTGTTCTTGCTGCTTTATAAATTTTTTAAGATGCAGGGTGTGTTGTCCTCTGCATTTCTAAAGGGCTCAGTAAATTTTGGATAATATGGAATACCAATAGTAACAATAATTATTGCTCTACTCTTGTCTCAAATTCTTACTACATTAGTAAATTTCCACAATATCAACATTCTGTAATAATGAAATTAATAACTTTTGTATAAATCATTAGCAATTAAGATTTATTTGTACACTATAATTTGAATATATGAGAAATCACATAGTACTAATTAGTGTATGCAGAACCTCTGACTAAGGAGTAAAGGGTATTCATTTGTCTTTTCTTAATAAAGCCGTATTTCTCCAAAAACAAACAGTCCAATAAGGAATTAAATTCTGTGGAACGGTATTTTCAGCAATATCCATCTTTTCTACAGTGCACCCAAACTCAAAAAGCAAGATATTACCCTCTGCATATTAAACCAGCATTGTTTACCTAAATTTTAGCCCAGAAAAATCTGTGTGCCTGTATTTTTATGAAAATGACAGAGTACATGTATTGTTTGCTTTTTTTGAAGGGTAGCTCAAACCTGTATTGCATGTGAGCAAACTTTAATTTAGCATATAGTTTTTCCATAAACCATAATATTATAAATAACACACAAAGCACAATTGCAAATTTTTGAACTGTCAAAACAGATCATTAAAAAATATCTCTCCCCTACTTTATCTCATCCAGGAAACTCACAAATGCATTACATGTCTCCAAAGTGACTACCTATACATAAATATTTTGGGAGTCTTAAACATTTTTAAAAGGGCCCCTTTCACAAAAGTGACAACAGACACAAAGCCTGACTATGGCCATTAAGTTTATTTACTATGATCAGGGTTCAAATAACACAAACAGCGATTATGAAGCTGAAATAGATTTCCTAACAAGTGGAATCCATAGGCTACCTTATACAACACCTAAATTAGGGATGAGCATAGCCTGACTAGAGTACAAAATGGCCCAGCTCTGAGATGGAATAGCTTCTCTGTTTTATTGGCACCTCTGTATTTTAGGGTTTCAACCAAAATCAGTACAAATGTGAACCCATCTACACTAGGGGTTTTTTTTGTGTGTTTTATACCCTGTTCTCAGAGATGAACACAGAAAGGTTCCCTATGCCTTTTACTCAGTGTAGCCAAACCACTGTAAGCCAGCTAAGTGTTCCTGCTTTCAAATATAACCAGCCTTCACAAACCAGCTTGGTGATAGATAATAACACATTACTAGATCTCTTGATGAAAATATGTGCCCAAGGAGAGGATGATGCAAGACAATGAACATAACAATTTCCAAGAGTTATCGCTGGAAAATGCACATGATGATAAACAAAAATATTTTTTCATTTACTGGGGGTAAACTGCAAATTCTGGGTGAGGATTAATTCATTGATTCATGTGAATAAAGTTCTCTGGGAAGCATGACAAGTTCAGGCTGTTTTTCCAGGAATGCTGGAACAGACCACAACCCCCATTCCCCATCCCCGTGCTGTGCTGGATATGTTGAGGTAGAGCAATCGGGAGTGAAGTTGAGTCTGGGAACAAGGGAGGGGTGGGGGAAAGGTGTTCTAATATTTAGTTTTATTTCTTATTATCCTACTCTCATTTAATTGGCAATAAATGTTTTGACTGGGATGGTAACTGCTGAATGATCTCTCCCTGTCCTTACCTCAACCCATGAGCCTTTAATTATATATTTGCTCACCTGTCCAGCTGAGGAGGTGAATGACAGCAGCTTTGGTGGGTACTTGGTGTACAGCCAGGGTCAACCCACTGCAATATGTCAGATGTACATTAATATATATGGAGAGCACCAGCACAAAAGAAAAAAATCTTGCAGACCGGCTCCACTTCCTGCCATTATCTCATTCTAAACAGAACACAACTACATCTTTCCTAACTAACATATGTAAGAGACAGGAGAGCAGAGTTACTATTTTGGACAGAGACTGCTATTAGCATCTCTGATACAGTTTATTCCAAATTTGGTGCTATGCCTCTGCAGATCTGAGATCAGAATCCAGCCTTTAGGCATTAACTGAGATAAACAAAGTCTGATATGTCAAATCTAATTATGCTATAAATATCCAAATAAGATCTAGATCTCTAAGGTAATTTTAAAAAGCCTCAGTGATGGAGAGGCAAATAAGATTAAGTTTAAACTGCAAACAGCTTGTGAAATATGGGAAATAGCATTACATGTGAAAATATCTGTAGGGAAATATTTTCCTTTAACTAATAAGGCAGGAAATTTTGTGACATAGTAAATAATTTTTCCAGTAGCTCAAGGCATCTTAAAGAAAAAGCAAGAGACGCTAAAGTACTATACATTCCTGTTTTAATGCCATCATCAATTGTTTTATAATTACCGAATTACAAAAAATAGTTGAAAGCAAAGCAGTTGCAAAAAATAGTGGAAACCAAACTTCTTATAGGTTTGCATCAGTTAACCAAACCATTAGCTTAGTTCATCCCTCAGTTTTGTTTGGGAGAATTAAAAATATAGCTTCCTCCTCCTCCTCTTTCACAATTTTATTATCAGGGAAAGCAAGAATAAAATGACAGCAGATTATTCCAACGCAATCGTTTGCCCAGGAAGGCCCTGAAGAAAAAAAAATATTTTGTTAAATGACAGACCTCATTTATTGCTCCCAAAGATGCTGATGTATGGTTAAGTGTACTCAGCTACAACTTCATTTAAGATCAGGCTGAAACTCAGCTTATAAATGCATACCAAACAACTGTCTGACTCTGCCCTCTAGTCTTTCTGTGTGAGTTCAAGTCTTACAATTCCACAGATGCTGTTATGGCATTCTCAATCACATGAAAGAAATTCCAAAACCCCACTCAGTGCTGCTCTCAGGAACAAATTTACATTATTGTAAGGCACCCTGAGCTATACGCCTTAATTAAATCTATTTCCCTTCACCGTATCCTAAAGCACTTCCATTAACTTTTTAACTCTTACAGGATTTCTGGCCAGCTCCACATTCACATATGCTAAGGGAAACCTTTCAGGAGAAACTCAGGATCCACATCTCCTGCCAGGAAATCCTACACGTTGCACTCACCAAACCTTCATCTTTCCCATGCAAACATGCACACGGAGGGCCTCTGTCTTGTGATCAATTCCAAATCGTATGTTCTGTTTTCCCACACAACTACTTCTTTCATCGATTTAAGCTGGCTTATATATCAAGTGATAAAATATCAGATAATTTACATACATGCATGAGTACAGCTAAAATCTTGATTGTACAAAGTTCTGTACATAAATCTTCTACTTGGTGATCACTAACCAGAATTTGTTTCAGCTTTGCTGGCTGTGAAAGTTTTATAGATAGGAAACACAACTATCCATGCAGGCTAAGACTTGGATACAGCTTGTCAAAGATGAAAAGCTTAGTCCAGAACTGTCCTAAGCTTTCAGGTCCAAAATACAAAATTGTGACCACAGATTCATATAACTCTTAAGACTCAGATTCCAAGTTTGGAAATGTGAACAGAGAAATATATAGAGAAACGAAGCATCAGCTTTGACAGATACAGGTTTAACTGCTGGGACAGATCTGCAGCAGCCAGTCTCCTACATTCCCACTGTCTGAATTAAGGCCAGTGACAAATATATTTGCAGGTCTTCTTCCAGTGCTGAAGGAATGTCTTTCATATTTTAAGAAGAGTAAAGTCATGTAAGAAATCATAGATAAAGACAGAAGGATCACCTAAAGGAAGGATTATTCTGATCTGCAGAGAGATCAGGCAGTGCAATGCACAGTGACAGATGTGACCTCAGATCCCAATGAACATTGTCACAAGTCATCTTGTTGACTATGCCCATACTGAGGTAGTTTCACATGCCTAAGTAGCAATGTAAGTAGGCAAAAAGGAAATCTGGGGCCTTCTGAAGCATCCTCAATTATCTTGGCATCTGGCTACAAAGAATATTCTTCACAGGCTTTTTGAGCACAGCTCTCAAACAGAAGAGATCTAGGGAAACTATGTTTTTCCACACTCCTCTAAGGTGCTGCAAAAGAAACTGGAGGCCTTGGACACTACATGATTCCTTTATCCTCCACAGTTCGCACACATAGCACCTCAGAAAATGCAAAGACTGAAAAAAGCTCTGCAGCCCTTCCAGCAATGCGCTTTTTTTTCCTCCCCATTCCATTCACCTTGTAATTAGACAGCCTCCCAAAGCTTTATTGTACAAAAAACATCTGGTAAGTTATGATTTAGGTCAATAATATGACATCTTTAAATAGCATCACACATGCAATTGGACAGAGATTAGAGCCCTGATCTGAAGACATAATCTAAATTAGACCTATCGAGTAGTGAAACATCATACTTGCAGGAGTAAGTGGTGAACAGAGTGATAGGAGGCTAACTGCACAGATTTATTCTTTCAAGGACAGTTTTATGGAGAAAACTCTCATGTTTACAAGACTGTCTCTACTGCTGGGCCTGGGAGAATTAAGAGATCTGCCTGGGGAAAGCTAAGAATCAAGATACACATTCTCAAACCATAAATATGCAGTTACAATTCCATACTATTAGCTACACTGGTATTAAAATATTATCTATAAGCTTAAACAGATATACATTTCAAAGGTTAATTTTTTAAAAATTACACTTATCTTAGGGACTGATATTCACCCCTTATTAAAAAAGTACATTCTAAAATCTAAGGTCACAGACACGTATTTACTTTGCAGGCAGCTGGAAGAGCTGCAAATGTTATTACCTCAGGCCATTTTTTACCACCTCCATGTTGGAGATCACCATGACAACAGCAAAGTGAACTAAATGGAGCCCACGAGTGCTTCCTAAACTCAATGCCCCAATGCAAAATCTTCTCTTCTTTAATCTTAAATCAACAGTGAAGGCATTTCAATCTAACATGGTTGACTCCACACTCAAACAAGGAAAAGGTCAGTGCATAGGGAAGGCAGAAGTCACCTACGACTTGTACAACTGAGTTGTATGACAGCAGTCTTAGGCTGTAACATGGAGTTGGTTTACCAGCATTAAAAACATTGACAGCCAGCTCCAGAAAAGTACAGCTGTCATTGCCTGGGAATTCATTTAACACCATTCTGATGCCAAAACTTCCCAATGATACACATTAGCAATGTTCTAGAGGAAACTTCTGACCCATGCCAGAACCTGTTTTTCAATTTTTAGTCCTCGAAGGGCATCAACTGTAAATTAAGACGCAAGAAGTTTACAGACAGAAAATTATCATACTTTTCTACTGTTTCATTCATTTCTAATTACATTAATGTATGTAAATGACAACAAATAGCTGATTTGGGGTTCCTCTTTTGTTTCACTTCTGAGACAAAATACAGAACTCTAGACTTTGAGGTCGTGAACATAAACTTCAGACTTATGTTTCTTTAATTTGTGCAATGTCATCTTCTTTGTATTTAATCTTTGTATTTGTATTTCTGCATTTAACTGCAGATAATCATGAGTCCTTAAAAATGTATTTTCTCTGTATAGAACAGTAAACAAAATATGTCTCAGGTTCATAGAAATTTTCAAAGCCTTTTTTTGTCCCCCAGTCTGGATTTATGCATACACTTAATTGTTCTGATACTTTGTCTCATGCCATCAGCCTTCAGGATAAACCCATAAAGCTTTTTGTTTTAAAAGCCGTTATTCAGATCACGGATGTGTTAAGCTTCAGGAAGTTCAAAAAATTGCGTGTGATTTCTTTCATCAGAAATACCAGGTGCATCTTGCTACGTTTCCATATTATGAATGAAAAGAGGCATTTAATGATCCAGGAAATTTCTCTATAAATATCTGCAAGCACAGAGTTTTTATTTGCTCTTTTTTTCATTGCATTTGCAATTTCAAAATGTCTCCATCACTACAACTACAGGCAATATTTACTTTATGGAATTCTACTCACAGTACTTGTTTATTGCATTTTAGTGAAGTAAGCATTTAGTAGGTAAGTGTACATTTTATTCAAAACCAAATTGTAATGGGTTCTGAAAACCCCCCAGAAATATTGGAATGTCTGCATTCTTAAAATATAACATTCAATGTTATTTATCATTTTAAAACTAAGAAGTTGTCTGCAATATGGTCATGCAAAATTGAATGTAGTTAGTCTTTCCAGGAGGTAACAGTTGTGAATAGTACTTGAAAAACCCCTTGTTCAACAACTAAGAAAGGCTTCTGGTTCTTAGAGCACCCTGAGTAATGTCTAACAGCCAGGATGCTTTTAGCCAACTAGAAGGAAAAATATAAGTTACACAAGTATAAGGCGATTATTTTCTAGAAATAATTAATTAAGCACCAGATATTAGAAACAAATTGACAGCACAGTATCAGAACTCCCACTGAATGTTTTCAGCCTTTCAAGACACCATTGCTCTTTTTTATTAACTGTATAATATTTATTTTCTATGCATCAGCCCTCTTAATCCACTGTACTTTCTCCTATTACTCATTGTATCACCAGTACCTAAGGAAATAAATATAACCATCTGAAAGCACATTGATTTTAAATTATAAGCAGGAACGGCACCTCCAAATTTGCTGTTTATTCCTAAAATGTACATTAGGAACTATTTTTCAACATATTTGCAAACACTAAGCAGACATTTGAGCCATTTGGACAATTGGAAGGGTAAAGTAATTATTTTTCACTTAATTAAGCATGGGCCTCAAATGGGGATTCAAAGTCCTGGTACCATATAACAAACTTGCATTTCTATTATCTATCATCTGACAATACCATATTACATAAATGTGATGTTACACAATGATGCTGTTATTCAACATGCATTGGCAGAAAGCTATTTGGATACCTGTTATTCCTATTAGGTTGACTATCGACCTTATTTGTCTCAAGTAATCAAAATACAAAAATGATCAAGTGCAGAAGCTCCTACCAGTTCCTGACAGGAAAGGAAATCTAGCTGAACTGTCTCCATGTTAGTGAATTCTACTGAGTTTACTCAGTTTTGTTAGCCTTCAGATGTAAAATAAACCTTAATATTTTGAGTTTCTCCCCTCAGCTATAGGAGAATACCCTGAGGAGCTACCCTTTAAAGGGTCTCCAAACAGTAGTGATCTCCTGTTATTTAGACACCCATATCTCCAATTCTTTACATTACACCAGTCTCTGAGGATTAGCAGGAAAAGGCTAATACTTTCAGTCAGCTAGCTGATAGATGAGGAAGGACTAGCACTGCTGAATTTTCAGTTTTACTCCCAAGCCTCTACCTAGGCTGAATCAGCAGTTGTTTTATTTTAAAGACCATCTTTATTCACCTGCACTGCTGCAAATTGATAAAACCTATAAATTCCAGTTACCTTTGAAAGGGCTGCTTTAGGGATCAGAAGTATATACTTATTTTGATATCACAGTGTAACGCCCAAAAGGATTAACAGGAGTTAAGTACGTGCATGCTAAGCAGGAAATACTCTACACCTGCCTCTTATAGAAGCCAAGAGAGGAAAGAGACCCAGCATGTTCAGATCCTGCATGCTTGCCAGGGGAATGCAAAGGTCATGCAGGTGAACTGCTGACTAGACCAGCCTTTGCTCCCTCAAGCAAGTATGTAACACACCTAATATTTCGCTCAGGTTAGGAGTCCAAATCAGAGCAAGAAACAGCATCATTAATTAAATACAAACATCCTCTCATAAGAAAGGGCTTCACCACATGTTTACTCCAAACCAGTAGCACAATTTCAGGTTTCCTGGTGTACACAAAAATTACATTTTTTTTTATTTTTCAGTGTAATTGTTTTTTTAATGTCATTGCTGTATTGCATGTGTGCATAAATCAGAACAGGGTATGGAACCTGTCTGTTTATCTGTTGTTTACTTCACACTGGATAATATAAAGTAGAAATAAGACAGTGACTGGTGCTATATAAACATGGTAATCCATCTGGTGACAACTGAGAGAAAAGGTAACATCAGATCAATTCTATGCTCACTAATGCCATGTAGGATATAATGTAACTCAATAATATTTCTGCCTGTTCCAGAGCTACTGCTCCCTGATTCTGTATTATATTCAACTTATGAGTGCAGGATGTCATTTTTTCTTTTAAATTGCACACACATTCCAGTAACGCTAAAAGTAAGTGAAAAAGTAAAAATAAAAAGCTGTCTGCAAGTCAAAATACCTTCATGGATGGCTATGGAATTAATCTCATGAAGTGGGGTGCGTGTTGTACAGGATTCAGAGTTTATAATTAACACAGTGCAAAATGGACATTGGATTCTCTTAGGATCCTAATGAAACCTGCTACTAGCTCTCTTCTGTGTCAGGAACTTGTGTAGGCAGGATTATGACAAAGCGTTTGCTTTAGCACCTGCAAAAGAATAAGTAATGAAAATCTGAACTAACATTTTTAGTAACCTGTATATATGACAGAAAGGATATTGTAACTGTTCAAGCAAATAATATGCACTTATGCTTCAAATGAGCATAGGTTTCATGGCAAGCATCTTCTAAATTAACAATGTATAGAACAGTAAGTGCCAAAACAAATGTAAACAGTAGATTCTTTTATTCTCAAATGGCACTTCCCTTAGTGAGTTGAACTATCTGAGTATTGGGCACACTCCTGCAGCTGACTTCATAGAAATATCTTCTCCAGACATAGAAGTGATGGGATAGCTAACCTGCAAGGCTGTGGATTTACCAGAATTTCTTCAAAGTCCTGCTCCACTTAGCTATAAAAATAGCCGATTTACCTTGCAATATGCTGTTAGCAAAAACTTGCTAAGGAATATGTAACATTCTCAGCATGTTTACACTATTCAGCATCTCAGTATTTATCTAGAGTGATTTGCTTCATATCTTATCTGCCATTATGGTTAGAAATTAAATAAATTTAGGAACACACAAGTAAACATACAATTTTACAAACAAGCTTGTGTTAGAGTATGGATTTGAGACACAGGTAGGATATCAGCTGGACCTTAGAAGCAGGAAATGCCCCTAGGTCCAACAACCCAGACATGGTGACTTTAACTAGCACAAATTGCAGCCACAGCATAAGAAAAACCACCTAAGGAGCTTCCAGAACAATGCTACCATGCAGCCAGCATCACCATGCGTAAGCTATCTTTGTAAATGAGTGTTTCTAGTTTTGTAGAAAATTCTAATGAAGACAACTTGTCAAAATTGTCTTTTCAAAAGGCTGATCACAAAAACCAAGGCAAAACAACTACTGAGAATGGAAGCCATCTGCCATTTTCTGCCCTGTACAAATTCAGCATGAGTATACAGCACCTTTTTCAATCCCTGTGGGCACACAGGAGATGGATAAAATGACTAGACTAGATTTGCAAACAGGTACTTGAACTTGCAGCATTATTTATATCATTTTATTCTGTTTACATTTATTTTTCAATTACTGAGATATTTTCCACCCTCAGAAGATTACTTACCTAAGTAAGAAGGCAGAAAGAGTAAGTGCTTCAATTTTGTTATGTCTCTTCTTTATTGCCAGATTTGTATAAAAATGTCAGTTTTCTAGAGGTTTTATGACGATGAGACAAATTCAGCACAGACTTGCATGGCAAAAGTGAATATAACTACACTACATCTGTACTAGTGTTTTAATGTATTTCCTTACAGATTCTGCAAAACTCAAAGCATAAAAATCACAGGAATGTTTCCTGTAATTTAATAGAGTACATTATCATATAATTAATATTTAATAAATGCATGAAAGAAAGCTGCGTGAAAAGAGGCAGAAAGGAAAATGGAGAAAATGAGAAGGGTGCAGCTTTGCTAACAGTATTGAAAGTAATTTATGTCTGAGAATACTTATGTCTGTCTTGATTCTCCTTTTTCCTAAGTGCTAAAAGGCAATTCCTAGTGTATCCTTCAGTGGACTGGACAGCTTTCAAGTCTTCATTCTTGTAAGCATCAGTCCTGAACATTACGTCAGGAATACCAGAAAACTGTTCTTGAGCTTAGTTCCTAGAAGACAGGGGTTTGCTCTTAAATAGAGAGAGAATTACAGATCTTTGCATAGGGATACATATTCATGCTCCTGGCAAAATTGAGAGGTTTAACCTCTATTTGTGGATATATACAGGTCTCTCCTACACAGTTTCATTCATCCTGCTGTGACTTCCTATTATACTCTTAGGAACATGAGAAATTGCTAGAATTACAATTACTTCGTAAATAAATAACATTTACAATAAATTTTTAGATGCAAACTACTAGGAAACACACTTACATACAAAAAGATATAAAGGCCAGCATCTCCAAACATGAATTCATAAAGTCAGGCCTGAATGTGAGAGCTGCCCCCAGGCCCTGACACCAATTAATTTCAGTGAGAATGTTAAAAGATTCTTGCATATCCCAAGCTATTAATCTAAATACTTGATAATAGACATCTGCAGTTGCAAATGTAGGTTAAAATACCTATTTTTTTCCCCTTTCTTGTGTCATATGACAACTGCATTGATAAATATTGTACACTTGGTATAACTACTACCTTAACAATACCAGCCCATATAAGCACTGCTGATTTATACTCTGGGTTTTTTTGGACTCCTAATCTCTCCATCAATCATCTCATGTCTTAGATTACAACTCTCCTTGGGCAGGGACTGACTGTCTTATGCTGCTATAGTGCCTAGCACAGTGTCTTAGACGTTGCCACCTTCAAATTATAAACACAAACAATAATAATATACAGTAGACATGGTGACCACAATCTGTGACTTGTTGAAGTGAAATGCTTCCATCAGACTGACTTTCTGGTAGTGAATAACTGAACTAGAAAATCAGATCATGACACATTCATGGTATGACACCTCATAGTCTAAATCTTCTTTGATGACTCACAGAAGCAGCTCTCAGCTATCTATCTACTTTTCTGCATACTTCATATTCTAAATTCAATATATTATATACACAATAGTCAATATTTTTCTACTAAATCAACACTTGATATTAACAATACACTTCTGTTTAAATGAAAAGTTAAATGTATGATAAATGTTATACTTTAAAAAGAGAACTCATGCATGAATAATATTCAGGGATTTATACACTGGCTCAGGTATAAAAGGTATCTACCAAGTCCACTTAAATAGATGGCAAATGGGCACATAAAAAACTTGCTGAGCTGCTCTACATCCAACAAGTAAGTCATAAATCTATGTAACGGTTTCAGGAACTTAAGTGTCCAAAGAGGAAAATACACAAGGAAGACAGATTATGCAGAATGAAACCTCCTTACATAAGTTACTGTTTTTTAAGAATAATGATTTACACATAGTATCCATGCCAGCAAAACTCCAAAGCACATGTACGTCAAGAGCTACCAGGTGTAGTCTCAGCCTTACAGAGATGTTCTAAACAAAACAGAAATATAAATATAAAAAGGGTAAGTCTTCTAGCTCAGTACCACACAGGTTTGATTTGTAAGGATTAGTCCTTTAGCTCAAAAAAAAAAAATAAATAAAAGCATCAATTTCTTCACACCACAAAAAACCCTCCACAACACAATCTTGTATGCTGCATGCAAAGTAAGTGTTGATGGCACGCAGCTACTATTGTAATAAAGATAACTAATCATCTAAGAGTTTGAACCACAGGATCTTTGAACCATGGGAGCTTATCCAGACACCTCTACCAGGACCAGCTTAGGTCTTCCCTGTCAAAACAGAAGGAACCCAAGCTCCCATCTTACACTCTCTAAACCAGAAACACAAGCTGGCACTCCCCTGCCTTGCACTTCCTGCATACACTCCCATTTGGTCAGGAAAAGACCCCAAAACAACATCAGAAAGAGCTGCATACCACTGATGTGGCTCTGACAGTGCTTGTACAAAGAAGCGCAGAAGCTTGTCTTTCATGTTTGTCTATGGCAATGAAATAGTACAGCTTGATGAAGATCTGAGGTGACAGGCCAAGACGGCACATCAGGATATTTTGGGCTTCAACCAGGAAAGTACATTTCTGCCTCACACTGCAGACAGACCACCCTGGCAAGGCTCAAGGGTGGAGCCTGCAGCCTCCTTGTAACTGGCTCCTATCAGGATTATGTCAGGTATTAAAAAAGATTTCATAATGCTTCTAACAGCTAAGCAAGATATTGCTGACAAAAAACTGTGGAGACAAAATACTGAGTTCTTACATTTTATCAGAGACCATTTCATTTGGCTTTTAATTAGATTAAATCAAATCAATAGTGGACACAAAGGTCATCTGCATTGTATCATTCCTCCAAAACTACAGCTTAGTGTTCCTGTTATGACATATTCTTCCGAGGAGATAATATTCCTTTTTTAATACTAGCACTAGAATTTCTGTAGCTAAATAATGACGTTTTCCTAAGACCAAATAATACAACATCACATCTATTCAAAATACAGAAGAGACAAAGACACTAAAAAAAGCCTAGACATATTGTTGAAGAGATGAGATCACCACTCTACAGAACATATATAATAGAGATTAAAAAGAGAAAACTAACTTTAATAATGTCATAGGTTTACCCAGCTCATAAAGGCATTTTCTCTAATCATGCATTTGTACCTCCAGACTAAATGAGGGTTGTCTGAGTTTTTTTAATTGCAAGTATTATTACCTTCCCTTGCCACAAGAAAACACTCATCACAGAATCGTAGAACAGTTACGGTTGGAAAGGGCCTCTAGATCATCTAGTTCCAAACCCCCTGCCATGAGCAGGAACACCTCACACTAAACCATGTCACCCAAGGCTTCATCCAACCTGGCCTTGAACACCACCAGGGATGGAGCATTCACAGCTTCCTTGAGCAACCCATTCCAGTACCTCGCCATCAGTACAGTTCAGTAAAGAACTTCCTTATATCCAATCTAAACTTCCCCTGTTTAAGTTTTAACCCGTTATCCCTTGTCTTGTCACTACAGTCCCTAATGAAGAGTCCCTCTCCAGCATCCTTATAGGCCCCCTTCAGATACTGGAAGGCTGCTCTGAGGTCTCCACTCAGCCTTCTCTTCTCCAGGCTCATTCTTATGCAGCTGATACTGAGAAAGTTGTCAGTGAAAGAGTCTAGCTGTGCTAGCTTAATGGGCTTTCCCTACTTGGAAACATACACCACAAAACAGGTTAGAATTGGCAGGTATTTTTGCAAATTTTTTCTGGAAAAAAGTTCTGATTTATTCAAAACTAAATCCTTTTTCTTTCCCTTCTTTCTTTAAAACAATATTTGAAAAGAGGTTACAGTAGAAATTTCAAATTTTTAGCTCCTAAAGATGAAAATAAAAGCATAAGAAATTCTTAATCCAAAGTAAAAATCATCAATTTTAGTTGAAGATGTTAGTTTTGCTCATTTTTTGAAACAATGCACAGAACTCCTTTGAAAAAAACCCATGCATTCTGTTTTGTCTCTTGTCAAAAATGAAGTATCTGGGAAAAAAAAATCTCGCTTTTCTATAAACCCCTAGCAAAAAAAAAAGCTTACTATGATTGGCTTATATGAAACACATTGCGTTATGCTGCTTTAAAAAATTATCTCAAAACTTTTGTTCATTTTGAAACACACATACCCTTCTTACTCCATTTCAGCAGCAAAACTAGAACCCTGAATTCACAGATCACATTCTGACTTCCATCTGGTTCAAACAGTACTTGTATTAATTAAAATAATCTTCAAGCAAGACAGAGCAGATATTTCTTCATTTAAGAATAAACTATGCATGTTAAATATAAGGACTGAAAATTAAGCTCTTTCTTAGCTATAAATGTAAAATAGAAGTTGTTATCCATTATCCTATGTGAAAACACCCATTGTTAGACACTTGGAAATGTCTAGGGTGTTCAGAGTTTATTCTAGATTCAAAGAGAAGTCACCTCCAGTTAAGGCAAATGCTAGGACAGTTGAAATCATAAAATATTTTGCATTACTAATTATAATATTAATTTTAATGAATTTAATGTTACTTACTTTGAATATTGCCTGAATAAAAACATGACTATCATTTCAGCATTATTATTTGGCTATAACAATCTGGCGTTCAACCATAAGTAAAGGCTTATCACTCCAGTACTATAACGAATTTGTGTTAGACAGTGATTTTTTTCTATGATCCTTTGTCAAGTCACCATGTGTTTTACTGAACTGAGGAAACAAGCTGTCAAGCACTTCCACCTTGGTACTGAATAAAAAAGTTTTGTTACACTTTACGCTAGTGAGATTTTGTCCCTGTTCCAGGGAACATTTCTTTTCTTACTTTTTTTTTAATGAATACTGTCATTTAAATTATTACTTTATTCACTTAATTTTATGCTTTTTAAATCCATCACCAATTTCAGTTTTGAGGTATGAGTTTTCTTCAACAGTGAATTCCTGGAGTTACTTAGCGGCAAGTCGTCTGTTACTGACACATATGCAGCTTAACATTGCCATGTGTGGTCTTGATCGCATATTGCAAATGTAACCCAGCATCCTGAAGTAACAAATTCCTCATAACACTGACCTCCCTGACGCTACCTAGGTTTAGCTGACTTTAACAGGGTTCTTCATCTAAATTTAACACTATAAAAAGCAAGATGCTTCCACCTGAAGTAGCAGCACTGAGATAATCCATAACCTGAATTTCCACATCCAGCATCCCATCCCAGGCTGCTCTCACTATTCCTGGTACTAGAGCTATTGTTAGCCTTTTGTAAAAATGACACGATCAGACAGTCTGAATTATTGCCCAGAGCTGCTTATGCTGCCCTCATTTAAGAACTCTATGAAAGCTTTTCTAATTTCTATGGCAAGCACAAGCACTAATAGCATTTGCCAGTATATTTATTTGATAGCTGTTTGCAGCTACAGTAGTCATACTGTAGAGAAATGACATGCACCATGGCCCCGTATTTGACTTTAAAAAAAGAGGACAGACTGCATATTTACGGTGAAGTAAATATTGACTTCTTACTAATGATCACTTCACGTAAATGGTATTTTCTGGCTCTAAGCTTCCTTACTGATTGTTCTATATCTTCATTAATTTGTGGTGCAAAGAAGACTGAGTAATGCTTATTTGCTGCTTGAATTCCAGAGATATCTGGTGGAGCCTCACTGTCATTTTTTATTTAAATATGTATTATCTCGTCAGTCAACCTGGCATAGTACAAGCTCATTAATGTTACAGTCTACAGACAGTGTAATGTATATTTTAAAGGTTTAAATTATTATTTTTAGTCTACAGAGCACACAGAGATGCAATCTGTAATAGTGTATGACAACTGCCTTCTACAGGGGCCCCATATTACTTAGAGACCAATTGTCCCAATTTCCAGCAGTGGTTAGCACTAGTGCAGTGGTAGGAGCCCACAGCAGTCACAGTAATTGCACCCGCAGCATCCTTCAGCATGAATCTGGGCTGTGCTGGCAGGGACACAGGCAGACATGTGGCTCTGCTGTATCTCCTTCACTGCCTCTTCCGCAAACACAGGGATCAGGACTTGGCAGAGGCATTTACCAGGTATGACGTCTGCAGTTCAGCACTGCCCTTCTGCAGTGCATTTTTTTTCCTGTGAGACTTACTCAACTTGACTCTTTTCCCCTACATCTCTAACTGTACTCATCTAATCAATATGACTAAATACACCCCACATGGCTTAATTGGAGTCTACTGGAGGGCACTGGTCCCCGTACATGAGAACCTATTATTTGATATGTCAGGCATGACGAATCCTCAATATACAACCACTGTGACTTTAACGAAACATAAAGTGAAGCTTTATTGCTCATTCTATGAAAATCATGATGCATAATGGTAAATTACATGAACTCAGCACGTGAGATTGTAGAGTACTCTGATGGTTGAAACTGCTTGTGGACAATCAGCCAAATAAGAGTATCAGTACAGAATGGTCTAAAATGCTTTGTTGATGTTTATCAGTCACTATTACATGCTTAGTTAATATCTTATTTGTTCTTTTAAAGCAGCACTTACTAATTAAAGACATCATTTGTTCAGATTATTGTCAAAACATTTATATAGTTAAGTCATGTATCACAATTGCACAACAAACACTATACAAATTGCCTGTTGTACTAGAACACAGGGAATTGTTTGGAAAACAAAGCATACTTGCAATATTTTTCTACTGTGAAAACATAGGTTTTAAATACATATTTCAAGACCCTGAATTATTTTAAGCTCATGAATCATTCAGTTAAAGACAGAAGGACTGTCAGCTCGCTCAGCTGCTACAGGTGGGAGTGGGCACTTGAGTAGGGTCACAGTGACCGGTACACTACATTTGCCTTACATCAGGAAAGCCTTATCAGTTTTCCTTGGTCAAAAGACACCTTTTCCAGAGAGAGACAGGATGCTAGGTCAGTTAATCTCCAATACAGGGAGAGGAACATTACCCAGACATTGCCCGGAACATTGCCAAATTGGTGAAAAAAGGTATCCAGTTTGTTTGGACTAAGTGGCTTTCCCACATACTGTACATCTTCTTCACTGCTGTGGTTTAAATCATAAATTCCTCTAAAAATCTGAGGAAAACACATTCATACCTGGAAGTTACTTCTTTACCTAGCAAATCAAACCCCATAAAAATGCTGGTATTGACATGAGATAAGCCCCTCCACAAACTGGAAGAGACCTCAACAGAATTTATCCTTTTCTTAGGACTAGTCTGAAAGGATTATAATCGCAATTCTCATTGAAACCAAACTAAGCAAATTGAACAGAATATCGATAAAATAAGAACTTGTCTCCTTTATTATTTCCACAACTTTACAGCATTCAGAATACAGATTAGGGAATAAATTCTATTCTTAATGAAAGCAATGACATTTCAACAGACTACTTTTGACGGAAGGATCTGAATCCCATCTGCTGTGCTTCCAAATAAGCACTGAGCTTCCTCACATACCTGTGTAAACTCAACATGACCACTTCTGAGGTAATCTGATAGACCAAACTGCTACCACTTTCAGTGGAACAAAACCAAGTCACTTCAGACTGTACGGGAATTGGAAGACTGCTTGTCTTCCAAGCACTTATTCTTGGCTTTCTCAGTCATCTGAGGGACATGCAGACCACAGACCAGATGTTTCTTTGAATTAGCTGGTCAACTGAAACTGATTGATGATTTCACGCTCTGTTAATAAATAGGTGTTCCTTATTCTGAACATGTATTATTCACTAACAATGAAAAAGCATTTCAATTTATGAAGTGATTTTTAATATTATTTACTCGAAGAGACTTAATGAAAGATTGTAACTTATGTGAATAAAGATAAAACTCTAAACCAATGAAACAGTAACTTGGAAAACCTTATGTTCATGATTAAACGAATTACGAAGCCAGCATTTACAGAAAGAAATTTGTGCTTGCTCTTAGAAAGAATCTTTGAGAAGTGAAACAATAAACACTGGGAATTTATGCCAGAAAGGTTTACTGAACTGCCTCAAAGCTTCCAATTGTTCTGGGGCAAAGAAAAGTTTAGAATAAAGATGACAATTCAAAAGAGCTCTGAGCACTATTATTTAAGCCATCATTCTCATCTATCTTTAACTTAAAACTTGAAAGGGGTAAACTTCTGTCCACAGTAGCATGGCTTATGAAATATTTTGCAATCTTTTTAGATGCCTTTGGAACTATGTCTTTGAATATTTTTCCTCCAAGAGCCAAAGACTCCTTGAATGAACACAACACTAGCTATCCTGCCTGCCACTCACTGCTTCCAACAAGCAGCTCATCACACCTCTTCTTACTTACTTATTCTCCTGGTTACCATCTAGTTAAAACCTGTGCACACAGATGGAAGCCCGTAGGAGTGGAAAATTAATCTCACCAGCCACTATGCCGCAGGAAAAAATTGTCTGCATTGGGTGGTGAGTATGTGCCTTCGCTCTAGTGCATGGTTGTGTTGCAGCTGTTAGCAACACAGACCTGAACATCCATGTCAGTACTGCCAAACTAAAACAATGTGCCATTATAATTAGAAACCATGGACCTGTGGCAAATTCCTATGACAGGCATTGTCCTTGACTGACTACCTATGGATCACATTGCTCCTGAGGTGAAATTTTATCCTGTATCTTTTTTTCTCTCTTGCTGTGGAACTGATTGTGACTAAAAAGCACAACACGGGTCAACTTGCAGCCTAAAGTAGGCAAAAAGGTATTTTGTCATCTAAGCATTATTGCCCATTAACACCACATCACAAAAAAATAAGCAAAATACAAGGTCTGCTAGCATGTATTAGTGAAGAAGAGAGAAAACAGTTTGTTTTGACTATTAATAGAGGTAGCAGTGGATGACAAAATCCAAAACAAAAATGCTTTCATTGAACATGACTATTCATTCTTTAAGCATTTATCTGTTCATCCATACTGTAATTTAAATGGAAATACTTTCACAGGTCACATAGTTTGCTTTTTAGACTCTAAAGCCTGGAAAAATAATTTCTTGACAATTTCTACATTTTTCTTAGGAAAAAAAAAAGCATTAATTCCTTAAAAAAAAAAAAACCCAACCCAAGAGCTACAAAGGTCCAGCACAGAAGACTCATTTCCTTACTGTTCCCTGAAGTAAAGTAGCTAGAACATTATATATGTACACAGCACCTTAAGTCGCATTTCTTTGTTCTAATTCTGGTATATATTATCAACTAACAATGCACATCCCTGTTCATTAGTGCTCTGCAGTAGGGTCACATTGGAAGGACCTCTTCATTACTCATGCACTGCTTGTCAGCACACAGACTGGAGCAAGATTACTAATACATCTGCCTAATTTTACTGAGAATATTGATGCAAAACCAGTCTCATGCACTTTCTGCACAACCAGAAGTCTGTCTGACTGGGAGGAAAAAATCTTTTTTTTTAAACATTCTAGAGGTAATGAGGAAAGGATGAGAGTGGTCTCTTGTGCTGTGTTCATAGTCTGTGATAGTTACCCAACAACTTTATTTCACAGATCAGTAAACGTAGTTCTGAAAATTAAAACTCCACTAAGGGACGTGTGCTAGCTTTACAAGTAATAAAGGAAGCAGGGAAAGGAGAAAACCCTGCATATCCTATTAGATTTTCTTATATGGTTCATAGGACTTCTATAGCTTAAGACAAAGCCCTGGTTTTGTACCAATTTACATTAGCAGAAGTTCTCTCGTGTCTTATTACTTGGAATGGCATAAAAAAAGTTGGTTTTGTTTGTTGGGTTGTTTTGTTTTTTGTTTTTTAAATGGGTTTTCAAAAATATATTACTATTAAATATTAATATTTAGCATTGAATATGAACATTTGTGGCCATTCTAGTTGGTTTCTGATGCTTCAAAATAACACAAAAAATGGCTCCCAGGATCCAACAATTTTCTCACTAATTTTGGTTGTCTTCCTAATTCAGAAAATGATGAAAAAAAAAAAAGACAGTGGAATAAAATATGGAGAAGATAAAATCTAAAGAATCTAATTATACTGTCATCTGGATTTTATTTTTTTTTGTGCTCTACTAAGTGTAGTATAAGGCTGAGATTAAAGCAAACAAATGGATTTCTACTCTTTCTCAAGGAAAGTAGAGACCTAATAAGTATCATAAAGAACAGCTACCTGTAACATTACAGCTCTAGACTTATCTCAGCACTGTCCCTGCTCACTGAATTGCCTTAGTGCACTGGCATAGCATATTATGTCCACTTATTGAAACATTTGCTTTTTCTGATCATTCTTACAGATTTGTTAATATCTTTTAAGATTGTTCTGTGTTTACTTATCCTAAAAGAACAGTTTCCAAAAGGAAGTCTTCATGCACTTCTATGTTCCAAAATTTTAGTGCAGTGGTTTCAGGAAAAGAAGTCATAGAGATATTGCCAACAATTTTACTCTGTCATTTTGATCTTCTTTTTAATCAAATCCCACCTACTCAAAGGAGTCTGACAAGTCTGGAGTGTCTTCAAAAGCTAGTTGTTTGTTTTGATTTTGATTGACCAAGCAGTCACAAAAATTACAAGGAGACAAAGAGTACTGCAGCAATTTCATAGGTGAGGAAAGAGTATAAAGTTTAACTTTTTTTGGGGGGGGGAATTTAATATGACCCAGTCTTGCAGTGCTACTGCTTGGATTATTACACGTCATGTACCAATGACATACATATTTTATTTGAAAGGCTGGAACACACAAATGAATACTACAATATAAATGTTATTATCTGAGACTTCTGAAACAAAAATAAACTTTAGGTGACTTTTCTGAAAATGCAGGAGGAAAACTGTCTGAACAACTTATTTTTCAGTTTGCCTGCAATTCTGAACATAAAATCAACATCTGCTGTGGCTGGAGATAAAAAAATCCATTTCTATGTGTGCGGGACAACTTAACAGTTAGAAACATAACTGAAGGTAGAAAAATCTCCTTCTGGGTTAGCATAATTTTGGAATCTCAGAGTTTACAGTGAATTTATAAAGTTGATTTCAGAGCAAAAATATAAAATGGTGAAACTGGAAATTATTATTTAAGTATGTCTAAGTTGAATATAATGATTCCTAAGGAGACAGGGAAAGTGAGACAGGTAGAGAGAGCACGCTGCCAAATGTACTTGCAAAATTTAAATGGATTAATGAAATGTCTCAATTTCAACAGAACTGTATGTTTGGCTAAATTATATTTTGGAGGAAACATTCTGTCTAGTTTAAGCAGTCAGCTTGATGCAGCTTTCTGCATAAATTCTCCAAAAGCAACTGCCAGCAGCTGAAGATTTATCTCCTTCCCGTTCATTTAATAACTCAGAGAAGAAAAGACACTGTAGGTCATGAATATGAGCTCCCCAGCCCCCTTCCCATCACAGGATGCTGTGGATTTCAGAATTCAGAAAGGATTATGCAGTCATGAAGGACAGACAAACTGATGGAATGAGTTAGCATGGCACAGATACACACACTGACTCTAGAAATTTCTACACTCTGCCAGAAATTGCACAGGACACAAAGCAATGATCACCCTGTACAGGCCTTTTTTCTATAAATATTCTCCAGTAGCAATTGTTAGAGGCAGGATGACACTTAGATGGAGTATGGTCCAGGCTGCACAACTATTCCCACATTGCAGTGCTCTGGAATTGCTTTTCTTGCTTTCCTATTTGACTCATGACAGTAAATCTTTTCCATCTGCTTTTTACTCCCTTGTTATCTTGACTTAAAGAGACTATATTAACAACAGGTTTTTCACCCTCTCTCACATCTGCTGGTCCTTTCCTTCTAACCATTTTTCATGTCCCCATCTCTCCTGCCCCTCATCAAAATAAAATAACTTTTTCTTTTATTTATTTATTTTTAAGTAAAGCAGAATAAATGCCTTCTTGACTGAGAAGCCTACTTTCATTTTGGTTTTGACATATTTTTCTCTAAATGAAACTAAAATTCTAGGTCCTAGAATTCTAGGCCCTGCTTCACAAACCTCCAACTTCAGGTGTGGTGAGTACTTTTCAAAATGAAATCCAAATCACTGAAACTGAAAACTTGCTAAACAAGAAGGGGTAAGAGCCAATGTGAATTCAGGTGAATGCCAATGAACTCAACCTAATTACATCTGTTAAAATCATGTTAATTTTTACATCCAAGGCCATCAGTTGTTTTGCTTTTTTGCTGTTACTGTGTTGGGGCTTTTAAAAACATTAGCAACTGCCTCCTGCAATTCTCCCTGAAATGCAGGCAGAATTTAAATGTTCCAGGACTGTGAGTGCAGTTACAGTGGTATCAGACACTCCTAAGAAATTTGTGCTACTTTTTAGTAATAAAATAGTGAGGAAACTGGGCTGACACAATTCCAGAACTAGAGAAATGCCCCTGACAGATCCATGCTCTTATCAGTCTTTGACAGATGCACTTATGTTTACTTGGGTTATTGTTCTCAGACCTATTAACCTCTACTGAGGCCAGATTTTGCCTCTTACAGTCAAAATCATGCAGGGATGCTTGGGGCAAATAAATAAATAGAAAGCTCCGGAAAGTACCTAATTTCTCACATCTCAGATGTTCCTGACACCCACGAAATTCTCCTCACAGAAGAAGAGAATTATGTTGTGTTATCTCCTAAGAGGAAGTAGACCACGAATGCCAGGATGCCAACAGAACTGTACATCCATCTATCTATATATCTAGAACAGTATAACGTATTTCCCCTTTTAGTTGTTTCTTCTACAGGCTGCTTCTTTTTCAGGGCTCCTAGACAACCACAGTAGGTAACTGTGGACTTGGAAACATCTGCATTAAGGGCTATTTTATTGCAAAGAGTAACAACAGACAGCACTACGGGTTTTATTATGTTTTGACCTCCTATCTTCCTGACCTCAAAAAGTGCATATTTCAGCTGCTAGCTGCACAAATATCTTTCCCTGCATCATCACTATTATCAAAAAGCTCAGAAGATGAAAAATAACTCTTTGTCATACCTACACACCACTGTATTTTGGATGATGCTCTTGAGTTGCCTCAGCATTGCCTGCTGCCTTCCATGAGTAAATTACTCCATTACTTACTCCATTAGAGTAAAGCACAGGAAAGTGGCAAAGAATTCCACAGATGCTGCACTAACATTCAGAAATGAGATGCCACATCCTTCTCTCTCCAAAGTTTTGACTATATAGGACAATAAGGTTTTGGCCAAGATTCAAAGCAGGAAAGTTTGTATAAGAAGTTTTGCAGCCAAAGTCTCTAGTTACTACTAGTTTTGAGGCTAGCTTCCTCATTTTAATATTTAATGCACATTTTTCCTTTCTTGCACGGTACCCCAGAGTACAACCCATCTTCTTCAGCCTTTAGGGAGAAAAGTACCTCGACCAAAAGAAACTGAGGAAAACTAGATGCAGGTAATTGCCTCATTGCTATTTTGGGAGGGTGACAGTACACATACAAGTGTGTCAATTCTTTTCACTAGTTCCTCAAATAGACGGAATATTGTAACTGCACCATCCTGCCATGTTGTACTGTTACAACAATCCACTGCAGTTAATAGCGCAAAACCATGCTCTTGCTTTGTGACAGCGGTCTGCGAGACTCACTGTTATCAGCCTAAGTTGACAGTGAAAACCAAACCTGGTTAATACCACAAAATTAGAACTGTACCCTAAGATCTATAATGGACGGAGTGGAGCACCCTGTTTTACCCTGCTTGCTGTGGTGCCCTGCATCTGTACTTTATTACCTATTGAGTGTAATGGGCTGTTAGCTAAGTAGAACAGTGCTATTAATGGGTTCTGTTACGATATAATGCTTCATTAACGGAGCTCTCAAAGAAATCAACAACTTCAAAACTCCTATAATCAATCCAATTTAATCTGATATATGCTCTGTCAAATTGCATTTCAAAAGGCTTTTATGATACCAAAATTCAGTTATCTAGTAACAGCATTAGCAATGTTAATTTTCTAATCAGAACGCAAAATCATTAATTATCCATGCCTTCCTTAAGTAAAAGAAGCTGCAGTTCCTAATCAGTAACCCTATGGATCCTTTGATGTTCATGAGTAGAAAGGGTACATTCTCTTCTGGAAATACCTGTGAGGCTTTCATTAGTGCTAGTGTGTGCACTGAACACATAATTACTTCACTGGGACCCAGCCTCCCCCAGTTTTGTATCCCATTCTACCACCTACACCTGCACAACCTGCAGTGAGCAGTACTCTCTGGTGGTCCCCACTTTGAGGAAACCACACTTGGGGATCAGTCTCACCAGTTCGAAGATGCTGGTTTGCCACCATGTTTTGCCTTATGTCAGCACAGTACTACATAAAGAGTCTCTAATTGCAATGGGATTGGAAATAGCTCCCAAAATAAGAATGATAATTTTGTCCCAGGCAAGCATCCACCTATGTCCAGTAGTGGCCAGAAATAAACATTTCCCCTGAATATTCTCCCAGCACTCAACTATTTACAGCTACTGGGTGCTTCCAAGTGGTTTGGCCTTACGGATCTCTTCTCCCAGTGTGCAGCTAATCTGTACTTGAATCCATGGAAACTTTGTGCATCCCCAGTTTTCTTCAGAGAACAGTCCCATAGGCCTACCACTCACCACACAAAAACACATCCATTTGTTTGTTTTGAATCTGTTGCATACAAATGTTGAGGAAATGCAGTAAAAAAATATATGGAATAAATTAATTTACAGCATTATTTCTAAAAGCCTGAAAGTTCATCCCGCTCTCTGGCAACAACTGTTTCCATACTTCAACTGTTATTAAAAACTCTGCATGTATATAAATTTTCCTTAAACAACAGCCCCAAAACAAACAGAGGAATTATTCTCAGATCTTTTTTTCAGGCAAAGATTAATGTGTGAGAAGCTTAGATGACATATTTAATAAATTATTAACGGAATAGTAAAGCAATAGCTCAGTGACTGTTCTTGCCCTTTACAATCAGGGAATTAATTTTGCTGGCTAAAAGTGTACTCCATGCTCCAGAAGTATACTGTCTTGAACTTGATGACAAACCGACAGGCAATTGTACACCTCACACTAAAATTAAATGACAGCTTTAATGTTACTAGGAAAAATGAAACATTTTGCTAGGGCTATAAACTTGTTCATGACATCTATAAGACAAAAACAGAAAGTGTCCATAAAATTCTATTTATTTTTACACTAGTAATAGATTGTCATTTAATAGCTTATTGGCTCTTTAAAAAAAAAATCCTATTTTTCAGGCAGGGCATCTCCGGAGAATGAAGACAACCATAAAACATAACTATCATGAAGTTTCTTACATCTATTTGTAAATATATAAAAGGGTCTCAAATTGTGCTCCAGCTGTCAAGAAGCTAGTCAGAGAATTTAATTCCTCCCAGTCCCGATTCCTTGGCCTCCAGCAAACATTTCACTTTTCCCAATTGTTAAATATTTGTGCTTTGGACTAAAGAACACTGAAATGCTCTGAAATACTCAGCTAAGTGTTTAGAATTATGCTTAACTTTATGCACACACAGAATGGGAATGACTTTGACTTCAACAGATTTATGTGAAAAAGCCTGAAAACAAATTTTCTCTGAAATGGGTCTTGAAAAACAGTACTATCTGTACCCTGTTTATAAAGCAGAATTGCTAAATGCACATTGGAGGGATCATAGAGTAGTGATTATTTTTACTTGTAGCTTGTCTATCCAGTGCATTTACTTTTCACTGATAGAGGATAATTTATTTATAAAGTGCAAAAGTGCTCCCTTAAACTCTCAGAAATGGGGAATAGGAACATGATCTGAAATAATTATTGGCACTGAATACTGTCAATTTATACCACTTCCTTTTCTTTGACTTTTTGCGCATTTTTGATTTTTAAACTAACAGATTGTTGTGGATGAGAACATCTACAAAACCTGAAACTTCTGTCTTCAGCACATAGATGATTAAACCATTGGAAAAAGGACTTAGAGTAATTCTGACACACACATGTACCTAGGAAATGCTTCTGCACATACAGCACATATCAGATCTTTCTGGATTTTTTATACAAATTATCAATGAAGGGGATTTTGGCTGATTCTATTCATTTTGCAAATTAAAATGGAAACAGAAGCTAATGGTAAAGTCACTTCACGTGATTACTGATTCTGTAACTGGGTGAATCTGTGTATGTGCTCCAGCAGAAACCCTTCTGACCTTTTTTTTCCAGACCAAACAAACTCCCTTTGACCACACAGTGACTCAATCAGGAGAAAAATTGAGCCCTGTTTTTCAGAAAAGTGAGGAACAGTGTCTCCCATTAGCTACCCAGCTGCTGAAGCAGCAGGTGTCTTCAGCACACCACTGCTGGAAATCAGGCCCCAAATGCCTGATTGGTAGAAAACAGCCCAGACTGCTTCTGTTTTCTCTGGCAGTCACCATGGGAAGTGATCCTGCTGCAAGGACCACATGCAATAGAGGCCAGCCTTGCTCTGGATCTCAGCTCTCAAGACCCCATCACAGCACAGAGAAAGCAAATGAATCTGACCAGCAACTGAAATAGTTTGATATTCCACATAAATCATGGACCATTCAGAAACTTAGTTAAAGGAAAATACAAACACCTCTGAAATCCCCTTGGTGAAAGACATCAAGGAAGCCAGAAGCTTCTTCTCCCCATCAATTGAGAAAAATACCAGCTGCGAAGAAAAGACTAAGGAATGCTTCTGAACCTCACATATACCAGCAGGTGCGTTCACAGTGGGCAGTAGGTTATGTGGCTTCCACTGGGGAGCAGGTATGCCATGTCCTTGCCTTTTTTTGACTTTTTAAAATGACAAGAAGCTTTTTCATTCAACCATGTTCCTTCTCACCTATGAATTATGTTCCCAACGTGCATGACACAGAGTGAGGAAAGTAAGTCAATGGGCTGGTGGGGGCCAAGGAGCCTTGGTCCAATGAGTTGAAGAACCACCACGTTCAACAGCACTGTAACACATTTCCACCGCTAAACCTACACATATTTTATTAAATGCCATTTTCATTGTAAGTATCCAAGGACACCTCTACACAAAAAAAAAAAAAAAAAAGGATTTATGACCAAATTGAAAACTTCCTTTTTTTATGTCCTACTACATTTTTCATTTAAACTGACATTTCAAACTATGGATATACATATTGCACAGCTGTCATTTACTCACCTTTAGGTTAAAAGCATTCCCAGTTACTATAATTATCTCTAATGATATAAAATTAGGTACTCATCATTTTCTTATAGCTGATTACTTGTCCAAAGCCATCCTGATGGTTAGGCAACAGTGTACTCTGCTATACAGACTTACATTATGGCTGAATAAGTGATACACTGCATATATATTACTCTTCTCACATGCTACTTTTAATTTAGCTTGAAAAAGAATCACTGAAGTAGATGATTATATGTTTACAAAAGAAAGACTGTGAAAAGTTCATTACCTAAACATGGTTTTCTGTCATTAAATCAATGACATAGTCCATCGTATCACCCAAGCAGATAAGCAGTTCCTGAAATATTTACCATTAAGTAAATTAAAATTATATATGCAAGAACAAATTGAAGGGATGTGATTAAGAAATATTTATTCAAAAAGTCCAGATTTTAAATGGATGCTGTTAAAGAACTAGAGAAATATTTGCTGCAAAAAATAACAAAATATTAAGGCTGCTCCTCTAGGTTTTGTGCACAGCAGTTCACGTTATACTTAAAGCTCAGTTTCAGAGTTCTGAACATTCATGATGGATGTACATTTGTCCTATTTCCAGCCCTTCTTCCGGGAACAACTTTGAGAGTTCAAGCAAAATAGCTGCAGCAAGACAAAATGGAGGAAAGAAAAATGCCACACATTCTGCTCCAGCATCTATTACCATCTCACAGTCTTCCATTTGTCTTTCCTGTACTGCAAAGACAGCCTGGTCTATTTGTCTACCTCCTATTAATGAATTATAAATATACTTGATAAATAAAATTTGGTATTTGCAATCCTGGCTATGCTGTGGCATGGTGTGTGACTTGAAGCTGTCAGTCTGTGTTAAAAGCAAGGTATGCAGCTCTCCAGGTCTTCTGGCTGCATTTCAAGAATTCTTGCTAGAAACACTTAGCAGACATGCTGCTAGGACACAACCACGGTGTATTAACTCTGACGAGTAAGAAAAAAACTCCACATAATTTCAAGGTGTACAAACAAGTATTAGCTATTTTGCTTATTAAAAAGTCTGAAAGTTTCCCTCTGAAATCACCTATTTTTGGAGTCACATTCACCTTAGTGGTTGCAATTGAGCTTTTAATGATAGTACTTGCTGCAGTAAGCCTAGGGCTGATAATCAGTGTTTACAGGCTCCTACCTCTATGGAAGAGCAGCTGCTCTCTCCAGCCCTGCTGCCTGAGGATGTGGGTGGGCAGGCACCAGGCACTTCCTTATCTGGACCCTAGCAGCCAGCCACAGAGATGTGCACTGCTCAGCACAGGCAGCAATGGCACGGGATGGAGTTTAATGTAGTTTTGCTCCAATATTCTCAAATAGCTGCAGTCCTCCATGGCTTTAATACAATCCTATCAGCTTAACCTGATCTCCATCCTAAAACAAGCACTTTAGCCAGGTGTGTGGAAGTCCCTTCCTGAGGCCAAGCTGGGCTGGGCTGGGATAGACAGGGACACCAGCACAGAGGAGCCATAAGCCCTGCACAGGAGTACTGCCAATTCTCAATGTGATGATGAGGTAGCAGCTCCTCCACAGGTCATTAATGACCTGTAAAACAGCATGAATCCAACACAACGCCTGCCCTGGTGTGCCTCACTGAAATGGAAAGCACCAGCTCTGCCCACATTCACCCACTTCGGAGTTTAAGTGATTTTAAGATTTCTAAGATTCATACAGGAGATTCTTGGCTCTTGGTTTTGAATGTGAGATAAACCAAAGCAAAGCAAAAACAATTAAAAAGGCCCCAACAACAAAGCAAAACCATCACCCCAAGCATATGTGAAAGCCATTCATCTTGCTCACACCTGATCACATCACTAACCCTCTTCTAACAAAGATGTGAATGACGGAGGAACACTAATTTAAAGACATTTTCTGCCCACACTGAAAAAGGGCTTTCCTTCAGGTTATAGTTTGTCTATTTGACTAAAGACTGCCTTAGTCACAAATAACAAAACCCATTGAATACAGCAGCCTTTTGCCTTATAAGAAAGTTCTTTGGTGTTTTAGATTTACACCAAAGTCAGTTTCTTAGCCCTTAAGGTAAAAATACTTTACTTTTACATTGTTTCAGTGAAAACTCAACCTCAGCCTGAGGAAAGGCCCTACCTAAGGACAAGTGTAATAGAAACATGGTTTCCATTTCCAACTCCTTCCCAGGAAATAGTGTATCTCCCTGAACACTTGTGCTCTGCTTCCTTCTCCCCACTGCTGAGTACTGGAAGACAGCACCACATCAGGTGGTTCACTGAGACTTGACTCCCATTTGCCCCCAGCTGCCTGTTCTCTTTTTTCCAGGATGCCCTCATTACTGCCTAGACCCAAGAGATCTGCTGTAACCTCCTGACACCCAGAGTGTGCTCTGGGCACTACTACAGATGACAACAGAGCAGCAAGAGGGGCAGAACAAACTGTTGAAGATGACCATCATCCTGGGAGGGTGTGGAGTGGGACAGAGTCGACTCAATAAACACTTCTGCAATGAATATGCACATGCCCACAAGAGCAGAAAACTGTAATTAAGTGATAAGTAGAGAACCTGAAATACAGTTAAATATACCGGTTGCTGCTCTGAGCCAGATTTCACTCTGGGTTTACCTCTGCAAGTTCTGAGAACTGTCTGATGTGTCTGAAATATCTCTTGCTTCCACGCCCTGTGAGGGACAGGAGAGCACTGAGCCAAAGCCTTTTCCCAGGGATTTCTAGCTGCTCATCCTTTTGTTCTCACTCAGTGCTCTAAATATGCGATAGGATGAATATTATTACAGAGTTATTATTTCTGTCATAAATTTTAAAAACTCCCTATATGAATAACTGTAAGTCAAAGTCCTTCAGGGACTATAATAAATCCAAAAGATGTCTGAGTGCTAGATTTAATATTTTGATCACTGAATTAGCTAAAAGAAGTGTGAAAATGCATGTACAAAAAGAAAGCTCTCTGTTAGCTATACACATTTACACAGACTTCTGGGCAACAGTTTCAGACAGAAATTAACAACTTGGTCCAAGTAAATTAACTCCCATCCATGCTTTGAATGGAGTATTGGGATTTGCCCTGCCAGGATGTATGATGCATCAAGTCTCTTCAACATCTCTTCTTAGAAAGCATCTCCTAAATGTTTAGTTATCAACATAAAGCCAAAATAGCTTTAAAGATGTTCCATAGAATCATAAAATTATTAGCATTGGAAGGGATCTTAAAGATCATCTATTTCCAACCCCTTTGCTATTTAAGCATTTTGTAAAGCTTCCTCTACACACATGGAAGAAGCCAAATCAGATGCTTTTACATGTGTCTGCCTCTGCATCACAGCCTAAGACACCATCCCAAAACGTTGTAGCATAGCCTCAGTGACCGGTCCTTATCATTCCAAATCTTTCTTGGTGACAAACACTGTCAACCAAGTGCATAATTTGAGACACAAGAAACAATCCTAAGAAAGCAAACAGTTTGAGCTCCAGAAATTAAACTTGTGCTCAAATTCTCCCACAGATACTTCTGAGAAAGCCAGAGCGATGGCATAAGTCATAAATACATACAGGAGGCTGCAAAGGAGAAGAATGTCTCACCCTTGTTTTGCTCCCTATGTAGTTTTGCTCACTTGGCCCCTCTCCTGTGTGGTGTGTAGCTGTAGATATAAAAAGCCTCAGGAAGCCCAGGTTTCCCAGTCATCATCTCTCCCACTCTTCTCATGTCCTTGGCACAGCCAAATGGAGATGGAGTTACTTACTGGGCAGACACTGGAGAGGCAGAATCCAGCAAACATCTCCTGCAATCCTTTCGGACCACTGTCTGGTGTTATAGCTTCTAGGGTATTAGATCCAAAACCATTAATTTGCTCTCTTGAATTCATACATCAGGATAACCAAATTAATTGAGGTGACAAACACAGCTTTTTCAATCATGGATGCCACAGATGCAGGGAGATAATCTGATGCATTCCTGTCTTCTGACAGGTTTTGGATGCTTCCATCTCTGTTTGCATCTACTAAGAGAAGTGAGAAAAAGTGGCAGGCTTCCACTAAAAGCTGTAGCTGTTTCGTACTCTTAATGTAGACAGTTACAGGCTGCCACCACCAAGAGAAAAATAAAATTTAAAAAAAAAAAATCGGATTTTAAATCACTTTTCTATTTTTGTCTTGGTGAAAAACTATGGCAACAGCTTACTATGGTCACACACATCCCTAAGGAACTTATCGTCACAGCACTAACAATAGGCACAATACTTTGAAAGATTGACGCTGAACTTTATAGTTTTAATTAAGTGTGGAACACTTTTCTTTGGGCCAGGAAAAGGCCCCAGAGGATTTTATGTCAGTAGGCAAGTAATGCTAATTTACTGTACCAATAATCCAACCGTTTGCAGAGAATACTTTCATACATGGGACCAGACAGGAAGGTAGCACATTATCTTAATGCACATCTTAAGAAACCAACAGGCTTAAAGCTACATCTGTGTGTTATTTATTTTCTTGCACACCTTTAATACTCACTAATGGTCCTAAGTCTACATAATGTGCAGTCAAGAAAGGAAAACACCCCATGTAAACATGCTCCATCTGAACTGGAGAGACGACCCTTTAATGTTCTCCTGTCTTCTATAGCCACACAAGAAAAAAAGGCCAAAACCGAGACTTTGTTCATGCTGCTGATTCCCCACATGTGCATTCCCTTTTGTTACTTTATTTGTGCACTCAGTTGTTCACAGATTTTAATAGGCAGGTGGCAGTACAGCCCTGCTTGACCATACCAAAGATAAAGGAGCAGGAATGTGAGGCCACAGGCAGCTGTTTCTCAAGGTGATGCTGCTGACAGGGGATATCCACACCTTTTCAAAAGGGTAATGTTATGCCGGATCTCACTTTAATCTCACAGGCCCTGTAAGTACAAGGAACTGAAATAATTATTATTATCTGATTATTGTAATTGCCCAAAAGATTTCTGCTTGTCTCCCATTTAGCACAGTATGTGAAAGTCTGACAAAGAATATGTGACTAAGGTGTGAAGCTCTGGTGCCTGCCAGCAAAAGATTCCCATCATAAACAGTAACTGGAAGAATGATAGGCTTTTGGGGGCTTTCATCAGGAAATAAAAATACAGGAACATCTGTCATCATCCTTCAACATCTGTCAAAGACCCAGAGAAGAATGGAGGAAAGCAACCCAGTTCATTTGATAAACTGTCTTTTTAACTCCACCACTCTCTCCTTCCATTCACTCCCTTAAAATATTTAAGTCTTGGCTGTAATGATTGGATTTGATGATCTTAAAGGTCTTTTCCAACCTAGTTGACTCTGTGATTGACCATGATGGAGTCCAAGGCAGACTTGGCATAAGACAGAGATGCAAATGGGCACAGTTTTTCTGAGGTCATATAGGATGTCGTATCTTTGCTGTTCAAGAAATTAATGGTTTATGCTCTGTCCCTTTCCTCTGTCTCTGCAGTAGTTAAGCTGATGTCTATCTGTAATCAATGTATCACAAAAGCCACAGCAGCCCGTCCCAAGGTGTGGGGCAGGAAGAGCATGTGTGTTTCATTCCCTGTGATGCTCCATGATGCCTCCAGTACAATAGCACTTCTCCAGCGATGCAGAGCTCAGGAAGCACCATGTCTACTGCTTTCACTAGTAGTGCTTCTTGCAGACTGTTCTGATTTTGTCATGAAAAGCAGGGATGGGAGGAGGATAGTTGATGGAAGAAAGTTTTCCCTCTGTCTCTGAACAGTATCTTTTAGTTTACACTCTTCCATGACTATTAACTCTTACTGTACTCCAGTGGACACATGGACTAGCTGTTACTTCCCCCTCTGTACTAACTTTTCAGCTTAGCACAAACTTAAAGTTTTTCAGTCACATTAGCTCACAGCAGCAATAATTCCTACCTCACAAGTACCAGTCACACCTTTCTGCTTTCTTTTCAGAGGCATAGAATTCCCCATTCAGTGAGCAGTTAGTCCTTCCTCTGTTCTCATGAGTTTCCTTCCCCATCACTGAATAATGCTGTTTTATAAACACACAGCTCCTGCTGTATCTTGAACCCCTTCTCCCACCCAACAGGGGGTGAACAGAAGGTGTACAGCAACTTCAGGTGAAAGGTCTCAAACTCATTTGACACCTTACTCCAAGCAATCTGTAATTTCCCCAGAGGTCCCCAAAGGAAGGGGCCCCAAAGAACCAGCACAGACCCATCTCCTGTCTGGGATCCAAATTATTACACACGCTCGGCCAAACCTCACCAATTACACTCTGCACACATGCATTTGCATTAACTGTGACTATTCTTTTTCTGGGTTAGTTATCTGAGTAAGTTAGTATAAAAACACTTTGTTATTTTCCATCTGACTTTAATAATACGTGAATAATAAATCATTTAAGCAAATTATTTCGTGGATGGAGTAGTAGTACACAGGATACTGCAAGTACAGCTATTAGTATACCATAAATTAATTGCTTAGGTCTTGTGTTGTATGTCTCTCTCTTTTAATTACTTGTGGTATAAGGAAGTAAAAGGTTTGTCCTTTTTTTTCATCTTCCCATATACATGTGCTATTCAATATAGTGCAACAGATCATCAAAGACAGCTATGGGAGAATTTCTTGTATTCCTTTATTCAGGCTTTTGCTTTCTGCAAATATTCCTGTGCATTAAATCTCATTCATCATCATGTTTGTGTTCAGGCTGCCATCTCCTCAGACACACAAAGTAGATCAAATCAGGGACTTCTAAAGCTAAATTCATAACTCTTGGTATCTTAAGCTAACAACCCAAACCCTCCAGGTGAAAGCAGTAATAGATTCACATCCTCTGTGGCTCACAGAAAGTGAAATAAGTGTAACACACATGACCATTAAGTTGCATTTGCAAGTAGGTGAGTCTGTTAATACAAATAATGGGGATCACCATACACTTCTTAGCAAAAACATAATGGTCTCTGAACATATTTACCAAGCTTATATTACTATTGCTCCAAGCCATACTCCCTGCTGTGGGATTAGAGAAGCTCTTTCTTAGGAGAGGGGGGGAAAAACCCACCATTTGTGTCCACTGGTGGTATTTTTCAAGGGAACTTACATGTCTTGCTGCAGCATAAGCCTTGCTACTAAGGGTGTCCAACACTCCCCCTCTGCACAGGCAAGACACAGCACCAACCAGCCAGACCAAACCTCAGGGGGCTCTGGGAACTGCACAAGTGTGATGACTGGATGCAAATCATGCATTTGCTCATGGTATGTCTCTAAATTAAAGACCAACAACAAACCCAGTAGGCAAGGTTTTTTTCTGCTTGCCTACTTTGTATGACTCCTACATTTAACACAGATATAGACAGTAGGTGATATGTCCAGATGATGTGTTGATGACATGACAATTTACCTGTAATTCTTTCAGTCTTTAGTTCAAGACTGGACTTATTTGGAAAAAAGAATACAGGTTGGTTAAAGAAATTAGCTGAGGCTAGGTGACTAGCACCTCACTGGTCAGACTGGGTGATCAAAATCCTGCCATTTAGCCTTAGAACACAATAACCTGTGAACACTATTACATGCTATCCACTCTCCCATTTATTTTAGTGACCTTTACTTTTTCTTCTTTGAAGAAATGATGCTCAGAGCCATCACACAACATTTCATCCCCCGCACTGCTTTCACATCTTTTCTGTATCATTTGTAAGGTCTTGTAACTTGGAACACTTCCATATGGCACTACTCCTGACCTGCCAGCCACACACTTTCATGGGGCATATGTAATCCAGCAACAGATGCAGATGTATGTCATCCCCATACACCAATGTCCTCTTATGCTCTTTTCCTTGCATGGTTTACTTGTGTCTCCAGACAGTAATTCAATTCTTATCTAGATAACGATGTATCACTTACAGTATTATCCTGTTGCTTTTATCACCAAGACAGGCACTGACCAAGGGTACCGATTTTAAAAAGAGAGCACCTGAGAATGAAAACCCTCTGGTCAGGTCTCAATTGGAGGCCACACAAATAGCTAGATACAGAGACTGTATTAACAGTGTGCAAGCAGTCGCAAGAGTCAGTTCCCTACCTGGCTTGTACTTCCTACTTGGATGAGAAGTGAGAAAAACTCCTGTGTCAGCCAAGAGCATGTGACTATTGATTTTCAAAGGAAATTATCCTCCCAGCTGCAGTGGTTTTGAAAAGTCTATTCTTAAACACTCTTCTCAGTTTAAATGGATGGAAATGACTAAGGCTTGGAGGCCTTCATCAGCAAGTATCTCCAGGACAGATCCACACTGAAAACCAGGAGGAAATCACTGATTGAAGGTCCTACATGAATCTGCTGAAACTGTGGGTCTGTAAAGTCTTGTTCCTTTTTGTCCCATCAGCTCATGTGAGGAAACAAAAGACGAAGTGTGCTGCTGTGCATGCGTATCTTTAAAAACACTACAGCTTTTTACTCCTGAATTTTACATTAACGTATCTGTGCTTGATAAAGTGTTTTTCACTTATCCTCAATAATGTTTTCCAGACCTGAACACAGCACCATCCGGACCCATATCTCACATAAACTAGTAGTGTGAAATACTGCTACTGTAAATCAGGAACATTAAAGTAGAACAGGAAGCTTTGGCAGGCAAATATGTTACATTTTGACTCTTTGCTCTACAAGAATTTCCTCTCTTTCCTCTGTCCCTACCTTGAAGATGTACTACTTGAATTATTTTACCCACTAAGGAAACACATCTGACCCTGACATTGAAAAAAAAAATCCATGTCGTATCAGCAAAATCTTTAAGAAGAAGAAATAAAGAATAACATGTAACTTTGAAAACAATTATGAAACCCAGAATATTTTGTACAATAACTCTAAATTATTTTGTATCATAATTTCTTATACTAACATATGCATCACATTTTGCACCACAATATGAAAATGTAAATTCCATATCCATTTACAAATGGATCTGAAAACTGAGGCAAACAATGGGTAAAATTCTCAGTTCTTTCCAGCAATTAACTCTCACTACCTGTGAACACTCATAAAACATGTATTTGATAGATACGAATTGGGTATACCTAAACTGTACTAAAAGGTGATGTGCAAATAAAAATGAAGTTCAAATTCTGTCGGTGTAAAAGCGTATTATACAAATACTTCATAAAAGCAATTGGAAGAGCATGCATGCAGAAATGGAACAGATACAACCCCACAGAGGGGCTGCAAGGAACTGTAATGAATAGTTGAAAGCTGTTGTATTTTAAGAACAGCCTTCAAAATGTGTTTAAAGCCCTTCCCCACAAATAATCTAACAAATAAGCTGGTGAAAAGTGTAAGAGCTTTTTGCTTCCCTTGTGCTCTAGTTGTATGTACAGAAAAAAACCTGTAGTCACAGTTATGTTGCCTATGACTTTAGAATAATACAGATAGATGCTGCACAGGACTGCAGTTTTCAGGAGCTATGGCTGTATATGAATAGGAGCTATGGCTGTATATAAATAAAAGATTGAAATAGCCTGTGGAACACAAGAAAACAGTAGTCCAAATTACATTCTTTTAAATTAGGCAATTATGTACCAGGGGTCCAATTTCTAAATTGTTTTTTGTTGGATTTTTTTTTTATTAAATATAACAGGAGTTAAGCAATTTAATACCTTTTAAGTTTGAGCTATGGCATGAAAGAATGAAACCTGTTCACCTTGAAAAAGAGCTGATTCCTACTATTCCTTCATTCTAATGGGCTGCTGTATTCAATCCCTGCTCAGGTAGAGTCCCTTTTTAAATCACAGACAGCTCTGTCTGTGGAAAAAAACTGCAGGACAAGGGCCAATATTTGAACTGGAATTTGTTAATGTTAGTGTAGCTGGCCAAAACCCGGCAAGAACTGTAGCTTTTTAGTAAATATCCAGGTATTTCCCCTTGAGTCCCACATAAAGTTTATCTATAAACAGCTTCTGAGGAGCATGGTGAAGAGGAAGTATAGGCGGGTCTTTACAGTGCACTGTCAAGACAAAGGTGATAGGTGTGTGACACTCCGGTTCCACCTTCTTACAGTAAGAAAGTAGAAGTGCAAAAACCAGCTATGATTATTTGACGAAGTCACTCTGGGAAAAAAGAAGAGGGAAGAAACAAAGTCCTCACAATGAAGTAACACTATTGAAACAAGACAGTTGACCTATGCATTATCACACTGATTAAGGACACATTTTCTTAAGTGCTCAGCAGTAAGCAGTTCCCATTGGGAACACAGGTGCTGCTGAGAACTCTGGAAAATACTAAAACATCTCTGAGTGCCAAAATGTAAGACAGCCTCTCTATTTGAACTTGGGTGCCTAAAAACAGATATTGCTGATACAGAATTTTTAAGAGTGGTCAACCCATAACTGCATTAATGAACAAATGAATCCGTAGGAGCATTGCTAAAAGCCACTAAATCTTTAAAATAAAACCATAAAAAATAGTTATGTGAAAACCCAAACTAGATACAAGAATCATAGAATAGTTAGGATTGGAAAGGACCTCAAGATCATCCAGTTCCAACCCCCCTGCCATGGGCAGGGACACCTCACACTAAACCATATCACCCAAGGCTTCATCCAACCTGGTCTTGAACATTGTCAGGGATGGAGCATTCACTACCTCCCTGGGTAACCCATTCCAGTACCTCACCACCCTTACAGTAAAGAATTTCTTCCTTATATCCAGTCTAAACCCCTGCTGTTTAAGTTTCAACCCATTACCCCTTGTCCTATCACTACAGTCCCTAATGAAGAGTCCCTCCCCAGCATCCCTGTAGGCCCCCTTCAGATACTGGAAGGCTGCTCTGAGGTCTCCACGCAGCCTTCTCTTCTCCAGGCTGAACAGCTCCAACTTTCTCAGCCTGTCATAAAACTCCTGAAAAAAAATGGTTAAAAACAAAGCAGCAGTAAAATTTCCAAACAAGACACGTAGTCTTGAGAAAATTTATTTTGCCAGATTCAGAGGAACAGTTCTTGATTAACACAAAAATAAATTATCCAGCTTGACTTTGTGTCCCAACATGTAACTTCAGTATGCCCACCTAAGCCGTAAAAGCAGACTGGTGCTGTACTTGTCCAAAAACTTTGCATTAAGCCAACTAGCCAGATTAATGGAAATTCATAGAGGTAGACAATTTTTTCCTTCTAATTACACTGGTGCAATCATACGGAATTCTTCACTTTTGTGCTATCACAAGCTTTATCCCCTTTAAATCAGTCATATATTAAAGAATAAGAACTGTGAGAAAAGATTATTCATTCCAACATGTTTAAACCCAAAGAACTTCATCTGCTCACCATCTGAACTTGCACAACTCATGGTAGGATCTAAACTGTTAAGAAATCAAAGCAGAAGTCTTCCTCTCTCATGAACAGGCAAGTCTCAAAACAATCAAGACGTAGAAATGAAATGCATGAGCTATTTTGACTAGCATACAAACTTAGATTACAATGATAAAGCTGATATTAATCAACTTAATTTACTTGTTAAGTGCTCTGTCCTACACAAGAGGTACTGCTCTGCACTAGCTTCTGCAGGAAGAATGAAGGAACACAGTCTTTGTTATTAATCCTCTAAAAAGAAGATTAATTTATTTCTGTAGTCTGTAATAAAGCTTTTGAGTCTACATTTTTAGCCAGTCCAGTAACATGCTTGGACAAAAGTCTTGTTTCATGCCAGGAAAATCCATGTTCTGAATTTTCATTGAAGAAATCTGGCTATATTTCAGCAAAAGCCTATCATTTATTATCCCAACAATAACCTTGAAAATTAAATCCAGACTGATATATGGGAGCTATCGATAGTTAATTTTCTTTGCTGTACAGTTATTTACAAGTATCACATTTAGAGCTATGAAACACTTTGAATATGGGTCTTCGTATATCTTAAAAATATACAGAATCCTTATGGCAAATGACACCCAAGTACACATATATCCTTTGATTCCATCAGCAAGTGCTAATAATAGAAACCTTAAGAGAAATTGTTTTCAATAATTGGAGTCTAGCTTGAGATAAACTCCTTGTATTAAAGCAAACCACTCACTTGAAATGGGTTTTTGAAATTGATCTTATTTTAGAAAGGTTCAATTTAATCCAGTTCCATTTTTCTAACCAACTGGCACAGTTTGCTTTCCAGTTCAAACCTGACAGTATGGTATGCCGTATAGAGTATATCTCAATATACTCTAGATTGCATCCTTGGGAACATTGTACTGCTTTCAGTAGCAAAATACCATGAAACTCTCACTTCCTAAATAAAGAACACCATGGTTTAAAATTACACTGATTATTAAAGTAAGGTTACATTCCTGTTGCTAAATTGAGTTGTAATTATAAAGCAGAATTAATAACTAGATTTAATGAAAATCCCATTATGATGTAGTTTAGCAAATCAAAGCTGAAACTGCTTTAAGTAAAATGACAGTCACAATATAAAGGCAGTACTACATTTGAGCCAATTTCCTCAGCTTTTGGGATGCCTCAACAGAAAAGTTAACTTCAAAATGACATTGCCTCTCCCCTCAGTAGCAAGAACAAGCCTAGAGAGAGCAGGGTGATAAGAGAAGTTCCTTTCTGTTGGGAGGGCTGCCTCCAACTTTGGTGGAGCTCACCAAGAAACTGCATTCATGCTGGTGAGGCAGAACCAGGCCCTCTAATTTCAGGTCATCAACCCCAGTTAGTCCAGAGAGAATAACACTCAAAGAGAATAACTCTTGGGAAAAGAGGAAAGTTATTCCAAAATATAAATGTTTTAATTCCAGTTGGCTTTTCTTCTTCTAATCCATGTGCCATATAATAAACAAAATTTGATTTTTGGGTTTTTTTACCTACTGGGATCAAAATCTACGAAGAACTGAGTTGGGCAAAAGGTGAAACAAAAGGAGTGTCTAATTTACTCCAAATTACACTTATTAGGAATATAGTAATCTCAGAATACAAATGTAGTTAAACAGACTCAAAAGGAAAAGCTTTACTTTTAGTATAAAACACTGATGAAAGCTTGAAACAATCTCTCTTCTTCCCCATTTAGCCTAATCCTGCACAAGAACTGCAAGACAAGTTATACATCAAGGATTTTTGAAACTTCAATGGAAAATTTCTCAACCACAAGACAAGAGCTGGAAGGCAAATGGTTCTTTGTAAAATTATAGAGCTACCTCAAGCATATGCAAGCAGGTTTAATGTTGACTGCGCTGCTGAGGTATACTAATGTAATATAGATGGTGCATGGAGAGGAGAAAATTACTTCACATTCAGCTGAAGAATAAATATACACAATCATCTTCAAAAATCAATGCATTGCTCCAACATCTGAGATCGAGCTGAAGGTAGATTTCTAATCACAAGCAGGATTTTCTGCTAATGAGGTGCAAACTAATGTATGCCAATAGTCAAATGTTTCAGCTCTGGTGTCTTGTGCTCTGATGAGTAAGAACCTTGTACTACTCATGTTCGCAATAATTTCAGCTCTCTCAGTAAGAGAGATTCTCTGAATAATGTATGCTGTGCAAAAGAAGTGAACAAAGTTTAAATAAAAAAGGCAATGGGAAGGGAAAAGAAACAGGACTATCTCCAAACTCATAAATCAGATCAATTTTGCTAACTTACAACAGAGTCTATCTGCTTGAGCAACCCATTTCATATCCACTCATGATTTAGAATAAAAATACTAATGTCCTGGGTTCATTTGAAGAAAACAAAAATTGTGTAAGATAACCATTAGAAGATAGATAAAAACTGAACATACAAAATCATTACAGTTTCAAAAGTACATGCGTGAATATTTGGATAACTGTTTTTATCCAATTAAAAAAAAAAAAAAAAAAAACAAGTTTTTCCACTGTTGTAGTGAATTACCTGCTAATATGCCACCCACAATCACCTGAAATACTCTGTTTACTGTCCTTAACACATGTAAGGGGCCAGGCCCTGAATCTTCACAAGTAACCTCTGCAGCAAATGGGAAGAGAAATAGAGGTAACCGGTCATGTCTCAGAGCTTTATGCTTGAACTCACATGAATATTCATTGCAACCCAACAGCTCTAAGGCTTTTGTACTGTATATCTGGGGACGTGTGCACTGAGTAATTTCTACACAAATGGCAAAATCTAAAGCTGCTGTTTCACAGTGGTTCAGCAAAGAGTTATCATTTTATATTGCCATGAAATGACTTAATTCAGAGCTGATGGTGGGGGTTCTTTAATTAGGTTAGAAAATCTCACACATCTGTCCTTTAGAAGCCTCTGTCAAGCCAGCAAATTCAATCACACGGAAGTCAGTGTCCTCCAGCTATCAGACAATTGATTTTTGCAGGATTCTGCTCATATTTAGCTTAAGGGACATGCAATATGTGCATTCAGTTGTCAGTTAGTCTGCCTAGATTTCATTAGGAGATCTGTTGTTTAAAAAATACTCTTCAGTATTAAAATGCTTCAAAAAAGAAGCAGCAGTTGGATTACTGGCACAAGACTGCAAAATGTGAAATAAATATAAACTTGAACTAATGCAAACATACACATTGGTTTAAGTGGGAAGTACAGACAAATAAACCTATTTAATATAGACATACAGACTTATAGGAGCATGCAAACAGATAAATGTAAACATTTACTTTCTTCCTCTATCTTTGCCTCCCCCCATACTGTAAAGATTCATCATCTCTGAGTCATTAAACTCTTTGGAACGGAAACTGGATTCAGTTAAAAAAAAAAAAATAGGTTATGAATCACTATTTCTATAAATGATAGAAACATTGAGGGACAGGTTTTCCTCAGTTAAAACAATGCAAGGTAAATACAACTTAAAGTGGCTGTAATGAGAGAGAAGAATCTGCTGTGAATAGTACAAATAAGTAAAGTTTTGGGCAAACTCTTTTTGAATCTATGGTGTTAGACTTACACAGAGAAGTTGTTCAATTTTAGACAATTTTGATTTATACAAGACAGAATTAATCCATCGATGTTCAAACAGAAATACTCTGCAATGCCCTTAATCCAGAAAGTAACAATAGCCTCAGAAATTATCTGGCAGAACTGGATGTGTAGGCAGAATCTAAAATAATTGACTTCACCTAAAATTACTGATTTCAGTATGTAAAAATTTTAGTCCTTTCCTCTTCACAAAAATGAAAGTTTAAAAAAGCTACCATGTCATTTGTCTTCATGGAATATATAATCAGTGCCTGCAAAAGTTGACATGCATTGTGATATTTTCTCAATGAACTACAGCTGCATAGATCTTATTCCTTCCAGTTTTAAAGCACCTTTTGAAATGTGTTCTCCTTATGGAGTTTGATATTGATTTTCACGCTAAACACAACTAATACATTGCTTAATATAGAATTCACACTTAACAGGACATCAATCTTTCCTGCATAAAATGAATGAAGCCATTTTGGCAGCTCAGAAGCTTTTCATGTTAAAAAAGGTGGCAAGGTCATCCTGAAACTTGGAGTACCAAAGACTCATATAAATAAATTTACCAATCATTCAACAAATTCTATATGAGAAATGCACAGTACATTGTAGTTTACATATTAAAAAGTGACACAGAGATGGCTGTGATAATGTGAAGAGAAACACAGAACTTAATTTAAAGGCATGATGAACACTAAGACTTCCTTCAGTATGTTTCTATTTTACACTCACGCAGCTTAGGGTATCTCACGCAGCTGCTTAGGGTATCTGCTTCCAGAGGCCATTCACTCTTGAGTGAAGAGGAGGAATTCAGAAACTTAAAAGACCATAGAAGAAAACCTATAAAGTCCTAAAATACGAACATCAAAGTAGCAATACTACTATGGTTTCAGCTTTGCCACACTATGTCCCACTGTCTTACATAATAACAAGAATTCCTTTTCCTAAGCTAGACCTACATGAAGATAAATAGAAACCATGTTTTGCCACTACTGGAGATCAAGTGGTATCCAGCACATGTTTAAGCACTGCTAAGGACCCTGAGGTGATTCAAATATAGTAAGTTCAGCTAATTATACTTTGTTTCTTAAAAAAAACCATGAAGAAAAAGTAAAAGTTGCCTCATTTGGTAAAGCCATTTCTTTTTCTGATTTCCTTTCTGGTGTATGTGCATCTCTGTGTGTGCAGGTGAGTGTGTATAAAATATATAGTAGGAAGAGAATATTTGTTCCAGTTGAGGTGGTCTGTGAAATCAAGTAAATCAGATACTAATGTGATTTGGCACCAATGTATGGATGCATAGAGACATATCCACAGGATGTATGCATTACGAAATGATAAGAGACATTTACAACCTAGAATATAAGAGCAGGGCTGCCTCAAGTGACATCACCAGATCAACTGCAGCGTCAAACAACTCAGATATATTATCCTGCACACCACTGCTTCCCTGTCTTCTTTCTAGCCATTAGAAAAGCATTTGTGAGCACAAGTATTATATTTTCAAATACATGCAAGGCACACCATACGCAAAAGCAACGAAGAGGAACTGGGGGTGTACGGACTGATCGAGACATTCATAATTTTTCTTTACAACAAAAATTCATCTCCATAGAAACTGAAGCAAGAAACTACAGTAATAACACTAAAGTAAATGTCACATCAGGTTAGTCAGCAGAAGGCAGGAGAGGGGACTTTGCTCCACTTAGAAACTAGCACAAATTGCTGCCCCTTTTGCTCTTCTGCACAAGGTATCTATACTGAAGACAGACTTACTGATGGTTTTGCAATACAAGATAATAATGTGATTTCCACTGCAATTTACCCATAAGGTGGTCAGATAAATGGCATGTTTACTTACAGGCATTTGTTACAGCAAAGCTGTTAGCTGTTTCAATGTTGTCTACATGAGGAACCAAATTAAAAGGTGCTTCAGATGCATTGGGGCTGGTGTTATGGAGAAAAATTGCTAATCGAAAAGCAGTATATTCCTGATCTGTGTTCCTGATGAAAAGACCACCTACAAAAAACAGGAAAAAAAAGGCAAAAAGCAAAAGAAAGAGTGAATTATTTGCAAGCTACTTACTATCTTGTAGCACCAAGAAACTGTCTCTCCCAAAGCTACACAGTAAGGCTAGTCCTATGACTTTAATAGATAAGGAACTAAACATATTCATAATCACAACCACTGCCTTTAAATCACTGTCCTCAATCGATTTTAACCTCCCTGATGCATTCATGCTTCTCTTCTGACTTCTCAGTTTCCAGCCTTTCATACATAAATACCCAGATTTGTCATGATTACAGTGACCTTTTAAAGTGTTTAGCCTTCATCTCCCTGATACGGAACACACTGGTAAATCAGCTACTCAACAGCCTCTTACATTAAGTGGAAGGCTGATTAAGGGGAACGATGCTTTTTGGATTACAAAAAAGAAAAAGAAAATACAGACTCAGTGTAGAATAATCTGCACTGAACAGGAATATAATGAACTTTGCTCCTCTGCAGCCATGTGCAGGCAGGGAGCAGCTCAGCCTTGTTAGCAGCATCTTTACAAGTCCACGAGAAATGATGCAGTGATGGAGCTGAGCTGGAAAGAATTCAGCTAGCTGCGTCCCATCCGAAACACGTCTGAAAGGAGGGGAGAACGGGGTGAGGATGGGGCACTGAGCGACAAGGACAGACCTACAAAACCCTAAACTTTCCAGCTAGAAGGGAAAGAAGGGCAGCGCTGGCTTTTACCCCCAGACCTGCCAGCTACCGCATCCTCCCGGTGCCTGTAACTCCACATCCCTCTTGAGCCAGTGAAAGGTGGGTGGCTCGGAGAAAGGAGGAAAAGGGGTTGTTTAGGCAGTCAAGGAGCATCATCCCCGAGCCCCTTCCTCTCCTACCAAGCCTGCTCACCCCGGAGCTCGAGCGAGTTCTGCGAAAGAGAAGCATCCTCCCTTCCACACGCGAACGCACACACGTACTGGTATACACACACACACACACACAGATGTACACACACACAGTAGCACACGTACACCGATACACGCGGATTTCTTTGTGAAGGCAGGGAAATGGGATGGTGTTGGAGGAGAAATCTTTAAACTGCCTTGAGAGCCTCCTTCCCAACTCACTTTGCAAAGGATTGAACCCCTGGACACACAGCCCAATGCAGCGCTTACCTATTTGCACACTGCTAGGAAAAGCTCCCATTGCTAGTCCCCAAAAGCCAGAAAACAACAAGACAAGCTGTCTGCAAATTATCCTCATCTTCTCTTTTGCCTCTCTGTCTCGCCTTCTCCCGCTCGCTCGCTAGATGCTGCTCAGAGAGGCATTGAGGACGAGGTGGCTACAAACAAAATCAAGAATTAAAAAAAAAAAAAGAGGAAGGGGGGAATAAAAAGAGAGGTTTCCTCCCTTCTTTCCCTCTTTTTCTCTTTTTTTAGTGTGCTGTTGTGTTTTAGTATCTGTTCGCGATTCTCTCTCGCTGCCGCTCCGCCTCTCTCCGGCCGCCGCTGCCGTTTCAGCAAGCCATGCCGCCGCGCAGGATTTTTCCCGCAGTCTCCATCGCCGGGGAGCGGTTTCTGTCCGGCTGCAAGCCTTGCACATGCAGAAGATGGTGGTGAGTTTGGCGGCGGGGGGGAGCGGCTAGTGGCGGCGCGGCGGGCGGACATGCGCCGTGAGACACCCCCCCCGCCGCCGCCGCCGCCGCCCGCACCGCCGCGGGCGCGGAGCCGCTAAGCGCGACCCGTTCTGCGCCACCCTGCGGAGCTGCCCGCGGGTTCTGCGGGCACTACAGCCACCGCGCAGTGCGACGCGGGTTGTGCTGCTTTGGGGCTTTATCAGTAGTAGTATTATTGTTTTCCCCCGTTTCTGCCGCTCGCACATCTGCGTGCGCGCAGCGGCGCGGAAATATGTGCGGCGGCGGGCGGAGGGCGTGAGGGCCAGGCAAGGTCACTGCCCCGGGCTTTGCATGGGGTGTGGGGGAGGCACAGCCGCTGCAGCCCATCATTAGCGCTGCTGGGGCTGGCGTTTATTAAGTACCAGTTATTATTAATGAAGGTGGCAAGGCGGCTTTGCATGTGCTGAGCGGCTGCAGAGCGGGGGAACGGAGCTAGACAGACATCCCCCCCACTTCGGGGGGCTCCGTGCGCACGGGAGCCGCGGGACCCTCCGCCTCGCTGCCGAGGTTTGCGGCAGAGGATGGAGCAGAGGGACGAGACTAAGGAAACGCTCAGCGCTTGTGGGCACTCATGCCAAAAGGAGAGAGCAAATGAAAGGAAAACTTCGCTGCTTCAGTGCCGCCACCTTTCCTCTCTTTTTTTCCCCTTCTATTCCCCCCCCCCCCTTTTTTTTTAATAGGGTTATTGTTGTTGTTGTTTGTGGGTTTTTTGGTTGCTGGTTTTGTTGGGTTTTTTGTTTTTTTTTTTTTTTTAGACCCTTATCTATGGTGCCTTTAGATTTTTCTTTACAAGCTTTTGTAGTTCCCCAGAGCAGCTGCCAAAAGTCTGTGGATATTACAGTTAATTATTAAAAGATATATATAATAAATGATAGGTAATGAAATCATCCAACAATAGCTGTAAGTCAGGGAGGGGAGCTTCTAGCCACATATAAAAATGTGGCTTTGCGGAGAGATTTCTGTCAGTCACAGGAAATGATTGGAACTCAAATAACTTAATTTTAAAATGTTAATTTGCAATATGAAAGAATATTGATTTTTAAGGCGAGCTTTGTGGCTCTGTGCTCAAACACACACATTTGCTCCAAGACCAGAGTTTTGCCCACTTTCCTGAAGGTTTACTTTCTTGGTTTATTACTCCATCCTATGTTTCCAGGCCCTGGGGTAAAAAGATATCCCCTCTAATTGCTGTGGAGGGTGACAGTGATTTTTGAAGCTTGATTGTGGGTTTCTCAGTGTACCCAACAGAGCAAGAAAAGAACACAGAGCAGATATATATATAAACTTGTCTGCATGGGCATGTGCAACTGTGTGTGACTCTTGTTTGGGAAAGTGTGGAGTTCCTGTAAATAAATCACTCTTTGAAAGACTTCTTTGCAGATCATTGGCAAACAGACTTCACCTGCATTTCAGAATACTCATTCCTTTATTTTTCAGTAACTCTTCTACTTCTCTTTACTTTCCCATCACGTATGCCCATCCTTCCTCTCAATCTGCAGGCTTGTGCTTCACATTATTTACCCATGGCTTTTTGTGACCTCTACTTTTGCTCTTGCTTGTCTTTCTTTCCATCTTCCTTGCTTTGCTTCCTTTGTCTTCCTGAATTCTCCTCAAAATTTGGTTCCTCCTTTCTTCCATCCTTTAGTATTAAACTTTTTGACTTTGTAAATCCAAGTAAAATATAATGAAAATGGAATAATATTTCAACTCCATAATGGATGTCTGGTTCTTCACCACTAGGACCAAGTAACTTGGAAACAGGTAAAATATTAAGTTAGCCTGATGACACATACTCATGTGAATTCATGCCAAATATATATCAAAGATTATGATTTTAGAAATATGTTCATTATAGGCAAATTGCTGCCTACCAACTGAGCTGAGGAATATGCCTATTTCAAATATGACGGTAGCATGTTAATTTAAATTTAATTTGAGAGTCCACAAGGAACTGTTTCATACAGTGGTCTAATCTGTTCTGACCAGGAGTCTCATCCTGCAGTTTCCATTTCTGTTGGAACATGTATTTTAGTGAAACATCCAACCTTGATTTAAAGACTCCAAGAGACAGGAAATCCATCAGTTCCCTGGGTAAGTTGTAGCAGTTGTTACCTACTCTAATTTGTTGAAATCTGCATTTGTTTAGTTTTGGCTTCTGATGCACCCAGTGCTCCTGTTACGGTATCACTCAGCTATTCCTGGAAATAATCCCATCCTCTCCTTGACACTCCCCTGCTTAGACATCTCAGGATCATTTTTGCAGCTATGGAAAGCAGAGGAAAGAAAGGGTAAGAGGCCACCATAGCAATTTTGTTTAAAAGACACAAGGGAAAAAAAAAAGAGTTGCAGTGTCAAAGGGGAAAAATCCCATTTCAGTAAATCTTGAGAAGTGAATGGCAGATGATCAAGTAATTGATCACAATGTTTATCTTACAGAAAAACTGAAACAGGAAGGATAACAGGGTTGTAATCAAGATTAAGGCTGGAAGGGAAGAAATATGAGGTCAGTTTTTAGATTCACTCTTACTTTGGTGGGTTACCCTGGGCTGATTGCGGAGTGCCCACCAAGCTGCTCTTGCACCCAGCAGGATAGGGGGAAGAGAATAAGATGAAAAAGCTCATGGTTCCTGATAAAGACAGGGAGATCACTCACCAGTTACTATCACAGACAAACCAGATTCAATTTGTGAAAAAAAAAAAGATTTAATTTCTTGTAAATTAGGAGGGTGAGAAACAAAGACAAAACTATAAAATACCCTCCCACACACCCCTTTTACCAGGCTCAACTTCACACCTTCCACAACTCCTCCCTCCTCCCCCTGAGCAGCACAGGGGGGTGAGAAATGGGGAATTCCAGACAGTCCACAGCATTTTATCTCTGCTGCTCCTTTTTCCTCATGCTTTTCCCCTGCTCCAGTGTGGGTCTGCCCTATGGGGTACTGTTCTTCAGGAACAGGTTGCTTTAATGCTCTCCATGGGCCAGTTCCTGCCAGAAAAACTGCTCCTGCTTTACTCTTCACAGGCTGCAGCTTTCCTCAGGAATCTCCAGCTGCTGCGGTGCGGGGTCATCCACAGGCTGCAATGTTGTTATCGGCTCCATCATGGTCTTCACCATGGGCTGCAGTTGAATTTCTGCTCTAGTGCCTGGAGCACCTTCTCTCCCTCCTTCTTCACAGACAGTGTCTGCAGAGTTGTTACTTTTCCGTTTTTCTCACTCCTCTCTCATCCAGCTGCTGCGCAGCATTTTTTTACCCTTTCTTAAATATGTTACCGCAGAGATGCCACCAGCATCACTGGGTGCTCAGCTTTGGAAAGCAGTGGGTCTGTTTTGGAGCTGGATAAAACTGGCTCTGTTCAACATGGTGTCAGTTTCTTGTGTCTTCTTAGAGTCTGCCTCTGCAATACACCCACCCAGCCCCAGCCTTGTCATGTAAACCAAATACAGTTGTACACTGCCAACCAAGAGGAGATCAGAAGGGAGAGTTTGTATGTTCTCCCAGCTGCTGCTGGAGAGGTGTTGCCTGAAGCTGCTTCTGAACTGGGGTGCCCTGGCTCCCCCTAGCTCTCCTCAGGCAGACTGTGAATGTTGTGGTAGGTGATGGACTAGAGGCACTGGCTGTTGGTGGTGAATGCTTACTTTGCCTTAGGGCATGTAACAGCTTGCGTTGTCCTTGCTTGGAGGCCACCACTAGAGAAGACTTGCTCTTCAGAACATAAGCTGATGATCAGCTGAATGAATCCTGCTGCAGATGATGCATGTATATGATGCTTTTTCCCTCTGGCAAGGATTGAAAACCTTTGGCTATTTGCTTGGTCAGATAGTCTTGTGCTTGGAGTAGATACATTTATTAAAAGACCCTTCAGGAACTGGAAGAATATGAGAAGATCTGTGCTAGAGAAGAAATGAAGGCTATATGCTAGACATAAATAAATGGAATAAAACTGCAAAGAAGGTACCAGAGGCATTCACCTTATGGGAATCCCAGAGGAAAAGCAGAATATGAAGGAGTCAGACACTTTGCTCTATAGACAGAGTTTGTAATGCATATGTAGTGGTAAACCCACATACTGAAGTAGCAACTTTGATTCATATTTATATCCTCTTGAAACCAAAATGCAAATCCCAGCTACACAGTCTGTTAAAAAGTCATGTCATTATGTGCCCAGAGACATGTAAGTTTGTGAGGCGAACAGGACTTGCCTGATAGAGAAGGTAAAGCTGTGCTAATTGTCAGGGACAGGTTGAGACAATTGGGAGTACAGAGAGGAGGAAAGGAGGAGGGCAGTTTCACTAACAAGAGACGCAGCAATGAAGATCCACCAGCAGGTTCTGGGTGCAGAGGCAGTGACTGCCTGTGAAAACAGACAATACCCTGACCCTGCTGCATGTGCCTGTGCTGCTAAATGAACTCTTTTGGAGTAGGCAAATGTCTGTGCTACAAAGTTTCCCCACATCACTACCATCTGGGCACGGAGTTCCATCCCCAAGCTGGATTCAGTAATTTAGATTAGTCTTACTTCAAATGCAGTTCTCATTGCAGCTTTCAATATGTGGTCACTGGAAATGTTTTGGCAATAAATAAATGATGGAGAAAGCAATTGACTCAACACCCTGTCCTTTCTTAGTCCTTTCTTGCCTTATGAAATGTTGTAGCTCACATATCTGTCAAGTAGATCCATTAGACTGTAAACTCTGGGACAAGGCTATGTCTTTTGTGAAGTGCTTTGCACTTCTGGGCAATAAAAAGTAAATAAAATACAAATCATCTATGTAGAATTTTTTACGCTCCACCCTTCGGCATGGTCTCACATCACTGTTTGAAGTGATACTAGTAGTACTGAATAGATCAGAAGTGCACCAAAAGAAGATGCAGTTTTCTTTCAGTAGTAGAACTGATTTTCAGGAAATAAATTTACAGAGTTTTCTTTCATTTTTGTTCTTATTACTTATTTTTCATTCATCTAATTCTGGGATAGGCAGGGCAGGTAATAATTTTTAATACTGCTTCTCATTAAAAATGTTATGCTGAGACTGCAGCAATCGTAGTACAATGCATTTGGCTTTGAATGTGTTTATCAACTGGTTCCCCTCCTTTCCACCATGCTGTATGCTAATATCATTATTTGCTGACTTATCAACCTTAAAGTGATATGGTAAGAGACCTTGACCAGGAAAAGAGGGGTTATAGAGGTCATCCTGCAGAAAGCAAAATATCCAGATCAGATTATACACATTGTCACAGCATTATTATTTAGGATTATTTCAATTTGAGAGTAATGTGGTAACACTGATGTAATTAAGAACTGCTGTGTATGTTAGACTTAATGTCCATTTAGAACAGCATCCTATGTTAACTGATGGAGGTTTATTAGGGAAAGGTATGAGAAACTGAGTATTTTTTTATTTCTCTAACAAAGGAAGAGTTAAAAATCGTTTACCATGCCACATCATCCACAGTTTTGTACAACTTTATAATATCACCCTTCTGTCGCCTCTTCAGATGTGAAGAGTCCTATTCCATCTATTCTGTCCTCCTATATCCTTTAGTCTATACTATATATCTATATATCAGTCTTCCTTGGCACTATTCTCTATGCTGCTTCTTATGGCTTTCTGAAAAACAGGCACACAGAATAGGACACATTTTTCTGTTTTACTCTTTTCCTTTCCTAATTGTTCCTAAAATGCCATTTTCCATTCCCAGACAATGTTTTAAGGAAACTATCCACAAAGACTCCAAGATCTCTTTCTTGAGTGGTAATAGCTTATTTAGAGCCTATCATTGTGTGTGTATAGTTAAGATTATTTTTCCCATGTGCACCACTTTGTATTTTTGATATGAAATTTCATCTGCCATTTTATTGCTCAATCAATTAGTATTGTAAGATTCTTCTGCAATGCTTTTCAGATAGCTTCAGTCCCAGAGAATTTGGTACAAGAGCAAAATTGGAAACTATGTCCTTTAAATTTGATCTCATATTTGTTACATTTTTAATGGTGTTATACCTTTCTTCAGGGCCAGGCTTATAGTCAGGGCTGCACATGGAATGTACCTGAGAAACTACAAAAGTCTGAAGCCATGTGTCTTTCCTAAGTACAGCTTATTGCAGTAGTAAATGCCAGGCAGTTCTGAAGGATGGGGCAATTTCCTCATCAATTAGAGGCATGCGTGTGGGGAAAATGCACCAACTTAAATGCATTCCACCTGAGCCCATCTGGCCTTGTTTATACAGTGGAAAAAGATCAACTTTTGCTAATGCTGGCTTCTGCCCATCATTTATAATTCCTGAATTCAAAGTTAGTTATTCCAAGTCTTCTAGGTACTGTATGAGTTAGACCAACTGTCAGTAAAGTTTACATAAAACAGCCTTTAAAATAAATGTATCTCATACCCATTTTGATATAATTTGAGTACTTTTCTAAAGTAGCAAATGAAAGATTCCCCTGGGTATGTTTGAGGTGGCTGGCTGGTAATCACCCCCACTGCAAATTCTGGCCAGCCTGGTTATTCCCATAAAGGAAGGGTACAGGTCAAGAAAAACTATTCACCCATCTGTCCCTCTGCTATGAACTGGGTGCATGCAGTGTATCATGCAGCACTTAAAAATTGCCTTTTTTAACTGGGAGTAGGATGTTGGTTCTACATCTTCTAAGCAAACAACAGCTACAGTGACACACATTTCCTCCTCACCTCCAGAATGAAAACTTTGCAGTGAAACTGAATGCAGTGTGGAATAAGATGGTAAGAATCCAGAAGAAAATCATCAGGAGACAGAAACTCAATTTAGATAATTACAAATATTTGGAATGTGAATTATTATGAATAAAATTCATTTTTCCCTAAGTCAAAAAGATAGTTTCTTTGGGTTCTACTGAGATTAAAAAAAAAAACAAAACCCCAAAAAAAACCAAACCAAAGAAAATTCTACAAAACCTCCCCAAACAAAACAAAACAACCAAACAAAACATGTCAGAACATCACACTATTTCCATGAAACTAATTTAAGATTTACCCCTTCCAACCCTTTTTTCACCCTTTTTTCCTGCCAACAGTCGATGGAAAATATTTTTCATTTTCTTACCATTTCTCATTACACTATTTTGCAACAACCTCTGTGACATAATCTAAGCAGCAGAGTGAGGAAGATGTTAGAACAGTATAAAGAATGTCATCTGTTCACTACTTAGAGCATCCTGTTGTATTGACCTTATTGTCATTTATTGTAAAAAGCACTGCAAAGTTCACCTTTGTTTGAAGGTTTTAGCTCATTTCTCTTTTTCACCTTCCCAGTGCTGCCACCCATGGGGATGGGTGAGCTGTTTTCTCTGTGTCTTGTGCACACCACTAGCAGAGAACTGCCACATTAGTCGCAGATGCAGAAGCCTCAGTATTGATGATGCTGGATGAGCAGAAAGGACAAGTCTGAATTCCAGATCCTGAGGGAGAAGGGGGATGGTGAAATTACTGAGAAGCCTCTGGCCTGTCTTTTTAACTCCTCAAGTGAAGCAAATTTGATAAAAAATCTTTCAGGCATAATAACCAGGAAACATTCAAAGCTACTTCTACAAAATCATACTTGCAGAATGTAACTGCACTTTGATATACTAAATTGCTCATACAAATTAGTTTAGTGAGGTTTATTGCCAATAACAGTGATACTTTTCACCTGTATTCTGTGATCTCATGTTAGCTTTTCCAGTTCCTAACAGATCCATATCCACATGTTTGGGAGAGAAATATGTTGCCATCTATACCTGTGTATCAAAGCATTAGGTACTCACATGAGACTGTTTCTCAGCTCTGGGGAAAAAAAGACCAATCAATCTAATGCTTTTTGTGACAGACAGACACGCACACACACACACACACCCCACACACACACTTAAAAAATTTTCACATTAATTAGAGCTCATACAATGTTTCTTGCATTAGAAGATGCATTTTCAGCCCACAGTTTTGGCCATGCCATATTCAAACTTGTATTATTCTCTCTATGATAGGGTTAAAGTTTATTTCAAATAAATCCATCTGTTTGCCTCAGCTCCAGACTGGATAATTGCTGCCATTCAGCTATAGACATGTGCTATCTGTTTGTAGAACTAAAATCTGTTTTCCTAGAAAATCAGAACAGTCTTTGATGCTTTAAGTGCTGTGAACATAGCTAGTATCTATTCAAAAGTGTATGTTCCTACAAGTATTCTGGTAGTCAAGACATGTCTGTTTTTATCCAGTTATTTCTTCTTTAATAAATGCATTATCCTATCCAATATCAACGTGTGTATGACTGTTACATTACTAGGTGAATTTATATGCAGCAAATCAGTGCTGTAATGAGCTCATCAAGCACAAAAAACCCTTAAAAGCAATTAATTTTAAAAGTGTTAATTTATTTAATATTTAATCCAGTGATTCATGCCCTGTGAAGCTAGGGATTATTCATATAAAGTTTATTAATTCAGTATTTTTAAAACAGGTCAGATTTTGTCCTATTCATTCATGTAGAGGTATTTATAAAAATTATCCAAAATACATTTTACGGCAACTTCTCCGTCTTTACCTGTGCTGAATAGTGCTGTAATCTGTAAGTAAGCACAAGGGAAGCAGGGGTGCCTTTGGGAAAGAAAATGCTGCTCTGTGAAAGGGTGAAATTATCTAACCTGATGTCACTTACAGCACTCTTAAAAAATCCATAAATGGTCCTTGCTAAAGCACATCATGTGGTCATTGAATTAGAAATTCAGGGTGGAATAGATTTCCAAAGGTTACATAGTCCAGTCCCCTGGCACTGGGAAAGGATCAAATGCACTACAGCTTCCCACAGAGATTTGTATCTGGTACATTTTTTAGAACTTCTGTTTTTGAGGGTGTCCTGTTCTAGGGCTCTTTCCCTTTTTTTTTTTTTTTCTTAATATATGACCTATATAGTCTTTACTGCAAGTTAAACTGTATTCTTTTTGACTTTCTTTCTCGTGAACAATTGGTAACAGTCAATCATTGTCTTTGCTATGAACAATTTTCCCGTATACTGGAAGATTTATCAAGCCTTTACCTGCTTATACTAAAATAAAGCTTTTTTTTTATTGTGGTCTTCCCTCATAGACAGTGCATTCTGAGCCCTCTTCTCTTTCATGCTGTCTTCTGCTGTATTCTTCCCAAAGTGACTACATGTGTTTTGGAGTATGGATCTGAAGACTTTTCACACTGCTTCAGCTGCATCCTCCCTGGAAACTAGTAGAAGAAAATGCCCCTCAACCATATCTTTCCTAAAAAAATCTTGAAAACAAGCAATTTTCCCTTTTCTTCCATTACAGTAATAGTGCACTCTTGTCTCACAGGTTGTTTCTAATACACTTCCAGGTCCTTTTCCTCATTTGGCATTTTATGTGTTCATTTCTCTTTACTAGTCATTGTGGTCTGAACTTTTTCTTAAAAAAAATATATTTTTTTCTATATTTGTTATGACAGTTTTGAATTCTGAAGTTGTTCTCCACACTTCTGTAATCCTTATGCATCCTGGTTTCATCTACAAATTTTATCCATTTACTTTGTAATGAATATTTTTAATGAAAATATTGAAGAGAGTTGGGCCTGGAATCTCTGAGGGAACCAGCTTGAAAGAAAATCCCCATTTGGTACTGATAACTATTATTTGATAATAGCTTTAAGAGCAGACACACACTGTCTTTTATATATATATATATATATATATATCTAAACAACATTTTCCTCATTTTCCTGTGATAATTTAATACGGTGAATATTAAAAATCTTACTGTACTCCAGACAGAGCACATTTCTTCTTCTTCTTCTCCAGTGTCATTGCTTAACCCCAGATGGCAGCTGAGCCCCATACAGAGGCTCATGCATTCTCCCTGGTGGGATGTTAGAGAGAATCAGAAGAGCAAAAGTGAGAAAACCCTTGCATTAAGATAAAAGCAGTTTAATAGGTAAAGGAAAAGCCACACACATCAGCAAAGTAAAATAAGGAATTCATTCTCCACTTTCCATTGACAGGCTGGTGTTCAACCACCTCCAGGAAAGCAGGGCTTTGTCATATTACCTGGGATGACAAAATGCCATCACTCCTAATGTTTCCCACTTCCTTCTTCTTCCCAGAGCTTTATACACTTAGCATGATGCCATATGGTGTGGAATATCAATTTGGTCAGCCGTCCTGGCTGTGCACACTGTCAAATCTTTCTGTACCCCCAGCCTGCTTGCTGGTTGGGTGGGATAAGTAGCAGAAAATGCCTTGACTCCATGTAAGCGCTGCTCAGCAATAACTAAAACATCCCTGTTTCATCAACACTGTTTTCAGCACCAAGCCAGAGCACAGCCTCATACCAGATACTGTAGACAAAATTAAACCTACCCCAGACAAAACCACCACACCAGTATTCCAGTTATCCTGTCCAAGAAGGAGATTAGCTTGGCTTTACATAGTTTGCTTTTGAAAAATCCGCACTGGCTGTTTTTATTGCTTTTTAGAATCATCGAGTCATAGAATAGTTAGGGTTAGAAAGGACCTTAAGATCATCTAGTTCCAACCCCCCTGCCACGGACAGGGACACCTCACACTAAACCATGCTACCCAAGGCTCTGTCCAACCTTGCCTTGAACATCGCCAGGGATAGAGCATTCACAACCTCCCTGGGCAAGCCATTCCAGTGCCTCACCACCCTAACAGTAAAGAACTTCTTCCTTATATCCAATCTAAACAACCCCTGTTTAAATTTTAACCCATTACCCCCTGTCCTATCACTAGAGTCCCTAATAAGGAGTCCTTCACCAGCATCCTTATAGGCCCCCTTCAGATACTGGAAAGCTGCTATGAGGTCTCCATGCAGCCTTCTCCAGGCTGAACAGCTGCAACTTTCTCAGCCTGCCTTCATATGGGAGGTGTTCCAGTGCCCTGATCATCCTTGTTGCCTCCTCTGGACTTCTTCCAACAGTTTCATGTCTTTTTTATGTTGAGGACACCAGAACTGCACACAGTACTCCAAGTGAGGTCTCATGAGAGCAGAGTAGAGGGGCAGGATCACCTCCTTTGACCTGCTGGTCACACTTCTTTTGATGTAGCCCAGAATACGGTTGGCTTTCTGGGCTGCGAGCACACACTGAAACTGGCTCATGTTCATTTTCTCATAGACCAACACCCCCAAGTCCTTCTCCACAGTGCTGCTTTAAATCTCTTCTTTGCCCAGCCTGTAGCTGTGCCTGGGATTGCTCCGACTCAGGTGTAGGACCTTGCACTTGGCATGGTTAAACTTCATGAGGTTGGCATCAGCCCACCTCACAAGTGTGTCAAGGTCCCTCTGGATGGCATTCCTTCCCTCCAGCGTATCAACTGAACCACACAGTTTGGTGTCATTAGCAAACTTGCTGAGGGCACACTCAATCCCACTGTCTATGTCACCAACAAAGATGTTGAAGAAGACCGGTTCCAACCCCCATCCCTGAGGGACACCACTAGTTACTGTTCTTCAGCTGGACATTGAGCCATTGACCACAGCTCTTTGTGTGTGGCCATGCAGCCAGTTCTTCATCCACTGAGTGGTCCACCTATCAAATTGATGTCTCTCCAACTTAAAGACAAGGATGTCATGTGGGACAGTGTCGAACGCGTTGCACAAGTCCGGGTAGATGACATCAGTTGCTCCACTCCTGTCCATCAGTTCTGCAGCCCCATCATAGAAGGCCGCCAAATTGCTCAGTTACTTGTATCTATTTCAGTATAGCATAGTGTGTAGTTAGGTGAAAGGTTCTGTTTTCTTTGGATTCCCCATTATCCCTCTTTTAACGATATATAGTTTCTTGTTTTCTGAAGTTATCACCTCCTAGTATGACTTCTCACATGCTGTCACTGATGCTTCAAGTGCATGTTTTTTTCTTTATGGACTTGGATGTAAATTTAATTTGTATATAAAACTCATTTATAAATACTAGATATTGTGTCTCAATTACTGAAATTCAGATATTGTCCTTCAAATAATGTATAATATTTAAAAGCAAGTTGAAAGAATCACCATCATAAAACTGCTTCAAAATATGCTAGTGGTGTTTGAAATAACAAAAGCTTGTTTCGTGCAGGTAGGCAGAGAACCTTTAAAGGTAGTTTATTGCAGTTCTTTGAAAGTATTTCACTTTCCATTCCTTTAAATGTTTTCATATTACATTATCTTGTAAGGAAAGGAGCTAAAGCAGCAGTTCAATAAAGCAGTATTTCAAGAAGACTCCTGAGTGCTGTGAAGAAGACAATGTAATGCCTCAGGTAAACAGATTATTTCTTTAGAGGCATTTTGAACATATTCCTGTCATGTATGCATCTGATGGCACTTAGCATGTGTAAACTTTGCTGAGAGCTTTTACATTCCGATCAGGTAAACTTCCAGCCAAATACCCTCATGAATACAGAAGTAATTACTGAGCTCTAAGGACATGTTGCAATGACATTATCATTTGTCAGCAGGATACCAGTGACTGCTGTCATGGAAAATTTACATTAGCATCATTGTTAAATAGTCTGTTTACTAGTTTCTTAATGACCTGGAGCAAACAATGATTTGAACTACTTTATGAAGTTCACCGTGACAGGCTGCAGTTATGTTGAATGTATTTTCATAAGTTAATGATATTAAGATAAAATCAACAGCAGCTGTCATGTCACATGCAAGCAGGTCGTCTGTGAGTAGGTCTAGGTGGCAGTTATTTCTGTGATGCTGGTCTAGGTTAGACATACCAAGTTAGTTTTAAAGTATGTGTTTGAAATGCAAGTAGCCATTAGGGCTAAGGATATCTCTGCTAGCAAAAAGCACAGGGAAGGCTCTGAAAATCTATGTCATGGGTTAGAAAAAGCAGAACTTAGTCAAAGCTGCTAGGAGTCATTACTTACAGCATCTAGCCCAGATCAGAAGTTTCTAGGATAACAGTGTACACAAATCAAGGCATGTGAGTTTATTTGTAATTACATCTTAAGAGATACTCAAGAAACACTGAAAAGTGCAAAGTTTAAAAACCAATTATTTTCTTATATTTCACTGGCAATTATCTGCTACTTGACAGCTGAGAATTTGGAGCTTTCCTTTTAACTTCCACAAATTACGAATTGATCTACAATCCAAGGTATCTGAGAAGTTTTAATTAAAGCCTATTAATTGAAAAGTTATACATGACTTCTGATAATGCATGATAAATATTACATGTATTAGATATGCTGCTTTTTCCTCCTCACACTTTTCCCCTGACTGCATGGGCTTTGCATGGCAGCAGCTTTCTTCAGGAAAGTTCCACCTGCTGTGGAGTGAGGTGCTCCATGGCTGCAGTGTGGGTGTCTCCACTGGCTACCTCTGTGGTCTGTCCCACAGACGGCAGGGGAATCTCTGCTCCATTGCCAGGAGCACCTCTTCCACTCCTGCACTGCAGCTCCTGGTGCCAGGGAACAAGCAGCACGTATGTACAGCGAGACCAAGACACAGTCAGTAACAGAAACCATCTTGGAAATAGGTGCTGGTAATTCCACTGTGTCTATCTGTGTGTGCTTTGTCTGTGACAGCTTACTAGTTTACAGCTAATTACCTAATGGTATGCAGAGAGTGTTATAAAGAAAACCCGTAAGAAAACTTGTGGTGTGAGATATTGCACAAGTTTGAATATTAACAGAAAAACATTTAATAATAAACTATGCATGAATGATGTTATTAATGTAAGAATCTGTAATTTTATGTTACTTACTAGAAAGGCTTTTGGGGAATTTTACTAACTGTTCTTCACACCTTCTTTCATTTTTAAATTAAGGGTTTGTGTGTTTGTATATAGGGTGTACTAACTCTCCAGCCAGTAAAATATCTGAATCCCCCTCAAATTTTCATCATTACATTCAGTAGGCTTTCTACCTTTTTAAAAACTCTTTTATAGATTTTATTAGATTATACAGAACAATTTTTTTTAAAGTGATCCTAAAGGAAAATGACTTTGCATTTATTATTAACAGTTACAGCTATTCCATGTGCACAAGATGAAATGACAACAGCATTTCTATCTGTTAAAGGCTGCTTTGCAGTACTGAGGGTTACCAGGAGCACCAAGCAGGGCGGATTTCTTTGTTCAACATATGTTGACATTTAGAAATTTAGGCTACATTATAGTCCCAGAAGGAGAAAGAGAAACCCTAGGGAAAGGATGCTTGATCAGTCATATAAATAAATGTTATATATATTCAAAGATACTGAATGTAGGAGAATATTTAAATTCAGTGTTAACTAATGTTATTGGCCAATGTATCATAGTATTCGTCAGTATCCCCTCATCCATACAGGTTCTTGTAAGACTTGTAGCCAGTTGAGTAGATCTAGTGTAGGGAATGATGAGGGAAGAAATTGGAAGATCCAGCAGATCAGCATCTGCCTCTGAGCCTGGTATTACCAGCAGAATTTTGGGGGTTTTGATCATGAGTCTGTTTACATGACAGCGATGCGGTATACCTGTCTCAACAGGGGAAAAGGGTCTTTGTACAGGAGTTAACAGAGTTCACTGAAGGAGCTTCAAACTAGATTTGAGATGGGAAAGGGGAAAAAAACAGGCCCACTAGAGATAAGCTTGTGGACTTTGATGAACAGTGTGCTAGTAAAGTCTTTTGGTCTGCTGTCTGTGGAAGTGCATGCATCAACAGAGACACAAGGGTTGTTGATTTCTTAGAAACTATGAAAGCACCTTAGCATGGCTGCATTGGAATAAGGGTTTCTCCCCATGAGAAGGTGGCAGGATCTATAGGCCAAATGAAGTGCATGTAAACCAATGCAGAGAGCTGGTGGAAGTGTTCACAAAGCCACTTCATCATTTATCAGAAGTCCTGCTTAACCAGGGAGGTTCCAGTTGACTGGGGGTTAGCAAATGTAAAGACAAGGAACTCTGGAAAGAGGATCCAGGGAAATACAAGCTTGTCAGTCTGATCTCAGTGCTGGGAAAGGTTATGGAGGTTATGGATGTGCAACTTAGGAAGATGGTTTAGTGATGGACTTGGCAGTGTTAGGTCAATTGTTGCACTTGATCTTAAAGGTCTTTTCCAACCTAAACGATTTATGATTCTATGATTCTAGGTAAAGATGTCTTGAAGTTTACTACTAAATATTTACTCACTTGAGAAATGACCACACATGGAGTCAGAATTATGTGGAAGTTGATCAAATTAATTGTGTAATGATAGTTTAGGATAAATAATGTATGTTGGAAAATGTATGTTAAAATCACAAATGCAGCTCCAATTCCTCAATTTTCAGTTTTAATGCTTGTGTTTCCTATTTTAGCTGCATGTATTGCAGAGCTTTTTTTCTTGTGCAGCATAACTCTTAGAAGGAAGTAAAAAAGCTGTTCCAACAGGGTAATTATTGACTGTCAAACTGATAAAAAAAATGTATTTCCCAAACTTCATTATTGCTTACTTTGAAATAATATTGGAAACTGTACTTGTCTTTTCTTCAATTTTCCTTATAATGGTCTGTGTCTTTTGAACATATTTATATTTTCTTATATGGAAAAATTGATATTTCACTGTTATCCAAAACCAGTAACATGATTATAGTTTAATGTAGAGCACACTCACAAATAGTTTCTTACACAAAATTTTTAGAAGCTTTTTTTTTTTTTTTAACTGAAGATGGAATTTACTCTCTAATGGGAACTTATGGAAAGGCTCAGAAACCTCATTTTTATTAGACAGGATGAGTCCTGGCTAAACTAAAGAATGAGATTTTCCAGGATGAAATCTGAGGAAGGAAAAAGTGGTGCGTACTGGAGGAAATGAAGGGATATGCTATAGAGCAGAGGAGGGAATTTTCAGGACACCTGAAAATTCGCAGTACCTAGTTAGTTTATCCAGATTAAAAAAATATTCCAACCAAATAAAAAAAAAATATATAAAACATTATTAAGTACAGTTAACTTTTAAGAAATAGGTAAATATTAGGTATATTTACATTTTTTTTAGTAAAATATTTGTTATCTCTCATACAAGTCCTTTGGCACTAGCTGAAGATATCATTTAAATGATAGTTGAGAGCTGGGGATATTGACCTGAGGGAACAAATATGTCCTTAATTTTCAAGATCTTACATCAGATTGAGCACTAGATATTGTATAATAAGGGACAACTCATTTTAGCAGGCAGACTGAGACATTATTGTAATCCGTTCTCTTCCTAGTCTTTTATTTCATCCGTATTTTCTGGCCTACCACTGTGAGGAAGTAATTCTGATTGCAAAATTTGTTTTCAAGCATTGTTTCTTAATAAGTCTTGTCACCCCATGTCTAGATACCTGCCTACCTGGCTTAAGTGTCCATTTTAAAATACGTGATTTAAAAGTTTAAGAGAATTTAGCTTTTCCACAAATCCTGCATCAAACAGCTTTCTCCCTAATTATTCCCTGCCCCAGCAGACAGCAAATTCATACCCTTAAAAAGTTGACTTAAAAACTAACTATTAAAAATGCCGTTACATTTTTGGGAAAAAAATAAAAAATAAAAAAATGCTGAAAAATAGAATAAAACCAACCTAGTATGTTTCCTCTGCCGAGGTAAACAAAGATGGAAATACCTGTGGATTAACTTCTTTCTAATAGTCTCCTGGAAATAGTACACTGTTATGATAATTTACAACCTCTGGATCTACATATCTGCCATTGTTTCTTGCTGTTTCAGCTTGTTTCTGCTTGGAAATCAACAAAAGCCAGAACCAGCTATTCTGTTCTTCATAAATAAGAAAACCCTAGGTTTGTTGTATCCCAAGTGGAGAAAAATAAGAGAAAATTAATGCTGGTTTTGTTGTTCTCTTTGGACTTAGTACATCTTGCTCTGGAAGAGATCAAAGTTGCATCAGGAAAGCTAACCTCACAGTTTGAGAACACTTGATCCAAGTGAGTGAAAATAATGACATATATTGTAGCTACAAGGAGAAACAAACGTATTGAGCTAATTCTGACCACAAAGACATGGTCAAATTGCAAAACAAAAAGCCTTGCATTGCACCAAACTTACAAAAAAAAAAAAATCTGGAAGGGTACGAATTTCAATCTTCAGCTGTTTTGCATGAAATCGAAATTAGTGTATTTCTTGCTCTACTGAGCTCTAGAAATGTTCAATAATGAAAGAGAGGGAGCAAATGTTGGTGCACAGCCATTTTCATATGTGCAAAACTACTGAAAACTGTAGCAGACTGAAAAAATTCAGATAAAATCCCAAAGAAATAGGTGGTTACTTTTCATCCTAAACTGTGTCAGTTTTCATAATTATTCTTTGGCTCTTAGACTTATACAGAGTTGGTTAAACCTTTTAACAAAAAATGTTTCTCAAGAGTTTAGACCTATTTTCTCAGACTGAGGAACAAAGAAGTCCTGTAGAAATTCAGTGGTCTGAATTCCAAGGTATTTTAAGTTGCTCTTGTTACTAACGTTATGAAGTTCTGAGATTCCTTCAGGTACTGTACACGTGAAGGAAACAAAGTTCTCTGCTTTGGATGGCCGACTGAAAAAGTTTATAATAGGAAGCAAAACACAACCAAAGAGAGTAGAGGGAGTTGACTGAGAAGGATGACAGGTAATAATAAAACCAGTGATAGCTGAGATAGATTTAGACATGCCTTAATGCTTTCCAAATGTTCAAGACTTACTACTGTTGCTTTAGGATTTCCTTCTTGACAGAAGATGAATCCCAAAGTGTTAGTATATGAAAGCAACCCATCAATCAGTGTTAACAAGAGTTTAAGAAATTGTAATATGTAAATTTGAAAAGTTTGGCCATTTGTGCATTATGTTTTCAAATACAGGACCAAGTTCCACCATACAATTTAAATATATCTTACACATAGAGCATGTTCCAAATCCTTATGCAATAATGTCTTGATCCTGTAAAATTAATCATATATATAACTTCACATACAAATAATTCTATTATCTCTCAAGAACTACTCAAAGCTAATATAATGAAGAATGGATCACTGTGTTTCAAGAATGAGATACTAAGGTGACATTTAAAGTACAATGCTGAAGTATGGGGAAAGACCATTGTGATGTTCAATAACTTACAGCAGCAAATGGTTTAAATCCCACATCTGTGTGTCCAAAGAGCAATCTGTGAAAATCAATGGAAGCTGTTGCTTGACTGATTGACTGACTGATATTATATACTTTGACCTTTACTCTAAGTCTCAGTGAACATTTATACACATTCATCATGCGGTTCGTGGTTCATGGTTCATGCTTTTTGAGCACAGCTGTAGAACTAGGCTTTAAATGAAGACTACATTTGTATTTATTGTGTATTATTTAAAGACCTCTTTTCATGGAGCCCAGCACCATCTCTCATCTCTAACTTCTTCGTGCCTTGGGGACTGGGTTCTCATCTCGGGATCATAACTGACATATGTAGTGACGGAATACCACCTTCCTGCTCAAAAGATGTTATTTTTGGTTAGTTAATGAGTTTGAAATTAAAGGGAATTCTCCACTAAACATTTGCTTCCATGTCACCAGCTTTTCAGAAGCTTCAGCATTCAGATTCTTTGACAAATCCTCAAAAACTGAACAAACTTTTAAAGAAAGATAAATATTTGCAAATTCACTGTGTCTTTTTCTTCTTGTACTGCTATGTAACATATTTAGGAGTAAATTGAGGTGTTTCAGCTAAAAATATCTATTTTACCTATAAAAGTCTTGTCAGAAGAACTGTTAAGCTTATCAGATATATAGACCAAAGATGCCATACAGAGAAGATAGAAAATGTGACATTCAGATTTATGATTTACATGCAGATATTCCGAGGATGTGTTACAATAAATATAGTCTTTTCACATGTAGTAGATTTAGTGTCAATTGTATTGTTCATCTGAAATGATGTTACACTTGATAACACAACAAAATTGAAATTGGAGCAGAAGGAGGCTAATATTTGTGTTTACAACTGAAAAGAAAATGGCTTATAATCAGGCATGTTCTTTTCACTGCTCTTCTCTTTTTTTCTTTTTTTCTTTTTCTTCCCTATTCTACTGGACTTTTCTTTCAGCCTAAGAGCAAAGTAATATATTCATATAAGTAGTTTCAAAGTCAAAAGGTTTTAGGTAGCAGCTGTGATACTTAGCAAGGTTACTAAAATTTCAGAAATGTTGTTGATTAGGTTTTTTAGTCATTAGCACATACTTTGTTCTTGGGTCAAAAGAAGACTGTGAGTGAGTGAGTCCCAGAGCTGCTGTTATTTGAAAAATCTCTATGGAAATGAATTATATGAAATTAATCAATGGAAAAATCACCTTTACTGCAAGAAAAAAAAAAAAAGATAAGCTAGTTTCTAGAGTGGTACTGGGAAATGATGCTGAATGGTACTTCTTAAAAAGTTAATTGTTGCCGATATGTTAATGTGTCTTTAGGCCTGAAAATAATGCTGCCTGATTGTTTATTTAATGTTATAAGACTTAGAGATGTCATTGATTCAAGAACATAGTGAAGACAAGAAGTAAATCTTGGCAGAAGTGTAGGCTAGTAGACTTTTTTTCTTAAACTAAACATCATTTGCGGAAGATAAAAACTATGTAGATCCCGCTGCCTTAACAGCAGAGAAGCTTTTTTTCCCCTTTTGGGAACACTGCCCAGTCATGATGAAGCAACTATATGGAGTTAATGTCAAATGCTACTATGAATTAGCTGTTACAATACTCAGTATTGATTTTTTCCATCTAGTACATATTCTTTTCATAAACAAACTTGATCATGTTCCTATAGATATATTGCAAATGTAAATTTTATTAGAAAATATAGGAAGAAAGTAATAAAAGCCATGAACAGGCAATTACGATCAGCAAATTCTGTTAGTAAACACATAAAATTAAAAGCTAGCTTATTGTTTTTTAAAGAGGTTTTGATTAATCCAGGAGGCCAAAATTGACCGATATAAGATAGTCCCAAATAATTAGAAAAAAGAAACAAATACCTTTTCAGTGACTGGTAGAAAACTGACAGTTTTCCATACATGTTCATTTCATATATATATCCTGACTCACAAGCAAAACAACCAGCACAATATATGATAAACTATAAGTAACCCTGGCAGATCTTGGTGACAAGTGTCAATCTTCTGGAGTTGGATCATGCATCCACACCACTGTTTGCAAATGTCACACTATGATGATGCCCTCAAGTGCTGGTAGAATGCTAGGAGTTTTTAGTCTTTTTTGGGAAAATGAATTTATTGAGCACTACTGTAGGAAAATAAGGTAATGGAGTACTGAAAGCAGACAAAACCAGTGACACGAGCAGGAAAGGGTGGATGCTGGTGTAAGTTTCCAGTACAGACTCAATAGGTGAGAATTACAAATCAGAGACAGTGTCATTGTCTCACCAGTGGTACCACTGCAGCTAGAAGTAGTTAATGAGGTAGTTTTATATATTCTGAAAATGCAAAACAGGATAGAAGCATTCTTGTTCAATTTTTCCTTAAGGCTCAGGCACCTGCTCCTCCTCTATGCTTTCTGCACAGTGCTACCAACAGCTTGCATTGTAGAAGCACCATTCTTTTGATGAGTTGCTTATTGTCCTAGTAAGGGTATATACAACCTCTGTTTTGTGAGAATAGTAGAAAATAAGCAGTTTTTAAAATCCAATGACACATTTTTATTTTAAAAGCTTTTGTAAATCAATTTAGCTATGTCACAGCGTTTCATTGGGAAATGTAAAAACAACTCTTTTACAGTGAGTGAAGCTTGCAAAGGGCAACATGCTGTTATTTTACAGCCCGGTACGTTCCATTTCTGAGATTTGCACTTCAGTTTGAATGACAAATATTTTTGCACATGATTGAGTTCACTTTACCTACAGATGTAGGGGTCCCGAAGGCACAAGCAGTCCTTGATGGCCCTCACTAGCTTCAGCTGGGACATCCCCGCACCTCCTGACTGAGGGATCCATTTAAGCCTACTCCTGAAGTGCCAGTCCTTGTGTGAGCCTTGTTGTAGAGGTTCCTGGATTCCTGCTTAGATTTCCTGGCTTGACTTTGGTAAAGCCTTGCTGCCTTACCATTGCCTGATGATCACGGGGCTGCTGACAGGACCCCATGCTGTCACCACCATGCCCTGCTTGCCTGTCTGGGGCAGTGGCACTGCACCCTGGAAGCATAACCACTGCCCAGCAAGGACTAGTGGCCCCAGGCTTGTCTTGCCTAGTGCATATCCCTGCTCATGCTGCACCCGCACAAAACTCCATCCCATTAAATAAATGTATGGTGTTGCCAGAACACCATATCTTAGCTTTTGGAGGAGCTCTGTTTCAGTACTGAAAGGCTATGCAGAGCTTTCTAGTGACTGAGAGGATGTATCTCTAATCGGCCTGCTTCAAATAGATACTGCTGTTGCTTGAACCCTTCACATTGTGCAATGTGTGGCATACAACAAGCAGCCAAGAAGTTCTCAGGCTGTGCAGTATTTTTAAAAGCTGTTTAAGAGAGCTTCCTGCATAAGATTCTCTGCAAGAGCATGGATTTTTCATGTTTTCAAATCCTACTGCTTATAGTAGCACAGAAAATGTTATCACTAACCAGGCATTCGTGACTGTACTATCTTCCCTTTAATGAACACCTGGTAATCTGCAGTGGTCATGTTGGTAAATCACAGAAATATCTGGGGGCAGAGAAAAGGACCAGAAGCTTCAGAAGCACAACTGAACTCACTAAATTTCTTTTTGGGAGAAAAGAGTGGAGCACTCAAGGTTCTTAAAGCCTGTATTGATGCTTACAAATTCCTGCCCCTTCCTACACAGTGTGGGCAACAGACAGAATTCCCTTCTGCAAGCTGATGGGATTTGTTACTGTATTTTTCACAACATAAAGGAATGCCCTAATACTTGCTGGTTACTTAGATATGGGAGAATCAGGTGTCTCCTAATGGCAGTGCTCCATTGTATAAATAACTGATTATTCAGTATGTTGAAGATGGGAACCTAGCTATTTCCCAGTATGACAATTCACATAATGATATGGTAGATGAAATCCTGCTAACCAAGAGCTGTTTTGGGTGTGCTAGCAAAAAAAACCTAAGGTAGTTATACAAACCCTCTGTCCTTTGTGATGAATACTTCCATTTTGTTCTCCATTACCTTTATGTTCATCTAGAGAAGACAGGACCTAAGGGAGAAGTGCAAATTCCTGGGTCATTTTTTCTTTTCATGTCCTGAGGAAATGTCCCTTGTTGCTTTCTATAGTCTCCAAGGGAGGCCAGCTACACTCTAGCATACTCACTGTACAATGCATGTTTTAATACTTACGAGTAGTATCAAAACAGCCTATGAAAAACCTCTCCTGTTAATTTTTTCTATGGTACTGCAGACAGTGGCCTATTTCAGAGCAGCCTGGGGCTGGACTAGGTGTTTTGATTGGTTTTATTCTATTTCAAAATCTAAATATCATTTCTTATTCTCTAAATTTAAGAATATCTTCCTTCTTTCTATGTGTCAGTCAATGACAATTCAGGTGATCGCTTTCCTGATGTATTAACTAGCATTTTCACACATTTCATTCTTACTTTATTTTACTTATATGCTTCTGCTTATGTCTGTGTTACATTGCAGGTGTTTACAGAATCATCATATCATTGAGTGGCTAAGGTTGGAAGGGACCTCTGAAGGTCATCTGGTCCATCTTCCCAGCTGGGGACAAGACTGTGTCCAAATGGTTTCTGAGTATCTCCACAACCTATCTAAGCATCCTGTTACAGTTTGATGTCATTGCCTGGTTTAGAGGCAATTTAAAACTTCACAAACTTTCATGTTTCTTCATGGACAACACTAATAAAAATAAAATATGGCCTGGTACTGTTTCTCTCAGTGTCTCAGATTTGCCTTGTTCCTTGTGAGATAGTGTTCCAGTCCATTTTCAGGCTTTATCAGGTTGTTCTGACCTCAGAACATGTAGATTAAACTATCATTGCAGGTACTCCAAGACAAAGTATTTGTTCCTACTGCCCAAATACATTTCATGTTCAGGCAGTGAAGCATGAATGGACTGACTGCTTCTACATTTGTTATTTATATTTTCTCTTTACTCCACTGATACTTTTAGCAAACAAGATTTTTTTTTTCCATTTGTTTTGTTTTTTACATGTTATACCTAAACAAATTAATTTTTCTTCTAGATTGGACAAGTTGCTGGAGCAGCACTCTGAGGAATGATAAACAGGCATTTTTCTTTCAAGGAGGTACTGTTACAAACACTTGCTTATAAAAACTTTTGTCTTTATGAACTAGACAGTCTGATTGTTACATCTTCAATAGATAAAGTTACTGCTGATTGTGCAGTGTTTCCTGATTTCCAGGCTTTTAAAGGAGGAATGGTTTGTTGCTGCTTTGATACAGATATCTATGAAGAACTCCTTAATATTCATTTTATTTCTCTTTGCATAATGAATCAGATACACAGAAAAAAATGTAGTATCTCTGGAATTCTTAAGTCAAAATGAACGATACTAGTATTTCTGAAGTAAAATCACAGCTGAAATCTCTGAGAACCCTGCTTTGGAAGCATAGTACAACCCACTGTTTGTGGTTTTTTTGTTTGGTTGGTGTCCTGGTGTGTGTGTGTTTGTGGGTTTTTTTTGTTTGTGTTTAGGGTTTTGTGTGTTTTTTTGTTTGTTTTGGGTTTATTTTTTGTTTTGTTTTGTTTTCCCCTGCTCCCTGGTGTATTGGACACTACTGTGGAATTCTAGGTTAATTAACAGTGTGTTTTGAAGCTGACATTACTACTGGCCTCAGGATTAAATTCTTCTGTTCTTATGAATGCTATTAATTCTTTCACTTTGCTATTCCCTAAGAAACCTGTAAGAGCAGGAGGATTACCTCAACTGGGGGCAAGCAACTAATCAATCTGATGACCCAGTGATAGCTGTGTCATAATTTACACTGTAAAGTTTGGCTGAACACATGTACTAAAATTTTATTTTGCAAAATATCCATTAAAATGAAAACCAAAACACACAACGGTACTGTTTCTCGTGGCATGTGGACATAAATTTACATTATGGAGATAATAACATTATAAACAACCATCTCAACTTCAGTGATTCCATGACTTTGTGAATAAATATTTTGTATGTTTATATGGTTATGGGGATACACTTTTTGGTCAGTGCACCATAGTGGCTTAAAAATTACTTATTATATGAGTATCTATATATTTCTGATATGTTAGGAAATACACAAAGAGCAACACTGCCAAAGTATCTAAATGTGTTTCAAAGCAGTATCAAGAAGACTGAGAAATTCTTCTGGAAAAAGGTAAGACTCAGCAAATCCAGTGGTAAACTTATTGTTATTGATCTGATGAATGTAATCACAATAGAATTCCTGCACGTTCATGGCATTGCAATTGCAACATTTGAGTGTATTTGAAATTAACCTCCCCACTGACCTTTGCTGCAAGGGTGCATTGCTGGCTCCTAGTCAACTTGGTGTCCAACACGAACCTCAGGCTCTTTTCTGCAAAGCTGCTTTCCAAGACAGTTGGCTTCCAGCATGTCCTGGTGGCTGCGGTTATGCCTCAGCAGGTGCCAGACTTGGCACTTCTCATTGTTGACCTTATGATATTCCTGTCAGTCCATTTCTCCAACCTGTTCAGGTCTCTCCAGCTGATAGCACAATCCTCTGTCCTATCAGCCATTCCTCACAGCTTCGTGTCACCAGAAAACTTGCTGAGGGTATGTGCTGCCCCACCATCCAGATTATTAATATAGATGTAAATCAGGACAGGACTCAATACTGGCCCTTGGGGTACACTGCTAGTTACTGTCCTCCAACTGTACTTTGCACCACTGGTCAGCGCTCACTAGGCCTGGGCATGCAGTCAGTTTTCAATCCACCTCACTGCTCATCCAGCCCACACTTCATCAGCTTCTTTTCATTTTTTGTCAGATTGTTATGGGAGACAGTATCAAAAACCTTATTGAAGTCAAGGTAGACAGCATCCAGAGCTCTCCCCTCACATACCAAGTTTAAATTAACTCTAAGTGGCTACTGTTATTAACTAGAGTTTTGCCATTACTCTTGTAGTTTCCTGAGTTGGAACATAAGATTAGGATTGGAAGACCATATGATTCATGCTGATGAAATGCATGTCTGTCTGTTGGAAGAACTGCTGAAGATGTTTCAGCAGTTCAATATGTAACTGTAACCAGCTATATGTAGTAGCTAGAAAGAAAAAAAAAGAAAAAAAAAGAAAAAAAAGAAACCAAAAACCCCAAACCTGTAAAAAAGTTTTCACAAAGGATTACCCTTTACAGAACTTTCTTTACTGAAAGCTGTTTTCATTTTTTTTTCTGTCAATTTAAAAATTCAGCATGAGGTACAACTGAATGAATTCCTCAGTTTAAAAACTAGGTCTGTAGCAAGAGGTTCCAAATAGCTGATATTTTCAGTGTCCAGTAAAGAATAGTATTAATTAAAAAAAGAAAGAAAAAAAATCAGGTAAAATGGAATATTCCATAATAAAATAACTACATTTTATTAGTAACATCTGTATTAGGCAGGACAAGAAGTTATTTTCTCTTTTGCCCAATAACTTAATGCCTGGAAGGTACTCCTAAGAATCACAGAATCACAGAAGAAGCCTAGGAAAGTGAACTTTCAGGATAGAAAATACTATTTAATAAAACAGTAGGTGTTTTTCCTGGAGATATCTCTAGCTTTTTGTGCTAGTTCTGGCTGGGTTAGAGTTAATTTTCTTCACAGTAGCTTGTATTTGGCTATGTTTTGGGTTTATGATGGAAACAGTGTTGATAACAAAGGGATGTTTCCATTATTGCTGAGCAGTGTTTGCACACTCAAGGCCTTTTCTGCTCCTCACCCCACCCTGCCAGAGAGTAGGCTGGGAGTGCACAAGGAGCTGGAAGCAGACACAGCTGGGACACCTGACCCAGCTGGCCAGTGGAATATTCCGTATCAATATGGCATCATGCTCATCATGCATGTGTGTGTGTCTTTTGCTTTACCCATTAAACTGTTGTTCTCTCGGCCTATGAGTTTTCTCACTTTTACTCTTCCAACTCTTTTTCCTATTCCACTATGGGTGAGTGAGCAAGTGGGTGTGTGGTGCTTAGCTGCCTACAGGGGATAAACCATCACAGACCTTTTCTCTGGATGAGTCAGAGTAGCTTGAGAGAGGACGCCTGTAACACTGGAGAGGAGCTGGGGGAGATCAGCATCCAGAAGCCTCACCACAGAGTGACAAGAGCCACTGAGGACGGAGCCTCAAGTCCTCGACAGGACTTGCCCAAGAGCTCAGCTACCGCGAGGAGGTGACTCACTGTGGGCGGAGACAGGAGGAGTGGCACCAACTGTGAGTGGCTAAAAATCTACCCAGGGAGCGCAGCGATCAGGAACGCGGTGACCAGAGCGGGCAAACAGAGCAGGTAGAGGCAGTTTGTGCAGCAGTTCATGCGGGCAGGCGAGCGGGATGGTGAGCACTCGCCGTACGACCAGGGTCCGGTCTGGGAGCTCTGCCCTGGCCACCCTGGTGGTGGCCAGCGTAGGCACCCAGACAGAGCCGGTAGGAGGGGAGGCTGCGGTGCAGAGCTTGGAGTGTAGAGAGTGCCTGCACTGGTCTGGTGAGGAAAGGGGCAGAATGGGCAGGGCTGCGCTCGCTGCTCCCTGATGGAGGTTCTCTTCCAGCAGGTGGCTGAGCTACGGGATGCTGTCAGTAAGCTGCAAGATGTCAGGAAAGCTGAGAGGAAGCAGGACTGCTTGCTCCAGGCCCAAACAGCACAGTGGCCTCAAGCTTCCCCTCTAACTCATGGAGGAAAGAAGGAGGCTGTTGATCAGGGAAGCTGGGAATTAGTAACAAAAAAAAAAAAAAAAAAAAAAACAAAAGGAGGAAGAGAGCAATTAAAAGCAAGGGGCTTCCTTCTAAATCTGTTGTACCCACCCAGAACCGCTTTGCTGTCCTGCAGGGGACTGATGAGGAAATGCACTTGCATCAGAAAGTCAACTGGTGCACTGGTACAGAAGATCTCTACTGGTGCCGCCAGGAAAAAGTGGCAGGTTGTAGTAGTAGGGGACTCTGCCTTGAAAGGGACAGAAGCACTCATCTGTCGGCCTGACCCGGTCGCAAGGGAGGTGTGTTGCCTACCTGGGGCATGGATCAGGGATGTTGCGGAGAGGCTGCCTGCTCTAGTATGTCCCACAGACTATTACCCGCTTCTAGTGATACATGTGGGTGCTAGGGATATAGATAGTAGTAGCCTGAGGAGTATAAAGGACTACAGAGCTCTGGGAGAGGTGGTCAGGGGTTCTGGAGCTCAGATAGTCTTTTCAACAATTCTCCAAGACACAGGGGAGGACCTTCCAAAGGCAAGGAAGATTGGACAGGTTAATAAATGGTTAAAAGGGTGGTATCACAGTCAAGGGTTTGGGTGTCTTGGACATGGGGCCCACATTTGTAGGCCAGGCCTACTGGGGTCTGGTGGAACTGCTCTGATAAAGAACAGGAAGAGTGGCTTTGCTGGGAGGCTTGCCAGACTTGTCAAGGATACTTTAAACTAGTTGTGCTGGGGGAGGGGAGCATCATTCCACCCCAACACACCCAGTCAGTTGCCAGCACCTATAATAAATACTCTGAGCAATGTAGTAATATTCTAGCCGCTCCAGCCACTGAGCTGGCTTCATTTGGAGCTCGGATCAGATGCCTCTATACAAATGCCCGTAGCATGGGGAATAAACAAGAGGAATTAGAGATGTGGGCACATCTACGGGGCTATGGTATAATAGGCATCACAGAAACATGGTGGGATGGCTCCTTTGACTGGAGTGTTGGAATGGAAGGTTACAGGCTTTTTAGAAAAGACAGGCCTGGTAGGAGGGGAGGGGGAGTTGCCCTTTATGTTAGGGATAGGCTGGAGAGCATGGAAGTCTGTCTGGGGACAGGTGATCAGTTAACAGAAAGTTTGTGGGTCAGGGTTAATGGGAAATCGGTGATGGGACACATTATTGTGGGGATATGTTACAGACCGCCTGATCAAGAGGAACCTGTGGATGAAGAACTCTACAGACAAATAGGAAAAGCCTCACGCTCACAGGCCCTTGTTCTCATGGGGGACTTCAACCACCCTGACATCTCTTAGAGCGACAGTACGGCCTGCGACAAGCAATCCAGGAGGTTTCTCGATTGTGTGGAAGACAACTTCCTTCTGCAAGCAATAAAGGAGCCGATGAGGAGAGGTGCCCTGCTTGACCTCGTGCTCACCAACAGGGAAGGGCTCGCTGGAAATGTGACTCTCCAGGGAAGTCTTGGATGCAGTGATCACGAGATGGTTGAATTCGAGGTCTTCAAGACAGTGAGAAGAGCATACAGTAAGCTCACTGCCCTGGACTTCAAGAGAGCAGACTTTGGCCTCTTCAGGAACCTGCTTAGCAAGGTTCCATGGGATATAGCCCTTGAGGGCAAGGGGGCCTACGACTGTTGGTTAATATTCAAGGATCACCTGCTCCAAGCTCAGGAGTGTTGCGTCCCGACTAGACGGAAGTGCAGCAGGAGGGTCAGGAGACCTCCTTGGATGGATAAGGAGCTGCTGAGAAAAATTCACAGGAGAAAAGAGGCTTGTAAAAGGTGGAAGCAAGGACAGGTGGCCTGGGATGAATAAAGGGATGTTGTCCAGGAAGTTAGGGACCAAGTTAGGAAAGCTAAGGCCCAATTGGAGATAAACTTGGCTAGGGATGTTAAAGATAACAGGAAGGGATTTTTTAGGTATGTAGTGGCTAAAAAAAAAGACTAAGGACAATGTAGGTCCCCTTCAGAAACTTTCGGGAGAACTGGCTACACAGGACTTGGAGAAGGCTGAGGTTCTGAATGGCTTCTTTGCCTTGGCCTTCACTGGCAAAGGCTCTGACGGCAGCACCCGAGTCTTGGAAGGCGGACGCAGGGACTGTGAAAACCTAAACCTTGGGCCCACTGTATGAGAGGATCTGGTTCGAGACCATCCTAAGAACCTGAACATACACAAGTCCATGTGACCTGATGAAATCCATCTGCGGTCCTGAAGGAGCTGGCGAATGAAGTTGCAAAGCCACTGGCCATCATATTTGAAAAATCATGGCAGTCAGGTGAAGTTCCTGATGACTGGAAAAAGGGAAATATAACCCCCATTTTCAAGAAGGGAAAAATGGATGACCCAGGGAATTACAGACCAGTCAGTCTCACCTCTGTGCCTGGCAAAACCTGGGAGCAGATTCTCTTGGAAGGCATGCTAGGGCACATGAAAAACAACAAGGTGCTTGGTGACAGCCAGCATGGCTTTACTAGGGGAAAATCCTGCCTGACCAATTTGGTGGCCTTCTATGATGGGGCTACAAAAGTGATGGACAGGGGTGGAGCAGTTGACGTCATCTACCTGGACTTGTTCAAAGCATTTGACACTGTCCCACATGACATCCTTGTCTCTAAATTGGAGTGTCATCAATTTGATAGGTGGACCACTCGGTGGATAAAGAACTGGCTGGATGGTCGCACTCAAAGAGTTGTGGTCAAAGGTTCAATGTCCGGCTGGAGACCAGTAACGAGTGGTGTCCCTCAGGGATCGGTGTTGGGACCGGTCTTGTTTAATATTTTTGTTGCTGACATGGACAATGGCATTGAGTGTGCCCTCAGCAAGTTTGTCGATGACACCAAGCTGTGTGGTTCCGTTGACAAGCTGGAGGGAAGGAATGCCACCCAGAGGGACCTTGACACACTTGAGAGGTGGGCTGATGCCAACCTCATGAAGTTTAACCATGACAAGTGCAAGGTCCTACACATGGGTCGGAGCAATCCCAGGCACAGCTACAGGTTGGGCAAAAAGGAAACTCATGGTAGTCCTGCGGAGAAGGACTTGGGAGTGTTAGTCAATGAGAAAATGAACATGAGCCAGCAGTGTGCACTCACAGCCCAGAAAGCCAACTGTATCCTGGGCTTCATCAAAAGGAGCGTGACCAGCAGGTCGAAGGAGGTGATCCTGCCCCTCTACTGGTCTCGTGAGACTTCACTTGGAGTATTGTGTGCAGTTCTGGTGTCCTCAACATAGAAAGGACATGGTACTGTTAGAACAAGTCCAGAGGAGGGCCACGAGGATGATCAGGGGACTGGAACACCTCCTGTGCAAAGACAGGCTGAGAAAGTTGGGGCTGTTCAGCCTGGAGAAGAGAAGGCTGCATGGAGACCTCATAGCAGCCTTCCAGTATCTGAAGGGGGCCTACAGGGATGCTGGGGAGGGACTCTTCATTAGGGACTGTAGTGACAGGACAAGGGGTAACGGGTTGAAACTTAAACAGCAGAGGTTTAGACTGGATCTAAGGAAGAAATTCTTTACTGTAAGGGTGGTGAGGTACTGGAATGGGTTGCCCAGGGAGGTAGTGAATGCTCCATCCCTGGCAATGTTCAAGGCCAGGTTGGATGAAGCCTTGGGTGATATGGTTTAGTGTGGGGTGTTCCTGCCCATGGCAAGGGGGCTGGAACTAGATGATCTTGAGGTCCTTTCCAATCCTAACTATTCTGATTCTATGATTCTATGATATTTATGCTATATGATCAGGATGATCCTCCAATTGTTTTAAAGATAACTTTTCTGATTTGCCCACTACTTAGTCTCCTCTGCCAATGAAGAGTTAAAAAGGAAGCTTAGAAGTTATTTAAAGGAAAGAACAAGATTAATTTTACAGCACTCTGAACAGTCTTGTGTGCATGGTAAGAGGGAGATCTTTGTTCATATTTGATCTTGCTATCTGGAACCAGGGACTTTTGCAACTCACTTGGTCAGGACTTTGGGCATTAAGTTAGAAAGATGCTTCATCCACTTTTGTCTCTATGCTGTTCACAGGATGTCTTAAAATACTTAAAAAGAATATATATGTATTTCTTGAACGTTATGTCTTCCAGGCACATCAGCAAAGCGCCCACACTTCATTTTGCTTGCTGCATTTCTGTAGCTAGTATGCTGCTTCCCCTGATTTCACTCAACGTACTGAAAATCTTAGGAAAAAAATAAGGAAATAGACACCTTTCTGTTGGGATGGAAATTTCCTTCTCTTAATTTTGTGCCCTCTTTTCATCTCTCACCGATACTCTGTAGCAGAAGGTTGAGATTTATTTTATGATGAATTGCAAGAGTACATTATAAATTGCATCGAAAAATTCTGATGTGTCTTTAAAGAGCCAGCTGAACTGTTTCCTTTTCTCTAAAAAACATTTACTGTATGTGTCAGTGAGGTGGTGAAGTAGAAGTTTTGAACGGATTTTTCTGTTCTTAGATATTTTTCCATATCAACTCCTAAATTTCCTTTTGTAACTATGTTATTCTTTCTAAACTTGTATAACTTTTGTTAGCCATCAATGCAGCAGTCATCTTCCCAATGTTTCAGTTATGCCTTTATACAATGTCCAGAACTCCTAAACCTCTATAACCTTAGGTTGCTATTACTTTGGGAATGAAAGGTGGAAAATCAGTGCATGAGTAATACAGTTAATAATTTTTCCAGTTTTAGCCAGCACATTAAGGGCAGACTTTGCAAATCCTACAAAAAACATGCAGCAATTTCTGGATTGCTTTATTCAATAAAAAATAATGTATTGTAGATGAAACAGTTTATGGCTATTTATGGAATAAAATACTACTCTGCTGGAGCAAGGATGGAAGAAACTGATTTAAAAATATGACTTATATGCTTGTCTAAGCATAATGTTGTGTGAAACAGAGGTTTTCACAACACTCCTGTATCTGACCTTTCAATAAAATATTCTTTGAATTAGGCCAAACATTTACTGAAACAAGGACTTGCAAGAATTACTCTGTTTGCAGCAGAGATGCAAATTACTCTCCTGGGGAAATGTGCAAAAAATAATTAAGAGATTGGCAGGGTTTTATTCTGATTTTTTTTTTTCCTTACCTAAACTTATGGAGATTCCTTAGAAACTTCCAGAAATAAACACTTGGCCTATGTCTTGCAAACAATGATTGTCCCATTTAGGAAAGTCTATACATATGAATAATATGAGGTGTCATAGTATATATTTCAAATTATCTCTGCCTGTTCCTCAGTCTGCAAAGCCTTAGCATCATCAAGACCTCCAAGGGAAGGAAATAAATAATTTCACAAGATCAACCAATTTACTATTAGCAGAGAAGGCAGTGCATGTGCAGGTGATTACTGCTCCCTCTGACAGGTTGCTCTAGTTTTGCCTGATATCTGGTCATATCTGCAGTGCCACTAGTTGTTGCAGCACTTAAGAAGTGGTTTCATCACGTATATTTGCTTTGCGCAGTGCAAATGTCTCCCTGTGAACAGATCTATATGCACAGCTCTCAGACATACTACATGTGCTGCTTTAGGTTTTTCCTGTTTATTCTGAGTCATCCTGCAGCTATTAACAGAACAAAATCTAGCCGATGACCTTTTCTTCAAGATTAAGGAGCACAATTTACATATTTAGCATAGTTAATAATATTATGTTCTTCAGTTTAGATTTATCTTCTATAGCTTTTGTTTTGTATTGGAAAGCATTTTTTACCTTAGAATATTTTCATTCAGCCATAGCAAAAGAAAAAACAACTGGAAGCTGCTGACTGCATTTTCTTCTGAACTTGTATTTAACATTTTGTTAAATGTTCTGGAATGTACAATTGAGGGTCTTGTCTGACTCAATTCTTCTAATTCCAGAAACAGAAGGAGCGTGGAAGATATGTGTCACTTGAATGTTACCAACTACAGTATTGTAATATTATTTATTTTCTGAGATTTTGCATATCCATTTTTACACAGCTAAAATCAGCATGAAAGTATTGACACTCTTCTGGAAATCCATTATAAGATTATTTCTGATCAAGCCAAGTGATGAGGTGTCCCAGTATAGAAACTGTCAGGATACCATGGTGATTATCTTTATAAAAATCTATACCCTGTCAAATTTCAGTGATAAAGAGCAAACACATTTCAATATATTTTCTGAAAATTCATTAGTAGAAAAAAGACTGCAGCATATGAGTACTGTGTTATTCTTCATGTCTGAACTTACTCTACCGTGTCAGCTGTTTTGAATGTCACTGCAGTTTAAATGTAGAGATCAAGAGCTGAACAGAAACTCCAACAAGCCTAAACTAATTTCTGAAAGGTTTATAATGTAGTGCTGGGGATTAAGGACAACTTTTTTCCATGTGTCTGATTTGTCCTTTCATCAGGGCTCATTACTATGAAGCTCAATGAACTGCTTGAACCAATATGAAGCGTGACAGCTGCAAGAAAGCCCTAGACTTTAAGCCAAGCTCCCTACTATCAGAGAGCCATCATGATCAGGGTCATCTCAAAATTAGATATCAGTTCCTCTGTCACCGTGACACCAGCCAGAAGCTTGTTCCAGAAGCTCACTACTCTCTCATCAGAAACCTTCCTCTAATGTTTAACCTGAATTTATTTCTGTCCAGTTTATGTTTTTTCTTGTGTTGGTCTATCTTGCAGTTAAAGTACTTCTGCCTCCCCACTGATTCTCTTTTCTTCTGACACCATCCTACCTCATCTTCCTACACCATCCCTTCATTATGTAAAATTATCAGTCATAACTCCTCTCCACATTCTAGCCTTCATGTTGGTAGAATGAGCAAGTCATTCTCTCTCAGTACTGTCTATAAAGTCAACCTTTCTCATTTCCCTGTTCATGCCATGAAACTTTCTCTGCTGCTTTGTAATTTTATCTCCTTTTCTGAGTGAGAACAGCTAGAATTTTATGGAGTTTCCAGATGAAATCTCATGAGTACATTATACAATGGCATTAATATTTCCTGAGTCTCTGCAAATACTTTTTCTGATACACTCTACTGCTATCCACATTTTTTTCTTTAATATTATATCTCTTGGGTGAGAGAGATTGTAACATCTGTCTTTTACCTTCATTTGTGTTACATCCAGTTCAGTAGGTACTAGGAACTTAAGTCCTATTCTAAAGTTTAATAACAAGTTTTTATTAGTAGTATTGATAAAATGCATCTATCTTTATTTGAGAATATTGAAGCAATGCCTTATTAATCCTTGGGTACCTCATTTCTCCCTGTATGTTCAGTTCCTTTGCTTGTCATTCATACGAAGTTTGCATGTGTTCATTTTAGCAGCCGTACTTCTGTTCTGTGGCCACATTTTAGGAAAGGCAAAATGGATTACAAATCTTCTTGTATTTGCAAACCTTTCTGCAATATAGTTGTAAGATTCAGTCTACACGTGATGAAGTGTATAGATTTTTTACTAGAACTAAATAAACAGTGGTCAGCATTACAGTAAATTCTAAATAGAACCTTAGAATCATAGAATTGCTCAGGTTGGAAAAGACCCTTAAGATCATAGAGTCCAACTGTTAACCAAGCACTGCCAAGTCCACCACTGAAGTACCAAGTTCATCATTTTCCAAAGGACCACATCTACACATCTTTTAAATGCCTTCAGGGATGGTGACTTCACCACTTCCCTGGGCAGCCTGTTCCAAAGATTGACAACTCTTACAGTGAAAAACTTTTTCGCAATATCCAATCTAAACCTCCCCTGGTGCAACTTGAGGCCATTCCTTTTCATTCTATCACTTGTTACTTGGGAGAAGGGACTTGACTCCCACTTTGCTACAATCTCCTTTTACATAGTTGTAGAGAGTGATTAGATCTCATCCAAGCCTTGTTTTCTTCAGATTAATTTACTCCAGTTTCTTCACCTGCTTCTTACAGACCCTTCACCAGCTTCATTGCACTTTTTGGACATGCTTCAGCACTTCAATGTATTTCTAGTCATGAGGGTCCCAGAACTGAACACAGTATTCAGGGTGCAGCTTCACCAGTGCCAAGTACAGGGGGGCAACCCCTCCTCTAGTCCTGTTGGCCACACCATTACTGATGCAAGCCAGCATGCTATTTGCCTTAATAAAAGTACTGTTTATAATGGACTCTGTGAAGTTTCTCTTTAGATAATATATTTATAATACCCAATGTAATTTCATTTAGTCAGCGACTTAGAATGGAAAATGTGTATGTTGTATATATGTTGTTACAGACTATATAGACTGCAGCATTATACAAAGAAGAAAACAGCTAGAGAGGGAAGCAAGTAAAAATCTTACTAGACTCCCTGGTAGAATAAAATAGTCCTCTACCGTATATAAATTGTGCTTTTAGTACTTTAAATTCAAGAAATTGCAAGACTGACGCATATAACTGCACACATTTCATTTTATACATACCTTAGCACTATCATTTAATGTTTATAGGATGTATACTGTATTTATTTCTTTACTTTATGTGTATTATTTAGAAAGATTACGTTTACCTAACTTGAAAACTTGGTGAGGTACCAGAAAAGGTTGCCCAGAGAATTTGTGGATGCCACATTCCTGGAATTGTTCAAGATCAGGCTGGACAGGGCTCTGAACAGTCTGGTTGAGTGGAAGGTGTCCTGGCTCATAGCAGGGGGGGTGGAACTGAAAGATCTTTAAGGTGTCTTCCAACCTAAACCAGTCTGTGATTGTATGATTCTATGACATTTGAATCATCATTGTTTCTACAGCCCTGCACTACACTAACCCTAGCAGACCAGGGACCTCATTTTAAGGGAAGTGGGTGCAAGAAAGATCAGACTGGATGGTCCATCCGTTAATGCTGTTCTTACCATTTTAAGTCTGTAGAACTGAGAAACGCAGTATTCTTCTAAACAGATCACTGCACATGTGTTTTTGATGCCTTCTGCTAATGAACCATTATGCAGTAACCCTGAACGTCCAGGCAAGGAATTTACAACTATAAACATTTTTTTTTTTTAAAAGTTAGTGAGGCTTTTAGTACAAATATTGGTCAATTAATTTTTTCACACATAAGTTTCTTAGAAAAAAATGTGACTCAGTTTCTTTACAGTGTTAAAACACTTGAAAATTAAAAAAAAAAATAAATCTTATGGCCACAGATAAATGATTACTGTAGTGAGAATTTTTAATGAAACTGACATTTCATTTATTATTCATGTGTTGCTCTTTTGTCTTCAAACTAGATTAAAAGCAATCTCGAGGGAAATTCCTTTTTGTTTGATGTTGTGTAATGCATAGCACAGAACGATCTAAGAAGAATCACATAAATATCATAGGTTGTCATCTGGAGATGACAACTAGAGATAAGTTTGCAGAAAAGAATATTTTCTATTCATCTTTTGCCCTTTGCCAACTAGCATAGCAGTTCCGTTAAAAGCACGTCTTTAAGAAGTGTGTCATATGTCTTTAAAGAATTCTGTAATGGGAAAGAGAAAGAAAAATTACTAATTTAATTGTTAAATAACTGGAAAAAAGAAGATCCACATTCAACACAGAGACATAAACCAGTAATCTGGCATAAATGTGATAGTTTCATTCATTGCTGCAATGATCTGGGGTCACCATGTTGATGTTTTATTCATGTACTCACCTACAAAATTTAAAGCTGTAATTAAGTAGCATTCCACTGCATGTCAGACTGACCTTGAAAGAGAAATATAGACAAACAAACAATTGCACGGATTAGCTGAACAAGAATTATCAAAGCACAAGCCAAATCAAAATTTTATTTTGGTATATATCACTTGAATGCATTCTGTTAATCAGAGAAATAGTGGCCTGGGCTGCTATATATCCAGAGCAGAGTCTATTTGGAGAAATATTTGATCATATTTATTTGAATTGCCAGAATATAAAGAAGCTTTCTGCAGAGGATTCTAATTCAGGGAATTTTTACTTGAGTCTGTCTGGGTTTATGACAGGCTCCACTGTACTGTGTGGTGACTCCTGAACTTGATAGCAGAACCCACCTCAGGTTAAATGAACACCGGGTGACACTGCTCTGGATTTGTGGTATCACTGCATTTCATTCCACATTCCATTCTTGAATTTGTACCTAGCTAGAACAGAAGCAAAAAAAAAAAAAAAAAAGAAAGAAAATAAAAAAAATATCTCAGTAAGCACTGGAGTGGAATTCTTTCCCTATTCTGATCTTTGCAAGTTCTCTGGTATAACAATGTGTATTCGTATATGGAAAGTGAAGGCAAAGTTTCCTAGCATTGTGAAAAATATGTGATTTGGGCTGGCTGTCAGGTCAATTGGATTTGGGATGAAATAACAATGTGATCAATTCATCATATGTGAGGGAAGCTTCAATTTCTTTTCAAGTGCAATACCATCAGGACACATATGGCCTTGCATGAGCTCAGGGGCTTTACTTATTCTAGGTCTAACTATAAAATTACATCTAACTATAAAATTGCTAAAAACGCTCTCAATTTTTACATGCCCTGTTAGGAGACGGGAAAAAAATAAAGAAAAAAAAGATTATTTGGCAGAATATGTTATTCCATTTTCTGGCACTACAGCAAATTTCGCTGCAAGCTGTTTCTTCACTGTGCCTCATTTATAGAAAATACGTGTAACATTTTCCAGTGTTGCTAAATTACCCTGATAAGTCTTTGATTTATTTAGCAAATTCATAAACATCTCAAGTTGTATTATAAGTAAAAGGTTTTTAAGACTTCTGAATGCTAGTATTCTGCATGTAATTTAAGCATGTGAACTACTTCAAGTGGCCTCAAAAGCTGACCACCATAATATGCATTCCTGAAGTCAATTACAGAATATTGGTATCTCTATGCATTAGATCAGGCAGTTATTCAGAGAATGACAATTACATGACCTGCTGCCAAGAAAGCCTCTAACATATGTGCTGACAGACACTACTAACTGATGTAATATCTTGTAATACAGATTTTGACTGAAAATATTAAAAATTCGGAAAATATTTCTAAGAGGAGAAATGTTTAACTTTTCAAGTCAAGCGAGTGATACATGAAAAACTAATGCTAATAGCTGAAGAAAACTTTTTTGTCACAGTGCACATTAACTGAATCCATCAGAATTCAGCTCAGCCAACCAAAAAAGGAACCAAACAGAAACAGAGGTTAGATAACATAGCTGGCCAATTTTTTTTGGGTGTAGCAAACACAAGCCTTTCTACAAGGGAGGCTTTGTAAAAAAGTTCTGTACTGTATGAATGTACTGGAAAGATGAAAAATAATGAGAAATATGAATGTGTAGTATCTATGAACAGAGCTTTGAAATCTCTGAGTATTCCAAAAGGAAAGTACAGTTTGCTAATGCAGTTCATGTAATGCGTTAAGAGAAAATTTAAGTAGCAAAGTTAAAACTAATTCATAAAATTACATTGTGTTTCAGCAGTTCCATATGTAAGAATTAATGAGCAGAGAAATATTAAAGTATACAGGGAGAGATACAGTTTTGAAAATGCAAGTGTCTCCAGTCCTTCGTGACATTGGCACTTGAACTTTGTTGCTATTGAAATTACAGAAAATTATCTGGCTAAGAAACCCACAAAAAATGTTCTGTAATACCTACTAGGAGTTTTTCTATGCTGAGTATCATTATTATTGTATTCTGACCTCAGTACAGCTTGCACATATGTGAAGGTTCATCCAAGAAAGCACTTTGTGAAGGACTGGTTTTGTCTTAAATGCAATGTTATTTGGCTTTTTGAATTAAAAATTGAATGAATGGAGCAACCATTTAATAGGTAAATCACCAAAGAATGAAAGAATTATCAAAAACCCAAATCCACAATACTGACATCTGAATTAACAATTTAGGTTAGATATAAGGAAGAATTTTTTACTGTGAGGGTGGTGATGCACTGGAATGGGTTGCCCAAGGGTGTTGTGAATATTCCATCCCTGGCAGTGGAGGTTGGCAGTGGAGTTGGAGAGGCCAGCTTGGATGGAGTCTTGGGTGACATTGTTTAGTGTGTGGTGTTCCTGGGCATGGCAGGGGGGTTGGAACTAAATGATCTTAAGGTCCTTTCCAACCCTAACTATTCTATGATTCTATGATTCCATGATTCTATGATTCTATGATTATGCACAGTATCTGGTTAACTCTGAGCAGTCAACTCATTAAATGATTCAAAGGACAAGTTAGCTGTCAGGGAAAGAGCCAAGTGTAGGTTGTCAGACACCATAAAACAAGTGACTCAGAAGATTTCCAAATGGACTATAATGAGATGAAAGCATAGCAATTCAGACAACTAAGGTATAAACTATTTTTTTTGCATATTAAGGAAAATGTACAATGTTAAACTAAAATATCAATGTTTCTTGACAGTGATCAATCATCTTTGTTTCATTTCATAATCACTTGAGTATCAATCAGGGAGGAATTCACCACATAGGATCTCGGAGTTTTCCATATGGTCATCAAAGACTAAGGTAATGAAACTGAAGGAAGAAAAAGCAAACAAAAAAGCAGATGGGCTAAGGCACAGCAATAGCTGAAAAGGAATGGAGAAAAAAAAAAAGCGCCTACTCTTTCAGTGAAAAATGCAGGTACATTACAGGAAAAACCATCATCACTGTCTGTAATTAGACATATATTTAGCTAGGTTACCAGACACTTCCCATTATCTTTTGTCATTTGTGTTGAAATTTTAATCATTTGGGCTGCAATTTTTTTATCCCATGACAGTAGCTTTAAACCATATTGATTTGTATCTTCTTTAAATCTCAGGTAGCAACACTAGGTAGTCTTTTTAAATCAAAACAAGTGAGAAAAAAAACTACATTTGATTATGTTTAAAAAAATGTAACTACTGATTTTAAAAATTGCTGGAGTTTTGGAGCTAAGACTTGAAATCCATTACATTACATGGGGCATTATTTGGTTTATAATTATTCCAGGTAGTTTACCAGCATAAGAAACATTTAAGCCTAAAAGTGCTAAACTTCTCTTGAAAGTTCCTTTGGAGATGGATGGGTACAGATTTTTCTAACAATTGCAAAAGCTCCCTAAACATTAGTTTGTGCTCAGTAACAATTTCTTCCTCCTTCCATGATTTGTATACCTACAGGGATTTCTGCAGAAAAACCCTTGAAGCCATGGAGAGTGAAGCATGAAAGAGAACGTGACCCTGTTTCATACGGCACTCATGACTATGCTATAAAATGTAAAACAAAACATACCAACTTTCTCAGTTCTTTGGTAAAGGTGTTTTATCATCAGGAGGTCGTAGAGATTTCATTTAGTATGTTCAAAAATATGTGTCTGAAGAAGTGATGGGAGTGGACCAAAAAGGAGGAAGTCTTTTAGTGGCTCGTCTGGATAAAGGTTTATTTCTATGTCTGAAATTGGTTTTGATAAGAAACAGAGAGTGTATTGGAGGTTTCAGACTAGATGAGATACAAGTCTTTTCATGTACTTTTCAAGATGTGTGACACCTTAAAAGATTTTAAGGCTGTGTATTGATCATAACAGAGAAGAGAAAAGAGAAACTGAAACAGCAATATTTCCTTTTTGAAGAGGAACAGTAGGTGAAACTTGGAAAGGATTCTGAATAACAGAGGTATTAATCTCACAGAAAAGTCACACAAATTGACTTTATAATGAATTGAAGCAGGAGCTTTATCTTTTACCTGCATTAGGAGGAAGCAGAATAAAAGAATTCCAGCATCAATGAAGTCAGTGAGGTGAGCATGCCATGTGATCAAAAGCTTTCTGGATGTCCTTGAATATGTTGGAATTGCATGTTTCAGTTTTACTTGTAATTTCTTTAGTTCCAAACTCATAATCATTCCTGTCCAAATCTTTGTCTAAAACCTTCATAAATACACCAGGACTTTGCTGTGCTGCATAGACTAATACTATGGGACAAGATTGATGAGAAACCAGAGATCTGAAGATAAAGTACTGAAAGGAAACAGTAGATGAATATAGAAAGAAATAGTGTCATTCTGGAGATCACACCACTTCAAAGATAGGCTTATAAAGCTCAGAGTCTGGAAAAGTGTATGTTAACTGAAATATACTGAGCCATAGTCTGCAGAACTGAGTTTGAATGCTTGTGTCAGTAGCAGATGGGGCTCAGGAAGGAAAAGACTCTCTTTTGGAGCTGTTTAGAGACATCTTGGTCTGCATTCCTTGGATGCAGTACACTTGTTCTTCTATTTAACTTATTTGGTCAAGCAGATGAAAAAGAGGATCACTGAGATCTGCTTTCAAAAGCAAGTATTCAAAATGTGTGAAAACACAGTCATTTTAGCATAGACTTTTGGCAGTTTTGTTCTCCAGCCATGAAATGAAATTGACCCTACAATCTAAGCTCACAAGTATTCTGTGAAGGTAAATTTGTCAATGCCTTTGAAATACTACATGGTGAAAAGCATAGGAAGAAAATAATTGCTTGTAATACAAATTCTGAAATGTACTTGGTTAAAAAGGCCTATGTACACACATTGAACTGGAAGATCAAAGCAGCTGTTGAGATGATATTAATGAAGAAGGAGCTGTGAGAAGAACAAATGGGAAAAAAATCCATGTCAGGACTGCAGCAAAAGTAAGCACAAGGAGGTAGAATAAAAATATATATGCTGTATATATAGTTACAGTTAAATTCTCCATTCTGTAGAACATAAAGTACATATAAATACAACCTTTGGGTTTGGTTTTGTTTTTTTTTTTTGTTAAGATATAATTTGTGAAATCAAATGCTTATATGTTAACAAATACCAGAATTGCAGATATTAATGAAAATTGAATCTGAAGAGTGAATTTGCTCCCCAAAATACAATATGGAAAAACAGAAAATATTCCTGTAGCCTCCTTACCAGCTGATGATGATTTTGCAGGCCTGCACAATCTAGCAGTTAAAGAGGCTGTAGCCCTGCAGTAAAGTTAGCTGCTCTGATAAAATATGCTTCTAAGCCTTACTATTTCTTCTGTCATCTTCTGTAGGGTTTTATTGGTGGTAGTGGTTTTCTCATGTGGATATTCTCTAGTTTTTGATATTTTAGTCCCCAGTCCATTTCACAAAAAGAGGAAGGAACCAGAGAAACTAATAGCATGCATTTATTCAAAGAACCCCAGCTTGAGAAACCATATTAGCCTCTTGAAGTAAACAACAATAGGAGATGACAGGAATAAGGGAAGAGATAGAATTTTTGTGGACATGAAGAAGTCCTTTAATTCTGTGCTGTTTGTAAGGATCATACATGGGGTTACTAAATGCATTACCAAGGTTACAATAGTAACTGAATACAGACTGAGAAGGAGGAGAGGTAGATTTTACACATCTGAAGGACAATTATTTTTTATTGTAAATTTTATTCTATTTTTTTTCTTAAGTTTCATTCTTATTTGCCAAAAACCTTTGTTATATGGGAGGAGAACCGCCCCTTGGATTACAGAAGCAGCTTTTATTTACCTCATGACTTTCTGTTCCAATTTGGTGAAATTTCAGGAGTCTATCCAAATTAATGGAGGTTGTGAGGACAAAGCCATACCACATATACATCACTGCGATATAGCAAAGAAAAGCTAAAGTGAAAGATGACAAGATATAGGGAATGGGTGTGAGCTTCCCCCAAGAGCACAAGGATTGATCAAATGATGCATATCTCTCTCCACCAGAAAGAAATGACAAAATCCTGCCAAAGATAGGATAGATCCAGCAGGTACATTACTGCTTCATTACAATTTCTTCAGGCTCAGAACTTTACACATTCTCTCCAAAAAGGAATGCAGAAATTAAGGTTGGGCAGAAAGTGCTGTAGTGAAAAGTGGGACTTTTCTTACAAGTCCTTTGACTGGTAACTTTACATCTTTGGTTTGTATGCTTGGTATTTATTCATTGTTCGGTGTTGCATAAATTCACAACTTAATACTCCTTTAAAGAAAGTCATGTGAGCAGCTGTGACATATATATATATATATGGGCATGTTTCCAAATGAAAGCAGAGGAAGGATGTCGTACACAATGCTTGTCACCATATTGCAGGAAATTAGAAAATATCAGAAGTGACGCAGAAGATGTCAGGTAGAATAATAAAGTTTATGGGCTACAGTGCTATGGGAAACTATCAGAACCTGGTATTAACTTGAAAAGAAGCAATTAAGAAGGGATAGATTATAGACATATATAATTATTAGAGGATTAGAGGGAGCAGATACATAAATTTCCTCAGGTGAAAGCTTCAGCAAGAAGAGAGCTTGAATTATAATGAAAGAGGGGCAGATATCTCATTAAAGGTAATTATTATGTAAAAGGGGCAAAATAGAAGTACTTTTGAGTCATTCTGGATTTAAAATACACTATGTAGAAATCTGGATCCACCTCAGACAGCTATATTGGACTTACCTAGCAAGGTTTTGATGATGGAGGGCTGCAGGTATAGCCTCCATGAGAAGATGCTAGGAGCTGCCCTGACGTCATACTCAGCCAGTTCTAGCTGGCTCCAACAGACTTACTGCTGCCCAAAGCTGAGCCCATCAGTGGCACTTGTGTTTCTGTGATAACATGTTTAAGAAAGGGCAAAATCTACTGTGCAACAGCTGTCAGAAAGAGGAGTGGGAAAAATGGGAAAGACTCTGCCTGCAGACCTGAAGGTTGGTGAAAAAGCAGGGGGAAAATGTGTTCCTGGTGCTGGAGCAGAGATTCATTCCCTGCAGTCCATGGAGAAGACCACTGTGAAGCAGATTGTCGCTCTGGAGCCTATATGTCACAGCAGACATCAATACCGCAAACCATGGAGGGTCCCACTGTGGACCACGTGGAGATATCTGAAGGAAGCTGTGTCCTGTGGAAAGTCCATGCAAGAGCAGATTTTCTGGCAGGAACTGTGGCCTGTGGAGGACTCACGCTGGAGAAGTCAGATCCTGAATAGAAAGGACCCATGCTGAAACAGTTCATGAAGAACTGTGTCCAGTAGAAGAAACACTGTGCTGTATCAGGGGAACAGTGTGAAAAGGAATGACTTGGCAGAGTGTCATGGCTTAAGCCCAGTCATGAACTCAGAACGGGGCAGACACTTGCTCACCCCCCTCCTTCCTCCCCAAGCTCCGGAAGGATGGGGAGAAGAATAGAAATAATGTAACTCCCACGGGCTGAGATAAGAACAGTCCAGTAACTAAAGTATAACACAAGCCACTACTGCTGCCACCAATAATAATAATGACGAGGGAAATAACAAGGGAAGAGAATACAACCGCTCAAACCCACTGACCAAGCCTGACCCGAGCAGTGATCTAGCCCTTCCGGGTAACTGCCCCAGTTTCTATACTGGGCATGATGTGCTGTGGTATGGAATACCTCTTTGACTAGTTTGGGTCAGGTGTCCTGTCTCTGTTTCCTCTTGGTTTCCCCTTCTCCCTGGCAGACCATGAAACTGAGAAAGTCCTTGGTCAGAGTAAACATTACTGAGGAACAACTAAAAACATTGGTGTTATCAGTGCTATTCTTAGGCTGAAAGCCAGAAGCCCAGCACTGCACCAGCTACTAAGAAGGTGAAAACTGACTGCTACTGCTGAACCTAGGACATGGGGCTATAGCGGATCTGGAAAACTTTAGAAAGTGAATATACAGATACTCTGTCTCTTGAAAGCAAACAAGTTCCAAATGAATTCATATAGTACTGTTAAGGAAATGATTGAAAATAACCATGGCTTAAGGAAGAGGGAGGTTAGAGGGAAGACATATTACCTTTCCATACTATTCCACTACAGCTGGAAATTCTTCTGTTGTTTGCCAGACACCAGTGAGTAGCTCTACCCATTTGCTGGAGAATGAAAAATCCTTGGTGAAAATTCAGAAGCAAGTGTGAGAAATGTTTAGAATAAATGGAATAATTGGTCTGTCACATCTATGAAAGATACCAGGGTGTTTGAATGCCTCATCACAAAGAGCGGTGTTTTATACAGACATACTGGATTTTACAAGTTTGCAGAAACGGAAGGACAGCAAATCATTGCCAAAACCTTTCTATAACATCTAAAGGGATAGCCTGGTGTTATTAGGACAGTAGAGAAAACATCTTAGACCCAGGTAGTCTTTCTGGTGTTTTGGGTGAAATGTACAGAAAGGGGCTAGCAAAAAAATAATGAAGAAATAATAGAGTCTTTAAATGTGAATTCATTCATGTTTCTTTTTTGATAGAAGCTTTTCGATGGAACACTTAATAGCTTTCTGATAAAGGAAACAGTACTTACAGGTTTATTGGTGAACATTCAGTCTGTGTTTCCTAAATTGTAGGCATATTATTCAAAATAACTTGAAGAGGGACAGAAAATGTGGTTTAAAATGTGAGAGACACATTTAGCCCTAAAATTTGATATGAATTCCCTAGCTTTTGAATGTTCATCATAGAATATGACATTTGAGAATGTAGAGCAGTCAGTCAGTCAGGAATAAAGATCAGAGATATGTGAGGGGAAAAATTCTCCATTGATGGCAAATTCTGTCACTATTAGTTCTCTCTCACTTCTTGTAAATATTCTCTGCAGAAGAAAAAGCTAGTCTTTGAAAATAGTATTTCCTACCATGCTTTGCTTTTAAGTCCTCTGAATGAGGTTGGTGAAGTTTATTATGTAAAAAAGAAGGAGGATATGATTTAATCCCATGGGGTTTTGATGTTGTTATTTTTTTTTTATTGGTTGGTTGGGATTGATTTTGTTGTTTTTTTGTGGGTTTTTTTGTTTCTGTTTTTTTTTTTTTTTTATTTTTTATTTAGAGGACATGGGAAACATGCAGAAAATCACTTATGATGTTGAAATATACGTTTTCTTTTGCAGGTGCAGAAGACCATAAAGTTACCTATCCTGTCTTCTGAACTGTGTAAGGACTGTCTGTTTCTATATATAATAACATATGGCAAGGGGGTTGGAACTAGATGATCTTAAGGTTCTTTCCAACCTTAACTATTTTATGATTCTATAATATTTTTTCATGATAGAAGACTTACAAATGGTTGTATATGTTCTTATAAAACTATAGGTTCTATTTTGCTTTGCAAGCAGCATTTTTCTTACTAGCTTACCTTCAGCCTTTTCAGTTTCGCTTTGCTGCCAGCTTGGACAGAAAGGTGCTGACAAAGAGCGAAGAATCCTTTGATAGTAACAGTCCCGGACCTGGAGGGTCTCCTGCTCAATACAGGTGTTCAACAAGTGAGTTTGCAGTCTTTCATCCTGTTTGAGACACTCAATGTGACTGAAAGACAGTACCTCACTGAAAAAAAGGAAATAGCAACTTTACATTGAGAGACTTTTCCAGAACACAACTGAAGCTGAGAAGCACAAGATTGAGCAATAGAATAAGGATGACAAAGGGTGGAATATTCCTGCAAGAATTTCCTTTTATAGAGATTTGCATTTATCTTACACTTTCTCATTGCTTTTTTTTTTTTCTCTTTGTGACAGGGTAAATGATAAATTTTAAGTGTTTAGATTTTGATGTCACACAGGAGAACAACTTTTGAGGCAGGCCGGGAAAGCTGACAATTGTTTTAATCTTTAGAATACGTCATTGTGGCATCCCAAAGATGGAGGATGTATTAGCCATAGAGTAAAACCTAGAATTTTTCACGGATGTCCAGAGTAAATGTCAGTGCATGCTTGTGCTGGTCCCAGTGAGCAAGAAAATGTAGGTCTGCAAACCTGGGTTCATTAGAGCACAGTGGCAAAAGCCCAGCAGGTGTGAGTGCATCCATCACATAGCAGCAGTAGTGCAAAACAAAGCAAGAGACATGGCAAGAGGCAGGTAAACATAGAAGCCCAGCTGTTTATGTCCCTAAAAGAGTTTGATGATAAAGCTGAAACATAACTGAATTTTGGATAGCTTTTTCATATCCAAAATACCATGGTCCCATCTATATGTATATTCAGTATCAAAACCAGAATAGGACAAGCAAAGCAAAGGGTTTGAGAAGCAGAATTCAACAGAAAATAGGCATCAGAGAAATGACAAATCATACGGACAATATAAAAATTTGAGATTCATAGACTTTTTAGGTGTGATGACTTTCACAGGATAATAAATATACCTGCAAGACAAAAAAAAATCTGCATCAAATTTTGTATGATACCTCTCTTATGACCTTAAGATTTGATGACTATTTGGGGGTTTGGATTGCTGCTGGAAGGGGTTTTTACATCCAGTACATGAAGCAGGTACACTTTTGCTTTCTTTTGATACACAGAAGACATGAAAATTTCCTGTTACTAGGCATGTTATTATTACACTGAGGTAACAGTGAAGCCTTTGTGTGTCGACAGTCTTCTATGAATTTAAGTCCCAATAAAGGTTTTAAATTTTAGTGTTTTTTTTTTTTTTTATAAAAAGTTAGGAATATGAGTCTGTAAGATAAAAAAAAATCTAGATGTTGTGAAAATGCAGTGAATGTTTAGTATATAACTTTAAAAGTCTTGTTCTCCCTTGAATTCCATATCAGTACTACCTGTTAGGCAAACAATATCAGAATACATGTCTTTAAAGTAATAAATGTTTTAAAAATATTTTTTTATTTTCCTCAAGTATTTGGCTACTCAAATCAGATGACTTTTGGAGAGCAGAATTCAACCACTCCCTATTAAATGTAGGAGTATTGCTTGGGCAATTTCTTCACTCAGCTCCACACATATGCAGCACTGCTGGCCTATGGCAAGTAGATTTTTAAACTTGTTCCCAGCGAGCTTGGTAGTAAACCTACTGTCAGTCTGAACTATGTTGCTGTCCGTGGTGCTAAAACCGTCGAAATGGAATCGCGTAGGTTGGAAGCGACCTTAAAGATAACCTAGTTCCAACCCCCTGCCATGGCCAGGGACACCTTCCACTGGACCACATTACTCAAAGACCCATCCAACCTGGCCTTGAACACTTCCAGGCATGGGGCATCAATAACTTCTCTGGGAAATTGGTTCCAGTGCCTCACCATCCCAAAAGAGAATATTTCTGTCTAAGAATCTAAATCTACACCCTTTCAGTTTAAAGCCATTCCCCCTTGCCTTACCCCTATATGCCCTTGTAAAAAGCCCCTCACCATTTTTCTTGTAGACACCCCTTGAAGACTACTCTAGTCTCCCTGGAGTCTTCTCCAGGCTGAAAACCCCAGCTGTCTCAACCTGTCTTCATAGGAAAGGTGCTCCAGCCCCCAGATCATCTTCATGGACCTTCTCTGGACTTCATCAAACAGATATACATCTTTTGTCTTACGTTGGGGCCCCAGAGCTGAACACAGGACTACAGGTGAGTTCTCATAAGAGCAGAGAAGAGGGGGAGAATCTCTTCCCCTCAACCTGCTTGCCATGCTCCTTTTGATCAACCCAGCATATGGCTGGCTTTCTGGGCTGCAAGCACACACTGTCAGCTCATGTTGAGCTTTTCATCAACCAAAACCCCCAATTCCTTCTCCTCAGGGCTGCTCTCAATCCGCTCTCCACCCAGCCTGAATTTGTGCTTGGGATTGCCCTGACCCACATGCAGGACCTTGCACTTGGCCTCGTTGCACATAATGGAGTTGCCATTGGCCCACCTCTCCAGCCTATCAGTGTCCCTCTGGATGGAATCCCTTTCCTCCAGTGTGTCAACCATACAATACAGCTTGATGACATTGGCAAACTTGCAGTGGGATGACTTAAAATATGTATATTTTATGTTTTGAAATATGTTTTGCTACAGAAGACAAGATTTTGGGTGCATTTGGAGAGTTTTACTTTTGCACTAATTCACTTTCTTCAGTAACTTTTTATGTTGTTGCCTGTTTGTTCGGTGCTTCATTGGTCTCACTCAGTTAAACAGTTCATTGTCTTCTCCATAAAACATTTTTGAGGTAAAAGGAACATTCTGTGAATGTTCCTCTGATGTAGGAAGATCCAAAATAAAACTACCTTTATACTGAGACTTCTAGTTCATGCACTGCTGCAAGGTTTTTGCTTGTTCCAATCTATACTTTTTTAATGTTACTTTCACTTATAACCTTCAGTAATAATCATAAAGGACACTTCAATTTAGACAGCAGAGTATTCTCAAGCAAGGATTACCTTCCCAGCTCTTAAAACATAACTTCCTCTGAAAAATCTGTGAAGATAAGGTATCCAGCATCCAGCAATGAAAAGAAATTTTAAATATAATGCTTGGGGCCTATACTTACTTGATTCTGATACTTCCTCTGATAGTGCTATGATTACGTCAAGGTACCTCATGTTTGTATAGAAGAGGCATGACTATAACTGAGTAGGCAAAGAACCTATAGATTCATTTTTTTTAGAATGGGAAGAAAAGGAATTTCTGGCTAGTGAAGCATGTAAGATTAAAGGAAAGTGTATGTCATCAGGAAAAGGACTCAGAAACCTGTTTCTCAGTAATTTCTCTGGAAATTATACCTGTATTTTGTGTGAATAATAGTAGCTGTCGTATTTTAGACTACTCAATGTGATCAAAGAGCAAATACCTATTCCATACTTTAAACAACATTTATTTGTTAATTATGTGTGCCTCAGACATTAATACCTAAAGGCAGAATATTATTTTTGTTTCATGCATTTAACTTTCACAGTAAAAATGACTAGTTTGCAACAGATGGTGCTGGTTTATCTGGATCTCAATAAGAAAGGTTCGTATACTTACATTATATATGCTATACATACAGCAATATACTGTCAAGACTGATAACTATTTACTAAAAGCTTAGAAAAGGCAACAGCGAGTTATAAAATCTTACACTTTGTTCTGACACTGGGGACCCTTAGATGATACATCATTGGATGGACCTCTGATCAGGGCATGGCACGCTCCATAGATCTCATCCATGGTGAAGTTCATCATTCTTAGTTTTGCTACTGTCCTTGTAGAATCTTGCTTACAGTACAGCATTGTCTGTTGATAGGAGCAATCAAACCTGGAATGCTGACTTAGCTTTAGAGAGTCCTTTGGACTGTATGGTATAATATTCTTATCTCATTAATAATGCTACAGTTCTTGAAAAGGTGCATCTAATATTTCAAGTGGGTAAGACAGTATTACATACATATTTTTTATTAAGTACATATTGACTACACACATATTGAATGATTTTGCATTGACTGTGTATGCATTGATTAATTAAACTGTTGATTAGCTATGCCTTGATTATGTAGCAGCCACCGAAGCATACAGCTGGATTAGTCATTATGTGTATCACTAACTCCTCATGTAGTAGTCTCTCAGGCTGACTACTGCAGTGCCAAATTTCTAATGCAGTCACATGCAGAAATTGCAGTGTTCAAATGGTACACCAATCTGAGCCAAATGAAACCTCTGTACCAACACAATATATTTTATAGTAGAAAAGACACTGAAAGGTACGTGCTTTTTCTCAGAACCCAGATGAAATATAATACAAAATGCTAAACTTCCTTCTAGAAGGAACTGTTAAATGAGCCCAGTAATGAAAAACTTTAGTTCAAAGAAACTAAGCAACTACAAAGTGATCAAACAGTCCTAGTCAAATCATGTAGCTGTCTTCTCAACAATTTCTTGTTTATTTAGCTCATCACAGAAGCTGCTTTCTGCCATGTACAACATCACATTGTTGAAAGTACTGATCTCTGTCTCCAGGCTAAATAAATAGAAGCATGGAGCAGAATGTCACTAGCAGAATAGATAGAATTAAGCTCTCTTTCAACATGGAATCAAGTCTCAGGACACTGCAGATGAAAGAATAATTGAAAAATAAAAAGGACACATTTTGGGACAAAAATGGCAGGGAATATTTCTCCTTTTTTCTCATTAAAAAAAATAAAAAATCAGATTTCAGAAATATTTCAGTGCAACAGACGGGTGAAAGCAAGATCTGTTAAGGATAATCATAACAGCAACATAGGATAGGCACGTTAGAAGAATTTGGAGGATACATTTGCCCTCAGACTTTTGAAGGTTCATTTACCTTTAGTGTTAGAAGTCCAAATAGATGCTCTGATTCTTTTACCTGCTTAGTTGAAAACCTTCATCATCACACTGTGAGCCACTTTGAGGTGATGCTCCCAGGCTCTTTTTGAGCCTCACATATGTTCACCGCAACAGTTACTGAACTGCTATTTGGACCAATCCTGCTGCTAACTCTGTCCCCAAACAGTGAGTTTTAAATAACTGTGCGATTTATATAAACTGTTTTTAAAGTTGAAATATTACAAATATTACCTTTAAGTAACAGATACAATACCTCTGAAAATGAAAGTTCAGTCTTTCAGCCATCATGAAAGACAGTTTTTCAAGGGACTGTGACAGCCACTACAGACAAGAATTTTAGCTATAGATGTTCTATGGCTGGACCTCATATGGGAGCAGAAAACCGTGCACAAAATTAGTCACAAAAATATTTTCCTTATGACATGTCTCACAAACGGATTTGTTGCATACAAAGCAACCTTGAATAAGAGAAACTCCTGATTATTCCTCACAGGTGGAATTTAGGAGTGAGAAAAGGTTATTATCTACACCAAGAATTGCATTTTATTAGAGTGCATAAATATCTTCTATTTACTACAGTTGAAATTCTCAGGAAAATGCAGTGACTCAAACTCAGAAATCCTGCTATGAAAAGGAAATGTTTTTGCTCTCATAGCAGTCTTTCCTTCTCTTTAGCAGCCTGGATATTGCTGGGTATTGTATTTTACTTTAATTTTCCTTGTCTTTTTGATTTGCTATATTGGAATAAAATAAAGCCACTCTGTGTTGTATGCATGTGCACACAAAGCTCGATGGATTGTTACAGCAGTCTATCTTTCATGCTGTATTTGCGTACTACTGCATCCATTATTCTGATCCTGCTGCATCCATTTTATGTTTACTAAATGAAGATTTTATTCCCCATTCATAATAATTCAATTCAGTTCAATTAATTTGTAACAGTGAGGGCTTGGTGTGTTTTGTATGCACTTACAACACTTTTGCATATTTTTTATTCTTAGAGATTATTTAATGCAGTGAGTAATGTTAGTTTTCAGATTCTTGTCATTGTAATAAAACAAGTCATATACAAAGGTGCTTGGAATGCATCCTTGCAGATAAGCCTAATAGTAGATCAAAAGCTAATGTCTAACACATCACGTGATGTGACATGATGGCTATGCTTCAAAGGCAAGTTAATGGTAACTGATTCCTTGTAGAATAGCACAAGAACCAGAGGCACACAGGCACAGATGAGCTGTGAGTGATGTTGGAAACCAAATATTTGTAGCCCCTTCAATCCAGTGTAGATTATAGTAAATAAATTTACTTAAACACAATATGAGGAACTTGTCTGTCCTCCCTGGAAGGATTATTTTCATTTTCAAGAGGAAAGCTTTAGTTTTATCTAAGGATTTTTCTCAAAAAAGTAAAATGACTGTAAAAGCTGTTAAAGCCAGTTTCATACTTCAGGAAAATAGGTGCTATGGCATCTGATAGGGGATACATCATAGAAAATTGCAGTAAGACTTATTCCATGAAGTTAAAAGTAGCACAGCACTTCCTAGTCTAATTGCACTTTATATATATATATATATATATATATATATATACTTATATATATAAGAAACCCCACTATGTATTTATAGATTTTACATAACGGTATTCCTCCCTCCCTCTTGATGTTTTATCGTTAAGCAATGCAGTCTTCTCTGTAGCAGAATTTCCTAGAAAAAAAGATTTAAAAATTCTAGGTTTTCAGTTATGAACTAAACAAAGGAAATCAACTTCCCCACTTGCTGCTGCTGGCTGAATGCAGAGAGAAAAGCAGTGTTAATTCAAAACAAATTCATGCGGTGAGGATCCATTCACAGCTATTCCTGTGTTCTGCTTGTTTTATATAAAACAGTAAAAACATCTGTCTGAAGCAACTTTTCTTTCCAGCAGGTACCTTTTGTAAGCCTTTGTAAGTATGGGAACATACTTGCCATTCAATGAATAAATATGTACTCTGACCTCCCCGGGGTCTTAGCTTCCAAAATACGTGGGGTGTATGTCAACTTTTCATATTAGTAAATCCTCACTAGCACATGTCAGACGTACTAATTAATCCTTTTTAAATGCCAGAAGTCTTTGCTTGTTAGCATGAAACTAGGACTATCCCATATAAGGAGGCTATGTTTCCACAATTTATTATCCATTTTTAAATAACTGTGTAAGCTCACATTTCCATATGAGGCAAGAGCTCACAGGTGCTGATTTATAAATACTGTGACATTCAGAATGAAAGGTAAGAATAATACCACTGCCCCAGATGACAATACTTCTTTGAGGCTCAGTGCAATTATTTTCTGGATCAATGGCCCCATTAACACCAGAGACAAAGTGAAGCTGAGTGTTATGATTGGTTTTAACTGTTGGGCTTATCCATAATAATTGTGACAAAATGAGATATCTTTGAGTTTTCACGTGATCCCCCAAAGCATTATTAATGTTTCTTAGATGCAAAATGCATCACAGTTGAAATAGATAACATTATCATACATACGTCTTTCAAATTTCAGCTATGACCTTGGAAGTACAAAATTATGGAAGTGTGTATCATCATGGAAATAATGCATTATTAATATAGTAATTTTGCCCCACAAGGTTTTGTTCCTGCTTTTTAAGATCATGAAAGAAACTTTGCTTATTGCCTGCAAAGATGAGATTTCACTTTGTGTCTATATTTTAAATGACAACAAAAGTTTCGGTAAAACCTTTCAAGAATATCTCTTTAGTGAAATGTCCCTTTGGGTATAGCCTTTTCCCACACCCTCCAGAAAGAGTGGTTGAGAACAGACTGCTGTTACATCACACTGTAGTTTTCTGTTCTTTCTGAACGTGGACACAGCCCCCATTTTCATGTGCAGTTCTACTGATGCACGTGCAAAATTACATTTTTTTTTTCATTTTATTTGCTAACTCCATTTTTCTAGTGGCATCTTAAGATGTTTCATATGTAGATATCAGTTGTACACGAACACCTCAGATCTTCAAAGTGAAGACCTTATTTCACAATGTTCCAATGATAAAATGCAGAATTACATAGATTTTGGCAGAAGGAGAAATAAGAAATACCTGTCAAAGCAAGAGCAAGAACTTAATTCTCACTAATCTGGATTTAACATCATGACCTCAGGATTTTCACTGAAGCTGCAGGTGAACCACTGCAGAAGCTTTTTAGTCCTAGGGACTGTCTAAATGTGCTCACATACAAGATAACTTTGCCATTGGAGCTCTGTCAAACTGTAATAAAGACCATTTTCAGGCAGTTTTGCATCTCTTTTGTATCTCTGTCTACATTACTCCAGGCTGATCATATCATTATCCATTCAAGACATTGTTCTTTTCAGCAATGGGAAGCCATGTCCAGTGTTTCCTCATACACCCATGCATAGCCATTGAGACACTAATAAAAGGAAGGGAAGAACTGAGCTGGGCCTAGGTGTGCTGCTGGTCCCCTTACTTCAGACTGCATCAGGCTGATGTTGTACCAAGAAGGCAAAAACAGAAACCCAAAAGATGGACCTCTGCTGCTTCCCCTTGTGGTATTGCCACTGTTTTTGCACAGCATTTGGCTGAGACCAATAACGCAAAGTAGAGAGGTGAGATAGTGAAAGGAAAAAATTCACAGGAGAAACAAGAAAGCAAGAAAGATGAGCTGACACCCTCCAACACTTTTTTTTCAATTTATTTTTAACTTCTTTTTTTTAAGTGGAAATGGTAGCAGGCACAGCAATCATTCTAAAAATATCTTGCTTTCAATTATTCTGATGGACATTAAACCCGTAAAGTCTGTGATTGTCTAGAAATCTCCCTGTGAATGTTGATAAAAAACTAAGCATTTCTGCTGAAAAAAAAAAAATTAAAAAAAAAAAATAAAAGGTGATGATCTCAAAGGTCTTTTCCATCCTGGCTGATTCTGTGATTCTGTGTTCATAGCACATAAAGGATTGGTTTACACCTTGGCCTAATCTATCTAGCCCTTATAAAATTGTGACATCTCAACCCAATAGTTTGTATACCAAAGACCTAAAGGCAGCCAAGTAGTTTCCTATTCTTAACTTTTCCTCTCCTTTTGTGATATTCCACATATATATGCAACAGCTCTTCCTATACACACATATATACCCCACAGTAGTTTCTACCACATTCTGCCTACATATTCACTTAAAATATACATACATTTTAATATCAGTAGAGTAACAGAATAGGAGAAAGAAAGGCAAAATTTAACCTATTGACTGACAAAGAAAATGACACCCTTTCTGATCTGTTTGGATATGCCGAATTTAAAGAACTAAAGATCTCTGAATGCAAGCTGGGAAAATAGAAAAGTGTAGTTCCATGCCAGAAGGAGATAAGGAAGACTGTGAAATGTTAGACAAGAAAGAATCATAGAATCATAGAATAGTTAGAAATAAAAGAAATAAAATTTAGGAAGGAGTAGGTCATTCTTATTTCACAAAGAAATGGCTGTTATTAATTTTCTGCAGCTTACACTTCCTTCCTTCTTTGAACAGTATTCATCTCTCCAGGTTACTGTTGTACAACAGTAAATTCTTATGGTTTGCTTTTCTATTAGGTCACACAGTGCCAGATAGCTTTATGGCATGTCCAAATAATTCTGCACCTCACTGAAAAAAAAAAGTTTGTAGCAGCTATTTATGTATGTGGCCCTCAAGACTAACATAGCAAAACCCGAAGCACTTTTTTCTCATTATATATGTGCTTTCTCAGGTGTGAGTGGTGGATGGTGTAAATTTTTAAACAGTGGTACTCTTAGCAGTTATGCAAACTTCTGTAAATACAGCTTGTCTCAGAGGAGTGCAATATTTGAACAGTATTCTCTATTTGAACAGCACAAAATATCTGTTATTAATATGTTGTCCTTATTAGTGTTCCATACCAACTCATACCTTCCACAACAAACCAAGAAGCAAGCCTAGCATCAACTGCCTATGACACTGTCGAAGATCCCTAGGGATGGAGTTATCTCTAAAATGAAATTATCTAGGCAGTCTTTGGCTTCTCCTCCCTGCTCCTCCCCTCATCCTCCACCCAACAAGTCTATGAAGGAGAGGAAACAGTATAAGAAGCTGAGCAAGAGTGAATGAATTGAAATCAACTGTATGAACACTATTACGGGATGGAAACGAACAAGCATTTTTAGTACTTCAGTGCTTTAGGGATTCAAAGTCCTGTTGAATCCATTCCTGAGCTGGTCCCTCACTACTTTAGTAGTCGTGAATGAGGCACAACTTGGTCTGAACATTTCACATGTGAAAAGCACCTTGAAAATACTGTATGAATTACACTTTTCAATGAAAACAAAAGTATATGACACTAGCATTCTCCACAGATTAAAGAGGGCATGAACCTAATTTATGGGCAATACTTTGGATGTAAACTCTGAGTGAGCAATCTATCCCTGGCCTTCTGAGTCAGCAGCAACTTCTGGAAAATTCCAGTAGATAGATAGAGAAGTTTCTTTTGACTGCAAATCCATTCCATTGCAGTTTGTGCTGAAAGATGTAATAATATTCTACAGAAGAAAAAGTAAATAAAAGGGAAAAAAATGAATGCAGAAGTAGGGTAGTGATGGTGTAAAGACAGCAAGGGGATACAGTAAATCTAATAAGAGTCTCAATATTAAGTGAAAGGCTGGCCATGATTTTTAATTGCAATGGCGATGCTGCCTACATACCGTGGGAAAAGAGGTAAGGCAGTAGAAAATGAAATAATTGTAACTGAGGTTGGCATTGAATTCAACAAGGTAAATAAAATTGTCTTGGGAATAAATAATTCTGAAAAAAATAACACTAAGTCATGGATCTGGTGATAAGGATTTGGGATATCAGTACAACTAGAAAGATAGAGGTAGAGTTGGAGGGGGCAGAAGAAAAATATTGTACTGGCAGTGAATATTAGGACTGTGGAATAGGTAGCTTGAACTGATTTGGACAACTGGAAGGTTTGAATTAAAAAAATGAGAAAAAACATAAAATGGGATAATAAGGAACAGGTTTACAAAAAGTAGATTAGGCTAGATTGAAATGACATCTTCATAAGATAATTGGTTTCAGAACAGAGAGATCTTAGGAGATCTAATCAATCTGGATCGTTACATAACTCAACTTTTAATAAAGCACACAATAATTCCACATAGAGATTTGCTAGGAAAAACTGAGTTAAAGAGCTTATAGTGAGTACAGCTAACAGGAAAAAATGGATAATGCTGAACCAATAAGTCTTAAGCTAAGTGTTAGGGGTGAAAGCATTAAAGAGTCATTTTCAAGATGCAGGTCATTTGATGTTGTGATTAGTAAACCTCAATCAAAAATTAGAAGTGTTCTAATGAAATGTGTCGATTATTTGAAAATGGCAGTTACTTTTTAGATGGAGTAGTAAAAGGATTTTACTCAGAGTTGACATTAAGATTGATAAAATGTAAACAGCATATAAAATTATAAACTACAAAGGACTTTAATTATTCAAGACTAATAAATTAAATCAACTAAAACCCTTGTAACAATCTTAGAGCTTATCAATGGGGTGCTGATGAGAAGGAAGTGTATTTGAGTGCGTTCATCAATCATAGGGTAATTTGTGTGGTACCATTGTAATGTGACAGTGAAAAAAGCCTGTAAAAGACTGGGACGTGTCAGGGGAGACATTTCCAATGGAGGGAGGGAGAATATTAATGTGCCTGTAGCAGTTTTGAATGAGACCTGATCTGGAATATTGTGTTCAATTCCTCATTCATAGTCAGGAGAGATGAATTTGAAAAAAAATGCAAGACATAGGCTCTTATGATTCACAGGGGAAAGAAGAGTCTATTTCATGAAAGGATACTGAAAGAACTTAGAATTTTAGCAGAACAAAAGCAGAAAAGGGATAAGATTGGTGTCTTTAAATACATCAGAATGGTAAAGCAAGAGACAGGAAGGAACTGTTTAAGCTAAAGAATAGTATTGGCTCAGAAACAAGTGGGAACAAACTGTCCAGGAATAAATTTACACTGTAAAGGAAATGAAGGCAAAATACTCTGGTTTTCAGGAAAACAGTTTTAGGAAATTGATTAGATTAGATTATTTTATACTATAGCATAATATACGATATAGTGTCTACTATAAGTATACCATAGGAATTCTGTTCCAGTTCACTGGTTTTCCGTTATTTTCTGTGAATGTGTAAATGTATAAATATTTAATTTGTAGTCAAACTGTAGCTCACTTGGGGTTGTTTAAACACAGATACAAAAGGCAGGCCAACTCTAGGTGTTTACACAGTGGTTAGAGTCCAGGATTTTGATGAATAAGTATACCTACCTCCCTGAAATGAGGGAAATTGTGCTTTAGGAAAATGTCCTGGGTTCAGCAATGGCAGTCATTTTTTCTTCTTGGTAGCTGGTGCAGCGCTGTGTTTTGACTCTACAGGGTTACCCCACTCAATCCAGCCACGCTCAACAAACTGATGGGCACCATGGTGCTGTGCCTGACCACCAAGAAGCAGAAAAAATGACTGCCACTGCTGAACCCAGGACAGAAAAATATGTCTATGCATTATACCTATAATAATTAGATAAGGTTGCAGGTGGAGTTCTGTTCCTGTGCTAAAACCAATTCTGTTGTCTTAAACAAAGCACACAGAAAGAGATTAAAATGGACAAAAAGGGAGGCTAAAAATGCACTTCCGTAGTTTCATAATTTGATTTTTGTTCTATGAGAGAAACTAAAAAACCTGTTTCTGACCTGTTGTGCTTGGATTGTTGGTTGTTGGGTTTTCTTTTTTCCATTTCATCATAGGAGAAACTTCTTATGAAAAAAATTATTTGAGTGGGAAAATGGTAGAGGAGTCTGTTATTCTAATCTGGAAATGACACAAGCTATACAAAAGACAGTGTGGGAGAGTACATAGTCAGTTTTTGGGAGAAATGGATGAAAAAATTTTGTAATGGTATTGAGTGCTTTCAAAAGGCTATCGAGAGAATGGCATTGAAATAAGAAAAGTGTAAGTTATAGAGTCCTTAAGGACAAAGAGGAAAGCTTAGCAGAACAGACGGAAGACAAACTGATGGAGAAAAATCATGTGCAGAGCTTTCAGAGGCTCAGAAGCTGATCTTATACATGCTGTTTAGAAAGGACTGAGGTGGGGTGAAGTGTTGAGAGAAGTTTTTTTATGTTTCCAGTGATAAAGCAGTGAAGTATATTCACAGGGATGTATGTTCAAAGATGGGTCGGTTCTTGGTGTAACATCATAGGAACAGGATTTCTGAGAAAGTTTTCCAGAAACGTTGGTGTAGTTTGCCATCCCCTTTAAGATAAAAAATTTCTGTGATGCTTTAGCTGCATATACAATCTACTGTTCTCTTACTTGTGTGTTACATGGGAAGAGCATTCTCAGGAGGGTTCAGCATCAAACAGTTGCACAGTCTACCACCTGGTGAGCTGACCTGCTTTTTTTGAGTGCTGTTGCTCAGAGAGACAGCAGAAATGCAGATCAGTGTTTGTGTTCTTCCACTGCCCTTGACTTACCCTCTGGACTCCTGCTGTTTATTCATGTCTCATCTTCCTCACTGATTTGCTATAGTCGATCATGATATTAATTTGTCCTTTCAAAATTATCATACCTCAGTTCGCAACACATTTTTAACAAGAAGAGTTTACTTTCACTCTAGTTTTTAATATTATTGTCTTTTACCAGTGTCCTGGATTCAGCTGTAGCAGTTATTTTTCTCCTTAGTAGCTGGTTCAGTCTGAGAACAATGCTGAAAACACACCGATGTCTTAGTTGTTGTTCAGTAGCGCTTACGCTGATCATGGACTTTTCAGTCTCATGCGCTGCCAGTGAGGAGGACACAAGAAGGGTCCTGGGTTCAGCAGCAGCAGTTATTTTTCTCCTTCATAGTAGCTGGTGCAGTGCTGTGTTTTTGACTTTCAGCCTGGGAACAGCACTGATAACACTGATGTTTTTAGTTGCTGCTCAGTAACGTTTACTCTGACCAAGGACTTTCTGAGTACAGCAGCTACCCAAATCCTGGCAAAAGGTACTGCCGCCATAGTGATAATCAATGCAGCTAAACCAGAGGACCAATTCATGCCAATATCGGTTGCCCATGTATGCAAGGGGAAAAGCAAAAAAGAGGCAAGAAAGATGAAGCAAGATGAAAAAACAATGTACTCAACACTGAGAGCATCTGACCAGGAGTTATTAGTACATGAATCAGAGGAAGAAGAGGTGACTTCTTGACCCCAGACCTCAACTGAGCTACAGAATATGCAAAAAGATTTTACCCGTCAACCAGGGGAGAACATCATCACCTGGTTGCTCTGATGCTGGGACAATGGAGTTGATAGTTGCAAACTAGAAGGTAAAGAAGCCGAGCAGCTGGGACCACTTGTTAGGGAAAGGGGAATTGACAAAGCAGCTGCAAAAGAGAAACAGTCCTTCAGCCTTTGCGGGTGGCTCTTGACAGCTGTGAAAGAAAGGTTTCCATACAAGGATGATGTTATGAGTCTTGGCCAAGTGGGCTACTCTAGAGAAAGACCCCCAGTATTTGAGAGAATCAGCTATTGTAGAGATGATCTATCACAGGCAGGATTCTGGGAAAGGACCCATAGATCCAGATGAAGTAATAGAATCATAGAATAGTTAGGATTGGAAAGGACCTCAAGATCATCTAGTTCCAACCCCCCTGCCACGGGCAGGGACACCCCACAATAAACCATATCACCCAAGGCTTCATCCAACCTGATCTTGAACATTGCCAGGGATGGAGCATTCACTACCTCCCTGGGCAACCCATTCCAGTACCTCACCACCCTTACAGTAAAGAATTTCTTCCTTAGATCCAGTCTAAAACCCTGCTGTTTAACTTTCAACCCGTTACCCCTTGTCCTATCACTAGAGTCCCTAATGAATAGTCCCTTACCACCATCCCTGTAGGCCCCCTTCAGATACTGGAAGGCTGCTGTGAGGTCTCCATGCAGCCTTCTCTTCTCCAGCCTGAACAGCCCCAACTTTCTCAGCCTGTCTTCATATGGGCAGTGCTCCAGTCCCCTGATCATCATCATGGCCCTCCTCTGGACTTGTTCTAACAGTACCATGTCCTTTCTATGTTGAGGACACCAGAACTGCACACAATACTCCAAGTGAGGTCTGACGAGAGCAGAGTAGAAGGGCAGGATCACCTCTTTCGACCTGCTGGTCACTCTCCTTTTGATGAAGCCCAGGTTACGGTTGGCTTTCTGGGCTGAGTGCACACTGCTGGCTCTTGTTCATTTTCTCATTGACTAACACCCCCAAGTCCTTCTCCGCAGGACTACCATGAGTTTCCTTTTTGCCCAACCTGTAGCTGTGCCTGGGATTGCTCCGACCCATGTGTAGGACCTTGCACTTGGCATGGTTAAACTTCATGAGGTTGGCATCAGCCCACCTCTCAAGTGTGTCAAGGTCCCTCTGAATGGCATTCCTTCCCTCTAGCGTATCAACAGAACCACACAGCTTGGTGTCAATGGCAAACTTGCTGAGGACACACTCAATGCCATTGTCCATGTCAGCGACAAAGATATTAAACAAGACCGGTCCCAGCACTGATCCCTGAGGAACCCCACTCGTTATTGGTCAAATGTACATGACCCGCATGGTGGAAATTTTCACAGAATGCACCACCATCATATGCCCACTCATTGGCAGCAATAACCTGGAATGATACAGCACCACAAACAGTGGATAAAATGATTCATCAACTCCAAGTGTTCGAAGACAATCTCCCCCCTTCCGTCATTTCAGCTGTGGAAAAACTGTCTTAAGAGTTCAAACAATTGAGAGATGATCTATCAAATCTGTACAGTTCCCCATGTGTACCAATCCACATCTCAGCTATTAACAAAAGGCTCATGAGAGAAGATATAGGAGGTTGTCTTGGGTTCAGCAGTAGCAGTCATTTTTCACCTTCTTAGTGGCTGATGCAGTGCTGTGGTCTTGACTTTCAACCTGGGAACAGCACTGATAACACCGATGTTTTTAGTTGCTGCTCAGTAATGTTTAGTCTGATCAAGGACTTTCTCAGTTTCATGCTTTGCCAGGGAGGAGGAGAAGCCGGAAGGAAACAGAAACAGGACACCTGACCCAAACTAACCAAAGAGGTATTCCATATCACAGCACATGATTCCCAGTATAGAAACTGAGGGCAGTTGCCTGGAAGGGCTAGATCACTGCTCGGGTCAGGCTGGGTATCGGTCGGCAGGTGGTGAGCGGTTGTATTCTCTTCTCTTGTTATTTCCCTTATCATTATTATTAATGGTGGTAGCAGTAGTGTTTTTGTGTTATACCTTAGTTACTGGATTGTTCTTATCTCAACCTGTGGCAGTTACATTCTTCTGATTCTCCCCCCCATCCCTCTGGGAATTGGGGGGAGGAAAGAGGGGCAGTGAGAGAGGGGCTGTCTGGTTTCTGGGTTGCTGGCTGGGCTTAAACCAGGAAGAGAAGCCAGGAGGGAGCAGAAACAGGACACCTGACCGAAAGTAGCCAAAGGGTTATTCCATACCACAGCACATAATGCCTAGTATATAAAATGGGGGAAGTCACCTGGAAGGTCAGCAAGCGGTGAGCAAGCATTGTACATCACTTGTGATTATTGGATTATCATGGTGGGTTTTTTTCTTTCCCTTTAAATTTTATGTTCTCTCCCTTTATTATCATTATTATTAGTAGTAGTAAATTTGTATTATACCTTAGTGTCTCCCACAGCATCCTCATAGATAAGCTATGGAAGTGTGGGCTTGATGATCAGGTAGTGAGGTGGATCAAGAACTGGTTGAAAGGAAGAAAGCAGAGAGTTGTGGTCAATGGGGCAGAATCTAGCTGGAGGTCTGTGACTAGTGGAGTCCCTCAGGGGTTGGTGCTGGGACCAGTGCTGTTTAATATTTTCATCAACGACCTGGATGAGGGAACTGAGTGTACCCTCAGCAAGTTCGCTGATGACACTAAACTGGGATGAGTGGCTGACACACCAGAAGGCTGTGTTGCCATTCAGCGAGACCTGGACAGGCTGGAGAGTTGGGAGGGGAGGAACTTGATGAAATTCAACAAGGGCAAGTGTAGAGTCTTGCATCTGGGGAAGAACAACCCCATGTACCAGTACAGGTTGGGGGTTGACCTGCTGGAAAGGAGTGAAGGGGAAAGGGACCTGGGGGTCCTGGTGGATAGGAGGATGACCATGAGCCAGCAATGAGCCCTTGTGGCCAAGAAGGCAAATGGCATCCTACGCTGTGGTTAGAAGGCAAATGGCATCCTAGGCTGTGGTTAGTAGGTCAAGAGAGGTTCTCCACCCCCTCTACTCTGCCTTGTTGAGGCCACATCTGGAATATTGCGTCCAGTTCTGGGCCCCTCAGTTCAAGAAGGACAGGGAATTGCTTGAGAGAGTCCAGCGCAGAACCACAAAGATGATGAAGGGAGTGGAACACCTCCCTTATGAGGAGAGGCTGAGGGAGCTGGGTCTCTTTAGCTTGGAGAAGAGGAGACTGAGGGGTGACCTCATCAGTGGTTACAAATATATAAAGGGTGGGTGTCAGGATGATGGAGCTAGGCTTTTTTCAGTGATATCCAGTGGTAGGACAAGGGGCAATGGGTGTAAACTGGAGCATAGGAGGTTCCACATTAACATCAGGAAGCACTTCTTTACTGTGAGAGTGAGAGAGCACTGGAACAGGTTGCCCAGGGGGGTTGTGGAGTCTCCTACATTGGAGATATTCAAGGCCCACCTGTACAAGTTCCTGTGTGATGTACTCTAGGTTACCCTGCTCTTGCAAGGGGGTTGGACTAGACGATCTTTTGAGGTCCTTTCCAACCCTTGGGATTCTGTGATTCTGAGACTCTGTGACTGTTCTCACCTCAACTCATGGAGTGCATTCTTTTGATTCTCCTCCCCATTCCACTCAAAGGAGGGGTGGAATGGGAGGAGTGAAAGAACAGTTGCATGGTGCCGAGTTATCGTCTGGGCTTAAACCATGACAATCACCTGTAATATAAATACTTCAGTTCTTGTTTTTTTAAAAGGCAGCTGAAATTTACCTTTTTTTTTAAAAAAAAAAAAAAGCCAAAAATACCATCAGTAGTGGATGGAAAAGCTCCAGTTAAGGTTCTAAGGAAAAAAGTGTTAGGACAGACCATGGTATTTTATTCTTTCTAAGTGAAATTCAGGGCTATCCACCATTTCCTGAAAAACTTCTTTAATAGAAGGATATGAATAGAGACACTGTCCATATGCATTCTTTGAAAACCAGATACAAACATCTGAAAATATTCCACTACTGACTTTAGTTTTACCTTTCTGTGAACTGGATTTAAAAATGGATATCAGGGAGAAGAAAGGATGAGAAGTGGCCACTCACTTCAGCACAGATTCACCTAGGATTTTTACCATGTACCAGCCTGCTCGTGGTTCATGTAATGAATGGAATGGTCCATCCAGAATGGAATTCTATCAGTATGATCCAATTCTTATTTTGGAAGTTTGATTAAGTATTGCATGCCAAAATATCTATTTTGGGTTTAACTGTACGGGTTTGTCTTGTTTGTTTTTAATATGTCTAACAGGGTGTGGATTCAACACCATTGATCTTACATTCCTTTCTTCCTAAGAAAATTTTTGAATGCAAAATTAAAATAATGCTTATACTATAACTTGAATTTGAACCAGTGTGGCAGTTTTCCTACATGAGTCTGCCAAAGTTTATATTAACAGTAGGAAAGCGGTTGGCAATGAGATGGCAATTGAGAAATTTCTAAGTGCCCTTTCAGTACTGAACTGACAAATATTTCACTGCTGCTGAACTACAAGGCTGATATACCATTATGGGGTGGACTGTGGGAACCAAGTGCAGAGTGGTAGGTATCACTTGTTAGATTATTTTGAAACCAAAAGAAGGTCATTTATTTTCAGAATTGTAAGTCACTCTCTGCTTTCTTTTCCTCATAAACAAAGAAATCTTTCACACATGGGTGGCAGAGAGATTGCATTTTCTCCCTGACACTGTTTTAACTTGAATCTCTGAATGGAGAGGGAAGGGTATGTGCTACAGAGGAAATCTGTCTAGGTGATCTACTCCTCTCTGTGGCAAGTAATGTGCATGGAGATAAGGAACTATTCCCATGTCTCATTGCTTCATCAGATTCTTTACAGCAAGATGTCCAATTCATTCTCATTCAGTATTCTCTCATTCAAGTTTTTTCTTAGTATTATTTTGGTTATAAATACAAAGACAAGAGCAGAGCAGGAGAAATTGTTATGGCAGTAGCTGAATGCAATATGAAAATAACTCAAGAGATTGTATTGAAGCAATGTATTTATAGACCAGATATTTGTCTCTTTTCATAAAATCTTTTATTTATTAATTGTAAAGTCCTAACCATTATAATATGGAAGAAAAAAAATGCACAATAATTTTGAATCTAGATATTTTGTTACTTAACTAATCTAATCACATGTATTTTCCTTTATTTTCTACTCTTTTAATAATTAATTCTTACAAAGAGTAGTTAATATGCATTTGTACAATACTTTAGGGGCCCATTACTTTAACAAAATACATCAGTTTTAAATGAACCTGCATATAGATTTCCACATGGGAAAATTAATATACTGTTAATGTCTCTGAAAATTGTAAAGCACTCAGAAAAACAAACAAAAAAAAGATCATGTTGGTTCAAGAGGTTTTATTTTCCCTTCTGGTTTATGATCCAGATTTTCAATTGTTGTATTTGTTTTAAGACCAGTTCCTGGGCTTTGTCACAAAGCTGCCTGAAGAACTTACAGGACAATGCTTCTGAAACTTTGTTTGTCACTTTTGTTAAAAAACCTGTTTTACCTAAAGAAATGGGAAGCTGAACAACAGTTCCTCTGAATAACAAACTTGATAATTTCTTTGGTTCTGTGGGTAGAGGAAACCAAATAAACTTCTCCACGTTAATTTTTTACCATAGTGCTTTCACCAAACTAACATCTGTCCAAGGTGAGATTCATTTCAGCTTCTTCTAGATTTCTACATATTAGGTGTTCAGAATGCATCTAAACTAGACTACCATTGCTGCTTTATAGTACTGGACAGAAATAAACACTTAAAGGATAGTTCATGTGGCCTAATTTAGTTTACTTTTGGCTGAGGTGAATCAGAACATACGTTTCATTGCTCATACTATTTCCTAAAAAAGATGAGTCTTCTGTAGGTAACTGTGCATACCTGTCTGTTTCCTCTGCAAATGACTTTTTAGAATAATTAATAAGAGACTGGGGAAATAACTGAATTTTTACAGTTAAAAAATCAGCTACCACTTGTCAGAAAAATCTAAGACTTCAAAATCACACTCTAATGCCTCAATACTTGCCTTTATTCTTAGCAGCTAAGACTACTGAAATGATGGTCAGCAAGCCTAATATCTGGGCATCAGTGAAAGTCATCTGGAGAGACCAATGGAAGCTTCACCTAAGAGCACACAAAGGAGAAGGGATCTCCCGTGTTGGTGGTGCAAATGCAGACACCAGTCACCCATCCACCACCAGCCACACAGCACTTCCTAGTGCCTATGCTCAGAAGAAGTAAGCCAAAAGCCACATGATTTATTAAAAATCATAACATGACACTGGGCGAAAACAAGGGAATTAAAGGCTACCACCACCGTTCTACTTATAACAAGTAATTTATTAGGTAAAGATTGACAGATTATTTTAGACATGAGGCCATGTATCATGCTAAAAAGAAAAGTTAGTAAATGAGTACCTGCCACATCCTTGCCCTCACTATTTCTCCATGTGCAATCCAGGGGAACTTTCCTTCTCAACCCCAAATCTGCTGATCAGTTTAACTCCCAGCATGAAAGCAAAAAACAACCACATCACTGATGCAGGCTGGAAGTGTTTCAGTACTACCGGAAATTTAAACATTACAAGCACTGGAAGGTGCATGAAATAAGCCGAAGAGCAAAACCATTATACCTGCAGTGTATCTTTCTTTCATTTTTACCTTGAATTGGTTCACTATTCTTTAGAAATTATGTACTTCAACTTAGCCTTGTCCTGGGTTCAGCAGCAACAGTCATTTTTCTCCTTCTTAGTAGCTGGTGCAGTGCTGTGTTTTTGGTTTTCAGCCTGGAAACAGCGCTGATAACACCCATGGTTTTAGTTGTTCCTCAGTAATATTTACTCTGACCAAGGACTTTCTCAGTTTCATGCTTTGCCAAGGAAGAGGGGAAGCCAGGAGGGAGCAGAGACAGGACACCTGACCCAAACTAGCTAAAGGGGTATTCCATATCACAGCATGTCATGCCTAGTATACAAACTGGGGGCAGTTACCCCGAAGGCCCAGACTGCTGCTCTGGTCCGGCTGGGTATCGGTTGGAGCAGTTGTATTCTCTTCACGTTTTATTTCCATATCATCATTATTATTGGTGGCAGCAGCAGTGGTTTGTGTTATACATTAGTTACTGTATTGTTGTTATCTCAACCCATGGGAGTTACATTCTTTCGATTCTCCTCCCCATCCTTCCGGGAGCTGGAGGAGGAAAAAGGGGGGAGAGTGAGAAAGAGGCTGTGTGGTTCTGAGTTACTATCTGGGCTTAAGCCACTACACATTTCAGAATCAGTGGGCCAAAGTTCACCAGAACATGCTGAATTTCTCCCTCTGAAATTTTTATTCTTCTTTTATCCTTTGGATTAGGATAGCACTGGCTTAATTCGGGAAATCATGAGAAGCAATCACTGAACGGCTTAGTCACCAGTGTCTCAAATATAGAGTACTTATTCTGTTAACAGTTCTCCTGTATGGCTCTCCAGCATCCAAAAGTGTTTCCCTGGGGTAGTGCTGGTGACCATGTTGTGTCTTCAGTGCTACAGGTAAGCTGCATGTACCCCAGAGATAACTATATCCATCAGGTTTTCTTCATTCAAGGTAGGGGAAAGCATGTTACAGTCCTTGCAAGAACTTACTGGGGAACATTTCTCTGCTCCTGACAGTCCTGAGCCTATATCTTTTGTATAAAAGGCAGTCAAACTTGTCAAGTAAAAAAATATGATGCTGAAAAGAACTTTGTCATAAATAAGTAAATAAAGTAACCTTTGAGTTTTGCACTATCCTATACTTTGTGTTGTTTTAACTGGGGTCATATCTTTTGTGATTTTCAAAAAGTTAATTTAGGGGTGAAGATAAGTACTATATCTCATCTAATTTATGCTATCATTGTATTCTATCCATAGTTCCTGGGTGTTTCATATATAATCTCAGCAAAAAAAAGTACAAATGTGGTGTGTCCACAACATCCATAAGGAAAAGCACCAAGTGAGGCTGGTGAATAGATATAACAGTTCTCAGATAACAGAAGGAAAAGGTTTCTTTCTGCACCCTCTCCCAGTTCATCCCTGCTCCATCTATGTACTCACTGCCTGGGAGTATCCAGATAGTCTTGTTCATTTTCCTCAGTGAGAAAATGCAACTCTCTAATCCAGTAGAAATCTCTCTCCTTGTTTTGTTTTTCTGCTGGATTAGGGGTTGGAATTTGCTCACTCAGGAGAAGGATGAGCAGCAGAGCAGGCTCAAAGCAGTGGCCTTTCAGAGGCAGCAAACTATTATACAGGTTCAATCTGTCTTGCCTGACTGCACTCTGCATCAGACCAAGTACCACATGGTAAAACACACTTCTGCTCTGTGAATAAGCTAGCAAACATTTTCTATGGGATTCTCAATCTGTCTTTGCTTCTGTGGTCCTGGCAAAGAGCTCTGTGTGATTTATGGCTGAGCCTCTGACTTTCTTTTTTACAGTCAAATTGTGATGCTGCAGAGTAAGAAAGAGGTCTTGCAGATTTTCAATTCTGGCAGTCCTTAAAATATGGATTGGCTATTGTGCTGATTTTAACTCTTTATGCCTGTTATATTAGGAACAAAATTTTAAAATGCAGCATAAGTTTAGGGCCCCCAAATTGGCATAAATCTGGCACTCAGAAAGGTAAAGTGTGATTTTTTAAAGATATTGATAGATGCACATATCTTCTCTAGACAGACAGGAGTACAAGAAGGTCAGAAAAGAATAAGAAGAATGGGGGAAGCGTGAGTGCATTTCATTTGTGTGCAAGTAAACTTGAAGTCATAGAAACACAGAGGAGGCCAGCAATGCTGAAAATTTGATCTTGGGCTTATCAAAGTAGCTTACCAGAAATAAGATGACAAAAATGAAAGCATTTTTCTGAAGTAATCTCATGCTCAGTAAAATCTACAACAGTGAGTTCGGTGTTGAAAGAAACATAAAAAAACAAAGGATGTTTTTGCTTGGAAAGGGGCTTCTTGTGACTACCTGTAGTAACAGGTAGCAGAAAGGAAAACATATTATACATATATAAAACAATTTCTGAGTGTCTATGAGAGGGTTCCAAAGACTAGTGAAGGGCTTTTATCTGACAAGTTAATTTACAGCCTGGAAATCCTAACAAACACAAATTAGAAATGGTGATTACCCCTATGAAACTAGTTTGCAGGCTGCCAAAGATAGTGACTGTTAATGATGGGGTCTAATCTGATGGACATATTTACTCAGAAGAATATTACTGAGATTTACCAGTTTGAGAACAGTGTCAACTCAGGAAAACTCTCACAGTGCTGTGAGATAGCCAAAAAAGCAATTCAGAGAATGAAAAATCTGCTAAATGAACAATCATGGTCAATAAACAATATTGTGGCAGAGTAGAAATGTACAATTATATGGATACGCTTTCCCAGAATAGATGATTTATTTTTGCAAGTAAATTTGAATATATAGCTGATGTTTGACCCTACTGAGGAGTATAACAGAATACTCATAGCTGGTATTTCATAGAACTGTAGAATGCGTTAAAATGCATCCAGTTCCGACCCCTGCCATGGGCAGGGACACCTTCCACTCGATCAGGTTGCTCAAAGCCTAGTTCAACTTGGCCTTGAACACTGCCAGGGATGGGGAGGCCACAGCTTCTCTGGGCAAACCTGTGCCAGTGTCTCACCACCCTCATGCAGTAAATAATTTCTTCCTAATGTCTAAATCTACCCTCTTTTAGCTTAAAGCCATTCCCCCTTGTCCGGTCACTATATGCCCTTGTATTTCAATGATAGCTACTGAAAGGAAGGGTGACTTGAATTTCAGAACCCTGTTGGATTAAAGTAACTTCATATGTTGTACTTTTCCTCTCTGTTTCAGTTGCTTTCTTTCCATGTTATCCATGAGGTAACTCTGAACAGTCATTTAAAACAGTTGGATTGCATTTGGAAACTCTGTAATTTACAGCATTTACAAAAAGATGAGAAAATACGTGGTTTTGCTTTGGTAGGTTTCATAAAAAAATAAAACAAATATAATTGATAGTGGTCTGCTTTGCTGGGTGGTGAATTCTGTATAACAGCAAATTAGAAGTTTTGCTTTCTGTTTCAGTTCATGAAGAACCTTAATGAAGAACTTTTGCTACTTATTATTAGCAACTATAATGCTAGTGTCATGTGGCATGTGACACTGTTACAAAATACACAGCATGGAATCTCAAAAATGCTGTAGGAAACATCAGAGCAATCACACTCTTAAACTGTTCTTAACCAAGTCATACATGTTTCTTTCTATAATTTTGGGGAAAACAAGTCATTCTAACCTTAGTGAGTATGGAAGGTATGCCTGGTTCACAACTTCAATATTCTAACATATAAGTTAGAAAGTTAAAAATAAAAGTTAGAAGTTGGATATTTTTTAAATATTTTAAAATATTTAGTTTAAAATATTAAGCCTAAAAGGTCTTTCTCTTATATGAATGACATCAGATCTTACTCAAATGATGAGCTCTTACCCCAACAGCCTTCCCAGTTTCTTGCATAGAATAGTATAGTTAGGGTTGGAAAGGACCTTAAGACCACCTAGTTCCGACCTGAAGGAAATATTCAACGCAGCATATATCTGCCTATGGAATAAAGACTGAATTACTGTAGTCCTCAGGGTTATAATCCATAATTCTGTCAGGAGTATAGAAATTTAGAAAATAACTCTAGGAAGCTGCAAAGCAGAATTACTTATACTAGTTGTTTTCAAACTAGACTACATATGGTGTTCCAGACAGTAGAAGTTAGAAGGCTAGAAATAAGGGCAAAGGCAGATAGACTCCTGCCCCAGGGATCCTTGGAGAAGACTGGGAACAGAAAGGTGTTACAGCTCATTGCATCTCTGCTGACCAACCAGATCCTTCCAGTGTCTTCGGAGACTTTGACCCTAATTGCTCACTTGAACTTTATGCTGAGATTGCTGCATCCACTCACTTCAGAGAGTCCCTCTTCCCTGCAGTTTGAAACTTTCCCTAAATCTGGAAGTATTTGAAAGTTCCTCAGCCTTGGGGCCAGATATCCACTAGCAGCACTGGCAAAATTTTACATTCCTGGCTGCAGTCCCTAAGCTTTTAGACCCTCTGTCCCTCTCTGGTGTGCTTACTAACAGTGAGCACCCTGGAAGGTGAAACATTTGAAGGTCTAAAATAGGACAGATGAAGCTGTCCTTGAATTGTGTCTATTTATTTTTTACCTTTTTTCCCCTTTTTCTTTATTCATCTCAGAGTGACTCACTCCAACATCTACATTGTGGGTATGTAAAAATAGGAGAGACAAATCACTCATCTTTAAAAATTATTCTTAGATTGTAGATGACTTAAGTACGAGATAATGACAGAGAAGTAGCGGGTGGTTCATGTGATTGGTTTGATTCAGGACAACCTGGCAATCAGCACCTAGTAGTGCAAATGTAGTTTTAATACATTTGCCATTTTTCAAAGGCAATTTTTTTTTTTAGGGAATAATAGAGTCCCTGTAATGCCTAAATTTCACTTAGTCCTTCAAATGGAATTCATTAAATTAAAAAAAACTTATAAAATTGGTGAAACCTTTTATATTTAAAATGTAGTGATGATAAAAAGCTTATATCACAGCAATAAGTTTGATTCATAAATATGTGTAAGATCCTATTTAGTGATGTCTGGATACAGACAATTAAAAGTCTTTCTTCTTTCAGATATTTTTTGCAGTGTTTCCATTTTCTGAACCATAACCATGTGATATTATACTCTCAGAAATCATTAAAGGGTTCTGGATATATGTAAAATAAACTGTTTCTCTTGTAAGGAAGGCCTGAATTAGTGGCCGATTATGCAGGAGATGTACAGTGCATCCACTTAGATGTAAATATAGTGGACATTTATTTGAGCAATGATTTCTGAATATAAGGAAGATGGAATTTTCCTGGGAAGACAAAACATAGGGTCAGCCTTAGCAACTAAGTAACAACAAAACAGCACAAGTCAAAAGACAAATTAGAATAAAATGAATTTTATTAATCCTTTTAAATTCAGTATTTCTATTTCTTTAGTAGGTGAAACAATTGGGCTTTAATTTGAAGTTGTGAAGAGAGTATCTTTTCCTTCTTCAGTACATTATTACAGGTGTTTTGCCTGACAACTGATTCTTTAAAGATATTATTTTGTAGTATTTTTGTGTTTCTGCCTTTTTTGTGGCTTTTTTTTTTCTTTTCATTTTTATTTGCCGATTTCAGCACGGAGTTGTTCTGAAACTGAAGTCAGTGATAGAATGTTCTGCAACATCAACAAGAGTAATACACAGATCACAGTCTGTAAATATGGAATCTAATTATTTCATTATTTATATAATTGATGTATTTATTTCTTCAGTGGAGTATGTATGATTGAAAATGCAGGAAGACCTTTTTTAGGACCTGAACCTGCAAACATTTACATGTTACATAATTTTTTCCCTTTTTTATATACATATTTATAAAAGAAGAAGTTGAAATATTTATAAAAAACAAGTAAGAGACCAAACTTCAACCTGCTCACTGAAACCATTATTCTTAGGCTTAAAATTAATCTTTTATATATAGCACTCAGCAACTGCTTTTGATATAGAATGCATGTGCAACACTCAACACCTGTTCTGCATCACTTCTAGGAGGCTGTATTTATCTCTGTTTCCAAAACAGTTAATCTTCATGATTCCTGATACCTTTTTTTTTGTTTCATTCTGCACACCTGAACTGCATGAAAAATGGCAAGGCATCTTCATTGGCCATGAATGGGAGGAAGCCACTGTTTGAAAGATCTTGGGCTGTATAAAACCAGCAAATAACCATTGCTTATTCTGGATGCAGATGCCTGCCTTGAAAGATCCAGCTTTTGTCTGGTCACACAAGCTGCACAACTGAAATATGCACCAGCCAGACAGTACTTTCCTGCAGTATTGTAAATATCCAGCCTATCATGTTGCAATGAACTCTGGAGTTTTCTAAACCTCAGCTTCTTCTACCTTTTCCTCTGTTTTAAGCTGCATGCAGCCTTCTTTATTTATACACTCTACTCACCAGCCAAGCATGTTAAAAAAAATTGCTACATTCCTTTTTGAGAAAGGCTTTGCTACCTCTTCCTTGGATGAATGCATTCACATAGAAAGTGAGAAGACAGGCAGTGGATGTGAGGGGAATCCAGAACATCTGGTTCTCAGCCTTGCTTCCCTACTGTGTATTTTCCTGTCTGGAGGATCAATATAATAATATATTTCAACAACAATGCTTCAAGGTCCCTGGAAAAGCAGCATTTATGGATGATTAAATAATTGCAAAGTGAAATTCCCCTAGAAATATTTTCCACTGAGCTGGGATTAAAATATTCATAGTAACAGGAGTTAATCTGATCAAATAATTTAAATGTTTGCAATTGTATTAAAAAAGCATGAAATGCACAGAAAAAGCTTCCTTATTCCCTTTTTTTCCAGTGTGTGTAGCTGACTGATAAAAAAACAGGACTTGTCTATCTTAGAGCATATAATCACGGAGATCTTAAATCTACATGTAGGTTTTCATTTGTGTCTTGCAAAAAGTAAAAAGCACACTAGGTATTGCCTGTAAATCCACTTTGTACTCCAACTGGAAAAGCTCTGTCTTTGTTAAGCATCATGGATCCAAAGGTAGTTAGTGCTTTGAATTAAAGGAAAAAAAAAATCTGGGGAGTAAATTGCTTACTTAGGTAGAAAGGGTGAGAATTATTTGATGCCATGAAGTGATTTTTTTTTGTTTATTCTCTGAATTCAATACATAAAGAGGACTTCTGTAGATTCTCTGTAGAGACTGCAACGTAAAGGGAGGGAGTTGAGGAATAACTATACTATATGGAGCTGAACTGGGGTGGTGCTGGAAAATGAGGGCAGGTTGACAGATTTACTGAGCAGATTGATGGAGTGCAGAAGCTGGACTAGGTTTGAAGTCCAGTACTTTTAAGTGTTTCTCAATTGTCTCTGGCACAATGATAGGTGAATGAGGGAACTGAAGAGCTACTGAGAGAAGGGGTAATTTAATGAGAGTAGGTAACAAGATGTATGGGAAGGAGGATTTACTTCTAACACAATAACATTTTTCTGAAGCAGATTTTGTTGATACAGACACCTACTTATTCACAAAGGACAGTGCTGTGGCTAAATATCCATACCACCTGTTCTGGCTAATACTGTGTTTTTAATAACAATGAATTAAATAATGTAAAGATAGCTGCAGGAATGGAAAGCTTTTGAAAGTGCTAACAGCATGCAAGTATTTCTTGTCTTTAGGGTTGCTTTTCATTCCTTTGACAACATAACCTGTGGTGGTATAGGGACCCATTACTGACCTCATTCTTGGTGTTTATACTGCATTGCTAGCATTACCACTGAGTTCTGGAACAACTTTGCACAGGGTCAAAACTAAGGCTTTTAGAAGGTCTATGTTTTGCATTCATTCTGTGATGCAATATGCGTAGATGCATTGACACCAAACTTTGAATGAACTGCTATTTAAAGCATTATACACAAACTAAGATGAAGTTTATACTATTATGTAATTAACATTGACATTTAACCTTATTTAGAATGACTGCTGCATAGTACAAGTGGATACTAAGCTGCAGCTATTTTTTAAACATTATTCTGTACTTAAATATTATTCTGACCCTCCAGAGTAAGTTCTGTTTTGCTTAACTTCCTTTCAAAGCACTAACTCCTCTTTAAAAAAAAATAAAATAAAAAAAATCATTTGCTACAGTTAACAAGGCAATTAGCTAAGAAGTTACATGGAATTATTCAGCTTTGATTTTCATATACCATGAAATGTTGCTGCATTAGAATATGTTGCTGTTATCTTTAACTGGCAAGTACAGTTTGCAGAATTATGTATTTCACATATTTCTTGTAGTTTTGTGGCATAAAAAAATATGATATTTGCATCTTTAATTACAAATGTACAAAATTGCATACAATGTCTTTGAAGGTATATCAGGATTTTTTCTGTCAAAGGTATTTTTGGATGTTTCCTAAGATAAATCTTTATTTTCATTCTTTCTTTCAATTCCCTTCCAGACTGCTAAGGTCCCTTCTGTTATGAAAATAACATGGAAGGGCAGAGTAAGATTTCAGCTCAAAACTCAGTGAACTTGTGGAACACTGCCTTTGACTTCAATGGACTTTGAATCATTCTAGGATAAATATAATTAGACCTTAGAAATATATTCATTATTTCCGTTTGGTTGTCAAAAAAACTTTTATATTAAAATTTTTAATTTTTTTTTTATTTTAGTAGACTACTCTCTTGTTTTGACACTTTGAATTTCTTTCTAACAATTCCAATAATACCATCAACCAACATGACTTAACATAAATGTAAGTATTTGATACCGTATACTCTAGAAAATTTCATTGTCCAAGAAGTTCATTTAAATTGCCCTTTAGATTTTTATGTGAGAGATTATATAATGAACATATTGTAAAGTTTTAACTCTGATATTACCATTTGATAAACACTTTCATGTAATGAAAATGGGAAAGAAATGTCTTATTGAAGTCAATGCTTGTCAGCAACTAACCCATGTAAGACTGTAACCCTTAACTTAGAAAAAACTCTATAAAAAGGACCAGATAATCAAATGGCTTAAGTTAAAAAAAACCAATAGTATAAAAACCTGTATGGAATTTCTCCCTTCACTGTTACCCACAGAAACATGCTGTGTGCATGTCTGTATAAATGTAAGCTTAGACATCATCCTCATCATCATCAATCATCACAATAATAATAATAATGTGCTAGGATTATAGTAAAGTTTACTGATATATAGTCAAGTTCAACTGATATATGCACATAGAATAATGTGTACCATTTATATTGCTCAAGAGGAAGATGAGTGGAACAGCTGAGCTGCTTGTGGAAAATGCCAAGATTATTTTTCTCACCTGCATTCTTTAAAGCAAGTAGGAGTTATGTTGCCCATGGCCATGTACCTACAAGAAAATTCCTAAGTCCTCCCCACCTTTCAACTTTTACTTACACCAAGGAAAACCCAAGTTCATCCCTGTAAAAGCAGATTGATTGTATATGAACACAATTAATGAACCAATATAAATTTTTAAGCACATGGCGACAGTTTTAGATATGGTTTTCATATCTGCCTGCTAATTTTTGGTACCCCATTTTGAGACATCCAAATTCACTATTCTGAAGCATTATGCTTTCTGGCAGAATAGCCAGCTTTTATAACATAGAGTGCTCTTTCTTAAAGAAGAATGGAAAGAAAACCCCTGAAGTAGACAGTCCACTCTGTGAGTGAAGCAGCCTAAAGCAGTCAGCATGGGTGAAGCACCTTGAAGCATTAATGAGTATGACAGTTTTTAACAGAAGTAACTTGGGCTTCAGTGAGTAAATGAAATATGGAATTCATAATGATATGACACAATGCCTTAAATTAAACTGTCTTCAGAGAGCTGATTTTCAGTCTATAGTTTTCTTTCTTTAGCAGTGAATTCAGTTTCTGAGACTCAGGTACCTCACCTCATCCAAATCAGCATGTAAAAACCCACTTCACAGGCTTAATAATAATAGGAATTGATACAGCAGTAGAAGTGAACTCAGCAGTTCATGGATAAGTATCTGAGAATAGTGTGATCTCAATACCACTTACCATCTGAGCAGATAATTAAGAGAGAAGGGACTTGAAAGTGAATTTAAAATTCAAGTGGATAGAGCATTTAAAAATCAACACATGCTCTACTTGATTATTTATTTGAAAAATTTCTAATGTCCATTTTTGCTCTAGCACTGTAGGGCAAGATTTGGGATGTGTAGACTATTCTGCAAGAATATGATGAAAAGGGTTTTAGAAGAGGCATTGCATAAATCAGCAAGCTTATCATAAAGAAGAGATGGGTAAAAAATATGCAAAAAATGTTTCTTTCTAGGCAGAAAGGATTTTTTCCCACTTCTATAAGAATGCATCTGAAAAGTGCCTGGATTTGTATTTAAAGATTACTTTTTGTCTACAAAGAAAAACACCAAGTTTCATACTTGGTTTTCAATGACAAGTTGAATTTTTACACATAATTGAAAAAAAGTATTTTTCCCCCCCAGTCTCCTTTAAAATTAACCATAGTAATGTCATTTTTTTTCTACCCAGCTCTACATACAGACCTAATGGGCAAGAGAAGAAACTGAAAGCAGAAGAAAGGTGCATAGTCGTGGGTTGAAGTCATGGTGACTCTCTAAGGAAAGGGATCTGGCATTGTAGTCTGGATTAAGTTATGCAAGCCTATTAAGAAAGTATGTGGGATGGTATCTCCTGTCTTAAAAGGAATATTTAAACATAAACACCATTGACACTGATCATTTAAGAGGAGCTGAACGAGAGCCTGGAGAGGGAATATCAAACAGAATAAAATGGAAAATGGTTCACTTCCAGAAGTAAATAAATGCAGGTTAGTTTTCAGATGGCAGGCCAATAAATCTATGGAACACCATATACCTGAGATATTTTTACTCTGTTAAATAATGGATCAACACTTATGCTGTGTGACAGTTAAACAGCAAAGTGGGCACATAGTGAATTTTATGCACACATTGCAAAGGATTGTGAGTTATCTGAAATCTATCAAGCTAAAACTGCTTGGGGCATTAGGTGGAATCATGGTCGTTAATCCCCATGGCCTTTCATGTAACCTGCAGGGATGACAGTAGCCATGAAGTCAACCTTGAAGTTATTAGGCATACTTTGGTAATCTTAATCCAGGTTTCTTGCTAGACTTTGAAAATTCATTGCTACACTACACCCTTTTTTACACCTTCATTACACCTACTGTTTCTGTCCTGCGTAAGCTGCCTCTATGTAGATTGTTCTAGCATACTGCATCTCACCTCTTATTACATTGTAGGCATTACCTATAGGTAAAGATAAGTTGTTCAGCAAGCCTCTACTTAACCAATAAATGGGTATGGAAGCAGTTTAAGGTATAAGAAATCTAGCAGTAGACATACAATCAAAATGGTCATGTCAAAAGTTGCTGTCAGGTAAAGAGACAAAAACACCAGAAACACCAGAAAAGTAACAGGACAGGTCACTGGGTAGTAGTTTCTCCTATGAAAGTCATCCTCATGGAAACTGTCTTTGAACATACCTGAATTTGCTACTATGTTCAGAATCATAGGCCAATTGATGTGACATAGCTCTAAATCATCCTTAGTTTTTCTTTTTTTCTCCTTTGCTAAAAAGGGATTTTTAAAGCCACATGTTAATTGCTAACATTACTTTAGTAGAAGCTGATACAACAACTTCTTAACAATTCACATGTAAACCTACAAACAGTCTCTTGTCTATCTGAGGAGAACAACGAGAAGGACGCGATACAGCCTTTTCTGCAAAGGTAATGGCAGTTCTTCTAGAGAATATCGTACAAGATCCTTATCCATGCAAAAGTTTTAATTGTGTAAATAGTATGTTATGGCAGCCTGAGAGCAGACACTTGTTTCATAGCACAAGAAGCAATCAGTTTTGTTATTCTCAAAATATTTTTAATCTAGAAGGAGAACTAGGATGAAACAGGGGTCTTTTTATACCTTAAAAATGTCATCCTGAATGAAAGAACAGCTTTCACGATGAAGCTCCTAGGTTCTGTTGGTGCTTTAGAAAGTGTTAAAAAAAGATTCATATATTCAGTTGCAGTTTCACTTCAATATGAATATGAATAAGAGAAAATGATCCTTCTTATTTTTATGCTACATGCATTTGCCTTAGTAGTGTGATGAAAGTGTTTACTTTCAGCTTCTCCAGACAATCCTCCTTCTGCTACATACAGACTACATGTTTAGACTGCCACAGACAGTTGCTCGAAATTGGTAATGAATATTATTTTTAAAGGGAAGTAGAATTTGTGAATTAATTGATTTAATATATTTGTTGATATTGTACAGCTATAAATAATATTCTCCAGTATCCAGACCGGGGTTATCAAACCCTATGAGATCACTTAAAAACAAAAACATCTTGCGAGAGAATTAAATAGTGGCCTACTCACACTACCTTTTAATTTTTAGGTTTTACTGTGGCAATGCTCCTTTTATTTCTTCCTTCCTTTCTTTTTTAATTTTTTAATTTTCCAATTTTCCTATTCTTGGTTTAATTTCCAATAAGGAAAAAAGAGTTTTAAAAGTGAAATAGAATATGGCAAAAAACATTAGTTGCTTTGGCTTTCTCATTGGAAAATGTTGGAAGCAAGTACATAAGAAAGAGAGTAAATAGGAAAAAAGAGAAACACCTCAATAATTTCTTTATATTACAAGGATATGTAACTTTTTTTAAGCATGTATGTAAATAAATATTTTTCTCCCTCATATTCTCCACTTTTTTACTTCTCCTTATCAAAAAACCAGTAAGGATGAACAAAGTAAAAATTCCAAATGGTATTCCTAGCTATATTTTCTATTAAAAGATGAAAAAAAGACCTTAATGTCTCATGCCCTATCATATATTTTTATAAGGAAAAAAAAAGAACAAAAAAAATTCACAGGAAGCTAACAGGTGGATAAAGTCCCCTCTCCAAATAATCATGAATAAAAATACTTATTCTGGAGAATAACATTTGACAGTCATACTTATTAATAAACAGCATTTGTAAAAACTTTTTTTTCATTTAGAAAATAATTCATGTTTTATTTTAATGTCTTTTTTTTTAAGAATAGTTAGCAGTTTCTTAAAAAAAACCCAAAACTACAAAACATTCTTAATCATGAAGCTTACTTTTGCCAACAAAGCCTTCCTATGTGTTTTGTTCTTAGAACTGGAAAGAAGTGCCACTACATGCATCTAGCTGTTCTCACACATGTAGTTCTAAGTTTCCTTCCCATTACTTGATCATCCTTGGTTTTAACTGAACCTAAATGTGTGATGTGTTCTGCTATTGACATCAGTAGATTGAGGAGAAGAATTAATAAAGCACACATTTACTCATATAATAGAAAGGGAAGGCGTCTGAGACTAAGGTGAAATACTTATAACTGGAAGGAAAAGGTACATTTCCTAAAAGAAAAACAGCACACTGATGCTGTATGTTGACCAAATAGTATTTGTATGAATACACTAAAAATTTAGTGAGCTTGTAACATTGAAATTCAGCCTAGGGCAAAGTGGATAAATACAGCCATATACATTACAGGTACATTTTAAAGACAAATACAAGAGTTACTTTCTCATTATTCTGACTCTGATCCTTTCAATATTCACAAAGTACACTTTGCAGTACAAGAGAAGCTGTACATATAGGGAACAAAGAGACTGCTAGTATGAGGAGAAGATGAGAGACAAGTACAATATTGTTTGTATGCTGAAATACAAGTCCTGACCATTATATCTAGCTGTTATGCTTGACTTTATTTGGCCTGTGTTAGCAAAACACCTGACTAGATTGGATCCAGGATAATCTACCACTAACTGCAACAAGAGTTTTGAGAAATAGGTTGGTTTATTTTCTTTTAACTCATTTTTTATCTGATTTTAGAATTTCTAAGAATGTAAATTTAATTTGCTCTCTGCAATTGTATTAAAAATTGTATTAAAAAAGCATGAAATGCACAGAAAAAGCTTCCTTATTCCCTTTTTTTCCAGTGTGTGTAGCTGACTGATAAAAAAACAGGACTTGTCTATCTTAGAGCATATAATCACGGAGATCTTAAATCTACATGTAGGTTTTCATTTGTGTCTTGCAAAAAGTAAAAAGCACACTAGGTATTGCCTGTAAATCCACTTTGTACTCCAACTGGAAAAGCTCTGTCTTTGTTAAGCATCATGGATCCAAAGGTAGTTAGTGCTTTGAATTAAAGGAAAAAAAAAATCTGGGGAGTAAATTGCTTACTTAGGTAGAAAGGGTGAGAATTATTTGATGCCATGAAGTGATTTTTTTTTGTTTATTCTCTGAATTCAATACATAAAGAGGACTTCTGTAGATTCTCTGTAGAGACTGCAACGTAAAGGGAGGGAGTTGAGGAATAACTATACTATATGGAGCTGAACTGGGGTGGTGCTGGAAAATGAGGGCAGGTTGACAGATTTACTGAGCAGATTGATGGAGTGCAGAAGCTGGACTAGGTTTGAAGTCCAGTACTTTTAAGTGTTTCTCAATTGTCTCTGGCACAATGATAGGTGAATGAGGGAACTGAAGAGCTACTGAGAGAAGGGGTAATTTAATGAGAGTAGGTAACAAGATGTATGGGAAGGAGGATTTACTTCTAACACAATAACATTTTTCTGAAGCAGATTTTGTTGATACAGACACCTACTTATTCACAAAGGACAGTGCTGTGGCTAAATATCCATACCACCTGTTCTGGCTAATACTGTGTTTTTAATAACAATGAATTAAATAATGTAAAGATAGCTGCAGGAATGGAAAGCTTTTGAAAGTGCTAACAGCATGCAAGTATTTCTTGTCTTTAGGGTTGCTTTTCATTCCTTTGACAACATAACCTGTGGTGGTATAGGGACCCATTACTGACCTCATTCTTGGTGTTTATACTGCATTGCTAGCATTACCACTGAGTTCTGGAACAACTTTGCACAGGGTCAAAACTAAGGCTTTTAGAAGGTCTATGTTTTGCATTCATTCTGTGATGCAATATGCGTAGATGCATTGACACCAAACTTTGAATGAACTGCTATTTAAAGCATTATACACAAACTAAGATGAAGTTTATACTATTATGTAATTAACATTGACATTTAACCTTATTTAGAATGACTGCTGCATAGTACAAGTGGATACTAAGCTGCAGCTATTTTTTAAACATTATTCTGTACTTAAATATTATTCTGACCCTCCAGAGTAAGTTCTGTTTTGCTTAACTTCCTTTCAAAGCACTAACTCCTCTTTAAAAAAAAATAAAATAAAAAAAATCATTTGCTACAGTTAACAAGGCAATTAGCTAAGAAGTTACATGGAATTATTCAGCTTTGATTTTCATATACCATGAAATGTTGCTGCATTAGAATATGTTGCTGTTATCTTTAACTGGCAAGTACAGTTTGCAGAATTATGTATTTCACATATTTCTTGTAGTTTTGTGGCATAAAAAAATATGATATTTGCATCTTTAATTACAAATGTACAAAATTGCATACAATGTCTTTGAAGGTATATCAGGATTTTTTCTGTCAAAGGTATTTTTGGATGTTTCCTAAGATAAATCTTTATTTTCATTCTTTCTTTCAATTCCCTTCCAGACTGCTAAGGTCCCTTCTGTTATGAAAATAACATGGAAGGGCAGAGTAAGATTTCAGCTCAAAACTCAGTGAACTTGTGGAACACTGCCTTTGACTTCAATGGACTTTGAATCATTCTAGGATAAATATAATTAGACCTTAGAAATATATTCATTATTTCCGTTTGGTTGTCAAAAAAACTTTTATATTAAAATTTTTAATTTTTTTTTTATTTTAGTAGACTACTCTCTTGTTTTGACACTTTGAATTTCTTTCTAACAATTCCAATAATACCATCAACCAACATGACTTAACATAAATGTAAGTATTTGATACCGTATACTCTAGAAAATTTCATTGTCCAAGAAGTTCATTTAAATTGCCCTTTAGATTTTTATGTGAGAGATTATATAATGAACATATTGTAAAGTTTTAACTCTGATATTACCATTTGATAAACACTTTCATGTAATGAAAATGGGAAAGAAATGTCTTATTGAAGTCAATGCTTGTCAGCAACTAACCCATGTAAGACTGTAACCCTTAACTTAGAAAAAACTCTATAAAAAGGACCAGATAATCAAATGGCTTAAGTTAAAAAAAACCAATAGTATAAAAACCTGTATGGAATTTCTCCCTTCACTGTTACCCACAGAAACATGCTGTGTGCATGTCTGTATAAATGTAAGCTTAGACATCATCCTCATCATCATCAATCATCACAATAATAATAATAATGTGCTAGGATTATAGTAAAGTTTACTGATATATAGTCAAGTTCAACTGATATATGCACATAGAATAATGTGTACCATTTATATTGCTCAAGAGGAAGATGAGTGGAACAGCTGAGCTGCTTGTGGAAAATGCCAAGATTATTTTTCTCACCTGCATTCTTTAAAGCAAGTAGGAGTTATGTTGCCCATGGCCATGTACCTACAAGAAAATTCCTAAGTCCTCCCCACCTTTCAACTTTTACTTACACCAAGGAAAACCCAAGTTCATCCCTGTAAAAGCAGATTGATTGTATATGAACACAATTAATGAACCAATATAAATTTTTAAGCACATGGCGACAGTTTTAGATATGGTTTTCATATCTGCCTGCTAATTTTTGGTACCCCATTTTGAGACATCCAAATTCACTATTCTGAAGCATTATGCTTTCTGGCAGAATAGCCAGCTTTTATAACATAGAGTGCTCTTTCTTAAAGAAGAATGGAAAGAAAACCCCTGAAGTAGACAGTCCACTCTGTGAGTGAAGCAGCCTAAAGCAGTCAGCATGGGTGAAGCACCTTGAAGCATTAATGAGTATGACAGTTTTTAACAGAAGTAACTTGGGCTTCAGTGAGTAAATGAAATATGGAATTCATAATGATATGACACAATGCCTTAAATTAAACTGTCTTCAGAGAGCTGATTTTCAGTCTATAGTTTTCTTTCTTTAGCAGTGAATTCAGTTTCTGAGACTCAGGTACCTCACCTCATCCAAATCAGCATGTAAAAACCCACTTCACAGGCTTAATAATAATAGGAATTGATACAGCAGTAGAAGTGAACTCAGCAGTTCATGGATAAGTATCTGAGAATAGTGTGATCTCAATACCACTTACCATCTGAGCAGATAATTAAGAGAGAAGGGACTTGAAAGTGAATTTAAAATTCAAGTGGATAGAGCATTTAAAAATCAACACATGCTCTACTTGATTATTTATTTGAAAAATTTCTAATGTCCATTTTTGCTCTAGCACTGTAGGGCAAGATTTGGGATGTGTAGACTATTCTGCAAGAATATGATGAAAAGGGTTTTAGAAGAGGCATTGCATAAATCAGCAAGCTTATCATAAAGAAGAGATGGGTAAAAAATATGCAAAAAATGTTTCTTTCTAGGCAGAAAGGATTTTTTCCCACTTCTATAAGAATGCATCTGAAAAGTGCCTGGATTTGTATTTAAAGATTACTTTTTGTCTACAAAGAAAAACACCAAGTTTCATACTTGGTTTTCAATGACAAGTTGAATTTTTACACATAATTGAAAAAAAGTATTTTTCCCCCCCAGTCTCCTTTAAAATTAACCATAGTAATGTCATTTTTTTTCTACCCAGCTCTACATACAGACCTAATGGGCAAGAGAAGAAACTGAAAGCAGAAGAAAGGTGCATAGTCGTGGGTTGAAGTCATGGTGACTCTCTAAGGAAAGGGATCTGGCATTGTAGTCTGGATTAAGTTATGCAAGCCTATTAAGAAAGTATGTGGGATGGTATCTCCTGTCTTAAAAGGAATATTTAAACATAAACACCATTGACACTGATCATTTAAGAGGAGCTGAACGAGAGCCTGGAGAGGGAATATCAAACAGAATAAAATGGAAAATGGTTCACTTCCAGAAGTAAATAAATGCAGGTTAGTTTTCAGATGGCAGGCCAATAAATCTATGGAACACCATATACCTGAGATATTTTTACTCTGTTAAATAATGGATCAACACTTATGCTGTGTGACAGTTAAACAGCAAAGTGGGCACATAGTGAATTTTATGCACACATTGCAAAGGATTGTGAGTTATCTGAAATCTATCAAGCTAAAACTGCTTGGGGCATTAGGTGGAATCATGGTCGTTAATCCCCATGGCCTTTCATGTAACCTGCAGGGATGACAGTAGCCATGAAGTCAACCTTGAAGTTATTAGGCATACTTTGGTAATCTTAATCCAGGTTTCTTGCTAGACTTTGAAAATTCATTGCTACACTACACCCTTTTTTACACCTTCATTACACCTACTGTTTCTGTCCTGCGTAAGCTGCCTCTATGTAGATTGTTCTAGCATACTGCATCTCACCTCTTATTACATTGTAGGCATTACCTATAGGTAAAGATAAGTTGTTCAGCAAGCCTCTACTTAACCAATAAATGGGTATGGAAGCAGTTTAAGGTATAAGAAATCTAGCAGTAGACATACAATCAAAATGGTCATGTCAAAAGTTGCTGTCAGGTAAAGAGACAAAAACACCAGAAACACCAGAAAAGTAACAGGACAGGTCACTGGGTAGTAGTTTCTCCTATGAAAGTCATCCTCATGGAAACTGTCTTTGAACATACCTGAATTTGCTACTATGTTCAGAATCATAGGCCAATTGATGTGACATAGCTCTAAATCATCCTTAGTTTTTCTTTTTTTCTCCTTTGCTAAAAAGGGATTTTTAAAGCCACATGTTAATTGCTAACATTACTTTAGTAGAAGCTGATACAACAACTTCTTAACAATTCACATGTAAACCTACAAACAGTCTCTTGTCTATCTGAGGAGAACAACGAGAAGGACGCGATACAGCCTTTTCTGCAAAGGTAATGGCAGTTCTTCTAGAGAATATCGTACAAGATCCTTATCCATGCAAAAGTTTTAATTGTGTAAATAGTATGTTATGGCAGCCTGAGAGCAGACACTTGTTTCATAGCACAAGAAGCAATCAGTTTTGTTATTCTCAAAATATTTTTAATCTAGAAGGAGAACTAGGATGAAACAGGGGTCTTTTTATACCTTAAAAATGTCATCCTGAATGAAAGAACAGCTTTCATGATGAAGCTCCTAGGTTCTGTTGGTGCTTTAGAAAGTGTTAAAAAAAGATTCATATATTCAGTTGCAGTTTCACTTCAATATGAATATGAATAAGAGAAAATGATCCTTCTTATTTTTATGCTACATGCATTTGCCTTAGTAGTGTGATGAAAGTGTTTACTTTCAGCTTCTCCAGACAATCCTCCTTCTGCTACATACAGACTACATGTTTAGACTGCCACAGACAGTTGCTCGAAATTGGTAATGAATATTATTTTTAAAGGGAAGTAGAATTTGTGAATTAATTGATTTAATATATTTGTTGATATTGTACAGCTATAAATAATATTCTCCAGTATCCAGACCGGGGTTATCAAACCCTATGAGATCACTTAAAAACAAAAACATCTTGCGAGAGAATTAAATAGTGGCCTACTCACACTACCTTTTAATTTTTAGGTTTTACTGTGGCAATGCTCCTTTTATTTCTTCCTTCCTTTCTTTTTTAATTTTTTAATTTTCCAATTTTCCTATTCTTGGTTTAATTTCCAATAAGGAAAAAAGAGTTTTAAAAGTGAAATAGAATATGGCAAAAAACATTAGTTGCTTTGGCTTTCTCATTGGAAAATGTTGGAAGCAAGTACATAAGAAAGAGAGTAAATAGGAAAAAAGAGAAACACCTCAATAATTTCTTTATATTACAAGGATATGTAACTTTTTTTAAGCATGTATGTAAATAAATATTTTTCTCCCTCATATTCTCCACTTTTTTACTTCTCCTTATCAAAAAACCAGTAAGGATGAACAAAGTAAAAATTCCAAATGGTATTCCTAGCTATATTTTCTATTAAAAGATGAAAAAAAGACCTTAATGTCTCATGCCCTATCATATATTTTTATAAGGAAAAAAAAAGAACAAAAAAAATTCACAGGAAGCTAACAGGTGGATAAAGTCCCCTCTCCAAATAATCATGAATAAAAATACTTATTCTGGAGAATAACATTTGACAGTCATACTTATTAATAAACAGCATTTGTAAAAACTTTTTTTTCATTTAGAAAATAATTCATGTTTTATTTTAATGTCTTTTTTTTTAAGAATAGTTAGCAGTTTCTTAAAAAAAACCCAAAACTACAAAACATTCTTAATCATGAAGCTTACTTTTGCCAACAAAGCCTTCCTATGTGTTTTGTTCTTAGAACTGGAAAGAAGTGCCACTACATGCATCTAGCTGTTCTCACACATGTAGTTCTAAGTTTCCTTCCCATTACTTGATCATCCTTGGTTTTAACTGAACCTAAATGTGTGATGTGTTCTGCTATTGACATCAGTAGATTGAGGAGAAGAATTAATAAAGCACACATTTACTCATATAATAGAAAGGGAAGGCGTCTGAGACTAAGGTGAAATACTTATAACTGGAAGGAAAAGGTACATTTCCTAAAAGAAAAACAGCACACTGATGCTGTATGTTGACCAAATAGTATTTGTATGAATACACTAAAAATTTAGTGAGCTTGTAACATTGAAATTCAGCCTAGGGCAAAGTGGATAAATACAGCCATATACATTACAGGTACATTTTAAAGACAAATACAAGAGTTACTTTCTCATTATTCTGACTCTGATCCTTTCAATATTCACAAAGTACACTTTGCAGTACAAGAGAAGCTGTACATATAGGGAACAAAGAGACTGCTAGTATGAGGAGAAGATGAGAGACAAGTACAATATTGTTTGTATGCTGAAATACAAGTCCTGACCATTATATCTAGCTGTTATGCTTGACTTTATTTGGCCTGTGTTAGCAAAACACCTGACTAGATTGGATCCAGGATAATCTACCACTAACTGCAACAAGAGTTTTGAGAAATAGGTTGGTTTATTTTCTTTTAACTCATTTTTTATCTGATTTTAGAATTTCTAAGAATGTAAATTTAATTTGCTCTCTTCTTTTTTTTTTTAGAAAAAAATTAAGATTAAAGGCTTCCACACTCACAGTTTTTTGCCAATTTTCATCCAGATTTGCAGTTTTGTACCCTAAAAGCTAATTTCTGAAGACTTTTCTCTGAGTATTTGCAAAGTTAAACTAAAAAATCTCTTGAATGTGTTCACAGTCTTACAAAACTTGGAGAATTTGCCATACTTACATACTTTTTGGAAGTAAAGATCACTAAAGAATTGATAGCACTGCTTGCTTCAATCCATTTTTAGACTGTTAGGAATGCATTTCAAAGGTAAAGAGTGGATTTAACTCCCTTTGACTTAAAAAACAAGAAGCAGATTTTCTTTGAACACCAGATTTAGTACAGTCTCATTTAAATCTGAAGTGGGGAGATATGTTGTAGTCAATCAGATTTGAGATAGTTTGGTCTTCACTTCTAACAATGCAGCAAATATTAATAAAGTACACCATGATTTCAAGGAAATGCCCTTGTGGGTGTCCACACAAGAATAAATCAATGGGAGAAGATACTTGAAGGTGTTAAAGCATTCTGTGTATGCTTTCTGTAGTTGTAATTTAAAAGCTCAGTTATAACTTTTCTTGTCAAAACTTCACTACATGTGTACATTTTATGGTTTAATTTTAGTGGGAGAATTTGCAATTTACTGGAAAGCTAATTATCATCTAATCAGAATCTTTCAAGAATAATTTAAAAGTATTTAAAGTCTTGGTTTTGCTCAAATGAATCACTTACTGTATGATATCAAGGTCTTCATATGTGAATATGATGGACTGAAGCACTATGATAATATTTCAAAGAATGTATACATCTTCTAGAGCCAGGAGAATGCTACTATATTCAAATACTTTACATAGAGACATAGGGCATCCTTTTAAATCACATGCACTGTCTTTCAGCTTATTTTCCATATGGGATGCAAATATTCTTCCCCGTTAGGAAATATTAGTCTATTATTCTCATACATGCTCGTAAATCTTGTTGTGAAAATATTGTTTACAGAGATAACCTGGGTTATGTCCCTCTCACCCAGCTTCATAGGTCTGCAGTTTATATGTGTATACAGACTAGCTAGTAACCCAATGCTCTCTTCAAGGTCAATAGAAAGCAACAGCCAATGATTCATCTGACCTATTTTAATCATCTATTTTAGGATGAGATGACTCATGCTGTGAAAATGCCAATTTTACTCCACTCACTGTGAAAAAGTCTTGACAACTAGCTAACATGAAAATATCTGTACTGACGATGTCTATATTTGTGGCCTCAGGAATGCCATTCTACATGTCTATCTTCAGAACTCTTTGATTTCCCCAGCCTTTATTTATGAAAATTCTAGCCATCCAATCAGTGAGCCAAAACAGAATTCTATAGCACTGCTGAATATGCATATACCGCAAGTATAAACTAGTTACTAGCATAATTAAAACAATCTCAGTGAAGAAATTCATGTGGTTGCCTGTATTCTGCAAGTCATGTTTCAGAGTAAAGGAGCTTCAGAAACAATTCTTTTATCATAGACATTTGTTTCACGATAAAATGTTTTGGTAAGGGAAAATTGTTATTGATATATACCATTATACCTAAAAAGGCACAACCCTCCCTTTTGTATGAATAGATGTAATTATGTGTTTGTAAAAGTGTAGAAAAAATTGTATGGATTCAAATTCCACTGTTTTGGTAAGATTGACAGGGTTTATACCTTCTTAATCACGCCATAACAGTGAAAACAGTGTTTTGTATGAAGCCCATCCTGAACACAGTCCATATTTAGTGTTTGATAGGAACCAAAGTTGTTTGTCAATTTACAAAAAATGCAATTATTAAATATTTTGACACTTGGTTACACACAGTAAAAGATAGAATGATGGAGATGAATTGGCCTTTTAGTGTCCTCCTTCCTGTGTTTAATGAATGTGACCTTTAGTATAATGATATCGCATATCTTTTTGTAGTTTACTAGAGAGATGAATTTTCATCAGGAATGGGAGAAACTAGTGCAAAGATTTCTAAACCTAACTTCTTACTCTGTGTATCAAAATCATATGTCAATGCTTCAGCTATTATTTAAGAAAAATTTCTAATGAGGTATCCCAGCTGTTGCTGTATTTTAGCTTTGTTCAGAACAATTCATTGTTATTCATTAAAAAATTCCATGTTTTGATAAGTACAGATAACTGTTGCTCCCTGAAGATCAAAACCTGGTAACAGCTGAAACTCACTTTTGTATTTTATGAAGCACAATTGCAATGTTTAGCAGTGTCAAACGATACTGAAACTTTGTATTGGCATGTAAGCATAGAGATTGTGAAAGCAGCCGTTGTCTCAGGTTATACTGCAAGAGCAGCTAACCAGGTAACTATAAGCTGATGATAGCTGCCAATTTCGCAGGGAATCAGAAGTGTGATACAACATTAAGACATATAGCAATTAATTTTAGAAACAAGCAAACTTCCTTCTGTAGCTTATTGTTCTTTACTGGTCTAGAAGGTCAAGTATGTGGCTGATTAAGAAAACGCATATTTATTAACATCTTAAAATAAATAAATAAAAGGTGTATTTACAGGAACTATCAATGCTTCAAATCAACCCATCAAGTGAGCAATATGTTTAGCAGTATAGATGAAAGGAGTCTGGCCCTTCAGCCTGTGTCTTAGCTGGTGTAGATGCTGCCAAGGATTCTGTCTTGAAAATGTTAGTTTTCTACTTTGGTCAGTGTCATGGTTTAAACTAAATCTGCACACTCCTTTGTTTCCCCTCCCCCCCTCCACCTTCCCACTCCCGGAGGGATGGGAAGGAGAGCCGGAGGAATACAACTCCCACGGATTGAGGTAAAATCAGTCCAACAATTAAGGTATAACACAAATCACTACTGCAAGGACCTGGGAAACTCTCTAGGTATGCTGATACTGTTCAAGGTCTATAAAAATCTGTGAAACTGGAGGTCATTCACTGGATTATGATATGACATAAAATCATATCTATAGTGAGCTATGGGCTTCCTATTTAAAGCAGATATATTTGTGAAACTTAATATCTCCAAAATTTATTTTAATAGCTTTGGATGTACACAGATAATGAACAACAGTATCATCTACAAAATAAGTAGTCCTCACTATTCATCTTAATTTACAGCATGTAAATATTAAATCCCATGTTCTGTTATTATTACTGAGTAGAAGCTTAATTGATTTCTGCAGGCAGAAGATACAAAAAATTAAGGATGGCAAAGCTACATCTTCAAGTGATTTGTAACAATAAGTTAGAAAATAATACATCTCCAAAGCACTGTTAGTCAGGAAGAAATACAAATATGTCTAAGAATTTATTTAGCATATGTCTAAGAATTTGTTTAGTATCTAATTTCTGTTGTTTTTCCCAACTTTAATTGCATTCTAATTTTCTAATTAATTTTAGAAGGAGCACTCATGGAGATACCTATTTATTAGTGAATTTTAAGATGCATAGCTTTTTCTTGAGTGAAGATCATATAATTTCTGAAAAAATATGAGCACAGTTATAAATAACAGCACATCAGCATTAAAATATAATGTGATTTATTGTTATTAAAGATGAGCTTTTTTTTTTTTAGAGAGAATATGTTCTCTGAAGCATGAATAAATATAGGGGTCTGTAAAAAAGTCACTGACATTTTAGCTGTCGACTTTAAAGTTTTCAAGCTGAGGAACGTTGCATATTGGTTCCCTGTAATTTGTGAGGATGCACTGGGAGTGTTAGAGGTTTGATGTCAAAAGAAGTCAACTATAGCAGAAGAAGCAGTTTCAAAGTGTTGCAAAGTTAGAATCAACAGTGTATAGCTGTTGCTTTTCAAAAAGAAACAGTTGGAGAGTCTGTTAATTCAAGTAGTGCACACTCAAAAAACATACGGGCACAGAAATAACAATAATACACTTGTAAGCATAGATATGCTTATATCAGATACTGTTAACTTTTTGATGATCATGTGATTATTTAGTGAGGGGAATGTTAATCATATCTCCAAGCAGCAAATGTAAACTAAAAAATTATTTAAAAAAAAAGGAGGGAAAATTTGTGATAGTTGATAGTATTTATGGATACATGTAATGCCTTAACCTACACTGACGTACTTTGATATATCCACTTTTGTCATTAATTTCTTCAGCTTCCTAATACTGTTAATTCTCATAAGAGTTTTAATTTTTTCCCTTACTTATTTATCTTTCATATAAGTAAAAAATTCTTCTGGTCATATGATGATATCTACAACTAGACATTTACATCTGACAAGGAACAGGCAATTACCCTATTTTATCCCTTAACATTTGCAACTAGAAATCTGATACCTCTTTATGGTCAGAAATATAAGATGAAACTTCACATTTTCTGAACAGCTTCACTCATTTATAGATTTACTCATTTCATGCTGTGAAATCTTTACCCTACTGATGCTATCCACTTATTTCTAATTTGATATAATTTCTTACACTTGATTTTCTTTAATACTTCTTTTTTTAATAACTTTAAATTGAAGAAGCAGGAAAATATGTTCTGAAAAACTAAACTGTTCTGGAAATCACATATATGTATTATCTAGAAACAATAATTCCCGGGAAGCATATGAAGAAACCTAATCAAATGGCATTTAAAGAAGGTCTATATGTAGATGACTGTAATTGCCCTAAACTGAAGCTTCAGGACTAAGAACCCAAAGCTGTGTGCAAAGATGCAGCTGTATCTAAGAACCCAAAGGTGTATGAAATGATAAAAATTTTGGTTTAATAACACTATTTGAGAATATTTTCTAAAAGAGGAGATTAATAACATCTCAAATTAATTTTGCATAACTATATGAATGTTTTATTAGCACTGCTATAATAAAGTAAAAAGGTGTCCTGGGTTTAACAGTAGAAGTCAATTTTTCTCCTTCTTAGTAGCTGGTGCAGCTCTGTGTTTTGACTTGCAGCCTGGGAACAGAGCTGATAACACTGATGTTTTTAGTTGTTGCTAAGTAATGGTTACTCTGACCAAGGACTTTCTGAGACTCATGCTCTGCCAGGGAGGAGAGGAGGCCGGGAGGACGCAGAGACAGAACACCTGACCCAAGCTAGCCAATGAGGTATTCCATACCACAGCACATCATACCTAGGGTGGTAACTGGGAGTTAACTGGAAGGACACACTCTCTTCTTGGTTGGGCTTGTTTCAGTGGGTGGTGTCATATTCTCTTCCTTTGTTATTTCTTTTATCATTATTATTATTGGTGGTAGCAGCAAAAACTCAGGGAGTGAGGAGGAAGGAAAGAAAGAGGTGGGGGGAGGGTGAGAGAGAGACTGTGTGGCTGTGTTTAAACCATGACAAAGGGTGTGCATGTAAATGGGACTAAGGCTCTCTGCTCATGTTTTCTTTTCGTTTCATAAATATTACTCAGCCTGTCTCTTGTCTCTTTAGCACAGTTTTTCCTTTTTACGGTTATTATTTATTTCCTTCTCATGTATCCATAAAAATTTCTACAATCTTATCAAATTCAGGATTTAAAAAACCTATGTGTTTTAAAGGGTTTGGGTTTTAGAGGTGCTGAAAGCAGCCATTGTCAACCTGATTGCTTATACTCTGAAATGCTGACATATCTATCCCAAACACTTTAGTAACAGGCAGGAAACAAACACAGTAACAGCAGGCAAATAAGTAGGCATCTGTAAATGTAGCTTCTTGCCCTTTGAGCAGATTTGCATTCACCCATGCAAATTCCAGGAAACTGAGTTGGCTTTTACACAGATGAAGCAGCCAATTAAAGAGCTGGGTCCCTTGAGAAATGCTCATTGCAAATTCTCTAGTACAATAAAAGACCACTTCAATGGTGTCTGAAAAATATAAATTAGTTAAGACCCACTAGAGTTAAATATTTAACTACATAATTATAAAATATAATGCCATTCTTTTTCCATAATGCTGTAGCTACAATATATCAAGTTGAGATACTAATATCTTTTTGATCACTCATATTTTAATTAATTACAAAAGTCAAAGTTCAATAAAAACTTGCACAAGTATTTTAGAGTGTAAGACTGTAGCTGATTGTTTTTCTGTATTATTTGCTTTCATCTGTTCAAAACTGCAAGAGACTTTTTATTCTTTAACACTGTTTATTACTATTTCAGTGCTACATACATCCTGTACCACATATATGAGAATAATTCCGGCCTCTTTATCAATTTTGTTTGTTTCTTTGTTTTCTATTATAAATGTAATAAAAAATTACTAACTTCAGTCTTTTCTGACAGTAATTTTAGCCTTTATACATTTCTGTAAAGAAAAAAAAATACATAATTATCTTGATAACTTACTGCATTGATTTTCTATGTAAAAAAATCACAAAAACAGCAAACTACTATTCAGAAAATTGGTAGACTAGAATTATTACTACATTAACTGAACGTAGCAAATTATTAAGCAATTAAATAACTTAGTTTTATTTAGTAGAGGTGATTCTATTAGTAAGTGTAGCACAGGAAAAACAAAACAATCATATTGCTTAATCTAACTATAAAATTAAATGGACTTTGTTTTCCTCAGCTTATAAGATAGCATCCCCAAATATGGTCTGATGTCTTTAACAGACTCAGTGTATTTTACACTTTGGCAACTATCGTAAAACATCAGAGCATGTAGAGCACTCACACGATTTTTTCCTTCATGGAAAATAGCCAACACCCGTTAGGCCTTCGATCTGAATTTTGGACGGATATTCTACTAGGCTTCTAGAATGATGGTGATTTGTCAACATGACAATTAAGTGCTCATAAAACTAGTGATCCTATCCATGAAAATAGTAAAGTGTCCCTTGGATATCAACCCTGTATTGCACTGTTGATCATTCCACGTTGCTGACATGTCTACTGACTCTTCAAGATGATATGGAGTAGTTTGATGACCTTTGCCTTCCTCTGTATATGATACTCAGTTTCACTCTTCATCTTTCTCCAGCTGATTAAAAATATGGACCCATGAGTGAAATATCTTATGAATAAGATACATTACATCAAGGTTAAATGTGAACAGTTGTTTTATGTTGGCAAAAAAAACCCCAACAAATGTCTTTCTCCATGGAAGTGTGTCCTGTATAAGGCCTATGCAAGAGATATTGAATGTACAAGGATAGACAACTTTTACACAGGCTGAAGTGGGCTTAAATAGTTCATAATACTTCTACTTTTTTTTTTTTTTTTTTTTTGCAATTACAGATGACAGTCAGTGAGAGCAAACAGAAATAATATTTGAGCAGAGGTACAGGTGGAGGGCACATGACCACCTTAGGCCCTGCAGAAAGATAATTGAAATACTGGATATGCATATTTTCTTAATTCTGAATAAAGAGTAAAGAGTGTGCTGTATTGAGAACAATGAAATCCCTCCTTGGGACTCTTTTTGTCTGTAAAGTACATATCAGTCAAGGAAAAGGAATCATCATAAGAAAAGGAAAACAATAAAAATAATTTCTCAGTGTTGTTGGACACGTTTTGAAATAGCAGATAATACAAAATATAAAAGTTTAAGTCAACAGCTAATCAACGTTTTGGGAACTGCATAGCTGCTTCTTTCACCCTTTGTTTTTGCATAGGTCAAATTATTGTAAAAGCTTCCTGGACAACAAATTTTATCTAGTATTTATATTTCGTTCTTGCTTTAAAGTAAAACTCTGGATTCATGAGTACTGGAAGCTACTTGAGTAGTTTGAAGAAAATTTTATTTCCTTTAAGAAGCCAGGAGGTTTTCTGTAATTCGTGGGATTGCATTCTTAGAGATTACCTGAAGTAATGGGAAGATACATTAATATCTGTTAAAAATCATTGTGAGTTGAATTTGGAAAAAGCCATACAAATCTTCAAAGCAACAGAGTAAATAGAATTACAAATAAAACAATTCAGAAAGAAGGAAAATCAAGAATGAATGAAGGAGGTTACTGCGCAGCAGAACATGCTGAGATCACTAGAGAAAATCACCTGAGCAGTCACCACAGAGGCCAGCCTAAGCAACAATGTAAAAAGAAATCAGCATGAAAACAGCATCCCCCCAGCAGAGCTTCCCGTAAATACAGTTTTGTTGTTGCTGCCAATCTTTGTACTTACTCAGGGTGTTGGTTTCATTCTATGCTGAGCTTAGAAGAGCAACTGGATGCTGCTTTGCTAACAGAATCACAGAATCCCAGAATCCCAAGGGTTGGAAGAGACCTCGAAAGATCATCTAATCCAACCCCCCTGCAAGAGCAGGGTAACCTAGAGTACATCACACAGGAACTTGTACAGGTGGGCCTTGAATATCTCCAATGTAGGAGCCTCCACAACCCCCCTGGGCAACCTGTTCCAGTGCTCTGTCACTCTTACAGTAAAGAAGTTCTTCCTGATGTAAACGTGGAACCTCCTTTGCTCCAGTTTACACCCATTGCCCCTTGTCCTACCACTGGATATCACTGAAAAAAACTTAGCTCCATCATCCTGACACCCACCCTTTACATATTTGTAAACACTGATGACGTCACCCCTCAGTCTCCTCTTCTCCAAGCTAAAGAGACCCAGCTCCCTCAGCCTCTCCTCATAAGGGAGGTGTTCCACTCCCTTCATCATCTTTGTGGTTCTGCACTGGACTCTTTCAAGCAATTCCCTGTCCTTCTTGAACTGAGGGGCCCAGAACTGGACGCAATATTCCAGATGTGGCCTCACCAAGGCAGAGTAGAGGGGGTGGAGAACCTCTCTTGCCCTACTAACCACACCCTTTCTAATGCACCCTAGGATGCCATTTGCCTTCTTGGCCACAAGGGCACATTGCTGGCTCATGGTCATCCTCCTATCCACCAGGACCCCCAGGTCCCTTTCCCCTTCACTCCTTTCCAGCAGGTCAACCCCCAACCTGTACTGGTACATGGGGTTGTTCTTCCCCAGATGCAAGACTCTACACTTGCCCTTGTTGAATTTCATCAAGTTTCTCCCCTCCCAACTCTCCAGCCTGTCCAGGTCTCGCTGAATGGGAACACCATTTATCTTAGCAGAAGGTACCGAGGCAAAAGAGGCAGTAAGGGGCAGTAAGCCCTATACCATCTATTTTTTCTGTGCTGATCGTCTATGTGGCAAAGTACTCAAGTGCCCTGAAGAAGCAGGGCCAATAACAAAGTAGAAGGCCATAAGAACACACCAAGCAATTTACCTGGCACAGGTAATACAGGATCAAGTGATCATTTGTTCACACATTTGTAACTGATTCTCTTCTCCTGGAGAGAAAGTGAATGAGGAGTTTTCTATATTTTTTTCACAGTGTTTGATTTAAGTTATCCACTCAAAATTGTCCATTATTTTTATAACACTTCCTTCTCAAAACAAGTGGGAGCCCATGCAGGCAGGCTCTTCCTTGTGTTAGCTGCTGTACAAAGAAGTCCAAAGCATTCTTACTGGCTCACACTCCTTACAAACATGTCATGACAGCAAAAGTTGCTATCTATTAGCTAAACTTGTCATCAATTCCTTCCAGCGGTGTGTTGGCTGCTGGGTTCTGTTTTGCAATAAGGGTCTCTTAGACTGTGGTGGGGAGTAAGGCAAAATGTAAACCAGCTAGCCCTTACAGCTTGCTTGGACTCAAATAAGTAATTGATACTAGCTTTGTGTCTATGTTTCTAAGAATCAGATAAAAATTACAGATAGGTTTTGCTCCTCTCCTCTTAAGAAGATGATCTATTGTGTCTTTATTCCCTAATGGAGCTGTCCTTTTTGTTGAGCTTTTCCTCCAGCATAAAAAGGAGCAGGGGAAAAAATGGGCAAGAAGGCAGGCTAACCAGGAGGGAAGCTGCAAATCTGCATCTCTTACTTTCCAGACTTTGACAATCTTGATGTGAAACTTCTGAAAGTCATGAACATTTCAGTTTGCATATCAACCAAAGATATAAATACCAAAACTGCTTCTCCCAGTCTGATATGGTGAAGGTAACAAAGAGTAGAGTGATGAATAGGAGGGGCATCTGATTATCTAAACACAAAAGAGCATGGCCAGTCTGGATTAGAGGGCATGCACAGATTAAAATGAAATTACAAACCTTTCCCCTTATGAATGAGGGAAGTCCAGCAGTTATATACTGTTAGCATTTGTTTTCATTTCCACAGCTCTGCAAATTGATTAAGTGTATCAGTTTTGCTCTTCAGAATTTTGACCACAGGCATCGCTGACTGCAGTAAAGCTATGGCTTATTTAGAACAGCTAAGATCTCTGCTTTCAGAGATTTCCCTGTTCACATTCTGAGGGCTGCAGCAACTGGTATTACACACTGAATGCAGAGCCTTGTCACACACGAAGACCTGATGCAGATATAATCATTTACAAAACTGAACAGTGAATCCATGTGGCTCTGCTTCAGGTGACTGACTTATATTTAAGGACCACTGGAGTCGTCAGGACATTGTCATGCCATTAAAAAAGAAAGCCTATTGATTAAATTTCTGGTTTATGAGAATGCTATGCAGATGACATTCAGCTATTTTATAAAAGGTTTGCTCTGTGGTACAACAGTTAGGAATGCATCCTTTGTTACAGATGCCAGCACTATACGTTGCTTTTCTTTAGAAGTAACTCCCATAGGTTGACAAAATCTCCTTATGCAGTTTCTTTAAAGGTGTACTCTGACAATCCTAGATACTTAAAATGCTTTGCTAATTGCTACTTGGACAAAATGAACTATTTTCAAATTATCATTTATGAAGAAAGAAATATAATTGTAATTATCTTTTCAAATTTTATTCCCCACAAGTGCCTGGTTGAAATATTGCTAAATATTTAAAAGTGTGTTTATTCTAAATTTCTACACTTCAAAAATGTATGTGAGAAAATACTGTTAGAGTTAGTATCTAACTTTAGCTATGTGCTAAAAGGTACAGCTAGCCTTCAGATTCCTCGTTCAATGATAACAGACGGGCAAGTCCAAAAGCTATTAGTCTTGACTGTTGTAGATATCTTAAGTTGTGAAATGCTTATTTGACAGTTGACTCCAAAGGGAGTCTAGATAATGAACTTAGACTCAATACCCAACTCTTGTAAAACTGAGATGAATCTCATCCTTCATTTCCAGATAATAATAGGTGCAATCATTACAGTAACTCCATTTTCACAAACACCCACACTTCATTACAAGACAAAGGCATAAGCATGATATTATTAACATAATTATTCTGGATAAAACATAGATATAAACTTCATATAAATGTGAGCAGTTTATTTTCCCATATTTTTTAATGTACTTAACTATTCCTCATTCTTTTATGGAAATATGTATTGCATCTTTTCTGCCTGGAATGCTACTTGTTCCTAGTTTTCATTATGTCCTTCACCTCTACTTGTTCTCTATCTGCTATATTTGTCTTGCTTCCTCCCTTAGGAGTGAAGATACATCTTTCCATGCCCCACTGTATGTCCTGAAGCTGTACTCTGTCTTCTTGGTGAGTATCCATAGTTCTGCTTTGTAAATTACAATTGTCAGTAAAACATCAAAACCACTTTTGGTGAAATCTTAGTTCCTTTCCTATGGGAAACCACTCGAAAATTTCAGATGTCTTCAAAGGAACAAGATACAACTCTGTGAAGAGATCCTCCTGAAACATTTAGCCTTATCCAACTCCCCCAGTCTAAATTTCTCTTTTTAGAACAATGTATGAAGAAAATAGGTCACATAGGAGCTATATCAAGGTATATGGTACATATCTTTTCCTTTCTTCTGTTTCCCATCAGCAAAGAATTCAAAAGCTTTGCACAAGCAGCAAAAACTGAGTTTAGGTTGCTTCAGCTGAGCATCTTTCAAAATTATGTGCTAGACACTACCTTCCCAGAGTAGCTGTATTTCAAATAATCACTTCCCTTAAATTAATCAAGTCTCAGTACTGGCTAGTCTCAGTACTCAGTTCGGAATGTGTTTACTGGTCTGTAGTGGTGCATTTATAGAACATTCAGGTCAGACTTGCAGCAACATGATGCCATTCAGAGCACTCAAACTTCACCCAATTGTTGGAGGTTAGCTCAAACAAAAAAAGAACATGCATGCATTTGGATACTCTGGTAATGAGCATCCGGGTAGTATAAATAGCAAAATATAAATTATTACTTGAGTAGTATTTTATTTGTTTCTAAGCAAGTCTAACTCCATAATATCAAAGCATTCTAGTACGATATTATAATTCTTATAGAAACACATCTTTCATCTTTCAGTCTGACCATCCTCTGTTACATATTGTGTAACTTTTAAAACAAAGTTATTGTAGAGCAACATGGGAATTTGATTATGTGCAAAAAATAGTTCTGCAAGTATTAAGATGAGGGCTGTCTTTTTTTGCTTCTTTTGTCGTTACTGACTGTAAAATTTGCTGAGCTTTGATTGTTCTTGATTTCAAAGGCACAGATTCTCAGCTTTTCAGCAGAAAGGCTGCAGATAACTTGTTTGCACCTCAGTTTCTACCTTTGAAAAATGAAGGCTGTTAAGGATTTTCAAGAATTTACTTTTTCAGATCTAGATTAACATCTGTAAAATATGCTGAGACTCAGCTGTAGAAGATGCTATGATGTGGAAGCTGCAAAGTGGAGTTATAATGCTTACAAATGCAGAGAACAGGGAATGGGAACAAAATCAACAGTTTGGGTGAGGCTCATTTGGGATCATGCGTGTATGACACTTTGAAAACACAGAAAACAGCCCATTGCAGAGCATTTTGAAAATACATGGGATGTGAGCCAAGAGTCATGTCCTTGGGTCTGTGGGAAGTGGCAGGAGGCAGATGTCAGTCTGTGACACATGGGCTCCACACAGACCTCACAAAAAAGTTACTTGTCAACTGCATGGCTGTGATGTTCTTCATGTGGTCTCTGGGAATTTTCATCTGAGGTCATCAAAGGAAAGTATTTAACTGTTTTACCTGTATGCTGTGGTTTAAACCCAGCCGGTAACTCAGACCCGTGCAACCACTTGCTCACTCCTCCCCTTTCTATCCTCCCCAGGTTGGGGAGGAGAATGGAAAGAATGTAAACCCCACAGGTTGAGATGAGAACAGTCCAGTAACTAAGGTATAACACAAACCCACTGCTGCTACCACCAATAATAATAATGATAAGGGAAATAACAATGAAAGAGAATACAACAGCTCACCACCCACCGACCCACACCCAGCCCAACCCAAGCAGCAGCCTGGGCATTTTGAATACTGGCCATGACATGCTGTGGTATGGAATACACATTTGGCTATTTTGGGTCAGGCGTCCTGTCTCTGTTTCCTCCAGGCTTCCTGTGCCCCTCCTCATTTGCAGAACATGAGACGGAAAAGTCCTTAATTTGAGTAAACATTACTTAGCAACAACTAAAAACATTGGTGTGTTATCAGCACTGTTCTCAGGCTAAAGTCAAAAATACAGCACTGCACCAGCTACTAAGAAGAAGAAAAATGACTGCTACTTCTGAACATAGGACATTGTTTTCTCCTAGGAAACATCAATTATCCATGGAATTCCCTATAGAGTTACATAAAGATCTATATTTCTGCTACTCTGATTTTATTGATTAAAATATTACCATATATTGCATCAAATTCGGAGCAGATTTCATTAAAGTTTTTTTCCAATAATTCGTTATAAAGATTTATTTATTTAAAATCAGATTCTCTGAAAATCATAAACCTAGGTCAGTGATTGTGAGACAATACTGGTATCTTATGAACACTGTGGTAATTTCCCCAAATCATGGTAGAATCTAGTTTTACTAAAGTATATAAGCTAACTTTTTATGGTTTGTATGTCCCTGGTGTAGACTATGTCAAGAGAACTGGCACAGTGCTCTTTTAATTTTTGCATCATCTGGTGTTTCTCTAAAATTTTTGTTATTATTATCTGAATCAATGAGATTACACAGTGCAATGATGTACAGAAATAAAATACTGTCTAAAGGAAACTCAGAGCTTTATGTTCATTGGCAGTTTAACATCTGTGGTGGTCTTTTCCTGCCCTCTGCTTTGATTTTTTCAAGCCACACCTCTCCCAGAAGTGTCAGTGCATAGAAAAGAAATGAATAAAAGTCACATTTTACATAATGAAGAGTGACATCCTCATGTTACTCAACACGTTCAGAAAAGATATGGGTTTAACATAGGAAGAGCATTCTAAAAAAATCTCTCATGATAAATATCAGTCCTGCTACAATACATATCACTTGAAGATGTTGAAGTAATGCTAGGACAGGCACAACGTAGAGCTCAGTAGGTTAGACTAGATTACACTGAAAGGAAAGCTGCCATGCCCCACTCTGTCACCCAACGACAAAAAGTGAGCAAAAGAGATAGTGACAAATTCAGTTTTAAATGAAGTCCCCCCTTAGAGTAGAAAACTACTTCAAATCCCACACAGTACATGGTCAAGGTATCTCTCACAAGCAATGATTTACTGACCTGTGATGCATAAGGTACCAAAACCACACTAATAATATTTTGACTCAACCAAATTGCTTTTTAAAAGCCATGAAATCCAGTCACTTAATCACATTAGGAGTGCCTGATCACTCAGTTTCAACTATCTGGTATGGTCTGCAAAGCTAATGTCTTGTATTTTGGTACCAAACTGAGGTTTCTCAGTCCTTGTATGACATCTGAACATATTTTTCCTTACTGCTGGTCAATATTTCCATATTTTACTATCCTATTTGTACTAAATGTCTCAGTGGGTGTGAAGGTCTTCTTCACAGGCTGTTGACTGCTTATGAGTCAAATGATAAACTCTGAAGTCTGTGGGGTTTTAGCAAAACATTTCAGTTGACCATATCTTTTATGTGCTCTTATGATCCTGTATAGTGGAACTGCTCATTTTAAAGAGTTGTGCTAAAGACCCTGAGTGTATTGCATTATGCATGTGTTAAAAGTATCAGTAAACCAGCACAGTGTACCAAGCAGTTGGAGGTGAAACTCACCTTATCTCTTTTTGCATCATGTGATGCAAATTTCTCACCTTCTATCCAGTGGAGAGAAATAGGTGCTTTTAAGAATCATTCATCTGAGCTGCTTCAGACACTGATTTAGGATGAAATGAATCGTATCTTAGAAGTTTGGTTTTTCATCTCTACTATGAAGTGGGTCTTGGGCATAACTTGGTTATAAGCACAGAGTGGTGATGTTCAATCACCCTAGCAGACTGTAAACAACATAAGAGACCCTAAGTCACAGATGCTTACACCATCTTTAGTTATTCTGCATTTCTGTTATAGTTCAGATTAATACTTTGAATGTTTTATGTTGAACTAGAGCTGATCTTTATGAAAGCCATTTACCAATGAAAAATTCTTAACTCCATTAAAAGAAGTGGCTGCTCAGAATTTGCTGCAATCACCCTCCATATATGGTTTTCAAAAGGTGATGCAGATAGATGTTATGCTGCTGTAAAATATGTCTTTTATTATTGTAGGGCTTATGGTTTGGCTACAACAGTTGTGAACAAGGTTTAGAAACAATGAGGCATATTTACAGTCATGGTGGGTTAATCCTTGCTAAGAGCCAGAATCCCACCAATCCACTCACTCCCATTCCTGACAGGACAAGAGGAGAAAATAGAATGAAAAAGCTTATGGGTAAAGACATAACGTCATAAAGACAAAGAAACTTACCAGTTACTGCCATGGGAAAAAGGGACTCCACTTGGGGAAAATTAATTTAATTTATTGACAATTAAAACCAGAGTAGGATGGTGAGAAAAAAAGACAAACTAAAAACATCTCCTTTTTTCCCAAGCTCAGCTTCACTCTGATGATTCTACCTCCTCCCCACCATGCACAGTACAGGGGAATGAGGCACTGAGGTTGTGATCAGTCCACAATAGCTTCTCTCTGCCTCTCTTTCTTCCACACACTTCTCCCTTGTTTCTGCATGGGTCCTTTCCAGGCTGCAATTCTTTCAGGATAAACCTGTTCCATAATGAGATATCTCTGGGCCATAGTTCCTGATGGAGGGTAATAGTACTGGATTCGCTCAGGGGACAGAAACTTCGTGTGCTTCCAAAGTGCTGTGTTAAAACATTACTGCCTCAAGCTGCTGGTAAATGAACACACCTGCATGATTCCAACAGCTCAGGACTGAAAGAAGCATGGCCATGCCGATGGGGTGCTGTGTCTAGAACAATTACCTGAGTTATGTGTGATTATTGTGCTATGTTGATGTTATGACCCTACCCCATCCTAGCGCTAGGTTCGTTGGCTTTTTTCAATACGAGGTGCATCTCCTGCTGTCATGTAGGATGCCCTCAGTTCTGTAGTAGATCTTGGAAACCACAGGCATGGAAACACTACGTGAGCTAAATAATTCTTCCTTGATTACAGAAATTCAAGTAGAAACATTTATTAGCTTTGTTTGGGCAAAACAGACTTGATGTCCACAAGCCACACTACTGGTATGTGCTTCCAGCGCCATTTAAGTTCTGGTTTTGTTATTATCATTTTGGAATTACCAGATAATTTAAGATTCCAAAGAAAAGTTTTGGTGAATGTAATAGGACTGCTATTATATTACTGTTTGTTGTTTTTTTTTTTTAAATCATAGAATCAATAGAATAGTTAGGGTTGGAAACGACCTTAAGATCATCTAGTTCCAATCCCCTGCCATAGACAGGGACATTTCACACTAAACCATGTCACCCAGGGCTCTGCCCAGCCTCGCCTTGAATACCGCCAGGGATGGAGCATTCACAGCTTCCTTGGGCAACCCATGTCAGTGCCTCACCACCCTCACAGCAAAGAACTTCTTTCTCATATCCAATCTAAACTTCCTCTGTTTAAGTTTTAACCCATTACCCTTTTTCCTATCACTAGAGTCCCTAATGAATAGTCCCTCCCCAGCATCCCTGTAGGCCCCCTTCAGATACTGGAAGGCTGCTGTGAGGTCTCCATGCAGCCTTCTCTTCTCCAGCCTGAACAGCCCCAACTTTCTCAGCCTGTCTTCACAGGGGAGGTGCTCCAGTCCCCTGATCATCCTCGTGGCCCTCCTCTGGACTTGTTCCAACAGTTCCATGTCCTTTTTGTGTTGAAGACACCAGAACTGCACACAATACTCCAAGTGAGGTCTCACGAGAGCAGAGTAGAGGGGCAGGATCACCTCCTTTGACATGCTGGTTTAATCTTAGGAAGGCCATAGTATTAAACCTAGGAGAATTCTCTGAGTCATTTCAGATTGTGTAATCATGAAAAATGTATCTGTCACAGTATTAAATTGTACTCAGTTAACCTTTCAGACTTGAGATACTTGGTGTATTCTTCAGAATGTGGTGGATTCAGTTAGATACATGTAGTTACATTTCTCTTTACATGTATGAAAAACATCAGTTAGTACAGTACTCTCTCTGTTAATGCCCCTATGAGTCACTGTAATTTCACAAAACGTACAAAAATTCCGTTTCCACAGATAAAGGTGGAAAGTGATCAGAGAAATTTAAATCCCTGGGGTAGACATTTGTTTCCTTGACTCTGTTTAGAATCTTTTATGTGCATTTCTGCTTCAAAAGCAGACATGGAAGCAAATCTTTTGACAATAGCTTAATAAAAAACCCTTTCCCTGTCATTGTTCCCTGGGAGAAAACATAGCTGTTCCATACAAATAAAATGTGATGTGTCCTGAACTGTAACTCAGATGTCCCTCAGGTTTCAAAGAAGCTTCAAGCCACACATCTGTAAATCTATACCTTATTGCTGCTTTTCTTGCTATGCGTACTACCTTTTTCTATTAGTATGATGACAATGGCTCTAGGGACAGACAGTGCCTCATAGTATCTTTCTAAAAGATCAGCAATGCTCTTGGTAGTGTTGTGTCTGGGAACCATGTCTGCCAGTAGCCCTCACTTCAGTGAAGTGTGGTGGTTCAAATCAGAGCATGCTTGGGAAACAGACTATAAGAGCAGCTTTCATTTTTCATCTTGCAAGTCACACTCCTTGAAAAATACAATATTTTATTTCACTTATGTGTGACTCTTGGAAAGAAGGACTTTTGTCGTTGAAAAGAAAGTCACAGTAGTTCAGGTGTCCTTCTGCCCTTCTTACATAGCAAATTCATACTGATCAGGTGTTTGCACTTTCCTTCTGTTCAGTGTCACATGTGAAAGAAATGGCTTAATGCTGAGATAATTTCTTCAGCTCTGGTGAATGTACTAAATGAGAAAATAAACGTAATTAGCCATCTTTTACAAAATGAAATATTCAGATGTGCCTCCCTCAGCAGCATCTGAATAGAGATGAGTATATTCCTAATTAGCTAAGTCAGGATCTTTCTATGAATGCAGACCAACTATATCAAAATGAGAGTTTGCTCTCAGATATGCATGTTTAATTTTCAGTGTTGACATTCTAATCTAAAAGATAAGCACTGATCCAAAGCCCACTGAAGGGATTTTAAAAAATGTTCAGTGTGTTTTGAGGCAGCCTTATAGAACATTTTACTGACAGATATGAGTGAATATAACAAGTAAAGCTAGCATGTAAAAAACGTACTTCTGTGCATTTGATACCAAGATATTCAGAGAAAAAAAAATAGTAGTCACACCTTGTAAATATGCAGCCTCTCTCAAAGGATTTAAATATTGAGGTTGCTCAGTATTTTGGGGGTAGAGCTTGGTATGCCTTGTGTGTACACAGAGTTAGAAACCAAAACATCAATCTGTGTAAGGTTTATTGGTTTGAAGTCATACACAATGAGCAAAGCAGTTTTAGCTAGTTTACTGAGAGCCTAGGAAACCAAACCCCAGGAATTCGTAGTGTTTATAGAGAACAATATTAAACCTTACAAGTACTATTAGCAAGATTTCTAAGGTAAGAATCGAAGAAGCCATAACAGACTGCACAGTCTTTATCCTTTGTGTTTCTCATGTATGCCACATCTGTTCACACAGCCTCTTTTATTCTAAGGTTGAGACATTTTCTGTGACTTAGGCCATGTGGGGACTCCTGATTCTGATTTGAACTTCTAAATACAATTGTAATATGAATAAATCTGGTTCATCATCCAGTTTGCTGACAGTTAATCAGTACTTAAAATGAATAAACTGCAAAGTAACCAATACTTAAATTATTGGCTGATAATGGTGAAATCCACAGTGCTTTTGCACTTATTTTAACTGTTTTTTTAATGACAATTCACTTTTCTTCATATGCATACCTGTCATAATCCATTATGACTGATGGCCCTAATCAATTAGCCTTTCTATTCTAGTAAGCAAGGAAAGAGAGATCCAGAGAACTCTTCACTGCAGCAGAAAGACAGAGGGTAGTATCAGAACCCACAGTTTCGAAAGCAATTTACTAGCTGTGTTTTAGTTGAATAATCCTGAGATAACTTTGACTGAAACATTATTTACCGCAGGAGAGTTTCTATAACAGTGAGTTAATGTGAACTGGATGGTGGATAGTGCTAAATGATTCATAGAATTGTTATTACTAGTAAATCAATTGGTAGTTTCTTGACAGAAGGGGTGTACTAGCAGTTTTTTATATCTGATTATAACATATGACTGAGCACACAGACTATCATGATACATGTTAGTGATTCAACACACTTGCATAGGTTATGAAAAGGTTATGTTCTTCTCACCTGCTTAACATTTTAGGTACATTTCTAGGAAGTGAGATGATCTAAGAATACTGCAGTAGAAGAACCTAAAAACCCTGATATAGAAATAAAATCACAGAATCACAGATTGGATGAGACTGGAGGGGACCATCAGACTAAGCATCTAGGCCAAACTGTTCAGAGAAAGTGTCACCTTAGATACATAATTCAGGAATTTAATCTGTTGTGTGAATGTGTTTCATTGCCCTATATGGCACTAAGATCAATTCTATAATGCAATTTAGCTTAAAATTTGTAAGATTCAGAACAAAACTGACAGTCCAGATTCACATCTCTTATTCAAAAGGAGAAAGAGAGATACCCGAAAAAATGCAAAAATAAAATTTAAAAAACTGGAATACAAACGTTCAGCATATGTCAGTATTATTTTCACTCACTGCAAAAAAGTGTATCACCCTGCAAAGCAATGAAGTTGAAAACTCATGTGAGATGAGGGCATCTGCACTTTCAATGGAGTTCTAAGTTTTCCACAAAAACAATAATTTTACTTCTTACACCAGGCTGATAGCTGATACTAATTGGCAAATCTCCACCAACATCAAACAAAAGTAAGTTTAACAGTGGTAGGATTTTACATTTATTTGTCAAAAGCTGGCAGACTCCAAACTACATTTTTGTTTGTTTAAATAACTGAGTGCATTTAAGGGTTTTCTGTTCTGTTCATGCTCAGTACTTCTCAGCTATGGCTTATCTTTCCAGGAGGCTGAACACCTTTTATTTTAAAAAAAACTGTTGCACCTTCTTGTGCCACTTGCTCTATAGTCAACTGACAGACCTTAAAATACAACCTTATTCTGTGTTTTGTAGATCTACAGCTGGTAAGGAGGTAAATAGAGTCCTTGTTGGTGCTCTTTGCTTTTTCAGTGCTGGGTTATGAGATATTCTCCAAATGCTGCTTAATTATTTCCTGTATTTATTTCTATATGTCTATTCCATTTATGCTGTTACAGTGATTCCCTTTAATAACAACATCTGTGAAAAGAGGACACAGGCTTTCTGAGGCAGATGACAGATCTTCTTAAACTTACTACAAAATATTTGCCTGTACTTGAAAGCTGCATATTTATAAATACTTCAAAAGGACAGAGTTCATTCAGAACATTGCAGAACAAGACTACGGGTTTTAAACAAATACTTCATAAGTAATATACATATACACTGAATCTCCTACTTTTCTTACTCTACCTATGGTGTGGAAAAAGGTTTACTTAACTAAAATTAATTAGTCAAGAAAATAAAGAAATTAATAAAATAATCCTATTTGTGAGAACATAAAATCATAGAATAGTTAGGGTTGGAAAGGACCTTCAGATAATCTAGTTCCAACCCCCCTGCCACGGGCAGGGACACCTCACACTAAACCATGTCACCCAAGGCTTCATCCAACCTGATCTTGAACATTGCCAGGGATGGAGCATTCACTACCTCCCTGGGCAACCCATTCCAGTACCTCACCACCCTTACAGTAAAGAATTTCTTCCTTAGATCCAGTCTAAACCTCTGCTGTTTAAGTTTCAACCCGTTACCCCTTGTCATATCACTACAGTCCCTCATGAATAGTCCCTCCCCAGCATCCCTGTAGGCCCCCTTCAGATACTGGAAGGCTGCTATGAGGTCTCCATGCAGCCTTCTCTTCTCCAGCCTGAACAGCCCCAACTTTCTCAGCCTGTCTTCATATGGGAGGTGCTCCAGTCCCCTGATCATCCTCGTGGCCCTCCTCTGGACTTGTTCTAACAGTACCATGTCCTTTTTATGTTGAAGACACCAGAACTGCACACAATACTCCAAGTGAGGTCTCACGAGAGCAGAGTAGAGGGGCAGGATCACCTCCTTCGACCTGCTGGTCACTCTCCTTTTGATGCAGCCCAGGATACGGTTGGCTTTCTGGGCTGTGAGTGCACACTGCTGGCTCATGTTCATTTTCTCATTGACCAACACCCTCAAGTCCTACTCCGCAGGACTACCATGAATTTCCTTTTTGCCCAACCTGTAGCTGTGCCTGGGATTGCTCCAACCACAGTGTAGGACCTTGCACTTGGCATGGTTAAACTTCATGAGGTTGGCATCAGCCCACCTCACAAGTGTGTCAAGGTCCCTCTGGATGGCATTCTTTCCTTCCAGTGTATCAACAGAACCACACAGCTTGGTGTCATTGGCAAACTTGCTGAGGGCACACTCAATCCCACTGTCCGTGTCACCAACAAAGACGTAGAACAAGACCGGTCCCAACACCGATCCCTGAGGGACACCACTCGTTACTGTTCTTCAGCTGGACATTGAGCCATTGACCATAACTCTTTACATGCAGCTATTTAGTCAGGTCTTTATCCACCAAGTGGTCTGTCTATCCAATTTAAAGACAGGGATGTCATGAGGGACAATGTCAAAAGCTTAAACCATAACTCAGCACTGCTTAGTCCATCACTAAACATGTTCCCAAGTGCCACATGTACACGTCTTTTAAACCTCTCATGGATGGTGACTCCACCACTTCCCTGGGCAGCCTGTTCCAGTGCTTGACAAGCCTTTTAGTGAAGGAATTTTTTCAAATAACCAGTCTAAAACACCCCTGGTGCAACTTGAGGCCATTTCTTCTAATCCTATTTCTTGTTATCTGGAAGAAAAGACTCCTTCCCCCCCCGTGTCCCCCCTTCCCCCCCATCATCCATATCACTGATAAGGATATTAAACAGATCTGGCGCTACTACTGAGCCCCGGGGAACATCACTTACGACTAGCCACCAACTCCAACTCCACTCACCACCATTTTTTGGCCTTGGACATCCAGTCAATCTTTTACCCAGCAAAAAGTACACCAGTCAAGTCCATAAGCAGCCAGTTTCTCCTGGATCATGTTGTTGTAAATGGTGTCAAACAATTTACTAAAGTCTAGGTAGATAACTTTCACAGTCTTTTCCTCATCCACTAGTGGGTCACCTTGTCACTGAATGAGATCATGTTGGTCAAGGCTAAAGGAGAATTACCATAAAATACAAATAGGTTAGTAGAGATTTGTTGAATTTACTCAGATGAAAACTTTTATCCGTGACTGTAGTGTAAAATAAAATGATTCCTTTTCACATGAAAATATAGCTTAATAAACTGTTTGCATCTGAACGTTTTCTTGTGTAGGAAAAATCAAGAATTTTCCTTAATATGTTCTCAATAGACATTGACTTTGGAAACAACCCATATCTGTTTATGCATTGACATAGACTCTGAAAAGGTCCTTAATGAGTTAACTTTAATGAAACTGGTGATCTCACTTTTCACATACCCTTACACTTTATCGAGAAACAGAACCTGCAGATAAATGAAAACAAGACTATTATATGTCATCTCATGTAGGGAAATAAAATATTTTGCTTACTGCATACCTTTGGAAGCAACTCAGAAAAATATTTTCCCTGTTTGAATTGACTCATAGGATGTACACTTATTCGAACAGCTGCCAAGGTGTTTCTCTGAACACATTACACTATCACATAGTTTATCCAAATATAAGGAAGGCATTCCATATTTTATTTTTCCCCTAAATTTTTCACTCTCCAGAAAAATAATACAGAATTAAAGAAAACACACTGAACAGTTTCAAGGTTTTCCTGTATCAGCAACTGGTGAGTTGTTAAGTTGCATAAACATAGGTGTCTTGTGCCACTGTAGAAGCCCTAGACTATTGCCCAGCCTCAAGATGACTGTGAAAAGCTAATAGGACCCATGTAGTCTTGGGACATACTTGCCAACACCTTGCGTGTATCCCATGTACAAAATCACCAGGCTCCTACTTTAAAGGATTTGAATGTCTCAGTTTTCAATATAGAGCAAGGCAAGGATGATGACTGGCTACTAAGGGCCTAGTATTTTTTCTCATCCTGTGATCTTTTTTGTGATTATATTCCTTTCTTCTCCCAGCCTGTTTGGAAGCAATAATGCATCACAGATTTCCATTACAGGACCTATTTGAATCTTTACCTTGACCCTGATTTTTTAAATCTCATTTTCATTATGAGTTAGGTCTTACCACAAAATGAGAGTATGCTTCTAAGGAAAAAGTTATTTGAAAATATTGAAAAGTGATGTAACGACAATGTTAACATTGTATTTGCCAACAACTTTTGACCTGGAAAATACAACAAGGTACAGAATGGGGGAATTGAAATGGCTCAGTAATTCTAAAGTTATGACATTTCAAAGACACTTGTCCTGGTTTGGGCATGTTTTGAGGTTGTTTTTGTTCAAGGTTTTTTCCAGCCAGGTGGAGGAGGGGAGGCCGGGAGGAAGGAGAGACAGGACACCTGACCCAGGCTAGTCAATGAGGTGTTCCATACCATAGCATGTGATGCCCAGGATGCATACTGGGAAAGGGAGAGCTGGAGGGGTGGAGCTCTGGAGGAAAATGGAGGAGGGAGCACACGGTGCTCGGCCAGGCAGGGTGGAGTGAGTTATGGGTCGGTGGCTGGTGGGGTGTTGTATTCTTTTCACTTGCTGTTTGCTGTATCATTATTATTTGTAGTAGTAAATGGCAGTAGGGGTTTTGTGTTATGCCTTAGCAATTAAACCGTTCTTATCTCAATCCGAGGGGGCTACATTCTTTGGATTCTCCTTCCTAACTCTCCAGGAGTTGGGGGACTTGGCTTAAACCACGACAACACTCTTCCCATGTGGATGGCATAGCAGGGCAGCTCGGGCATATAAATTATGCAGAGAATGTATGGTAATTTATGAAGTTTGAATATAGGTCTTCTAGAGTTAAAAATGCTCTTACTTTCTGAGTTTGGGCCTCCAGGTAATGAGTGCCTCAGGTAAGGATTCTCAGTAAAATGTCCATGTTTGTGTGAAAAAGGCCTTGAGTTGTTTAATACATATTGCTGCAGAATGAAGAGAGACTGTGTTGCTGCAGTGTCCTGGGTTCAGCAGTAGCAGTCATTTTTTCTCCTTCTTGGTAGCTGGTGCAGTGCTGTGTTTTGACTTTCGGGCTGAGAACGGTTGCTGATAGCAAGGATGTTTTGAGTTACTGCTCAAATGTTTGGTTTGTTCAAGGCCTTTTCTGAGCCTCATGCTCTGCCAGGGAGGAGGGGAGACCGGGAGGAAGGAGAGACATGACACCTGACCCAGCCTAGCCAAAGAGGTATTCCATACCATAGCACGTCATACCCAGGATGTAACCGGGAGTTACCCGGAAGAGCTAAAACTCTGGGGGGATGGAGGAGGTAGCAGTTAGTGCTTGGTTGGCCAGGCAGGGTGGGATGAGTTATGGGTTGGTGGCTGGTGAGGTGTTGTATTCTCTTCACTTGTTATTTGCTTTATAATTATTATTTGTAGTAGTAGTAGCAGTAGTGATTTATGTTATACCTTAGTTATTAAACTGTGCTTATCTCAACCCGTGGGGGCTACATTCTTTGGATTCTCCTTCCTATCTCTCTGGGAGTTGGGGGAGCAAGAGGGTAAAGTGAGTGAACGAGCTGTGCAGACTCGGTTTTAAACCACGACATGCAGAAAGCAGGACTTTCTTCTCTATTTTACACTTGATGATTTTTACATCAATATAAGTTAACTGATCCCAGTGTCTTATTTATAGTGATCAAAATGAGAGCAGGTTTAGCTCACTTCTTCTATGGAATGTCTCAATATTATGAGTATTTTCTTTTACTGCTTTTTAATTTAGGATGGATGCTTGAATACCTTACAGGCCTGTTTAATTTCATCTTTTTGTCTGATGCAGTTTTAGGATTAGAGGAAGGATCATCATCTGATTTTGAAAAGGATTTAAAAATCATTTTTCTCTGTCTTTACCAGAGTAGAGAAGCTCCTTAGAAACGTGGGTGTCTGTCATGTAAGTACAAGAAAAAAAAAGTTAGTACAAAGTAGTGATTATTTCTTTTTAATGCTTTGAAGGTCTCACTGCTAGCAACATACGGGCTTCCTTTTGTTGTTAGCATGCCTGCCTTTTTTATTTGAACAGTTTGTTTTACAGAAATAGTTCCAGGCTCATAGCATATTTCTTAATCATCTCCCATTTTCAATACATATGAACACCAAGTCAGACATAGAATTCTGTCACTTTCAATGCTATAAATTATTTGTGCAGAAATTATGAATCAGAAGAAGCGGGGTTATAGAATTTGATGCTTGTATTTATGAAAATAATGCTGTATCAGGCAGTACTTCCTACACTGGTATTTTCACATCTCTCTCATTTTTGTCCATTGTTACTCTTAAATTTACAATTACATTGTTATCAGTTTCTATATAATGAATAGCTAGAATGAAAGACAAGAGTGTTGGGAATTGTTGGGAATGAGCACTATAGATAGGTGAAGCTATAGAGATAAACAAGAAGCCGATAGCTTTGCCCAAGCAAATTTGTACATGTAATCTGGTATCTTTTCATTGATGGTTGAGTTCATATTTGAATATGATGTGCGGTTTTGCTACAAGATGAAGTGGTTCTCGGGAGCAATTAAACTAAAAGAGAAAACTGATCAGTGGCACATGCTGAAACAGCTGTGGAAATTGGTAGGAAATTCAGATCTGTTTTTGAAAGAATGGATAAGAAGCTGAGAAGGTCAGTAACACCTCAACATTCAGGGAAGGTATGATCAAGCTGACATTCATGAAGTTTTCCAGGTCCAATTGCATTTTTATCTGCTCCATACTGCACATGTATACTCTGCTGTACCCTCCACTTGAGAAACGAAACAAGGAATTCATGTCAGATGCTCCAGCATTCTCTCATACACTTTTACCTCTACAATTCTGCACAAACCATTATAATTTCATATTTCAGTGTGCCCATCAGTCCGTAAAGACAGATGTGTTTGCCTGTATTGCAAAGATGTTTTGTGTATTCATTTGTATATGTAAAATATTTTTACAGATACTGCAGTTATTATCTTTGCTTAAAAATTATCCTGGTCTTTAGCTTTGAGAAAGAAAAACCTCTAAAGAATAAAAATGTCTTTAACAGTAAAAAATACATTCATCACTCTGGAATGCTGACAGAAGTCATGATTTGTTTGTAGTGATCTCATGGACTACCTTCTTTGTATTATAAATAAATGTGAAGTTGATGTTTTGTCTTTGAGAAAAACTGAATAGCTTTCATTATGACCAAAAAAAAAAAAACAAATTTGCATTTATTTACGCAAAACTAAATTTCCATCAGAATATTTTGCTTCCCCTGCTGCTCTTCCAGGATGCCTTATATTTTTCAACATACAGCAAGATGTGTCTTACATTTTTCTTTAGTTGTAGCATGCACATTCCTGATGATTATTCGCATACACATAATAATTATTAGTGTAATAAATTACAATTTAATATTTGCAATTTATAAAGCTTTAAAAGCATAACAAAATAAGATGACATAATGGCTTCTAATTAATTGTCAGTTGTATTAATTCTTAATCACAATAACATATTTGTAGGATATGTTGTTATTTCTTCTCTGTGAACAAAAACTAGTGGACACAGTCATTTCAGCTCAGCACTGTGCATCCATGATAACCTATGTATCACATACACCACTGCTGTGGGATTTTTATAGCTTCCTATGATGCATTTGGTATTGATCACTGTCAGAAATGAGCTCCTGGCCTTGATGAACTTCAGGTTACATGCACCTTGGGAAAAATAAAACAAAGTTCCCTGGGCTAGGTCTGTTATTTCTTTCATTCAATAATTCTGGACTCAGTTTGTAACAATAGCAGACTCACCTTAGTATAAAACTGAAGAGATCCAAATGATATTGAGCCAAGCTGTAGTGCTTTCTTTGATACTTCTTTATTGGAGATAAGACTGTCATGAGAATCAGGACCCCCCTGATTTGATTCTTTCCAGACATTCCCAAGATCATGTCCTGATTTCTCCTTTTTATACAATGCATTGAGATTTGATACAGAGCCAACTATTCACTAAGAAAAATTTTGTTCATAAGTAAAATAATTGTATCATATAACAAGAATTATTAAGGAAAGAAGCAGAAAAGAAGGTACTAATAGTTTATGATTATTTTGGTTTTTTTTTCTGAAATTACAGATGAAGCATTCTCTTATCTCACAGGGGATATAATTAAAGTCTGAAGCCACAGTAGTCAAAATTATAATGCTTCTACAATAGCTATGAACTGAATTTTCGAATGGTTTAATTCTTCATCTGTATGCAAAAGTAAAGATGACATAGGTAAAAATTATTCTGATCAAGAGATATTTACAAGAGCTGAAATATCTTTTGTTTGATTGTATTACCATTGGGTCACTGTACCTGATTACTAAAATAATTTGATAGATATTTGCCCAGATAAAGGTTACATATGTCACTTTTAGAAACTTGAATGATTCCAGAAACCTTTATATATATATATACATATATATATATATATATATATATATATGTATATATATATATAAAAGAGGAGTTTGGAATATGTGCTAATATTTTGGTCATTAGAAATGGGAAGATACAGACTTGCGAAGGCCAATCAAACAGATTTTAATCTCCAATAGAAACTGATTATGCAGTGTGACCTGATACAGGCTTCTTTTTTTACACCTGCTGTAATATCATGTAATTGTGGAGACAATTCATGTAGAGTTATGGATTCAGATTCACCAGTGAATTATTCTAGCATTATGTCAGTGTAACATGTTTTTGAGGAATACTCATTTACCCCTTAGGTGTAATCAAGCAGTTGCCTATCCAATTGAGATAAATTGCATAAGCAATTATTGTGGATGTAAAGATGTGTTCACAATTTGCATCTGTAAATTGTGGGCACAGACAAGGTAACCCATGCTTAAAAATCCATCTTTGTCTTCTGTATTTATACTCCAAACCAGGGCTAGATGATGGTTTGTAATTGAAATTTTAAACTGTAAATCACTTTAAAACAATATAACTTTTGCCAAGTGATTGCCACTTTTCTATATTATTTTAATAGAGTGTTATCTGCTGAGTTGAATTTCTGCTGTGACACCACAGTTTCCTAATATTGTAAGACTCAGAAACAAATCCTAAATTAAATAGAAGGTGACACTGATGATTTTCCAGAAGTGAGATGAAAATAAAATATAAATTATCTATAGTTGTATACCTGGCTATGATCATACTCTGGATAAAGTTTGCTGTATGCTGGGTGATGCTGTGGAGAAGAGAAGAAAGGAGAGGTGAGGAAAGAAGGATAATTTCAATAAATGCAGTTTGATTCTCTGTGTGTTCCTTAACAAAACTTTACCTTTGTCATATTCAGTGGGAACATTTCAAACTTTCAGACACTTTTCACGAGCAATAACTTCTGGCCACATGATGAGGCAGAAGCTGTAGTGCTCACAAAGATCAGAACTCACTGCGATGACATCAATATTTTCTATGTTAGTAAAACAACAGTGACAAATAGGAAACGTAGTATTTCCTTACATTTTGATTAGCATGAATTTGCATTGTTAGAGAACAGGTTAATATGTCTATATTTGTGTTAAATAAAATAGTTTATTGAAGAAACATTTCTGGCCATTTATGGTTTCATCAATATGATAATAGAAAGTCAGCCAGGTGTAGTTTTTATTCTTTCCATTGCCTTGAAAGTTATGGTTTAGGAAATTTTACTCAAATCAACATTTCTATTTGATACTTGGAAAGCATATGAAATTAAAAAAGGAGATGAAAAATTTGTTGTATCCAGTTTACAAGAACATCTTGCCATTGATTTATTCCCTTCTTTTTCAGTTAGTTTAAAATCTGTCCTTGAAAACATGGATCATATTGTGCTGCCAGATATTTTCCAGATAGCTTAAGAAATATTTACTTTGCCTGTGCTATGAAATCAGTTTGCTTTTCCAGAGTCAACATATGGAAACATTCAGTATTAGGGCAGTTTAAGATATGTAATCAGATTTGATACCTTCTATGTTTTTTGCAAATGGTTTAGTGCAGTCACAAATTAGCTACCAAGTTCTGAAAAAGAACAACTATTTCATCTTATGTCTCACCTCATAAAAAACTTGCTTCTAATATAATTTCTTGTGCCAATGTTTAGATGCGTAAACTTTGTCTATATAGAGCTGTACATATATACACAATAAAAAGACATAATGCCTGTTTTAAAATGTTTTCAAATTTAGTAGTTTTATCTATGAAAATCAAAAATATCTAACCTCCTAATCTGCAGCTGCTGCAGCTCTACTAACGAACTTCCCAGATCTCCTTATCTAAATAGTAATTGCAAAAACAATTTAAAAAAATCTAGGATTTTAGGTATATAGAGGGTATTATAATATTTTTTTTGTCCCTGAGTGGTTAAGTATTGAAATATCTATCCTGCAAAAATTATTAATACGTTTAAGCAAGCTTGAATTAAATTTTTACAAAGGCTTTTTTTTTTCTTTTTACATTATCATAAGAGAGAAAATTCAGAAAAAAAGGTTTCATTTTTACTTCTGTGATAATAGCAAAATATTGGGATATTTCAAAAAATAGAGCAGCTTGGACTAAAATAAATTGATACCTCCTAAAAACTGTGATATCATTCTGAAGTCACATGCTTGTTACTAGATAACTTTTGTTGTATATTATGTGTTTTCAAGATTCAATAACCTGATTTTCACCATGTGTCACAACTTCAAATATAAAAAGGTGGTAATATGTCATGGGAGATGTAATCAGTTCACAGAGCTGTTTCCATTTAAGAGAGTGAAGAAGGGATGCTTTTGAGTTATAACCCCTGTGAGGTCCTGCAGCAGCAAAACACAGACAGAAGTTAATGCAGACTACAAAATAATATATTTCTAACACTTAAAAACAACAAGAACAATAAAAACAACCCTAAAAACACCACCAAAACCACAAGACTTTTCTCATTTTGGTCAACCTGACCTAACATATTAAGACTTCAAAAAACCCCACATTTTTATCAGGTTGTCTGTAAAACAATAAGAAACCAAACCTTTACCATTGTATGTTGAAGAACTTTGATGCTGGATGTTGAATCTTTACATGAAGCATCATCAAGGTCTTGATGGTTTATAACATGAATTACAAGGACAAGACAAGTAATAGGAGCCAAATGGACCTGAATAGGATGTGTGAAGCTGCATGTAATGAGGTCCAAAGTGAATAGCAGCAGGTTCAGAGGAGAGCAGACTGCTTTTCTAAGTCCCCGCATTTTGTTTACAATTGGATACTGGACAAGACAATTAGTCCTCCCATTAGTCCTCCCATGCAGTTACAGGTGAGATTTGCCAGCATCCGTGCACAGTGGTGTGATCAGCCCTTGCTCAGATGAGAGACGTGGTATCTGCTTTTCAGAGTGCTTTATATGAGCTGTTGATTTATCATTGGAGCTCTAAGTTACCCTAAAATGAATCTCTTAAAATAGCATTCAACCGCTTGTTTGCTGTTTACACAAGGTATTATGCCATTTTCAAAGCTAGTTAACAAATTTAAGACATGAAACAACCTATTGATTCATATTTGAGTGCTATAAAATATATCACTGTAAACAGCTTCAGTAAATAATTTAGACACATTAAGAAAACAAAAAGGAGAAAGAAAACTCAATCACTAACAACCACTAGAGCTATTTTGTCAAACACAATGTGCATTTTAACAGTTTTTGCAGTTTCTGTGCTTTAAACCAGTAGTTAGTGGTTAATATTATGAATTATTTTTTATGAACTTGAAGAAAGAAAAGCACTATGAATTTGCCAAAACTGATTTTTATGTGAGTTATGATTAGACAGGGAAAAACTGCTCCTGTATTACTAGAAGGACCCAAGCAAGAATTTTATATGATTAAAACCCTGGTCATATAGTCAGTCCCCAATGTGTTATACCTGTATTTAGAAGACTTATTTCTTCATAAATCTGCAGCATTTCTAGTTGTCTTACACAGACTTTCTAAACCTCCTGGGTTTTGTCATGGTAACAGCTTAATTTATCTCATTTCAACCTATATTATGAAAAATTGTCAGAGAAATCTAGAGTGCCCCAAACATTTGTTTGCTTTGGGTATTCTTTGGTACCTGACACTTAAAAAAATTTCATGTTATTTGATTTATTGAAAATAGGAAGATTGTTTAAAAAGGACATTGTGAGGTAATTTTTGTTCTGCTTCCTTCTTAGATTTGGTAGTATAATCCCTAGCATGGTACTCAGCACAATGTTTTGAAATAATGGTTTCTGATCTTCTGTTACTCAACAGACAAGAGATGGACTTCAGCACTCATTAAAAGTATACTGCAATAAGAGCACTTATCCACATCCAGCCTATACTAAACTAAATTTAGAAAGGTCTAACTAGCAAAGCTTGGGGAAAGGCATGTTTCTGTATGCCTTCAGCTCAGTGTTCAACATTTACTGCAGATTTTGTTGTTCAATCCTGCACTGAGTTCCACCTAAATGCAGATTTTAATTTTTCATATTCTTACTGAAAAGCACCTAAATGAAAAAAAATACTTATGAACAAAGCTGTTTTAAATAGATATAGCTGCAGGAAGATATATTTAGTCCAGCAATACTGCAGTATTAGTCCAGTAATACTGCAATAATGTGAAAGCATTAAAAATGGAGCCTGTTCTTTGCCATCAGGACTGGGGTTTTGTGAATACTCGTTTGAATTATTTAATTGATAATCACTGGAAGAACCAGATTTTTGGCAAACATTGCTGAACATTGGTGAAAGCAAACTGAGCATATTCTGACCATGAAGCTTTTGTAGAGGAATTGCACTCAAAGAGAGAAGGATTTTTTTTGCAATGAGACAATGTCCAGTGTCCACTGCAACAAAACTCTGACAGACCTGAAGAATACAAAAGTTTGTGTTTGTTTCCATAAGTATGCACGGGAATGCGGATTAAGAAACCTTGCTGTGGTCTTCCTCTATCATTACCTATGATTTGTGAAGCATCTTTTTCACAGAAGAAAATCAGAGAAATTATTCTGGCAGAAGCATTCACTAGTGGCAGGACTTATGCAAACATACATTAGACTTGATAAGAATCCCCACTGTTAGTCCTCTTCTTCCTTGTTTCTTGGGAGAGAGCCATTAGCTTTTGTCCCTGTCGGAGCTGGGTTAATGCTGATCAAAAAGCCAAGGACAATTTGCAACTTCATGGAACAGAAGAATCCTTTGAAAATAAAATCTGATCATAATTTGCAAAAAAAAAAGAGCAAAATGTGTCCTATTACTTGATATAAAATGTTGGCCTACTCAATACTTAGCACAGATGCTCCCCAAGTGAGTCATTTGTGCAACATATTATAAACACAAATCAGTTCATTTCTTGGAAGAGAAAAACATAGAAAGAATCTTCAGCTTGTTCATGTTCACAGAAAAATCTTATTTTTATTATGAAAGTTTGACCTGTATGAGGTTAGCAGACTCACCCAAATTCTAAAACTTCTTTATCTAAGTTTGTCTTCTGTTAGCTACTCAGATTTGGAGGGCATGCCTAAAATATTTTTAAAATATTGGACATACCTTTTAATTAAAATTTGTTCTAAATCTTTTACTGTCTGCTTATTTTTCTAGGCTTTGTTTCAGCAAGGCACTTAAACACGTGCCCAGTTTCAAACCTATCAAACAGTCTCACAGTAGCCAAATGGAGAAAGCATATAGTGATGAATGTGCTTAAGAGGACATAGGACATGCATACAATTGCCTGTAAGCACTCTGTATAGAGGTAACTGTATGTCATTGTATTTTCAATATATAATGTTCTTGCATTTTCCAGCTTCCTTATATTCTTTAATCATCCACTTAATCATAGCACATTCAAGTTTGTTAAATAATGTGTGATCAAACTTCTGTTAAATCAGTTTTGCTAAAAAACAAACAAACAAACAAACAATTATATCCAGCTAGAAAAGAGACACTGGAATTTGTTTGTATTCTAATATTATTCGCAAATAATTTATTCAGAAATTTGCACATGTGCTTAAAAAGCTATGCATTATAAAAGTTGGAATAGTTCGGGGTTTTATTAAACATTATTTAGAACTGTTAAATGGATGGGAAAGAAAAAGCAGACTTCTTTCTCTTCTGCTTAAAATTCTGTGCTTACAAACTATGTCTAATTTTTATCTGTTTAATTTAGAATGGCTAACTAGAACCAGTTTTTCATGGTATGGACAGTGTTTTTGGGTACTTCCTTCCACAGAAATTTCGCTAACCTTTGGTCCCATTTTACGAAACTACTGTTCATAAAAATTTTTCATAGTTGATGTTGGGACATGGATAAAGTTTTCTTCCTTCTAAGTACTTCCTATGGTCTGCATCCTGTGCTTATGGAATTCATCAGTCAGAAAAAATAGAGGCAGTAATTTTGCAGCCTCCTTACCCTCCAATGAAAATATCAAGATTTTTAAAGGTTTCAAAGTCACTACATTCTGTACATGTAGAAGGTTCACAGCCTTTTCCCCCAAGGCTCCTTTACAAGCTGAGAAGTTACTGCACAGAGTTCTGTGTTGAATTCGTGTCAACTTCAGTGTGAAATGCGTGTGTACTGTAGGATTTGCATCACTGAGCATTGGACTCTGTCCATGCTATAGCCTGGGGACTGATCTTTTGAACTTTGGGATCTCTCAGTGATGAAGACATAAAGTTGGCCTATTGTAAAAGGAGTACTTGGTGTGTGTCCTCAGAGAAGGGTCTCTGGCTTTGGAATTTGCTATATCAACACTCAATTGAAACATCTGCACATCTTCAAGGTGTGTAACTAAGCATGCCCTGTAGGCATTGGAAATAGTTGGTATGTACAACTGTTTGTCTGTGTGTGTGTCTCTGTGGACAGCTGCTGGAGAATGAAGGGGTGGTTTAATTTCTTTGAATTGAGGATGCATAACTTTGGTTTGTGCTATTGTTTTTCTAGGTATAAATAAAGCCTTTATTGAATTTTTAGATTATACTGAGGTGACTGGGGGCCTTTCTAGCATTCTAAACTGATACAAAAGATTATTTTTAATTAATCTTTACTATAATATGTAAAATATAAAAATATAATATAAAATCTTAATAAAATATAATAATCTTTAATTAATAATCATTTGTCCAACTTACTGCCACATGGTGCTAGTGGTGCCAGAGGCATTGATGGGTTCAAAAAGCAAAAAAAAAAAAAAAGAAACTACAAAAAGAAAATCACATCAATATCTTTTAAAAACAGGAGTGCTGAATATGGAAGTGTCTAAAAGACAGACAGATGTGCCTGGAGAAGTACCCCTTTTGGTTGCTCCATGCTTATTCTCTTTCTCTTGGATTTCATTACTAGCCAATATCACTCAGGTTCCTGGGTAAGGTAAAACTCTGATTTGACACAGCATGAGCATTCATGAGTTCTTCTGTATTCTAAAAGTTATGTGATAGACAAAATTTCAGTTTAGGTTTATCTTTGACTAGGCACTGCTGTATTTCAGTGATATGGTTTTCATAGACCTTATTGTTAATCCTGAATGGTTTAATTTAAAGAACTCTCCTGAATATGAACCAGAACACTACAAATTGTGTCTTCTTGGTAGGTCCATTATATGGATTACACAGTGAAAACTGCACAGTTCTTTTGGCATAAAGCAAGCAAATTAAATGCAGACTTCTGTTGTTACACCACATTAGTACTCTTGCACTGTTACTTGAATAGATAACTTCTTGACAGCTGCAGACTACTTCCACTGGAAAGGCAGAACATGATGTAAGCTAAGGATCCATCAAGATCCCTCTAGATAGGAAGTGTTTAAATCAAATCTAAAGATGAGCAGCAAAATTCAGCAAATTATATTCCCCCCTACCACTAAGTGACAGTTACAGGAATTACTGTACAGTTTAACTACTATTTCATTCACTCATATTTGCCCCACGGAGGTTGCAGTCACATGTAACTGGCTGATATCGACCAATGTTAAAGAGTTTTCTTTCTGATGTCACAAAATCTACAGAAAAATTACCCTAATATTTGCCTACACAGTATAAAATCTTTTAATTAATCTTGACAAATTCAAAGATCATATTTGATCAGGGCAATATCACACTGTAAAAAACCAGACAAACAAACAAACAAAACCAAAAAAGGCTTGGCAACTGCCCCTTATGTTTTGTAGTTACAGCAGGGAAGAACAGCCATTCTCATGATGCATTTGCAATTTTATTTTTCCTGGAGGGTGGGGAGGACATGCTTTTATAACTACTTAGCTTGGCACTTCTTTAAGGTAAAAATTTCTACATGTTTCATTTCAACTCTATCTTCCATCTCTTCAAACAGCCATAGTAACCACTTAGACAGTGAAGTACCTGCCAAAAATAAGAATTCTTGTCTGCAGCTCTGTTATTTACATCTGTGTCTTCTAGTGGACTTAGGAGAAACGTTCCACAGAAACCCTTTACCATATTTTTATTATTTTGTTTGCTGCTTTGCATAGTGTCTTAGCTTTTTGAACAACTGCTGTGGATGATAAGTGATAAAAGCCCTACCTATTCTCTCTTCTGCCTCTTCCTGTGTGAATGCATGCAGGGAAAGTGTATAGCTGGCAGACACAGTAATGTCTTTTCGTTTCTACATGCCAAGTCTAAAATTGAACAAAAGTGCACAGGAATGGCACAAGATAAGATTTTTTTGTTTTAATCTATCTCACTGTGTTAGTATTTATAAAAAAATGTAACACAAATTATTATAAACAAGGCAAAGAAGTAGTAAACTGAGTATTGTTAATGGTCTAAAGCACACTTTCTATTTTTTCCTTATAGGCTGGTCCTTTTGAGGTTTTATAACATATATCCACTAAGCACACATATTATCTTTGAATCTCTCTTTGATGATAGTGGAATTCTTCATATTAGATCACTTAAAGTTTCAAATCTGTAGTTACCTATGGAAGTTAGTACAATTCATTTCATACATTTACTGCCCATTAGCATGTGCATGAGGCAGTTTCTTGCTGCTTGTACATATGTAATGAATATTAAACCATCTCATCTACTCGTAATACTATAATGGATCCTGTGGTAACAGACTGCTTGCATGGGAAGCAGATGTTGGTGTTTACCTAGATGTAATTTACAATAATGAGTGGTGGTGAGTAGAAGTTTTATCCTGCCAACACAATTCTATGTAAAGCTTCTGCAAGATACTTTACATGCCATTATGGTATTTCAGGCCAATATTATTCAATGAAGAGATGCATATGCATATCTCTATATATATATTATCTTCAGTGAATAATTGCCCATCTATATTAGTAAATAAAATTCTGCATATAAGGAATATATTTATTTAAAGATTAATTTACTAAATCTCTTGAATGTAATGTCCTTTCAAAACCAAAGAAGAAAATAGCACATGTTTGAGGTCATAAATGGACTTCTGAGAAGTAAACATGGTAGGAATCATTCAGAGACAGTGTCAGTGGTTAGAAACTGAAATCAGTACAGGTGAAGTTGAAATGAGACACATTTATTTCAGTAAAGAAGAGTGCCATACACTACAGTGTATTACAAAAGGATGAAAAAAAAAAAAGAAAAGCCATCTATGTCTATTCCAATGTGAACAGATGTTACTGGTATGTGTGGTGTGATCACTGACAAGAAAATGGTCTTAAATTTTCTTTTCAAGGTCCCTTAGAACAATCTTGGATGCCAGATGCATTTGTAAATGTATCCATCTCTATTTATATGTATATCTTTTTCTTTTGGAAAGGCAACACCTTTCCACTCCTTAAAATCTTTCTTTATGGGCACTTTCTAATTTACTTTCTTTTTTCTTTTACTGATTTTGTCCTGCTGCTTCTCTTCTGTATCCTGAAAATGCCTTTCCCTCCTTGACATTTAGACTCTTCAGATATTTATAGATAGTTACCATGTCCCTCTTTAGACATTTCTTAGACAAACTATGCATATTTAGCACTTGCAATCAATCCTTATGCATCAATCACTCCAGAAGTCTAATCATTTTTGCAGCTTTTTTATGATCTTCCTCCAATATGTGAATATCTTTCTTATTATAAGATGACTAAAATTAAACACAATGGGTCATGTCTCCATCTCATGTAAATCAGCGTAGATCTGCTGAAGACTGGGTCGATGCATGTTAGCCGAAGCTAAAGAGCAAAATTTCCAGTGCAAAGATATCAAAACTGTATATATTTTGTGTAGTGAGTCCAAATCTACACAAAGCTTTTTCTTTTTTTCGTATGATAAAGCCACTGAGAACTGATTTCCACCACCTAGCCCTATTTTTAAATGATGAATTTCCAGTTTGCTTGAGTAAAACTTCAAAATACTTTGTATTCTCATATTTTTTATTACTGTTTTGAGGAACTTCTTCTGTGGAGATGGTGTTCTCACAGGAAAATGGATATTTGGCACATGAACTCTGAATAACCCTGAAAGATACAGCAAGGCCATGAGAGGCCCGAGGAAGACTAAGCAAGCAAGATAAGAAGAAGCTGTAATTCACTGACTTATGAGAACTGTGGACTGTTGGCAAGCTTTCGAGGTCAAGTTCTCACACCTGTGCTTAACCAATTATATGTTAGTCACTAAGGGTCCTCAAGACAAGTATCCAATCATGATATGCCAAATTGCTGTAGGTGTAAGCAATAGTATATAAGGAGTTAATGCCTTGCAATAAATGGCTTTTTGTCTGATCATATTGGTCTCTGACTGAGTCCTTTCTGCGGCATTCTTCAGCATCCCTGAGACACTTCCATTTCCGCAGACCACGGTCTCAAAGACATGATGCAAGCTTTAGAGTGTTTGCGGAGAGAATTATTATAGCCTAGTTGGTAATGAGCAGCAATGGCTGACACCCAGCAAAAGCATATCTACTGTGTGGAAAGAAAGCTTATAATCCTCCTTGCAATAGCTGGTCTACCTTTGGTGTCCTCTTTGTCAGTCTGCTGGCCCCATCAAGCAGTCTGTCCCTCAGCTTTTTATGCCACTGTAACCCAACAAAGTTCATGGAAACTCATAATAGAGAAAAATATGCTTATTTTTCAAAGCAGGTTTTCAAGCAAGTTATGGCCAAAGGGTGAAAGTAGCAGCCCTAATTAGGCTTCTAATAACTCTAGGCCTCCTACTCCTATATTGTCAATGGAGATGAACAGACATTTTTAGAGGATTAATATAGCATTTAGCAGAACAAATTAGCATTTAAAAATAAAAAATTAAATAGATATAAAACCTGTAAAATAGGCTATCACTGCTAGGTGAAAAATATTAGAAATTTCTCTTAGAAATACTGTAAGAGAAACAGTGCTGTAATTATTTTTTTACAGGATTAAACTCATATTATATCAGAAATACACAAGCACACAATTGCTACTGGAGAAGAGAAGGCTGCGTGGTGACCTCATTTGAAGGGGGCCTACAGGGATACTGGAAAGGGACTCTTCATCAAGGACTGTAGCAATAGGACAAGGGGGAATGGGTAAAAACTCAAACAGGGGAAGTTCAGGTTGATATAAAGAAATTCTTTTCCTGTGAGGGCGGTGAGACACTGGAATAGGTTGCTCAAAGAAGTGGTAAATTCTCCATCCCTGGCAGTGTTCAAGGCCAGGTTGGACAGAGTCTTGGGCAACATGGTCTAGAGTGAGACATCCCAGCCCATAGTAGAGGGGTTGGAACTAGATGATTTTAAGGTCCTTTCCAACCCTAACTCTTGTGTGATTTGAAGAGAATACTATTTGACTATGTTATATTGAGATGAATGAAGTTGCAAAGCCACCGGCCATCATATCAGGTGAAGTTCCTGATGACTGGAAAAAGGGAAATATAACCCCCATTTTCAAGAAGGGGAAAATGGATGAGCCAGGGAATTACAGACCAGTCAGTCTCACCTCTGTGCCTGGCAAAATCTGGGAGCAGATTCTCTTGGAAGGCATGCTAGAGCACATAAAAAACAACAAGGTGCTTGGTGACAGCCAGCATAGCTTTACTAGGGGAAAATCCTGCCTGACCAATTTGGTGGCCTTCTATGACGGGGCTACAAAAGTGATGGACAGGGGTGGAGCAGTTGACGTCATCTACTTGGACTTGTGCAAAGCGTTTGACACTGTCCCACATGACATCCTTGTCTCTAAATTGGAGTGTCATCAATTTGATAGGTGGACCACTCAGTGGATAAAGAACTGGCTGGATGGTCGCACTCAGAGAGTTGTGGTCAACAGTTCAATGTCTGGCTGGAGATCAGTAATGAGTGGTGTCCCTCAGGGATCGGTGTTGGGACCGGTCTTGTTTAATATCTTTGTCACTGACATGGACAATGGAATTCAGTGTGGCCTCAGCAAGTTTGCCAATGACATCGAGCTGTGTGGTTGTGTTGATATGCTAGAGGGAAGGAATGCTATTCAGAGGGACCTTGACACACTTGAGAGGTGGGCTGATGCCAACCTCATGAAGTTTAACCATACCAAGTGCAAGGTCCTACACTGTGGTTGGAGCAATCCCAGGCACAGCTACAGGCTGGGCAGAAAGGAAATTCATGGTAGTCCTGCGGAGTAGGACTTGGGGGTGTTGGTCAATGAGAAAATGAACATGAGCCAGCAGTGTGCACTCACAGCCCAGAAAGCCAACTGTATCATGGGCTGCATCAAGAGGAGTGTGACCAGCAGGTCGAAGGAGGTGATCCTGCCCCTCTACTCTGCTCTCGTGAGACTTGGAGTATTGTGTTCAGTCTGGTGTCCTCAACATAAAAAGGAGATGGAACTGTTGGAACAAGTCCAGAGGAGGGCCACGAAGATGATCAGGGGACTGGAGCACCTCCCCTATGAAGACAGGCTGAGAAAGTTGGGGCTGTTCAGGCTGGAGAAGAGAAGGCTGCATGGAGACCTCATAGCAGCCTTCCAGTATCTGAAGGGGGCCTACAGGGATGCTGGGGAGGGACTATTCATTAGGGACTGTAGTGATAGGACAAGGGGTAATGGGTTGAAACTTAAACAGCAGAGGTTTAGACTGGATCTAAGGAAGAAATTCTTTCCTGTCAGTGTGGTGAGGTACTGGAATGGGTTGCCCACGGAGGTAGTGAATGCTCCATCCCTGGCGGTGTTCAAGACCAGGTTGTATGAAGCCTTGGGTAACATGGTTTAGTGTGAGGTGTCCCTGTCCATGGCAGGGGGGTTGGAACTAGATGATCTTGAGGTCCTTTCCAATCCTAACTATTCTATGATTCTATGATTCTATGTTGCTATGGTCAATTCTGTCCTGAATTGACAGTATTTGGGGAAGCATCAGAGGGAAAGTCGTGTGGGTTGCTGTTAATTTTTCAATTGTATTAAGTAGAGACATGTTTTTGTTGTTTTTTTTTCGGTTGTCACAGATGTCTAATACAAGCTGCCATACTTTAGAGAAATATGCTTTATTGCAAATGTATTGCGACTGAAGTTGAACTTAGTTTCAAATTAAGACAGCATCTTCCCCTGGGAAAATTTTGTTCGTACCATAAAAAATATTTACTTGAAAAAGTTCAGAAGCCAGGCAAATTTTTAATTGATAATCATAAAGAAAGTTTGTTGACCACTTTCCTCTTTTGTAAACTATATTACATATTCTCCCTCCCACCCCACAATGTTCTCCAATTTATACTTTTTTTCTTTGTCCTTTTCATTTTAAATGAGTGTTTTCTGCTTTATTTCCATCAGAACTGTTTAGTAAGACTTCTATGACTTCAAATTCCACAGGGAAAAGTAAACCAAAAGCCATCTGAGCTGTAAGCTACATGTCAAAACAACTTTGTGTTCAATACCAAGGAAGAAACATTCTAGCATGGAAGTCACAGATAACAGTATTTGTTCAAATAATTAAGATCACAAAATTGGGGTAAAGGAGATTCTTTTTTTATTTTAAAAATATATATACATGGAGAAAACTCAAAGCTTTCATGAGATGCTGTGTATATTAGCACTGTGTTTCACTAAAAAAAGGCATGAGGAACATTTTGAAATTTCTTTGAAATTTCCTTCTGCACTGATCAGCATATGACCCTGCTTAAAATAGATTAGACTTTCAGATACCACACTGGCCAAAAAGGTAGACTGACAACCAATTGTAAATTAAGTGGCAACAGGAATTTGGCATAAAAGCACTAAGGAATTAAGTCTTCTGCTGTGTTTGTCAATGCAGGGTTGTTCCCTCAGGGCACTCTTGCCTGTTGTGCAGGGTACTTCCCTACTTCTAAGGATGAAATTCCTTTCACCAGCTATAAGGATTCATACCGCACCCTCATTGTTGCTTAGAGTCACGACTGTATTTCTGACCTTGCACACCTCTTAAATTTTGGTGCCTTGTTTTGCAAGCAATGTAGTGAAGGGAGTTGAAAATACAGATTTATGAAGTATGCTAAACTACCAGGGTGATACAGAGTTGCCTCCTCTCTCTTTTCCTTGAAGGCTCAGGGCTGCATTGCCAGAGCATTTACACTGAATGATTTCAGAAAAACAGTGGCTGTTCCATCCACTGATGGCAAACTAGTAGCTGCATGTACCTGTTTTACATCAATGGTTCCAGTTCCTTGTCACTGTGGACAAAACAGAGTTTTTCTGTTCTAAGGATGAAAGAACAAAATGGAGCTGGTCTTCTCCTCCCATCAGAATTTGCTGGGAAGGTAGAGAAACCAAAGTGGGAAGAAATGGTGAAAACATCTGAGCAGTCTACTGCCATTGCCAAATGCCTCTTTCCCATGCTATTTTCTAGTCTATTTTAGCATACAGTTTAATCCATTTGGCCCTTACACACAATTCGTAGTGCATCTACAGGATCTGGGTATTAAGTAATGTCCATCCCTGGCCTGAAAAAAGTATGCAGAACCTCCCTGTGAAGAGTTCAGTGGTATCCTGAGATTGATAACGTCACTCAGTTATTGACTGATGATAAAATGGTAAATGAAATACAAAATGCTGCTTGTGGAGAAAAACAACCATATCCATACTTATACAAAGATGATTGCTAAATTAGTTAAGAATATTTAGCAAAGGGATTGCCTAGTAAGACAAAATCTAATATTAGATGTTGTTAGGAAGGAAGGTAGAATGAAACAGAAACTAAGGCAGCACATAAATCATTAGGACACATATTTTTCAGTAATATAGTGCACAGAGCTTCTGAATATAACAGTTTCTATGTTTAGAAATGATCTGCACACTTCTAAGGTGGGGAGACCAAGTGTGTTTAGCAGCAATGTAGTCTCCTACATGTGTCTTATCAATGTGCTTCCACTGCAACCTCTGCCTTACAGGTAAACATAGGGAACTGACCTTCCACCCTGTTTGATCCTTGGCTTCTTCAGACATTGTTCTGAAATGTGCCAGTAGCATAGATTTATTTCTTGTGAAACATCAGTCATCAGATGGGAACTGAAATTTGTCATTCAGCTGAGTTCTTGGTTGTATAGGTCAGGAAAAATATTCTTCAGAATACAAGCTGTGAAAAGCAGAAAACCATCAAGATTTATATATATGCCTCACTAACATTCACAAACACCTCTAAGTTAAAATTGTCTTATTTTAAATTCTATCACATGCTTAGGAGCTTTTAATTTACTAGTTACAATGACAAATTTTCAGTAACCAGACTGAAATATAGATATAATAATAGATTATTCTATTTTTTAAATTAATTTTCTAATTTATCTGATCAGGAACTTGCAGTGCTGCATTTCTGCTAAGATTTGTCACTGATGTGTGAGTCCAGAGATGTGATTGACTATGAAACTGTCTCCTTCACATACAACAGTGGTTTGTCCTTAATCTTTAGAGGACTAGATGAGCACTAAGAAACTACAATATTAAAGCCAGTATACTCTGATCCTTCTGCAAATCAAGAGAAGACTGTGGAACAGAGTAAGTCTGTGGCTTGCAGACTGAAGGTAGGGTTTCCACAAAGTCCTATCTGAGAATTATCTTTCTATTCTTCTCATTATAATTTCAGTGAAATGAACTCCTGGATTAAGGCTTCAGAAGATTTTGCTCTGTGCTGTCTTTGTTTTGATGAGTTGTTTTAGTCAGGAAATACTACTGATACTCACCAATAGAGGCCATTCTGTCAAAACACGGGAAGTGACATGTTATCTTTCTTTCAAAATTGTATTTAGGTAGAAAAATAATAAAATTTATAACTAATATTACTTTTTTTTGGAAGACAGATTTCATTAGAATGTCTTTTCAGAGATTTTGGATTAAGTGGACATTATGGACAAATACCCAATTTCTCTATTTTTTTCCTTTTTAGCCATTTGGAATGGGGACTTTTAAAAAAAGGAAAGAGGAAGTAACATCTTCTCTTTTAAAAATAATTTGTTTCATGTTGGTAAGCAGCACTTTCTCTTTTGCGTTTTTATTTCACTTCAAAGCATGACCATGCTACTTCATCTCCAGAGTGATTTTAGCACTCTACTGTTTTAACACAGTTAAGCTGGAAGGCTGTCAAGGGATGTGAGGAAGTCGTTTGTTGTATGTTTAATGCTGTAAATTATCCACTAGGGAAATCATAAAAGATTTTTCTGTTTTGTTGGAAAAGTGTCCATGAGTAAAATTCCAATTTACTGACTAGTTCTCTGATTAGCTTTTCACAACTCTGTCCTGTGTGAGGCAACACAAAAATCAGGCTTTTGTTGATATTAATGAGCATTACACCTTTATCATCATCCCATTGGTTACATCCCCCAGATTTTCTATGAGGGAAGCTTCACAACTGCCACGCTTATCTTCATGAATCAGTGCTGTGGTGCTATGTAACTGTGCAAGGCTGAAGCTAATATGCTGTTCAACTCTGTTCCTAAGGGGATCTTGAGCACTTCAGCAGCTTAGCTCCAGCTCTGGGGCTCAGACTCTCCATGTGTCATAAGTTGCTGCATATCTGAATTATCACTTCCCCGCTAGGTCCTCGAAGCTCTTCTTGGAACTCCCCACATAGGAGTCTCCACCAGCAGACTCCTCTGTGGCCCAGGTTACAGTGAGGAATATCTTTCCAGGAATCACCTAGCTCTTCCTTAGAAAATAAATACAAAGCTAAATAAAACCCTGTTTAGAGGAAGCTTTGAGGGGATGCTGTGCTGGAGCTGCACTACACAATTCTCAACACACTGTGGAGTTGAATTAATAATGAAAGGTCCCTTTAAGCAATATAACGTCCTTATTTTTTGAGAGAATTCCAAGAACTGAGGGAGCAGATTGATTTCTTTTTAACCTGCATTTGCTAAGGCATTGTATGCTAGTGCCTACCTTCCATCCTGATCCTGGTTTAGTATTTGCTTTCATTTCAAGAGTCAAAGCCTCCAAAGAAAACTCTAGAGTCAACCCTTTATGGGACTTCTGTGGTCTGTTACTTGTACCAGAGCTTTCACACCACCATATTTGTCTATGTCATGAAATCAGTCTTATGTTTAGTTTCCCTTAAATACCTCCTATTCTTAAACCCAGTGATCAGCAAAAATGGAAAGTGCTTTATTGCTGCTAAAATAAAGGACCTAGCCTAAGTGGCCTTTTATGAAACTCGTATTTTATTGCCATGAACACTGTTTGACCATAACAAAACTGTCATGCAAGCCCTTCTGCTCATAAATTTTATTTATTCTATGTCCATGGTCATCATGTTCGAGTAAATAAATATGTCGGACTTATTTTGTAATTCAGGAAGTAGGAACAGATTTATAGCTTTGCATGTTCAAAAGGCTGTTGTGTATTGTAATGAGAAAACAAGTATTTTTGTATCCAGCTGCAAAATACATTCTAAAATTCTAACCAGAATTCCACTGGCTGAGCCTTAATGCTAAGACATTCAGGCAAAGTGCAAATTTTATTGAGTGGTCTTACAGATTTCTTCTACAGATATAAGCAGAATTTATTTCAACATTTAGAAAGAGCAGTGTGTACTAAAGTCTGGAAGTGTTGGGTTTGCTATGGCTGTTATTTCAACACATTTTCTGATTAATTCATTAATGCATCATCCCTGAAAAAATGAAATGACACTTCACTGCAGTAGCCTGAGAAAATCCTGATAATACTTTAATTTACAATATCTTCTGCTAAACTGATGGAGGTTTTCAGCAAAACATTTTCCCTGATGGAGTTATCTTGAAAAAGAATCACACTAAGTCTGCCTCATAGCACATGTCATGCAGTACAAAATTCAATATTTTGGTCAATAACTTGCCAGCAACATAAAATTGTATGATCTTCCACACCAGGTCAGACTGAATCCAGTCTCCTGTGTGAAACTATCCTGCACAAGATGTGAGCGGAAAGTTTATACAAAGTGCAGTGACACTCCCTTCAGCTTCTAGTACTCAACAGTTTAAACAGTTTTACAGTTAAGTAAATGATTTTCATATTATTGCTTAAAAATAGCCAACATATTAAGAGTGATGAAAATAATAGTGATTTATTTATTTATTTATTTTTATATATATAAGAGGTGGAGTCCTGAGGTGGTATGTTTTGTCCAGAGTCACAGTAGTGTTCTACTTACCAGTGGACTTTTTTCAGGTGGTTTTATGCAATATTCCCATTCTTCATATCAAAAGCTAAGACTGTTTAATTTTCACCAATCTGGTGAACACCTAGAATTGTTTTGCCATGAGCCATGCCACAAAAAAAGCAGCTGAGAATAAGTCTCATCTAACCCATTCTATCTACCTGCCTCTGTGGATGAGATCATTATCCCAGCATACTGCAGTGATAGTGTGCTGTCACTCTGGAGGCTCTCAAGGAAGAGTGAAATCCCTCAGGAGAAATATAATGGTGACCATAACACCAATGTTTTTGGCAGTTTCTCAGATTCAGTTACATCAGCCTGCTGTGTGTAAGGCAAGTGGTGTGGTTCAGTGTCACTGGGGAGGCGTAGAACATAACAATGGCTTCTGAAAAGTCTCACTGGGCTGGCTGTTAGTTCCCTAACAAAATAACACTACTATTCAACACCCCCTAGGGTCTCTTGTATTAAAATGCCAAAAGAGGAAACAAAGAGGTGAAATACTTTCATTCTGCTGCAGTTTTTAGTGTTTGTATAGGTCTGACAGAAGATATCTGTACTGAAAGAAAAAAAGTAAAGGAGCTAATGATGTTGTGAAAATAAGCAAAATAGAGGATTGTGGCAAGCACTGAGCCAGAGGCTGTAATCAATTAGCTGATTGCTTAACTTCAGTCCCTACATTATATCTGCCAGCAGTGGTGAAAGATATACAGCTGAAAACACCCCATCACAAGACCACAAGTCTGCGGAACTCTATTCAAAAATACTTTAAAAGGAAAGGATCTGCTGTAGTATAGATTCCATCACCTTGATAATCAGTAGCCTTTCAGTGGTATCCACTTTATAAATAGAATATACTTGGAACAGAGAGATGTCAATGCAGTTGTCTGACGTAATAAAGATCAAACTAGGTTCAAGTATTTTAATAAGAAATCATTAGATTGATCTGCTTCAGGTGAAATCTTTCTCCATTGAAGTCAGCAGCAAAATTCCCTCTGACTTCAGACAGCCAAAAATAAAGACTCTGCAAGACAGTTACTAAGCTGCAGTAACCGTTAAAAGCAAGGAATTTATTTTGATTAAATGCAAATCCATATCTATATATATACAGCAAACTGGAAAATCTTAGAATGCCACGATAAGCAGCACCTGGGAGGACTCTTTTTCTGAGTGACTTAATTTGAGGCTAGTGAGGCATTTTAACTATGTGTACTTCTGTCGGAAAAAGATATCAACTGCTCACAAAGCCATTGCAATGAACTAGTGACAGATCTGCAGATGATGAAGAACTTAACTAAAAAAGAGACTTCTTTCTTTGTGTGTTCTGACTGGGTAGGAACTGGTCAACGATGTCTTGATTAAAAGCAGTAGTGAGTGAGAAAAGCCATGCAATAGAAGAGTTCATGAACTGTATGATAGGAAAAGTGAAGAAAAGTAAAGTAAAAATGTCAGCTTTGGGGAAAGTAGGCCTCAGTAAACTCAGAATAATCTTGTTAGACAGGAGTTTCTTAAGGGAGCAATATCAAGGACATAAATGCAAACTATCCTGGAACAGAAGGCATAAGAATTGATAAATTATGAGCAATACTGCTAAATTTGAGCTTTGCAAGCAGTATTTGAAAAGGTGACAATGGGTCACCTTCTGCGGGTAGGAAACTATTGCATAAATGCCACAGAATCAAAAATTAGCAAGGCACACAATAGATTTCAATCTCAAAGGCCATTGCAATAGTAAAAAATCATTCTTTAGTCACAGAAAAAAATAGGACAACTCTAACTAAGTAGCAGTTCCAAAAAGAAAAAAACAAGAGGAAAAGCAATCAAAAGCTCATACTGACATGTATGGTTTTTAATAGTTTTTCTACATCGCTCTTTTTTAAAAGGGTGAGAGGCAGCTCAATATTTCAGTAATAAGCAACACTGAGGAAAAATTAAGACCAAGGCTTTAGGTAGGAAGGAGCAGGTTAAATACTTATAAGTTAGAAGTTTTCAAGTAGCTGTGGTGCTGTGATAGTTGAAGAATTAGTTGATGAAATATCAATGATGATAGAAGTCACTATGAAAAGTCAAGTACAAAGAGTAACAATCAGGAATGAAAGTGATAGGAATCTTTGAATGTGATGTGAAAGAATATTAAGAAATTAGATGAACGTCAGTTCCTGGGGAAAAAAAAAAAACAACTTAGAACAATCAAACTATTTGTAACCATCTAAAACAAAACAAGGAAATTAGTAACTGTCAAGATAGATTTGTCAAGACAAAATTTTATCAGAATTATCTAATTTCCTTCAGTGAAACAGCAACGGTGGAGAGAAAAGAAGCAGCAGATGTCACACATAACTTTTAACACTGCCTCATGATATTCTCATAATTAAACTAAGTCAGTCTATTCCAAACAAAATTACAGAAAGTGGGCACAAAAAGACTTGAATCTTTTTTACTGACAAAGCACCAATATTTCACTGCCAAATTGGAATGACTTATTGCAAGTGCTTTACAGTTCTGGCTGTTTTATTTTCCTTCATGACCAGGAAGAAGTAATTGACACAGTGGTTACTAAGCCTTCAGGCAGAACCATAGGACTCAGGAAATTGGTTGAACTTAGCCACATATGTGACATTTGGCCTTTTGTGCCTGTATCCATATGTGCAGCTGGTATGCAAACAAATATTTCCATATGCATATTGAGCATAGAAACAAATATTTTCACACTTTGGTTGTATTAAATGCACAGTGGTCACAAAAGCATGTTGTATTTTCTGGAAATCTTTTATATCTTCTTATAAATTGTACTTCTGTTAAAATTTCTCTGTAAAATTTGTCATTACACATTAATAAAATACATTTAAAAAGCTGTAATAATATGAGTATTTTTGAAAGGTACTGAAAAGTTTGACATTTCAGTGGGTTTTGGTAATCAACAGTGTTATTCCTCAAAATATTTTATAAATAGCTTATTTTTAATATTTGTTACTGCATACTATTTTGCTAGACATATGGATAACACTGTACATTTCCCTTCTTGACTGAGCAAACATAAATCTTTATAATAAAATTATATTCTTTAGAATAACGTTTCCCACTTTGATTAGTAGCATTCATAATTTCAAAAGTTATTTTTCAGTGGTATCTCCATTATCTACTTAAAAGTAACTGATCCTATAAATATTTTTTAAATTACATGGAAGGAAATAAAACATACAAGAATGCCAGGGGAGAAATATTTTTGAAAGGAAGATTCATTTTTGGAAATCAATTAGCATTTTATTTTTGTATATTTTTCTACTTTGTATCTTGCTATGTTTGCATTGCCTGCCAATAGGTGGCACTAATAATTTCTTTATTGAGTGGTTCTATTGTCTTTCAACAGCGATGGATTTATATTCTAATATGTCTCACAATTTTCTTATCTTTATTTGATTTTGACTTAAACTTTATGTTTAATAAAGAAAAAGAAAAGGATTTTTGTATAAAAATAGGGGTATATGTTACAAATATTACATATTGGATCAAGGCACAGATACATTAATAAACTCTTAAACAGGCATTAATTTTGTTTGGAGTATCAAATAGTAACACGCAAAAATTAACAAAGGCTGAAAATTACTGATCCACACCACATGAATGGTACCTTTAACATCTGAAATTAAATTGAAAAAGTCAATTGGTTCAATACAATATTCATATTTCTCACTTTAACTTCATTTATTTCTTAGGAAAATATTTTAAACATTGTGTTCAGAAAGATGAAATAAAAAGCATTTTTTTTCACAGTTCAGTCTGAATCCTGTGGTTGTGATTTACCTGGCCACATGTATCAATGATCTGTGCTTGGTTTTGGGGCACCTGTGATTATCTGTCCTTTACCTGTAAGCTTTAATTTCTTTATTACCCTCTGTTTCAACCCATGTTGGCACTATCATTTTGTAATAATTTCAATTATAAGGCAAAAGAAGAGCTGGTCAGCTGAGTTTTCCATGCAACTGCAAGAAGTGTCAAATTTCTTTTTAACTCACAAGAGACAAAGACATAAAGATACTTTTCAAAACCAGCATATAGTGGGTGCTACCACCAACAGTATTCTCTTCCCCTACAGCTGAGTAAAACCAGGATATGACACTCTGTCAAGGGCATGTCAAGTTTTGCTGATTTCTCATGTGAGCCAGCCTGTGCAGATGTGCTGCACAGGGTCATTTACTGAGGTTTACACTGTGTTGCAGTTCCAAAATATACCCTGGTGTGTGAGCAGATATCGCAGAATCCAGTGCCATTCTAAAGCAGGTCTCTTTTCTGAAGTCAAAAAGCCTAAGCCAGTTATCTTAATAACAGAAATTTCAGATGTCAAATTTCATTATTTCTCAAAAAATTTCAATCAGTTCATTTTTGTCATTAACACTATACGCTTAAAATCTGCTTTTTGGAAGGTTCTTCCCACACTGTCTGCCTTTTCATATATCACTGCAGAACTGGCTGTGGTGAGCGTGTAAGGGTGGGAATACAATGTCAAATCTCTATTGAAACTAATATGCACATAAGAGGACTGGGACTATTCATTAGGGACTGTAGTGATAGGACAAGGCATAATGGGTTGAAACTTAAACAGCAGAGGTTTAGACTGGATATAAGGGAGAAATTCTTTCCTGTGAGGTGCTGTAATGGGTTGGCCAGGGAGGCTGTGAATGCTCCATCCCTGGCAGTGTTCAAGACCAGATTGGATGAAGCCTTGGGTGATATGGTTTAGTGTGAGGTGTCCCTGCCCATGGCAGGGGGTTGGAACTAGATGATCTTGAGGTCCTTTCCAGCCCTAACTGTTCTATGATTCTATGATTATTTGGCAATTAAAAGTAGCTTAGTACTTTCCCAAGGATTACAGGAACGTGGATGTTTCTACCATATTTTCCTGTGAGATGATTGTATGCTCTGAAATTTCTGTTGGGAAAAGAAAGTGGCAGCGATAAAGTTAGGATACAAACACCAAATGTGGAAACCAGAAAGACCCTCTAGGTGCTGTGAGAGTGCTAGATGCTTATCGCATCACGTATGAGGAGGAATTTGAAAAACAGATAGAAGAAAGAGAGACAGAAATACAGAGTATGGACACAAAAGAAAAAAAAAGCACCATAAAGCTGATAAATTAATATGAATTAAAAAATACTGTACAGACCACCTTAAACCACTGGGATGTTACCACAATACGAATAATGGGCATTTTCTACATCATATAGATAAATTTAATTATTGTCAACCCCAGTAAATTCTGTCTGTATGGATTCTGACAACTATTATTTGCAAGTAAGGCTTTGAATATCCAGGGATTCCTCTTAAAATTAGTATAATGCATCAGCCTGAGGCACTATCCAGGCATATGTAAAAACTAAATCAGTCCTGAAGACACAGTTTAAATTGAAGTCTTCATTATTGATAATAAGGTTGCACTCAAGGAGGGAACATGTTCTGGGTCAAGAGAATTTTGCTGGAACTCTGTAAAACACATCTATAGCCTACAGAAGTGAGTAATGAATAAAAACTCTTTCAGGTCATGCTACTTGCTGGTACCAATCTTAATGTCAGTTCCCTGGTGGCCTCTGACTGTGCCAAAAAAAGCATTGCATAAAATTTGTTTTCTTCCCTACCATACCCTACTTCCAGAAACACATCAATAGTCAATGGCTGTGTTTGCATGGGAATACAAAGGCAGGATCATATCAGGCCCTAAGGTGGAAAATTGAGTCCTGGCCATGGGTTTCCATCGTTTCACCCAGCTACAATGACACCAGCTCTACTGGAGACAGCTCTTCTCTTCCCAGGGTCACTCACTTTTCCTCCTGTGGTGTGCAATGCCAGTAAAGAGCATCATACCACAAGGTTGCCTCTGGTGTTGATTACAAAGTCTGCAGTGAAGGGGGTCACTGAGGAGGATCCTGTCTGTTAAACATGCACTTGTTCCCAGGATCTGGACAGTACTCCCACCTTTCTTCTTTTATTTGCTCCCTCCACTTTGCTGATTTGTACTTTATATATCCTGTGAAGACCTCTCAGAGTGTAATTTGATTGCTCCTTTGGAGAAAAATGCCTGTGGAAGGAAAACTACTTTTGGCTCTCTCTAGCAAACAGTAACAGAAAGCAGTGAACTCCAGATACTTTATTTACTGATAGAAGAAGACATCCATCTTCCTTCCCTTTAACATGCTTGTATTTCACTTGCATTTTTTGTTTGGGGCATTTAACATCCATGCTATTAACTGTGGATCACAATATTATATGTTTTTTCCACTGTAATGCCCTGATGAATCAGAAAATATCACTGAACTGACTTTATAGGCAAAGCATTAAGCACCAATACCTTATAAGCTCAGACTTGTCAAAAAATCATTCATTATAAATGTGTAAATTACCCATAGCCATATGGAAAGTTCATGGCAAATACAAGATAACTCAGATATCTCTGGCTTTTCCTTAAAAGGCTCTGTGATACCGTTCAAAAGAAATTAAATTTTATCTTTTTTTTGTTATATGCTAAGTAAATTCAAATAACTAACCAATGCAGTTGAAACATTTGTGGTAACCTCTTATCCTGAGTTTCCATTAATTGTATGTATGTAGTAATTAAAAAAGAAAATGAAATCTGACTTATTATTTTTTTTTAACCCTAGATTAACTGATAGAATGTCTGTCACTCATTTCTTGCAGCATTTTTGCAAGTGAGGCTTGATGTGATATAACACTTTTCACATTTAAGCATCCTGGAAAGTGTTTAACAAAGAAATGAGACCACCATCTCCTGCAGTGTAGTGCAACATGATGTGTAGGGTTGAAAGGGCAAAGAAGAAAGCATGTTTCAAGAGGACAGCATGAGAAAAAGAAGAATGCATTATCTATCATTTTTACTGTAAAATCTTGTGTCTCAGAATCATAATGTGCAACATATTACATATAAACTCAACTATTAGTGTTGATATAAGAGATCATGTTGTGCCAACAAGGGAGTAAGTATCAGTATAAGTATATTCATGTATACAAAAAAATATATGTAGGAAGTGGGTGTTTAGGAACAAATCTAATGTTATTATAGATTGTGGCAGTATTACTTGACATGTTTGGGAATGCACAGTCAAGATGAATTAGATCCCACCTTTATTCACAAAGTGATGCTGTGGCAAACAACAAGAAAAAAAGTTTTGCTCTGTTACAGGCTGTGGTGTATTGCCTGTGCCTCAAGGACTAGCACATGAATGACCAAGGCATAAATCAATACGTAATGTCAAAGGTAAACTGACACTCTGAACCATACAATTAGAATACAATTGTTTATTATGGATCCCAAACACCACAACAGAAATCAGTCCCCTTGGTTTAGGATTCTCATCCTGAGTAACCCTCTGCAAGATAGTCTCAGTACACACCTGTGCCATGCCTGCGTCTGTTGCTAGTCAGCTTTCTGTTTTTCAAAACATCAGTTTGGATCTAACACTTTACAGTCTTCATTGTGTTTAATGTCACAATATTTGAATATGGAAAGTAGCAGTTATCCTGACCCTGAGGCAAGAGGATAAAGAGTGTGATTCTAGAAAGGACTTGGATATTGTGATGCTTGGTACAATAAAGCACACAATAAGCAACAATGAACCTCAAGTTTAAACACTGTTCTTTAGATTTAAAAAAACATCAACAACCAAACAAAAAACCCAAACCAAAAAACAAGCTAAAACAAAACAAAAACCTAATCCAGGGAAAATTTGGGACAGGCCTCTCTGTGTGTCAGAAGTGCCAGAAGTTGGAGCAGACCTGAAATTCTGTCCTTCTTGAGAAATCCCAGAATTTATTTCAGAGAAAAAGTCATGCAGCTTGGTTAATGGCTCATACAGAGAATTTTTTGCTTTGCAGAAATTCACACAGGATAAATTAAACTCCAAAAGACTGTAATTAATTATGAGATTTGCTGCTTGGCAAAAATATCTTATTATCAGTACATCCTTGTTAAGAAAAACCATCGGTAACCAGGGGTATGATTTCTTGTTTAGTTGAAATGTGAAGGTTGGGAGCCAGGAATTGTTTTGGTACAGGGAATTTTGTTAAGCCAACTCCATACTGAAGTTTTAATAATAGTGTAACCATAGTAATCACATAGCAACTGCTAATGTGAACATAGCACATATAATGAGATATTTGCATAGCCTGTAGAAATTAGGTGCTGAGAGTGGGTTTCATTTCATCTAAATTTAGAGGTCTAAAATGTGCATGTCAGACTCCTAGTTGGTCAATCTTAGACTCTTCAGAAGAGGGAAGCAATTACTCCTTGTTGTGCAACCTGTTTTAAATTTCTGCTTTAGAATAGTGTGAAATGTACTCCAAAAGTCCATCTTCTCCTTCTAATGAGAGAATTGAGAGCTTATAGTTCTTTCTAGTCACGATATACTACCTCAGATATTTAGCTCAGATGTAGATGTGCATACTATAGGCATTTATTTTTGGTCAAATGAAACCTATCCACATTGCCTTGTCAAATATTACTAGGAGATGCTTTGGGGAAAAAACAAACAAACAAACAAACAGAAACCAACCCAAGGGCAATAAATATTTAAGATCTAATTCCTCGAAATGTTCCTCAAGACAATATTTATAGTTCTTATGCTGTCAGCCCCTGGCAAAATAAGGTTGTGAGAAAGGAAGTGAAGAGCAGAACATTCATTGGGACCACAGCTTTAGTAAATGTGATGTTTTTCGTAACTAGTGTTGCAGACTCTATTGTCACAGAATGTGAAACTCTTGTGATAATTTTAGACTGGTTTAGTTAGCAAGGAACATCACAAAAGTGTTAATTTTTGTTCAAAGAAATCTTCATCTAATGCCAGTCATGAAATGTCTTTGCAAAGGTGGATTTGGGAAAATTTCCTCCTTTTACCACATATCAAAATCATGTACAAGGGTGCAAAAGAAAAGGCAACTTTTTTTTCCTAAAATAGAGTCACAAGGGTATGGATGATACTAGCTTTTCCAGGACAGCTTGATGGAAATTTTTGTTTTAATTGCTGTAATTGTAATTTTAGTTGAAGTATCTTTTCCTTTCTAACTTAATGAGTTTGATAGTGAAAGTGGAGTTCTAGACAGAATGTACAAACTGTGTGTGTCAGAGACATGTATGTCAGAGAGTAGAACAAGTAGCAGTGGTTCATTGATGCTCTTATTTTTCCTTTTAATCCTAAACTTATTTCAACTAATTTTCAATAACATATCCTAAAATTTTGTTAGATGTAAACAACTGCACAATTGTTATCAAAGTCTTGTTTTGGACTGGGTCACTCAGGTGTGATTAGGTTAGTGATTTACCCTAGTCTGGAAACTGTCTCTCTGTATTTATTTTCCTCTTTCATTATGAGTTCTTGAGTTGAACTTCCCACCAAAAAGTAAATTACATTAGACAATTTTTTACATCTGATATCAGATTACTATCAGTGAGGTGACAGATGAATATGACAAAACTCCTGGTTGAAACTACTTTTTGCCAATAATAATGCTGGTACTCTGCAGTAACTTCAGCAACTGTAGGGCTCTCAAACCCACAGCTCTCAAACACTAGCATTATCCTGTCCTACATTATAAGATCTTAAGAAGGCACTTTACAAACCACAGACACCGTTCTAACATGATCTTGGTATTGACAAGAGATGAAATTTTTGTTCTGTGATTTCTCCCAACTCACCTGCTTCATGTTTTCAAGCTGCTTATTTTGTTGATTTTCTTGCTGTTGCACCACTAACAGCTTACTATTACTTTGATTATCAACTACGATCTTAACTTTTTTTTTCAGAGTAAATGTCACTTAGGTTACTCTATTCTATAAGCATGGCCCACATTCTTCAATCCAAAATGTATGGCTTTGTTTAGGCTGTATTAATTTTTCTTACTGTTCCTCTTGATGTAACTAAGCAATGGAAACTTGTATTCATACTATAAAGCTGGGATTTAGCTAATTATCTGTAACGGAAATTGCAATTATAACCGAAAAGGAAGTTACTCTGGAATGAATATTCATATTTGAGGCATATTATAAATATTTTTCATCTCTGCGGCATACATCTTTTGAATAGGCAAAATGCTAGGATGTCTGTTTGTATGGTCCTTCCACAAATGAATTCAATTTATACTGCCTGCCTTTCTGCTTGTTGTTCTCTATGAGGAAAACATATCTGCTGCAAACTGAATATCCTAAATAAATCAAATTTTTCTTATTCTATATATGTAGCCCCCTTCTTGTGTTCACTATGCTTAATATAACATAAACTAATTAAATCTTCATAAGCAGTTGGAAAGGAAAAGTCTTCAAAATACCTCAATTTGCCACATGTTTCCCTAAAGGTCATTTCCTTTTTTCTCTAACAGGTTCATCTCAATAAACATCTGATCTGTGTTTAAAGAAACAACATGAAATAACACAGCTTTTTTTCTTTTTCTTTTTTTTTTCAGGAAGCTTCATTAGAATGTTTGCTGTTTTGCTTTACTGAGATGCAACAGCACTTCTGAATCACAATGAAACCTTAGTATTCACAATTTGCCATCTAGAATTGTTCTCTATTCATAGGAATGGAGGATTGGAGAGATATCAATTTGATAGGTGGGCCACTCCGTGGAAAAAGAACTAGCTGGACGGCCGCATGCAAAGAGTTGTGGTCAATGGCTCAATGTCCAGCTGGAGACCAGTAACGAGTGGTGTCCCTCAGGGACAGGTGTTGGGACCGGTCTTATTCGACATCTTTGTAAGTGACATGGACAATGGAATTGAGTGTGCCCTCAGTAAGTTTGCTAATGACACCAAGCTGTGTGGTTCAGTTGATACGCTAGAGGGAAGGAATGCCATCCAGAGGGACCTTGACACACTTGAGAGGTGGGCTGATGCCAACCTCATGAAGTTTAACCATGCCAAGTGCAAGGTCCTACACCTGGGTCAGAGCAATCCCAGGCACAGCTACAGGTTGGGCAGAGAAGAGATTCAGAGCAGCCCTGTGGAGAAGGACTTGGGGGTGTTGGTTGATGAGAAACTTCACATGAGCAGGCAGTGTGCTCTCACAGCCCACAAAGCCAACCGTATTCTGGGCTACATCAAAAGAAGTGTGACCAGCAGGTCAAAGGAGGTGATCCTGCCCCTCTACTCTGCTCTTGTGAGACCTCACTTGGAGTATTGTGTGCAGTTCTGGTGTCCTCAGCATAAAAAGGACATGGAACTGTTGGAACAAGTCCAGAGGAGGGCCACGAGGATGATCAGGGGACTGGAGCACCTCCCCTATGAAGACAGGCTGAGAAAGTTGGGGCTGTTCAGCCTGGAGAAGAGAAGGCTGCATGGAGACCTCATAGCAGCCTTCCAGTATCTGAAGGGGGCCTACAGGGATGCTGGGGAGGCCCTCTTCACTAGGTACTGTAGTGACAGGACAAGGGGTAATGAGTTCAAACTTAAACAGAGGAAGATTAGATTGGATATAAGGAAGTAATTCTTTACTGTTAGGGTGGTGAGGTACTGGAATGGGTTGCCCAGGGAGGTAGTGAATGCTCCATCCCTGGCAATGTTCAAGACCAGGTTGTATGAAGCCTTGTGTGATATGGTTTAGTGTGAGGTGTCCCTGCCCATGGCAGGGGGGTTGGAACTAGATGGTCTTGAGGTCATTTCCAACCCTAACTATTCTATGATTCTACGATTCTGTGTCAGACCTCCAGGTCAGTCAGCCTAGTCCCTGCTGTCTAGGCAACCACATTATTCAGTATCTTTCAAAATCATTTTTATCTGTAGTAGGGTACAGTAATTTCATAACTATGTGCTATGTTAGACACTTTAATAATGCACGACACTTGGTCTTTGTAGAAATAGTACTGCTTTTTTTCTATGTAGGAAGGATTCAGATTTTCAGAATCTCTGATTTAAAACTATTTTTAGAAATTGTAATTTAAATTTAAGTTTAAACTTAAATTTTAAATAGCTCATCATTATTACCACAGGGAAACTGTCCGCTTGTGTTGTGGGAAAAAATAGCACAGGGAGATAAATGTTCATGAAATGAAGCTTATTTAGCAGGGTTGTTTGGTTGTTGTTTTCTTTTTTATTATTTTAATTTTGTGTGGTTTGATTCTTGTTTTTCTACTCTTTAACACATTTCTGTCCTTGTTTGACAGATAAGACATGACAGAGAAGACATCAAGGAATTGGTCAGAATATGAGCATTACAGCTTGTGTTTTGGATGACGATAAAATCATAAAATCATAGGATGCTTTGGTTTGGAAAGGACATTTAAAGATCACATAGTCCAACTCCTCTGGCATAGACAGGAACATATTTTACTAAGTCATGTTGCTCAAAGCCATGCCCACCCTGGCTTTGAACATTTCTAATGATGGAGCATCACTGACTGACTTTGAAGACTTCCAGTGATGGAGCATCGACAATACACTCAACAGTTCCATTTTACTGAACACAATAATGTTGAAAGTGTTTGTTTGCTTGTAACTGTGCCACAAAGGCATGAGCAAAATAGAAAACAATACCTCATGTCATTTAATTTTCAATGATGATCTTCACTTCCACTGGATTTCCTCTTCCTCCGAAATCTTATCCCAGTAACTTTTCCTATAAAATAAGCTATTCCAAAATGCCCAAAAGAAACTGATCAAGGAAGTTTACTACATTCTGCAGTCCAACGCTTTAGATCCATTAAACACATTTCTGTATGAAAGAAAAAATCAAAGTGGGTGCTAATGACAGCTTTGAAAAGTTCCAAATAATAGATATAAGTGGCTCCTTGTCTCCTTTAACTAATTCCATGGTTTTAAAAAAGCTAGAGAGAAAATGTACTGTGCAAAATGCTGGATGTGTTAGGAAAGCTGTGAGGCAATGACAAACTGTGTGCACAGATAATTGGAAGAGGGAAAGAGGTCTTGTTACAAAAAGGAAGATGAGACTAATAAGATGAGAACAAAAGCTGGTTTTAAGACTAGTTAATTATTGTCCTAGGAGACAGTGTAACCTTAACCCTAAATAACCCTAGGTAATTTGTTTTGTAGTATCATTAATACACCATTTCAACTCAATGCAGAGAAGCCAGTGCTTTAAACAGCATGTTAAATACTTTCATCATGCCACAAAATCACTTTGAAATGTGTTGCTTGAGGGAAGCAGTAGATTTCAGATAGCACATTTTCTAATGAAGTTGCAGAGAAACCTACTGAAATAAACTCTTAAAGAGAATTTGTGTCTTAATGTTCTCTTTTTTCCTCCTGCACATGCATTTTATTTTTCATAGCTATTCAGGAAAGCTTTCATGAGGATCTTATTCCTGAATGAACATCCACAGCTGTATAGGCCCCTGCCTTGCTGCTGCAGCTACAGCCTTTTATATATTTATTTCTTTTAACATTTCCTAGAAAATGTTCTTTCCATTTATTCATGAACTGATAGCAAGAGGGAGAAATATAAACAAACTTGTAGATTTATCTGATAATTATTTACTTCTGTTTTCAGTTGAGCTTTGAAACAAAAAAGAAATATATGTCTCCAAAAGACTTGAGAAATAAATTTTGGTATCTCTTCTAGGTACTCACTGGATGAAACTAATCTTAGACCAAAAGGAAAAAAAGAAAGAGGAATAGTAGGTGCATGCTTCCTGCACTGAAAAACATGCACTGCAGTACATATGAATATCTTAACTGTTAATACAGAGCTTGTGGGTTAGTAATGACATTTGGTTTGGTGGAGGAGATAAATGCTTTGGAAATTTAAGTCAAGAGGTAGCTGATGTTACCATAGCCAAGCTGTACATGGAATCAGTAAAAAACCTTCCTGGTTATTGGCTAAGGCTGAGATCCACAAAGAGGGTACCTAATTTCTATTGAGGCTGCTAATATTCCATTGAGAAACTTGAGGGAACCTGAAGAAAAAGACAAGGAAGAGATGAAAACTGGATGTGAATCTTTTGGCAAACATATTTGGAATAGCTTAGAATTACCATTCCAAGATAAAAGGATGATCTTTACATATAATTTCTAAGACAACTCTTTTCACAGAGTGAAAAAAATATTTAGCTGTCAGGCTGGTTTTTCTGTTACTGACATATTAGTTTTCACTTCTAAGCACGCCATGCTGCTTCTTCAGTATTAGACACTCAGTGACAGTAACGTCAGTCATTTGACCAGCTACTCACCATTACTTGATTAGTTCATGAACAGCAAGATTAATGTACTTCTCTGAGTGCTTCCAGCTCTTCATCTTAATTAATAGGATTAACTAGGTCACATTAAATGGAGAAAAATGCAGAGAGGGATGAATGTGAAGGAATAGCCAGCTCACAGTAATTTTATACCTGGTATTATATTCCTTGAAACATCCACACAGAGAGGATTGGACTAATTCACTGAAAAGAACATACAGGACAGGTTTTTACCAGTTTGATTCTTTGCTCTGCTAGTGATGAATTGTATAACCTTGGGTAATTCACATAGCCTATATCAAATTTGGGTGGGAATAATAGGATTTATCAATCCCACAGAATCGAAGGGAGGTATTTTCAGTATCAGAAAAGTGTAATATGATTCCATGTCTGAACCTCTCTTAACCTCCAAAGTATTACAATGATTAAATATTGATTAGTTGATAAAATCTATGTTGTGGCATTTACAGCCAGGAGAGGGAGAGTATTAATCTGTGCAAGAAAGAAAAGCATGAAAAGTACATGGGGAGCTGGTGAATCAAAGCATGGCTATATAGATCCCTTGAAATGCTTCCATAGATCCCATGAAGAGCAAATGCAGGGGCTTTAAGTGGATTATCGGTGATATATGTAATCACAGCTATTCCACTACTTTCCTTCTTCCTGATGAATACATCCAGGCATGTGGGCTGGGACTACAAAGAAGCAAAATCATACAGAAATGGCAGTGGAGGTTCTTCAGAAAGTGGTTGTTGTCCCTACTATTATACGAGTGACACAACTAATTTTTTTGGTAACAGAATGCAGAGCAAAGATGAGGTCCCAGCTGTCTCTGTTCATCAGCTGGATGCTGCCCTAGGCCAGGGGCATACTGTTGCTAATTTTAGCCTCTCTGCTGCTCAGCTTGTGCCTGTGATTCATCTCTTCATTATGATTAGTAAATTCAGTTATTTCTCTTTCACAGATTTCATGCATGGATCTTTGTAAAGTATAAAAGACTAGGGTGTGGATGAAAGCATTTTCTCACCAAGAGGCATCTGTCTGCTTAAAGGAAATCAGAATCTTGATTCTTGGTTCTTTACACAGAGGAGCAAGTGGTATGCCATGGAGAAGCAGAAGAAAGCAGTGAGTGACAATGCTTTGTCTGTACATAAGCTAGAAAACCAATGAAAGACTGATCTGCCCTAGAAATCTCAAAATACCTCCCCGTAACTCAGTGCAGTACTGGTTATATCAAAGTAAGCCTGAAATACTAAGGATGAAACCTGGGAAGAAACCCTCAAGGTTAGATGATGAATATAATCTTGAAGAAATACTTTCCTTCACCTAGTATTCCCTGCTGCAAGGTGTGGTTCTGAAGACCTGAAGTGCAGCATGAAGAAATAGAAGAGATTTTGCCCACTCTGTTGTGTGCTTTTCTGGAAGATGAAGGTTCGGTATCATCCTCCACCTGAGAGACATAAATTTCCCATTGAAAAGTTGTAACCAAGGAAGTTTCAGAGACAAGACTCTCTACTACTGAAATAGTTCTGTTTTGTGTACATTATTTACAAAGTGGTCCAGGAGGCAAGGAAGAGAAACAATCCCACAAACCATATACTCTTTTCCATAGGTTTTATCTGTAAGTTCTGTAACACTTTATATTTACCTTTGTCTGTCTTTCTCAGATGTTTTATTGCAATAACAACACAATTCCAGACTTAGTAGAAAAAGACCAAAACCTGATTGATTTTCAGAGGAAAGTTGACTGGAGCACACAGTAGGACTGGTATGGACTGACACTTCTCTAGAGGGATGCGATATTGTGGTAAGGAAAAGACTATGGGAAAGCAAAAATAAGGGTATCAGTAGATAGAAGAGAAGCACATGGAAGCATTGCCTTTCAAAATGCTTCAGGTCCCCTTCTAATGCTAACAAAATGGCTCCTCCAGAATATAAGTGAGATTTATAGCTGAGTACATTTTCAGCTGTGTACACCTCCTATTTGGTTTAAGGGATCTGTTTTCTGCAAAACTATCTATTTTCTGCAAAGGGATCTATTTTCCACCTAATGACTGGATCTTGAAACTCAGAAACTTATGATATTGTATTCATATAATGTGCAGAATAGATTTCTAGTTGATGCATAATTCACAAAAATCTTGCACATACCTTAGACTAAGACTAAGGTTTGAGCACAGTTCCTTGAAATGGTGTGTATTTCATTGATTAAAGGTTAAAAAGAAAATCACAACTTCTGGTTTTATTTTTCTTCACTATTGAACAGTGAATATTATAGAACAATGAACTCTTAAAAAAACCTCAACAGCAAACAAGCAGAAGCAAACAGACTTGTGGATTTGTGGACATTCCCCCTGAACAAATGATAGCAAAAAAGTATACTTTCTCAGATTACCATAGCAAAGCTCAGTTGTCCTTGTGGAGATTCCCTAACCCACAGAAAAATGTACAAGAAACCTTTTATTGTCTCTGAGACAGTGACTGTTGCTTTTACAAGGCTTTGATTTATTTATGTCTCTCATATTAAACAAGAGACTAAGAGGCATTAGCAAAAATCTTGCCCTTTTTCTGCCTTTGTGTAATCCTGATGACAATTTACAATTTAAACTTTGTGCTGCTGAAACTGAAAATTCCGGTATTTGCAAAGCTTAGAAATGACTGTCTATTCTAAAAAAGCACCACTGTCTGTTGGAAAATATGCCCAAAGAAAAAAAAAAAACAGAGATTATTCAAGATTACTTCAAACTCTGCTTCCAGGTGTTTTTACTTTTTTGCATATATAGTGCTATTGCTTAGGAAATTGCACAGTGTCTTGTTGGTAATTTAACACTATAATTTCTCTAAAGGTATTAAAGAGACGGAGTTCTGCATTGTACCTTGCACAGTGAAGTGCCCTGAGGTATAAGGTGAAAGAACCATGGTACTGAATATACAACCTTAACTTCCACAAGCGTCACCAAAAAGGGCTGGGCACCTCAGGCTATTGGTAAGAGAATAGCAAACCCTTCCTTTCTGCACCTCTGTTTGCATCCTGCTATGTTTAGTGATGTCCATATGTCATTAAGTGGAATTGATTTGATATTGCAAATTGGTCTGCAAAGGGACAGCTGTTCACACCACTGAGTCATCAATATGGTCATTGCAGTTTGCAGCAGGGCTAATGCCTCCCTCCAACACAGGTCTGAGCTACATAAAAGGAAGATTGTGGGCAAGCTGGTGCAGCTGCAGAAGTGTGAATTTTAATAACTCAATTCTACCACTTAGCTGAGAACAATTGCTGTGCTTTGGATATGGCTTCAATCCCCAAGGCTAACAATCTGATACTCCAAAAACATTAAACTCATTGCAGATTAGAATGAGATGGGAAACCTGCATTTAAAAGCTGTAAAATTTTAACTTGCAACTTATGAGAATCTAGTGGTGTCAGGTTTGACACCACATCCGACATCAAACAAGTAGATTTGAAGTCAGAGTTTTGATTCCAGAAGTGGCCTTGAGAGTCCCTTTTAATCAATTTAAAGGTAAAACAGGATCTGAAATGTTGACTAATTTTTTATTTTTTTTAAACTTAGACAATTTGGCTTTCATTGTTTAGGATACCTGCACTGTTCTTGGTGGTTGAACCAAAGATAGGACAGGTGGACAGGTGTGCAAACCCCTTTTAATTACAGGAAACAGCAGTAATACAAAATTACAGATATTGCACTGTTTCATTAATGCACATGGGAGATACAAACAGCATTCAGTCTCTGGAGGCCTGGAACTGGGTAGGCATCTATTCCTCACACATTCAATTGCCTAACTTTCCTCCCTGAGGCTTGAAACACCATTTACTTCCTGTGGTTAGTCCTGAAATCATTCTGTGTCCTGAATATCTGGGTGGTTCTGCAGAAAAAGCAAAGCTGTAGGAGCAGTTTCCCCACATCATTGACACACAACCAGCAAAGCACTTTCAGGGCATCCTGTAAAGAGGTTTCCACTGTGAGAAGGCTCCAGAGGAAAACTGGAAATTTGGTATTGATAATAGGGTGTTTAAAATAACTCCCACAAGAATGCTTATGGTCTTGTGTATCTGAGATGCCAGAAAAGTCCCTTTCGGCAAAATAACTCTGGGCTTGAAATGTGAATTTCCAATGACACAAACCATGAAAAGAACATGAAAAAGACAGCTGTGCTTCAAACCTATTCCACAAGAGTGAAAGGATCTCACTGGATTTAATCCACACTGCAGAAAAGACTAAGAACCAATTGGAATGCCATGGATATTTTTCTGTACCAGCACAACCCTAAAGGAAGGAACTGAAATGGTTTTAAAAAAAAATTAAAATAGTAGGGTTTGGATATTTGTATCTAAGAAGATGCTCCTGGATTTAACAGCCATTTTTCAAAACCATCAACACTTACTGTAGTACATCTTAGTTTTCTTCAGTATCAATGACATGTCCTTGGGTTAAGTGTGTACATACATAGAAGTGTTTCTGTACATATAAGTTTTTGGTTGAACTGATCCATTATTTCTTAATGGAAAAGAACAAAATAGAACAATTTTTGTCTGCAGAAAACTACTTGTTATATGTAAAAGATTTGACTCTGACAAAATTTTCTCTAGCCATTCTCATACATTCCGGTTTTTGATTTTGTTGTTTTTCTCTTTCCTGTATTCTTTCAAAGAGTAGGAAGCTCATCACTGAAACTCTGATGGCCTGTTAACTCCTAAGAAATTGATTTGTAGCAGTTTGGAGAAGACATGTCATCCCTCTGAAACCTAATGAAGTTCAGTATAATGTAGGTATTTGAAATAGGTCAAACACGTCTACTTTTTATTAGTAGTAATAAAGAAAGTTTAGGATGAAGATCTCAGCTGTATACAATGGCAGTGTAGATATTTATAGTTTAATAACTTAGATACTATGCACTGTACTAGGTCCCATGTGTCCTGTTCACATAGATATCAGCCCAAGTGCAATCAAGTATTTTCTGAAAGTATTTCCTCCACTTCTACTTAATGTTCTTCAACAACAGCAAAAAATCCTTACTTCTGAGGAAGAGAAGGACGCATAAAAACAGAGAGTCTACACAATTCATGTGCTTTCTGTTGATCTTTTCACTGTACTGGAATGGAAGATATAAGAGCAATCAGCTGTAATACAAAGATAGTAAGTAATTCCAAGCCTTAGTGATATTTTCATCTCCTTTTAGACCCCCAAAACAAGAGATTTGCTTAAGTACAAGAAATTATGGTAATATATTTTCTTGAATTTAAGTGAGTGCCCCTGTGCAGTAGCTCCATGTTTCAGTTTAACAAACAAATCCTGCATATTTTTTCCAAAATAAGTCCAGCAGCATTTGCTCCTTATATCACTGAATTATAATAAAAGGATTTTCATAGAATCATAGAATAGTTAGGGTTGGAAAGAACCTTAAGATCATCTAGTTCCAATCCCCCTGCCATGGGCAGGGACACCTCACACTAAACCATATCACCCAAGGCTTCATCCAACCTGATCTTGAACACTGCCAGGGATGGAGCAAATCACAACCTCCCTGGGCAACCCATTCCAGTACCTCACCACCCTAACAGGAAAGAATTTCTCCCTTATATCCAATCTAATCTTCCTCTGTTTAAGTTTCAACAGTCACATTGTATTGGTATATTACACTGAAAAAAACCCAATGATTGCCTTTTGATTACCCTGTCTCTTTCAAAACTCTGGAAGTCCAGATTCAGTGATCAGAAGTGTAATTGGAATGCTAGTTGAATGAGATTTGTGAGCATTGCTTTGGGAGAGGTTGGTAATAGAACTGAGTCTGTCTCAGCTTGATGACCACTTCTAATCACTTCCTTACAATTTGACTCCCTTTCTCCAGGCACCATAGAATCAAAGAATAGTTAGGGTTGGGAAAGACCTTAAGATCATCTAGTTCCAACCCCCCTGCCATGGGCAGGAACAACTCACACTAAATCATGTCACCTAAGGCTTCATCCAACCTGGCCTTGAACACTGCCAGGGATGGAGCATTCACAACCTCCCTGGGCAATACATTCCAGTGCCTCACCACCCACACAGTAAAAAAAATCTCCCTTATATCCAGTCTAAACCTCCACTGTTTAAGTTTCAACCCCTTACCCCTTGTCCTGTCACTACAGTCCCTAATGAAGAGTCCCTCACCAGCATGCCTGTAGGCCCCCTTCAGAGACTAGAAGGCTGCTATGAGGTCTCTATGCAGCCTTCTCTTCTCCAGGCTGAACAGCCCCAACTTTCTCAGCCTGTCTTCACAGGGGAGGTGCTCCTGTCCCCTGATCATCCTCATGGTCCCCTCTGGACTTGTTTCAACAGTTCCGTGTCCTTTTTATGTTGAGGACACCAGAACTGCACACAATACTCCAAGTGAGATCGCACAAGAGCAGAGTAGAGGGGCAGGATCACCTCCTTTGACCTGCTGGTCACACTTCTTTTGATGCAGCCCAGGATACCTTTGGCTTTTTGGGCTCTAAGCACACACTGAGGCCGGCTCATGTTCATTTTGTCATTGACCAACACCCCCAAGTCCTCCACAGGGCTGCACTGAATTTCTTTTTAGCCCAACCTGTAGCTGTGCCTGGGATTGCATAGAAGGTCACCAAATTGGTCAGGCAGGATTTTCCCCTAGTGAAGCCATGTTTCCTGTCACCAAGCACCTTGTTGTTTTTCATGTGCTCTAGCATGCCTTCCAGGAGAATCTGCTCCCAGATTTTGCCAGGCACAGAGGTGAGACTGACTGGTCTGTAATTCCCTGGCTCATCCATTTTCCCCTTCTTGAAAATAGGGGTTATATTTCCCTTTTTCCAGTCATCAGGAACTTCACCTGACTGCTGTGATTTTTCAAATATTATGGACAGTGGCATAGGAACTTCATTGACCAGCTCCTTTAGGACCCGCGGATGGATTTCATCAGGTCCCATGGACTTGTGTACTTTCGGATTCTTAAGATGGTCTGTAACAAGATCCTCTCGTACAGTGAGCCCAAGGTCGAGATTTTCACACTCCCTGCGTCCACCTTCCAAGACTCGGGTGGTGCGGTGAGAGCCTTTGCCAGTGAAGACCGAGGCAAAGAAGTCATTCAGAACCTCACCCTTCTCCAAGTCCTGTGTAGCCAGTTCTCCCGAAAGCTTCCAGAGGGGGCCTACGTTGTCCTTAGTCTGTTTTTTTATCTGCTACATACCTATAGAATCCCTTCCTGTTATCCATAACATCCCTAGCCATGTTTAATTCTTACTGGGCCTTAGATTTTCTAACCTGGTCCCTAACTTCCTGGACAACCTCCCTGTATTCATCCCAGGCCAACTGTCCTTGTTTTCACCTTTCATAAACCTCTTTTTTTCCTGTGAATTTTTCTCAGCAGCTCCTTATCCATCCAAGGATGTCTCCTGGCCCTCCTGCTGCACTTCCTTCTAGACCATAGACTGCAATTCTACTCAAGCCACATTCATGTTTTAGTGACTGGAGGCACGGAGTTTGTAGTACCTCTCAAAAGGAGAGTAGTCAGCTTTGTGGAGACAAGAGCTTGCCCTGGGTTAAATGCAGAGGTACTGTGCCTGGATTAGTCAGTTTCTCTATTGCAGATTCCTGAAAAATGTCTCAAAGATGTACCACATGTTTGACCTCTTATGTTCTTCCTCAAGTGTCCCTTATCCCTACTGAATGCAACAGAATGGAGAAGCCTATGTAAAAAGTTTAAATTCTTTACAGAAAAAGCTGAGATCCACAAGAATTGGGAAAATGAATAAAAATTCATGAGGCACATGTGATTCATAATTCTAAAAAAAAAAAATCAGAAAAATAGAACCAAATTCCTCAGCACAAGACCAAAGACGTGCTGGGCATTGCTTGCTCTGCTCTTTCTGCAGACAACAGAGTGAAGCCCCTGTTGGATACTGAAACTAGACAGACCTTTGGCCTAAGCTGGAAAAGGCATCCTTCTGGTTTTGTGCTCTCAAATGATGGTATGCTTGGTAGTCAGGCATTTTCTTGGGAAATATTTTGCAAGTTAGTATTTCAGAAGTGACAAACAGAGTTTTCAGTCCCCTCATGTAATTTCCTGGTGAGTTTGAACGTGCTATCAATACAAGATCTTGCCTTTGAAATAAAAATGGTGGCTGACATTTCTATGCAGTATTCTCTTTCTGGTGACAGAAAGTATTTGCCCCAATAAATAAATTAGATAAATTTATATTATACATAAAATAAATAAATGTATATATAAATAAATTAGAATTTGGAAACTCAAGAGAAAAAGCATCTCTAGATAGTATGTATTTGATACATCAAACACTGCAATTATATAGCAAATATTCAAAACCCAAGATTACATCTCAAGAATGTGGACTGATGCTTTAGTTGTTTATAGTAAAATTCTAATAAGGGACTCACATAAAGTGGGCACCTAAGTAGATGAAAACAATAAATCCTGTGTACTTGAGGTACATGTGCCATTTGTTCAGTCCTGCTAAATGTCAAGGTTTAAAGTTGTAGAGATAAGTCACTTCTCTTGAATCATTTAGCAGTATCTATTGTGCATGTAAATATCTATCAGGTAGCACTATCGCTCCAGACTACCTTTTGCTTTGTTTATGGAGTTTAATAAAACAGACTCCAAGGCTGCTGTGAGCTCCTTCTTGCACAATGAGAAGCTGATGCAAAGTAGTACCAAAAAAAGAGCTAGCAATAGCTTTTTTCTGCTGTCAAGGACCTCTGTGTTTGGAAAACTTTGGTTATGCTTAAGTGATGCTATTTCACACTGAACATTTGGGTTTTGAGGCAGTGAAAGTTTGTTTACTCTTCATTTTGGGGAAATTTCTTCAGGACAATCAGGCTGCTGTTTCCAATTGTACTGCAAGCATGTTTTTTTTTTCTATATTCATGTAGTATTTAAAGTATTTCTAAAGCCATAATGTGTATGCCACTGTAGTTTGAGGCATGGAATGACAAGATTTCTGACGTCTACTTTTGTCTGCCCTATTAAGTTAATGGGTTTCTGGGGATTAACCTACACATTTCATATAGAGATGTTAAAAATATTTCCAGTGTGGTTCAATCTTTGCATGTAAAAGGTCTGTTCAGACACTTTATACAACTATTGTGGTGTCCTCAACATAAAAAGGACATGGAACTGTTAGAACAAGTCCAGAGGAGGGCCATGAGGATGATCAGGGAACTGGAGCACCTCCCATATGAAGACAGGCTGAGAAAGTTGGGGCTGTTCAGCCTGGAGAAGAGAAGGCTGCATAGAGACCTCATAGCAGCCTTCCAGTATCTGAAGGGGGCCTACAGGGGTGCTGGTGAGGGACTCTTCATTAGGGACTGTAGTGACAGGACAAGGGGTAAGGGGTTGAAACTTAAACAGCAGGGGTTTAGACTGGATATAAGGAAGAAATTCTTTACTGTTAGGGTGGTGAGGCACTGGAATGTGTTGCCCAGGGAGGTTGTGAATGCTCCATCCCTGTCAGTGTTCAAGACCAGGTTGGATGAAGCCTTGGGTGATATGGTTTAGTGTGAAGTGTCCCTGCCCATGGCAGGGGGGTTGGAACTAGATGATCTTGAGGTCATTTCCAACCCTAACTATTCTATGATTCTATTGTACAACCTCAATTTCTGCTGATTGTAAATCAGTTTGGAGAAAAAAATATTACTGATCTCAGAATCAACATCAGTGTCCAGAATTAGGTGGCATAATAAAGAGCTAGCTATTTACTGGCAGCTAATTTCATCTTTACAGATAAAGACACTTCACAGAATATAATATGTCTTCAAGGCCAGGCTGGACAGAGCCTTGGGTGACATGGTTTAGTGTGAGGTCTCCCTCACCATGGCAGGGCGGATTGTAACTAGATGTTCTTAAGGTCCTTTCCAGCCCAAACCATTCTGTGATTCTGCGATTCTATGACATTTGGCCTCTACATCTAGTTGCTTTCATTTGCTACAACGAATTTTTGAGGATTCTCTGAGACCACTTAATTACTTGTTTAAACAACTTGCATTCAAAAGCTCTACTAAGATAAAGAAAGAAGAGAAGAAAAAGAAAGAAAAAGAGAAAAAGAAGGTGAAAAAGGAAAAGAAAAAGGTAAAAAAGGCAAGAGGAGGGAGAGGGAAACAAAGAAAATCTCATCACACAGCTGTCCATACATGTCCGTACATGGCTCACTTTTTAGAACAGAAAGAAAGGATCCAAAGGAGGTTGCTCTGCAGTGTTTGTATCTTACTGTGTGCTCTGAAATGCTGTGATATATGGACAAATAGTCTTGGTATACAGTGTTTTAAAATCAGCACATGAAAGTGTCTTTGGTTTGGGGTAAAAAAAACGAAAAGTATCACAGGATCCTTCCTTTCTTTTTCCTTCTTTCTTGATTACTTCAAAGCTTCTTTGCTTAAGTCAGAATAGGTCATGTTAAGAGTGTTCAAAATAGTTTTTCCTGTGGAATGATTTTTCATCTGCTAACAGTGATTCTGACTTGTGAATAAATGGGTCCATTCTCTGATCCATAATAGGAAGTGTGTTTCAGCTGCTTGTATCTCTTAAAGATTTATGGGAAATGACTGAAATGATGATATAGACTAGTTCACAGTGGCAACCCTGATACTGCCTTCAGTTTGAAGATACTCAGCATTTTCCCACCAGCTGGAACCTCCCTAAGTAGACCAGAAGAAGCAGGAGAATTACTGTAAATCATCTACTTTCAAGAAAGGGGAAAGTGCTATTTTATGTGTGCCTTTTAGATCATTCATTAGAATTAAATAATCTTCTTACAGTTACAGTCAAATCTTTTACAGTTGAATAAAATTATCATTATTACATAACAGAAACAATTTCCTGTAAGAAGTACTGTAGCCAGTATAAAGTGTAACATGGGAATAGTTCTTGCAGTAATGAAGAAAGAGTAACTAGCCACACTGGTTCATTTTGGTATTTAGAGAGCCAGAGGTTATAAAACTGAGCAAAATAGTATTTCAGAGAAATGGAGACATCTGGTAAAACAGCAGAGTATAATTGCCCCATCATCATTTACTTCAATTCACCTAAGGACAGTCAAGGGATTGTAGAGGAAGATAGCTCAATTTAAACTCATTTCAATTGACATAGTCAAATATCCTCTTTCCCCGGTTTAATGCCCAAGCAGATAAGCTTACTAGAGGATGTTATGAAGAGTCTAGACTGATGAAATTCTTCCCTGACAATATGGAGCTACTGCAATTTGAGAAACTCAAGCCAAAGAATCTTTTGGATCTTAAAAGCTATATACTGATGTATTGCTTTGCTTGAGATTTTGGGATGACACTGAGGCTCTGTTCATCATGTTTGTGCATGAACCAGACATCCATCTTAAAAGACACTGAGGTTCTCCATCATGATTAGATCCCCTTTTTTTCTTTTTTCTTTTTTTTTTTTTCTGGTCTACTTTGCTTTCCACTGTTTTTCTTGTATTATTTTAATTAACCTTTTCTCTCAGATGCATTTATTAGAGAAACAAGATGATATAAGCAAGAAGAGAATGTTAGACTTTCCTAAGTATTATCTACATTTTATATGTGGGATAATAAAAAGAAATATGATTAAGCTCTTATACTTCACACATATTTAATTTTGTTACTTAATGGCTTGATGTTTTCTATCTCTGCAAAATGGGGCAGGAAACACATGAAAAAAAAATCTGTAAGGGAATGTCTGAAGTCTATTGGTCTTTATAAGTATTTTGTGCTTCTATGAGGTAAAAGAAAGATAAATGAAGAAAAATAATTTTCTTGTTAAGGCAGAGGAGGATGATGCATTTCATGAAAAGGAAAACTTTTCTGAGAAAAATTCTGAAGAATAAGATTAGGGTGTTAGCACACACACCAGTGTAGACTGCATGAAATTGAGAGGATACCTGTACTATTAGAAACTGTTTAGCTTAAGGACTGCTTGGTTTTTTGTTTTGTGATTGTACTTACATGTACTTTAGTAGAGTATATTCTCAGCATGTTACCAGTAATTTTCTCTATATTCATATTTTTGATCTTCTGTTTCCCAAAGATTGAATGTATTTATTTCTTAGACAATGGTGAACAGTGTAAGAAATAATTCAGCTGTTACGCCATAGGTGTATTTTTTTAAACTGTCACCTTTGACAAATCCTAATAATGCATGCACTGTGTTTCAGCAGTCAGTTTGGGAAACCTCCACCTCTTACCAGTTTTGGTACTATGATTCTTTGGTAATCTGAATTTGAATCATAAAATCATAGAAATGTTTGGGATGGAAGAGACCTTAAAGCCTGTAAAGTCCCACACGCACCCCACCCCCGCCACAGGCAAGGACACCTCCCACTTAGACAAGGTTGCTCAAAGCCCCTACCAACCTGGCCTTGAAAATTTCCAGGGATGGGGCAGCCACAACTTCCTTGGGTAACCCATTCCAGTGCCTCACCACCTTCATAGTAAAGAATTTCTACCTTATATCTGACATAAATCTCCCCTCTTTAAATTGTTTGATCATTGGTAGAAATGTAATCTTCAGAAACTTTCTAAAACTGAAAATACTTATTAGTTACAGAAAATAAAACAAAGAAGTGGCTTGCCATGTTTTTGAAATCTATACCATCACGTGCAGTTCATTACCATTACAGCTGCAATAAACATGTTTTCAAGATCTAGTCTGTGCCTCTTCATTAGAAGAAAGAGGTCACCCATAATAGCATTACTACTGTGACCTGGGTAAAATTAACATGTTGCTGTGCCTTCCCTGCTTTTAAATGCCAAATGGTGCTTGTTCATAAGGAATCGTGAGATTAGTTATAGCAGTCATTGGTCTCAGTGGATCCTATGAATTTCTAGATATATTAAACATTCAAAAATAATTTGTTGTCACTCTTTACTACCATTTTGTCTTACCCTCACTACGTCAATTAAACTAGGAGGACTTAGTTGGATTTGCAATGCCATGCAAATGTGATGTGGTATTTCTTACTTGTTTAAGCAATTGTAAGATTTAGTATTGTAATCCTTTTCCATTTACTTTTCTGATGGTCCAAAATATGTTCTTATCTGGGGATTTTCAGATGCAGAATCTTAATCAACAGGGATTCTGCATACTTTTAAGAAAAAAAAAAGGGGGGGGGGAGTGGGAATTGTTCTTTTCCAGCCTCTGCACACATCCCAAGCTTGCTTGCTTCTAGCAATCAGTAAACTCCTACTTCAGCATGAGAGAAGAGCTCTTTCAGACAGAGCTGTAAAGATCTTCTATTTAGAAAGAAGTGCTATAATTGTTAACCTTATCTAAGGGTCAAACTCCAACCTAGATGCTCACTTTCTCAAGGAGAGAAAATGGTCAAGATAAACAGAGGGAGATCGCTTACCAGTTATTATCATCGCAAAACGGACTAGAGCTGGGGAAAAGGAATTTGATTTATAACCACTGAAAATAGATTTGGTCAGTGAGAAACAAAGGACGAAATAAAACACCTTTTCCTCACAGCCCCCACCCCCAGGGTCAACTTTCCTTCTTCACTCTTGACTCCTCTATCTCCTCTATCTCCTGCCCCATTGGGACAGGGAGATGCAAATGGGAACTGTGGAACTGTGGTCACTCCATAACAGTTAATCTCTGCCACTCCTTCACCTGCTCCAGCCAGAGCTGTGGGAGAACATTTGCAGCTCCAACCTGTCTACACAAAGGCTGTCCCTGCAGCACCCCCACTGCCAACACACTGGCACCAATGCCTCATACACAGCCTTTTCCAAATCATGATATAATTTTCTTTTCATTCTCTAGAATTCAGTGAATGATCCCATTTTGCTTATGTCATTTGTCTTAACCCTGAAGACACCCTTTTGATGTGTGGGAAAAAGGAGAGCTCTGGCCCATACCCTGACTTTGGTTTATTTCACACACTGTGTGAAATCTGCTGGTGTTTCTACTTTTTCTGAAGCAATTCTCTCCTTTATGATGGCTTTCAAAATTACTGACTGCATTAAGAATCCCATTTTACTCTGGCATTGTTTCTGAAACATCCTCCATGAGTTATGTGTTTATTTAATAAGACCAGAGCTCTGCCACTGTATTCTTCAAGTCAGTGATTTACTTTGCTAAGGGAAGCAGACAAATGGCACTCCTATTCAGCAAAACATGAAAGCAACTTGAAACTAATAGCAACAAGTGTAGGATCAGCTTTAGAGCTTACACAGACATGCAGCCAATTAAAAAAAAAAAAAAGGACATTTACTAGCAATCCATCTAATAATTAATTTTAATCTAATTCTTCCTTAATTCAAGACAAAGATGTCCCTGAAGCTATGGAAATTTTTTCCAGCATAAGAACTCAAATACTTTGTTCCAGTTGCTAATCTTCCGTAGTATTAAAAATATACTCCTAATTTCTTCTTTGACTTTATCTGGTTCTATTCCAATATATAGCAATTGTTTTCTGCTATTCTTTGTCCTATCATTTTATAGAGCACTTCAATGTGTTGAGTTTATAAATCCCAGGATTACATTCAGCCATTATACCACTGCATAATTCAGCTCTAAGTCCTTTTTAGAGTTATTATTTTCCAGAAGATAGCCCTCCCATCATTTGATAGGGCCTGCATTCTTTGCTGCAAGTGTATTAAAACACAATTTGTAGGAATGTGTCCAATGAGCCAAATTATACAGACTGTGCTCAGTGATTGCTCCTTCCTTGTTTACAGCTCTGCGGATGCTTTCATCATTCACAAATTTGTACAGCACTTGTTTTATTTTTAGGTCCACTACATTGATGACATGCTGCACGCACTAAAAGCGCATCCTTCCATCCACCAAACCAGTGTCCAAACAGCTGGTGCTTTTGACATTTGTCAATTAGTCATTAGCCTTTTAGTGTGTGATCAGTTAGTACCAGCTGGTGGGTATTATCTTCTTTTGTCTGTCTCTTCTTCTTAAGTAACTAAAGCTTATTCAGCTACTCTTGTCTCAATAATTGTGGAATCCTTCTGAAAACCTAGCCAGATTCAGCCAAATTGAAGAGCAAGGTATGTTATGTTACTTAAGTTTTATCAGAATGTACAGCTAGATATGAAAGAAACATCCTCTGTGCTCTGTGATGAGAGCAAACGTAGGAAGTACACAGGTTGCCTGCATAGAGTGAGGTAAGGAAGAAAACCTTTGACAGCACTAGTGTTCATGGACTTCCTTCCTGATGAGGAGACCCTTCGTTGACAGATGAATTTATTTGGGGGATGAATTTATAAACAACTCTAGACTTACAGCCTCCTGTTTTCAGAACTGGTATTCTTTCCAGCCTCCTGTCTTTGTTTTCATGTGGGTGCCTCTTGAATATGTAACAGTAGTGTCTGTGACACAAGGTTTAATGTGATTATCTTCTCCCCTCAGAATGCATACAGATCTCTGACTGTAGGATTGATTTTTCCCTACAATTAATTTCCCTTCTTTCTTTTTATTCTTCACTTTTTGGTTTGTCAATCAACTTTCTTTTCCTTTTTGATTTCTGGGACACTCACTATTAGTACACATTCACGCTTTTTTACTTTCTGTCATGATTAAAATTTTGTTTAAAAAGACCAAATTATCAGAAAAGAAATCTCCTTGGTCAATACTTTCAGTAATCTGCTGATGTTGTTACCCAATTTTTATCCAATGTATATCACACAGCACCCTCTTTGGTTACTAATGGACTAGAATTACTTGATCCTTATGTGATGTAACAGCCAATTCCTTTGTTTTAGATAATGTAGAATTATTTAATGAGCAAATCCACCTCTCTTTAAAAGCAGCAAAGAAGCATCTTCAATTAATTAAATTATACCTGCAACATCACTCTGAGTCTTATAAAATCTGAAGACCCACCGTGACATCAGAAGCTGATATGTTTGTTTTAACTTGCCAGGTTGCTTAAGTCATGCTGTCCAGCAGGTGACCTGTAGTCACACAGCTGATAAAACAAGTAAACAAGCAGACTATATGCCAAAGGCTGTCTTTAAAAGTGCTTCCGGTATTGGTTAAAAAACAGTGGATCTGTATATAATGTTTTAATATAAAGTTTTACACATGCTGAAGGTATTTAGTTGAAAGCATTGTCACTGTAAGGAAATTAAATATAAGCTTCTAAATTATATTGATATTAGCAATCATTTCAGTGAAATATATCTCGAGTTCCATTCACAATGCTGAATACCATGTCAGAGCCCTGAGCACTGTAAAAAGCCTAAATTAAGGATCAAAGAATGCCTTCTGCCTTATGCTAGTGGAAATACTCTTGGCTTGAAGGCACACTGCATCCAGAAAGTAAGATCCTTAATATAAACACTTTTACTTACTTTTCATCTTATTATGTGTTAAGTCTTTCTTCTAAATGTGATCAGTGCAGGATGTTTTAAAGGTGAATTGTGAAAAGCTTCACGCAGAAAGTGTTGCTTTTGTCTATGTAATAGTCCTACTGCTATCCTTGTAAAGGCAACCTGCCTTAATTTTACAGTGCATTTTAAAGACTATGTGTTTTTAATCAAGAGAAATATGTAAATATATATTTATGTTTGCATTTACAGTATATCTATATCCAGATATCTGTATATATATATAAATTATATATTGGTGAATACTTCTTCATATATGCTTTACAACTTTTTATACATACAAAATTTTATCCATACAGATATAGACATATTTATGCATATGAAAATTTAAAACTTTCTCATAGTCTGCACATAAGCTGCAAAATTTCCCAAAAGTTTTGTCATGCTACAGAAAAATTGCTCTTCTTTCCTTCTCTCCACCAAAATTCCCCCACTTCCTCTTCCAGAATATCTCTGAAGGAAAATTAATTCAAATACAGTAAGACTAAATATTCTTGTGACACTTTTGCTAGTTTAAAATATACTACATGTATAATACACTATTATATTGTATTATTATTGTATTGTTGTATTATATTAATATTATATTAATGTAATATTGTATTATTGTATTGTATTATTGTATTATTATATTATACATGTATAATACACTATTATAAATAATACCTAATGTATGTGGCAGAAGTGAATTTGACTCATACCTCCTTTGCCAAATTTCCCTCCATAATCCCTTTGCCTGCACACCAGGATTCCTTTTTCCCCATTTCTTGCCTTCAAATACTTTGCTGTGCCAGATCTGTCAAGTTTCCTGTTCTTTCAGGTCTTGATGAATAAGAGGCCAGTGTTAGTGAGGCTCACTTGATTAGCTGTAGAAACACCAGGAGGTAGGAGTAGCCCCCAAGTCAGCTTCAGGGCGGAATTGTTCAAAATGTACATTATTTAATTCCTGGAGTTCTCTCAGGTCTCACTCTCTACATACTGAGGTGATACCTTTTCAGGTAAGAGTGTGTTGGTTTGAGGATTGTAAGCTTGAAAGTAGTAAAGATATAGCACAAATACTGTTGGCATATTTAATTCAATCCTCTACACAGAAACATGATGCAGCAATGACTTCCGTGATGTAAACGGTGATGACCATGACAATGCATATTTAGAGTTGACACCTGACTGAGTACCTGGTTTAGAAGACCAGGCATCACATTTCAAAACAGTCTTCTTGAGGAATATATTTATTTATATTTTTTATATATATATATTTGCAGTGTAGCATAATGGTGCTCCACACAGAAAAATAATTATCATAACAAGTGATTTACTTTAATAAAAGCAATGCTATATGACTGCATGTAACATCCTTTCAAGGTTTAGCTCTAATGAAGTCTTTTTCCTAGACTGTGGCAGTGCTAATCATTTTATGAGTCACTGTGACAATATTTTTCTCTTGTCAGTGATTCACAGCTTTGTTGGGCTGAAATCTCTTAGGAATCTGACCCGTCCCAGTGGACTTTAACTTCATTTCTCTATTCTCAGCATTTCTCCCTCTGGCTGTTAAAGTCCTAGCTTTGCCTTCCAGTACTCAGGTTGTATCAATACAACAAACTCCTAATATGTTCACGGAGATCCAAGCTGCCTCTAAGCAAAGTAGTACAGGAAGCAGTTTAACCTCAAAATAAATACCACTGTACAGACTACTTTGAAGTGTTAAGCACCTCAATTACTCTATTACATGTCAAGTGAAAACATATTTTGCCTGTTAATGACAGGCTATGCTATGTATATTGTACTTAAATTTGGTACAATTGCAAGTATCTATGTAGCCAAAGTCTAAATTGGAAATCTGTGAGGTTTCCTCTTTTAGAGGGAGTATGCTTAGGGGTGCTGTTATAGCTGGGCAGCATCAAGAAAAGGCAGATAGATAGGCACAATGCCACATGTTGACCAGTCTGACAGTGAGAACTGTCATTCTAACAAAACCTGAACCAGCACTAACTGCTGAACTGTCACAAGGACCCTGTTATAACACAGAACATCACTATATTTATAGCTTCACAAAGGCCACAGTGGAGAATAACGTGTCTGATTAATCATGTTTAATTACCAGCACTTATTAGGCTCACGTCCATTTTGGACACGATGCTGTAATACAGCAGATCTATCACCACCCGTTGTGCAAACAGAAGCGGCACACAGGCACATACAGCTCCTGTGATTCCTTTTTGTCTGGAAACTGCAGTTGAAAACTGTGGTACTGTCATCCAGAAAACACAAAACACCTAATGTGTTTTCATCTTGGTTTATATAAACCTCATTTCAATGCTGATATTTCAGGCTACCTGACATAGTGCTTCATGTGGAACACAGACCTGTATTTTAGGAAAAATTTTTGGACAACCTTTTTTTTTTTTCTTTCTTTTAGCTTATAAGTACAGAATCATTGACAAGAATGTTTTGAAGATACTGATCTTTAAAATTACAGAAATGAAAACCATGTGCAAGTACACACACTGCTATCCTGCATGCAAGTTAATTTGGTAACAAGAATTTACCTGCGTGAATAAGCCAGCTTGCCTATCATTCTTTCTACCTGCAAAGTTCTGTTCTGGTTGTACAACACAGACTATCAGAAAAATGTTCCCACTGATGCCTGACACACAGCAGTACAGATAAGAATTGTACCCTTAGGCACTGCACAGAATCATAGAATGTTTTGGGTTGAAAGGGACTTTTAAAGGTCATCTAGTCCAACCCCCTGCAATGAGCATGGACATCTTCAACTAGATCAGGTTGCCCAGATCCCCATCCAACCTGACCTCAAATGCCCCAGGGATGGGAATCTGCCACCTCTCTGAGCAACCTGAGCCAGTGTTTCACCACTTTTATAACTATTAAATTTTATCTGCTTATTGAACTTCCATTAAAAAAAAAAATCTACTTGAAAATATTGACCTGCTGAAAGAAACAAATTTTATCATTTAAAAAAAAAATTTAAAAAGTAAGAACTGAACATCTGCTGTGTTTGTGCCTCTAAAATCTCCATTTGGTGTATTCATCTGCAGACTTACATTTCCAGGACTTGTTTAGAAATATGCTGGAAACATGCTGGTGCTTTGCATGACATAAAAATAATAGAGATGAGAAAAATGCATGAATTATTAAATTCACGTGAACTTGCCAGTGAATATGGGGCATTCAGAAGTTCCTGTCTCTGAACAGAGAGTTACCCTTTTTCTTTTTGTTGCTATGCAGCCTCACTATCCATTTTACAAACTCATCCTCTCTCCAGCACTAAATGTAATTAAGCACCTTTTTCAAAATAATGATTTAATGAACTGCTTTTTTTTTTTTTTTCCTGTGAAGTGTACCCAAGCAAACAGATCATCTGACTCACTCACAAAAGGCCTGGACTGTTATTCTATACGGACACATCATTGCAGCTGGCAGTGCTTCACCTGCATGATGTGTCTTCAGGTAACAACACAAATTGAGCATGAATCCATTAAAGGTTCAGTTTTTTGTTGGGTTTTTTTTGTGTGTTTGTTTGTTTGTGTTGACGTTATGCAACAACTCACAAAAATTACTTAAAAAAATTTAATTACTTTAAAAATTACTTACTTGCAAGACAGTTCTGACTCTACATAGCTGGATTCTGATCCTGAATTGTGAAAAGGCAAATGCTATGGACCCTTTACAAAGGATCACAAAACTTAATGTCTCCATTTCTTCATGGAATCCCTCTTAAATTTACTGATGTTCTTACAACCTTACATCAAGTCTTTGGCCAAATATATGTACCTGCACCCTTTACCCCCAGACAAAAATATTTATGGCTAAGTTCTTAGCTCTGCTTTGGTCTCTTTGCCGCCTTCTGTTTAACAAACAAGCTTGAAAACTGTTGAACCATTTTGTGCCTAATAAGCTTTGACTTAGAATATGACTCTGAAATAACTGCAGCTCATGACTAGCCTAGCAGCCCCAGGTTTACATCGAAGTAGGTGGTTTCCTGGGTAGAAAATTGCAAACGCGTTCTCTCTTCTCTATTTGTTAGACTGTCATTTCTGTACTAAAATTCCAGAGAGACTGAGTTCAAAGCCAGATTTGTTGATGGGCCCACTCTGATGGCTGTCAGGAAAGTATATAAGCTGGTTCACAGGGATGAAATCTTTGGGCACATGCTGTGCCCTGTGATATGCATGTTTGCAACAAGGCCAGGTCCCCTTCAAATAGGTTTCATCTTTCTGCCTTCAATTTACTCTTGCAGTGATGATCTGGGACTAAAGCTTTGACTTGAAAAGCAGGGACCAGATGGAATTTGAAGGTGGTGTGGTTTTGGGATGCTTCATGAGCCATAGGTAAATATGGTGCTACTTCATGGAAGAAGACATTCTTCTGGAGAGCAACAAAATCAGTTTCTGAATAAATGGAGGTGGAGGCAATGTGTCTATGCAAAAGATTGTTTTCTTTTCTTACCAGAAAATCTCTTCATCTTTCTTGCTGTAGTGAAATGGATTTAACTGCTCACAGTGAACAAATGGGACAGATTTATGTTTTCTGAACTTCATGCAAGCTGCCAGTTCTTTCATTTTATCTGTGTTTCAGCACCTTCTGACTGAAATTGGCTGAGTTGCACTGACTTCTAACTGATGATGCCAAAGTTGATCCCTCCAAAAAAAAGACAAAAAAGTCAAGATTTTCAATCTTCTCTTAGAGAGGGATCTTCTTGGAAGGGAGCAGGCCTTCTTAGAAATGCTTCATAGAAAGGTGAGGAAAAAGGAGGAGAAAGGAGTATGTTATTGTACTTCTCAATTTTCTGCTGGGGAGATTCATCATCAAGAGAAGGAGTAGTACAGTGAAGATGTTTCCCTTATTGCAGACTCTTGACAGCAGTCTCTTTCTTTCTGTGTATTGACTTGGCAATAGTTCCTGGCTCATTTCAGTAATGTTCCTCAGCCTACTTTCTGTTTCTTCCAAGCAATTTCTATAGCTTGAGCATCAGTTTTCAAGCAGCTGCTGTCTGAGATGCACCAAGGAAAAGCTTACTTTTTTTGGTAGAATGAGGTTCTGGTTACAGCCTCTTCCCTCATGCTGCATTAGACACCCCTATTCCTTTTGTACCTGTTCCTCAGCTGCTGCATTAGCCTACTGCATATTTCACATTTATGCCTCTAAAGCCTAACGAAAATCACAAGAAGAAAGAGACTTATACAAAACCAGCTGAAAAATAAGAGAAAGGTTACTCACTTGGGGAATGAGGTGCATGGAACAAAACAGGGGGTTTACGTTCCTTATAATAATGTTAAGGTCTGCTAACAGCACTGAAGGAGGAAAGGTAAAGGGGCTTTAATAGGGACACAGGTGAAAGAGAAATGTCATGACCCAAGGATCCAGGGGAACAGAATAATTGGACCATTGTCCTCTTTATGCCTTCTGTAAAGAAAATACTTTTGGGTTGACTTTTCCAACTAGAACAAAACATAACTTATGTAATAATAAAAAGATAAAATAATAAAATAAATCTTTGTTTTCTGAGCTTTTAAGGCAGGATATTCTAGATCCAGAAGCTAGTGTCATTCACTGTTACTGTGTGATGCCAGTGACGTGAGTTGATCAATGCAGTATGAGATTTAAACAAACGGTGCATAATTACTGTATTTTAGAAATGCTTAGATGTCTCTTGATATTCTCCATTATGCTGAAAAATTTCCTAATTCCTTAGCATTAAATAAAGATATCTCTGAAATGCAAACCCCACAAAATATGGGATAAAAATATTCACTCAATTTAAGCCACCCTGCAGCTGAAGTGCTAGACTTGCATTATTAGTTTCTTCATGCCAAGGAATTTTCAAAGAGAAATTGTGTCCTTTTCTCAACCATACATGTCACAATGCTTTAGAAAGAAACTCAGCATCATTAAAATTAATTAGCATATTTAGAACTGAGTTTCTAGGGTATCACACATTCAGAAATTATTGCAAAATTTTTTGTTGTGTACCTGCATCCAGACAGAGAGCTACGACTAAGTCACAAAACTATTGCTTGTTTTTCAAAACACGTGGTGATGTGGTGGATGAGTGGAAGAAAACATACTTTCCCCCAAACATCTCCTTTCATAGGATGCTGCTGGAACACTGCTTGTTCTCTGGGCTTACTACTGGATTTTACAACAGCTACTTTCTTCAGCATTCCTGCAGTTGCTTTCTCATTCTCTCATCTTGTTCAAATGACATTGCTGTTTGTCCTCTTTCAAAGTAGCTGGGTAATTGTCAGCAGAAAGAAGAAAAAAGTATCAGTATTATATATTTGAACATACAAAAATAGCACCTGGAAACTAATGTTCCTTATGCTTCTCTTTTGCTTAGTTGCTAACCTTTTGTATGTGGGGCAGAAGCAGTGAGTCACAGAAAGTCTTATGAAAGTGGCTTTCTCTGAGGCATTTGCAGAGCTATGGCACTTATTTTTGCCAGATTCTTAAAAAATGGAGGTCTATAGCAGTGCACAAGCCTTCATGCACACACATTTCTACACATATACTATTCATAGAATCATAGAATATTTAGGGTTGGAATTCCTTGATATTTGCCAAGATTGGAAATGTAGGAAGGCATTAATTGTGTAGATAAACCATTATTTCTCCTTCAAGCTTCTGAGGCAGGTATGTTTTTTTTCACAGGCTTTGAACGAGTTGAATGAGTGTATCCCTTACATCAAACTTTTTTTTTCTTTACGTTGTACATTTTCCTGACAAGAAAAAGTGGACTACTTTACTAGACTTATGGCAAAGGAAAGGAAAAACCCAGCAGTTTCTACAGCTACTTTACTTTTACAGAAATAACATTAATATACATTCCTGCTGTTCTCCATGTTGATAAACTCAAGATTTAAATTCAATAAGACAGTTCTTACTGTAAGCAAAATACATATCAACAGTTCATTCTCTCTTGAATTCCTTTGGAATAAAATGCATTATTGAATCTTATCCTACTTGGTGCTTGAGAAAGAAAGAACAGGAGAAAGAGAGAGAGAGGTGAATTCCCATGATAAAAAGAATCTTACTTCTTTCAACCAAAAATTTACCCACATTAATAAATGCCATTAAAGTTCAGCATGCTTTAAGGTATAAATTTTAGAAAGGTGCTTTTAGGATGCAAAGAAAGAGGTAGCTAAGTAACCTAAAGAACAAAATAAAATAGGGCAGACAATTGTCATGGGACCTGTCAGGCTATTCATGATTTTAATGGAAATAAATTTTATATGGATTGTCAAAAAAAAAATCCTTGGGTATCTTTAAAGGTAATATTCCTGGTTAGTAATTTTTCTTACATTCTTTACCTTACCAAAATGCAATAGCAGGAGATGTGATCAAATCCCTTAATCATACACTGCCTAACAATTCTTCCTTGCTAATTATGAAAAATAAGAGGACAATCCCTGTCAACCAATCTCTAGTTTGCTTTGTGGTTCATGTTAAGAATATTCTTAGTGACTACTCTCCAGATATACAAAACCACTGTCCTTCAGCAGCAAAAATGCACATGGCTTTCACATGATTTCAAATCCTCTGTTACTTACAGTGCCGATTCATACAGCTGCATAAGACTTACAGAGCACATTTTCATGAGACTGCTTAACATTATTTCCGTTTGTGTTACTGAATGATCAAGTCATGTAAATTATACTGCAGTTTCATTTAACGTTTTATAATAATGACACTCTCTTGAGATTGCAATCATAAAGACTTATACTAAGCAACATCATCTAAAGCCACTCCCAGAAGTGTGCTTTTCCCAAATGTCCAAGGATGCCAACTCAGCATTAGACTAGTGTAATTTCTCTTTTTTGCTCACCTCCCTGCCTCCCTTTCTTTTCTCAAAGGGGCACAAAACAAGCAAAAATCCTCTAACATCCTTTGACTGTGAATTTGTTTTGTTGTTTTTTGGCCTTATATTTTCTCTATGCACAAGTCTAAGAAAGATGTGGACCTATTTGCTTCCATTAAAATGGCTAATTATGACAACAATCAATAAAAAAGCCAGAATCCTTCTGGCATACTGCCCTAGAAATGAGATGCAGCCATAGAGGAAATATAGTAATGCAGTTAGAGATGGAAAATAACTGGTTTTGAATCCCTCTTATAATAAAGCAAACGACTGCTGTATCTTTACTCACTTCACTTTCTTCAGAGTGTGCAATTACAGACAATGCTCTATTGCATGCAGGAAAGAAGAGCAGCTAACTCCACGCTATGATTACCTGGGTGGTTGTACTGTTCCAAATAAGTACAATTCTCAAATAAGTATAGTCAGACACAGGTGTATAGATCTATAACCGATCTTTCTTGGCATTTGGCTAACAAATACATGCCCAATCTGCTTACACTCTGAGATCAGAAACTATTTTGCTATACTTAACAGAACACCAAACTTATTGCCATGCTAAACATTAGCACATAGCACATCTTGTTATCAGCTTGAGGTTGGAAAGATGAGCTTATGCCTGCCTCTGAACTATGGTGCAGACCCACCATAATAAGGTGGGGTGGAACAAGACCAAGCAATATGTCATCACTCAATTGACAAAGCGTGAGAACACATGAGTCACCTTGTGCTCCTGCCTCCTAAGTCAAAGGCAGACTTCAGGAAGATAAAGCCAAGAAAAAATAAATGATTGACTGCCTTCAGAATGATGAAGAACTGAAAATCTCTACTCCAGCAGATATGCCTGAAAAGGAGTAAATGGCCACTGGGGATTTTTGTGATAAGGTTTTTCTGTCAATGACACTGCTGCTGGTTTGCACAGAGTTAGAGTGATTTTAAAAGTTCATGAATATATCAATATATTACTCAAATCAATTACAGTTTTAACTCATTTCAGAGAGATGACTGCGATGGTGTGTGCTCAGGTACCTCTGACTTAGCAAAACCAGTTTTGGCATCATGACATATGAAATAAACTAAACCCTAATCACATTCAGCCAACAAGCTGATCAGAAGTATTTGAGGGCACAGAACAAGGCAATCTATCCAGTCATCATTAATGTCAATCATTTAAACTCAGCCTTCATAATTGTGCACAGACAAAATAATATATTCCCAGATAGTCCAGTGAAAGGCAGACCCAAAGACACCTTTCACCAATAAAAGGTAAATATTTCAAAGCATAAAATCATGTAGCTGTTAAGACTGCTGAAGAACAATCAGCTCCCAGTATATATTATTTCATTGACTGTATGCTGTACAATGGAGGCTGAAAAGGTATGATATGCTTGACTCTCACTCTCATGTTTTCACCCCTTTTTATTAAAGAACTTTTAATATATAACTCTTACTGAGAGGTTTCAGGCTTCATAGAGTTTTCTTTATTTCTGATACTGAAAAAAAAAATGTTACTTCCTCTTCCATACTGTATTGTTGATAGTACATGTGGAGACAGTGTTCTCACAGGAGAATGAATATTTGGTACATGAACTCTGAATAACTCTAAAAGATACAGCAAGGCCATGAGAGGCCCGAGGAAGATTAAGCAAACAAGACAAGAAGAAGCTGGAATTCACTAAGTTATGAGAACTGTGAACTGTTGGCAAGCTTTCCAGGTCAAGTTCTCACACCTGTGGTTAACCAGTTATATGTTAGACGCTAAGGGTCTTCAAGGCAAGTATCCAATCATGATACGCCAAATTGCTGTAGGTGTGTGTAAGCAACAGTATATAAGGAGTTAATGCTTTGCAATAAATGGCTTTTAGTCTGATCATATTGGGCTCTGACTGAGTCCGTTCCACGGCAAATACTGACATGGGATCACTTTCTTCAAGAAGGATTAACATTACTGAAAGAGAACTAAATAGCCACTAAAGAAGTAGTCTTTCCCACCCCTATGTAAGGACAACTGCTTTAGCTCCAGAAATGGACAAGATGTGTAAGATGAAGTAGAATTTGGTTCCTCTACTTCATTTTGTTAAAAATATCTACTACTTCTGTGAGTTTATTCAGCATCTTTAATTCAAGAAAATGAAAATCCCTGCCTCGTTATCCGTCTCTCTGTTTCTTAAACACACAGAACAAATGAAGAGATATCAACCATTCAGGCACATGCAATATATATGTATTTTAAAAAATCTTTGGATGAAATTGTTATTACCTGGAGCAGCAGTAACATTTTAAGTTTATTTATTCATAGATACTTGCTTTGTGAATCAATAGAGCTCTAGTGGCATGTAAGTTAAGGTCAGAAGCATTAGCATATCTCTAGAAAAAAAACACAGAGACCATGGCACTATTCCTAATTGTGCTATTCTCTGTTTTGAATATTCATTTCTAATTTACATGGCTACAGTTATGTGAAGAACCTTTACAAAGGAAGGACCAAAAGGGGAAAAAAAAATGTTGACTAGATACTTACCGTCAAAATTTTCAAATTTTGTATTCAGTGAAAAACAGATACAAGGGATGAGGATTTTATTGCTTTCTGGAAGCACTGACTTTCAAGCCTATACGTATCTCCCCAAAGCAGAAACTGTACAGTAATTTTACCACAAAAGATACTATAGGAAAGTGATGCAGTAACTAAGGAACCATTTTAGTAATGCAAAACCACCTGAGAAATAACAGGACTAAACCATGAAAGACCTTTTTAGGGATGGTAGTAATTTCTGTCAGAATGTGCACCAATATTGTCGTGGTTTAAAACCCCACCTCAGCCTCCCTCTCACCACACCCCCCCACACTCCCCCCCTCTCCCGGATGGATATGTAACTCCCATGGGCTGAGATAAGCCCAGTCCAGTAACTAAGTTATAACACAAATCATTACTGCTACCACTAATAAAAGCAATGATAGAGGAAATAAACAAGAGGGGAGAATACGACACCATCTGCCGAAATCAACCCGACCCGGAAGAGAGCTAGCTCAAGCCCTTCCAGCCGACTCCCATTTACCTCCCCAGGCATAACATGCTGTGGTATGGAATACCTCCTTGGCCAGCTTGGATCGGGTGTCCTGTCTCTGCTTCCTCCTGGCCTCCCCTCCTTCTCTGGCAGAGCATGAAACTCACAAAGTGCTTGGACAAAACAAACATTTGAGCAGTAACTCAAAACATATGTGTTATCAGCACTGTTCTCAGCCTGAAAGTCAAAACACAGCGCTGCACCAGCTACCAAGAAGGACAAAAAATTACTGCTACTGCTGAACCCAGGACAAATATGAAAAGGAAAGGAATACTACTACTGCTAAATCATTATTATTATTATTATTAATCATCTTCATCAGATACAGTTGTATAGGTCTATAACTTCTTGACATTCATTTGACAAATAACATGCCCAATCTGCTTACATTTTGAGAATATCAGAAACTATTTTGCTATACTTAACAGAATACCAAACTTATTGCCATGCTAACTTTTAGTAGTAGTAGTAGTAGCAGCAGCAGTAGTAGTAGCAACAGCAGCAGCAGCAGCAGTAGTAGTAATAGCAGTAGTAGTAGTGTTACATTTTATTAGAATTTATGAGAACTGAGCTGCCATTGCTTGGGTTGGAATATTGGTATAATGAAGTTTTAGTTCAAGTACAAAGCATGGACATGTTACAAAATAAAATGTCAATATTGCCTCATCCAAACTTTGCTTTTAAGCCTACGTACCACATTTCTGTGAAATTCAAGATGAGAATGTAACTTCTCATTTTTCAAGCATGCAGAATATGAATTGTCTTAGTCCAGTGTCTTGATGTTCATTGAAACCACAGGGTAAATCAGTAATTTAGGTTTAAAAAAGAAAACACAAAAAAACAAAACTTGTAGTACAATGATTGTGGTACAGTTGTTAAATTCTCAAAAGTGGTCTCCATTAATCGGAAGCTTCCTGAGCTGGACGTGTTTTCTGTGCTTATAGTAAACTTCAGAAGATTAATATTTCATGAATTTGGACTCTTCTTGAACTCAGGTGAACTCTTAATAGGAATTTTTACATTCAGAAATTATTTTTTTGTTCATTCATTTCAATCATTTATTTAATTTTCATTCAAAAAGGAATTTTTTGCATTCAAAAATTCAAAAAATTTTTGCATCCCCCTTTATCTGAAGGGGACCTATAAGGATGTTGTGGAGGGACTCTTCATTAGGGACTGTAGTGATAGAACAAGGGGCAATGGCTTAAAACTTAAACAGGGGAAGTTTAGATTGGATATCAGGAAGAAGTTCTTTACAGTAAGTGTGGTGAGGCACTGAAATGGGTTGCCCAAGGAAGCTATGAATGCTCCATCCCTGGCAGTATTCAAGGCCAGGTTAGACAGAGCCTTGGGTGACATGGTTTGGTGTGAGGTGTTCCTGCCTCACGCTAAATATTAATGTCAATGTTAAACACTTGTAATGTTACAAGTCTCACATTTTTATAAGAATATTGCATCACTGATTAAAAGTGAAAGTTATGTTCCATATCTGTTACATCTGCTTGAGTACAACTACAGAGTGAAAAGAGGGCTCCTTGCTGCACAAGCTTTATATCCAGGGAAAGAAAGAACAAATTTATAACATTGACCTTGCTCTACCTGTTTTCTTTTTAGATCAAGGAAAAGCTATTTCTCAACTTGCTAACACAGTGTTTAGAAAGGTAATATATGATCTAAAAGCTGAAGAAAGCTGTGTTCAAATGAGGAGAGATGTGTGAACAAGTAGTCAAATACTGGATAAAAGGAAAAAAAGAGTGGAAATTCAGAAGACAGCAGTAGCTAATTCTGTCAAGAAATTCTTTTGCATAAATTTTTGGCCTTTATTGTATGTAGTCGCATTCTTTTCCTTTTAACAATTCTGTCACTATTTTTAAAGTTAAATTTGAAAAATAAGGACAAGAGAGGGAAAAAAAACCCAGCAAGAGCTCTCTGTATTGCTCTCCCCCTTTCATATTTTTCTCCATATATTTTGTGGGTTTGTTTTTGTATTACTGCAGCAGTTCTGAATTTTAATGATAAAGCACTTGGCTTAAACCCAACATGTGCAATAATAGGCTTAGTTGCTCTGTACTTGTCCAGAATCTCAGAGAATTTCAAACCTTAATGTCTTTGGAACCAGTGCATATTTTATCCAAAGATTAAAATAACGGACTAAATAAATAGATGAAGTGTATGTCAGAACATGGAAGTTTTAACTTGATTTGAAAACCCTTAAGGCAGAAAAGACTAATTTGTTTTCATTCCTTTTTTTTTTATAAGCCCAGGAAAAACAAATAAACAAACAAAAACAAAACAAAACAGAAAAAAACCCCACAACTAACAAAACAAAAAAACTACTAAAATTTTTATAAATAAAAATGTAAAAAACGTATTATCAGAAGAAGAGAATATATGTGGCTAATATACCAGATGGGTGTGCTTCCATCCAAAAGGACCTCAAGAAGATGGACAAATGGGCCAGCAGAAACCTTGTGAAGTTGAATACAGGGAAATGCCAAGTCCTGCCTCTGTAGAAGTATAACCTCAGGTATGAGGACAGGCTGGGAGCAGCTCTGCAGGGAAGGGTCATGGTGAACAAGTTGAGCATTGCCACAAAGAAAGCAAATGGTATTCTGGTCCCAGTATTTCCTGGTGCCTAGTGTTGTGCCTCCCAATGGGCAGGACTTTGCACTTCCTCTTGCTGACCTTCATGAGGTTAGCCCATTTTTCCAGCCTGTCAATGTCCCTCTGGGTGGCAGCATGACCTCTGATGTATCGTTTCTCCCAGTAACCAGAACTGGTGTCTGCTTTCTGATATCATGCTGGACCTTGAATCTCAGGGAGCTGAAGATGTGACAAGCAGCACTCTCATCCGCACAGTGCTTTCCAGCTGGCTTTAAACTAGATTCCCACCCAGTATGTCAGAGATGGTCTTTGGCATGCTAGATTACATACAGAGGTTAGAAGTTTACGTATTCAATGGGAGAGGTAACGTTTTCAAAAGCTAGGGCTAACTGCATTTAATCTGTAGGAAATTAAGTTCCTTTTTGGCTGCTTGCAATGTCTTTTTGAGAGAAAAGCAGTTTCCTATGGCTGAAGGCAAAATGTGAACCAATTCATATAAGCCTGTTTTCCTCCATCTGTTGACCGACCAGTTTTCTTGAAGACTTTCTTCATCCCATATAGCGAAGCAAGCAGAACTGAGAAATTTACCTGGAGGCAATCCTTATTTCTGCATCCAGACCATAACCTGCTGTAACCTCCACCTAGTTACAAGGAGGAAGGTTAGCCAAGGTGTGAGAGCTTGGCTGTGACCTGTCCCCAGCAATTTAAAGTCAAGTATCCCCAGCAGCATGGTGCTTTTGGTCCTGTGGACAGTAGCTAGAACTTTTCATAAGCTCTAATAAGTTACTAAAACAGTGTTGTATAGAAAGCAGTGCAAAGATTATAAACAGCAGTGCCAATGCTAATTAGGTCTAGCCAAAGTTTTCTCATTCATACAGCTAAAGCGAGCATATGGGATATGTCGTGTTGTCATAGCAGATTCTTTGCTTCAGAAAGTTGTGTGAAACATCAAAGCCAAGTAAAATAATAGCTGCATACAATAAATGCGAGGTACAAGAGCGTCAGATAATACTTTTTTTTCACAGCCTGAGAAGCATTGCAGGAAGAATGAATGCAAAAATGCAATCTGCTGTAATGTCTATTGTCAAGCTGTTACTGCCTCTTCTTCTGAGATGTTATTTTTCTTTTTATATATAAAAGCATTTAAAATAAGCATTTTAAATAAGAATGTTTTTGTTCAAACAGCATAGAAAGCCCTAGAATTAAAAATATTAACTGGAAAAAATGTTATGCCTTTTAAAATCTTGAAATACTTCCTTTTCATATGGATGTAGCTCTTCTTTCTTCCTGTATTCTGAATGATTGCATCAGAAGAGAGATTCTGATTGTGTTAGTTAATGACTGATGCAAATCTTAGAATACTTTCTTACAAATATTACTATTTGTATGTAGATCTCTCTTCGATGTGGTGTTTCTGAAATAGTGAAAGGCATTTCACCTTCTCTGTTGGGAGTCACCTAGGAAGGAAGCCTTTACAGGTGTTCTAAAAGTTCTGGTGTATGTATGCCTTAAATACAACACTCATGCAATTTCAGTGACCCTTGGCTTCTCTGAGGAATGCTGAAGTCATTCTGAGCATGGGAATGGAAGCAAGTGGAGGGATCCACAGACTGAGAGGAATGTCTGCTTGTCAGGAGAAAGTGTAAGAGGTTTTTTACTATCCCTATAAGACAAGAAGCATGACAGTGAAAAGTGTGTTAGACTCAGTATGCGAATGAACTGTTTGTTTTCTTGTTTAGTCTTGGTTTTCCTCTAGTATTTTCATTAGAAATGCTATGGATTCACTGTTCACAAATTCACAAAGAAATGAAACACAAGTAGCTGAAATATAGGCAGTGCCAGGAGTTTCCTCTCTATTTATGACTCTCTTTAAACTCCAACTATTTTACGATTCAGTGTTTTTCCCTTATGTTCTTGATTAGCCAGTCCCAGACAACCCAGTCCTTTAGGCTGTGGTTTCCATTTTTCAGCCTTTTGTTATATTTTTTTTTATTTGTGGATGCATATTTTTTTATGTTTTCTTGGTTTATTTCCCATTCAACTTGACAGAAGAGTGGCAAGCACATCAGTCAGCTTTAACAAAGTCTGTGGTTGCTCAAAGCCATGCACATCAGCAAGCTTATCAGGATAGTAGAAGTGGGTCTTAAGCTTTATATGAAACATCAGAAGTTCAAGTCTCAAGTCAAATTGTGTCATCCATCTAACAGGGAAACTGAGCTGGCATGAGAACTTCTGGTTAATCTGCATGTGTAGCTTTGGGGAAGCAAATAAATAGAACATGCTGAGATTGATCCTTCCAGGTCAGTGGAAGAGTGGGACCCTTGGGTGCTGTTATATTTTGTGAAACCACAGTCTGAGCTCCCTTCTTCCTGCGACTTTCCACAATACATGATGTCTATCCTGTGGCTCTTGGGTATTTGAAGGTTTGATGGCTGGCTGTTGGGATCAGAAAGGTTGGACCCATCTATATTGCAGGAGAACCAGTCACTGTAGACCAACAACTTACCAGTGATTTTTAGAACTAAACATAATGAAACTTTTATACGATATTCAGAACTGCTCATGTGTTTGTTTTTTTTTTCTTTTGTGTTTTTTTTTTTTCGCTGTCTTACTTCTTGAGGCATGGTTTGAGCTGATAAATACTACATGAAAAGCTATCTTTATATTGTTCCTGGAAGGGAATCCTAGAAAGCTGTTGAGAAAACTCCTTATGAAGAGTCATAGTGTAAAGTGTTTTTTTAATTACTTATGATTTGACTCTCAGCTGGAAGGATTTGTTGTGGTTTGTTTTATTACTAATCCTCTTTTTTAGCTATCTGGTGAAAAATGGAAGACAGGGTCATTGAGAGAAACTGGGACTGTTTAGAGCCTGTAGGTGGCATTATGACATTGCTGCATTTCTATCAACTAGGTCTGGACACATTAAAAAAATATAAAGTACCAAGAGGTCATAAGGTGTATAGCAGCTGTGCCACAGGTGATGAAGTTACATGATTGCCAACCAGTCATGTAGCAGCTTTAAATCCCTTAAAAAAAATCAATGTAATGTTAACTTCAGTTCAGTGTAGCAGATGAACACTATATAACCTATGAGTAATGTACTGAGTAATGCAATCTAACTGTTTCTTGGGAGAACTTGGCTGTGGTTTTAGTCAACTAAGATTAGCAACTGGCAAATCAAAACTGGAAGTCATTGTGTAGTCAAGAGTGGAAAAGGCCAAGACATGCCTTAGGGCCTTAATTGTACTGGCATATAAAAAACAATACGAGCTGGCTGCATTACACTCCTGGTATTATGCTCTAGAAGTACCGAAATTTTACCCCTTAAAAGGGATATTATTGAAATTTTTTCTTCTCAGAATCCAAGACTGTAAATGAAGATGCAGCTAAGAGTGAAAACATGCACTTAAGGACATCTAGGATTCAGCGAGCACACTCTCCTTCCTTCTGTGAATTTTCAGGTCAGTAGTTCTGAACAAAACCTCTGTTCAGGGGGGAAACAAGCTAGTACATCACAACACTGAAACCACACTACCTTTTAAAATGTTTGTGAAAATCAGTTATCTATGAGGATGCATAAAAGTTTTTATCATATGAAATCAACCACATATATTCTTCAGAATAACCTATTTTTTTATATGTAGATACTCTTTCAGTAGAGATCAGCTACACTCAAATTACCTTAGGTATGCATGATAAATTGATATGATCATTGTGATCTGAGATGAAAATGGTGCTGTAGAAAGTATTTAAAACATAAAGCTTTCTCGTGTGTTCCAAATATGTTTATATTTTGACAGTACATATTAAAAATATCTTTCCATAGTGTCAATATTTTAAATTGTAAGCAGCATTATGTTATATATGTCAAGTATGGCTGGAGAGTAAGAGAACTGCTTACCAGTCAAAGCATGATATCATGCTGACTGTTCTGCAACTGTAATTTAGGGTTTACACTCATAGAAGAGTGATTGTTTTGCATCAGCCATGGGCTTAATGCAGGTATTTTTGTATAATGCAGAGCAGTTGCCATAATCTAGTTTTCTACCAGAAGAAAAATCCTACCCTTATTTTTTGGTCAGGTCAGTGTAACTCAGATAATATGTCAGAAGAATGAAATCATTTAGTTGATCCAGGAACTGAGCAAAACCCAACTCTTAATGATAGCACTGTCATTTTTTCCCAGTGAAAGAAAAAAATCATCTTGCATAAATTAGATGACCATTAATCAGAAGCTGTATCTATATTGCATATGGACATTTATCTATATAAAATATGTATATTTTCAATTTTTCCACGCAAGATTTTGACGAGGCTAGCTTTACCTCAGATGACATTTTTCCTGGTATCCTTTGAGTTATGTATTCCAGTTGACAAGAGACTCTTGAAACTGATGGAGCTTTCTGCGTTTGAACCATGAACTTGCATTCCTGGTTAACACACAGAGAACTAGAGCAATGAACTCTGTAGGGGCATGAATATATTAGAAAGGAAGAAATCGCTGTTAGGAGATACTACAGTAACACAACTCTGTACAACAGTAAGCACAATCCATCCTCCATTCACTGCACTGGCTCCCTGTGGAGTGCTGAATAGGTAGAGCAGAACTTGCATCTGCCTGTCTTAGCAGTTCTGTTGGCTTTTTCATACTCAGTTCTGCCTGCCTTCCCTATGGGATGAAACATTGCTTTCTATGTGCAAAGCTATAAATCTTGGACAATATTGCCTTGATGAAATTCATTATGGATTGTTTCATTGTCTAATAGGTTAGCAATATATTTATTCGTTAAAAGTATGGGTTATAAGAAGGATGAAGTGAAATGAATACTCAATTGTATTTGATTTTTGCTGGTGTTGATGTTATATTTGACTCTTTATCCTTTAAAAACCTGTTTTGGATATTACTCATTGGATGCACTGTTTTGAAATGTACAGTGAAATTTTCTTTTCAGACAGAAGGCTATTAAATGTTTTGCTATGAGAAACGGAGTTTGTCTGCATGAGGAATAGTGACTTTGTGTCTAAGCATAGTGATTGCATCTTAGCGTTATGTTTCTTGTGGTGCTACTTAGCTGAAATACAGCTGAGGTTTGAGGTCCTGATCTGGCACTCAACAACACAGCTTTACTGCTCTCTATGAATCCATGAGGACAAGCCTTTCAAGTTCAAATATAATAAAATCAAAAAGTCTGTTTCCTATGTCAAATACAACTGTAAATATTACAGTTTCTATAAACAACAATATATAACAGTTCTTGCATACTCTATACATACATGCTCTAGCTGACTTTAGTGTTCACTGCTATGAGCATCCACTGTCCAACCGGCTTCTGAATAGATTCTGATGCTAATTTTATTACCTTTATAAAATTGTTTTCATTTAGAACAATAAAGCTGTCATTTGCAAATGAGTCACAATTAGACTGAGGTGTTTATACTGTGCTTTTAATAAGAGGTAAATAAGATGTTTACTAATAATTATAGAGAAACAACCTAAATGATTGCTCTATTATATTGGAAAATCTTAAGAAATTGAGGAGAGCAAGGTCTGTCTTAAATTACTAGTGCTACTTTTAGTGCTAAAGTACTTAGACTATTTGCAACATCTTAGAGGTTCTGTCATTCTTCAGGCTTTATCAGTTTTTACTTCAAGTGCACAGGGATGTCTTAATGATGTACAGCCTTGAGATTAGGAGCAGCTGGAATCCCTATTTTCCTGCCTTTTGATAGTGGAAGTTCAAATGAATAGCAGAATTCCCACCAAGTGGAATGGATGGCATTTGTCTTTGGAAGTGGGCAGTTGTGATCATGCAACTCTTCTTAAAAGTGTTTCTTCAGACTTCTCATCTTCCCAGGAATTGTTTTGATATTTTCTAATACTTTCTGATGCCATTATCATTATCTGACTTGCTATCCTATTTATTATATTTCTACTGCAAAGCACTTCCCGGTAACTATAGCCACTTGGTGTTGTACAGGGACAGGGAACTGGAGTCCTTGAGATGCAAGATGCTTTACTGTGCAGTGCAGCAAGCAACACTAACTGCCTCGTTCCCTCCCTCGCCACAACTCACGTATGGTGTGTGGGCCTTGACATTCCAAAGGAGCCCTCAGATCTGTAAATGCACTGAGCAATAAAAAAACCCTATGAGTTAAAATAACAGTATCTAAAGAGAAGAAGGTTGCAATTTTCTGTGCAGGGAGAAAAAAATCCCAGAGCTATATCAGCTCCTTTCAGCTAACATGTGTTTGTAGACACCCAGGGAAAGAAACAAATTCTGGGGACTGCTGGTGATGCTGTGCCAACACAGGCTTGGCGCACCTTTTGGGCATGTTCCCATTGAAACCACATACTGTTGCATGCAACAAAACAAAGCCTGCAGGCTTCCAACAGAATTTTAATTTTCAAGGCATAGGTTGAGCCTTTTGTTCTCAGTATTGACTGGAAAATCGAGACTTTCCTAAAACTCATTCCTAAGTAAGACAAGGAATTCCTGAAAGAGGGTAAATGTAATACCTTTGGTATTCTCCTCTAGGGATATAACTACTTTCACAAAATATTAAATCACAGGATGGTTGATGTTGGAAGCAAGATCTGGAGATCATCTGGTCTACCTCTCCCTTCTCAAGTAGGGCCATGTACAGCAGGCTTCTCTGAACCCTATCCAGATGTTTTTTGAATACCTTCAAAATAGGACAAAATCCTTCAGATAGGACAAATCTTGGCAACTTGTGTCAGTGCTTGGTCACCCTCACAGTAAAAAATTGTTTCCTGAAGTTCAGAATTTTCTCCCTGATCTACTTTACTAAAGGGGACATTTGTATTTCATAAAAAAAGTGTTTTTATTTGAAAACATAGATAATGAAATGATAGATGGCTACTGAGAGGTAGGAGGGTCTGCAATAGACTTTGCTGTTAGCTGAAGCAAGTACACTTGCAACTTAAAGAAGGTATGTCCCCTTCTAAGTATCTTTCCACAAATTCAGTACTCAAAAAGCACAGATAAATCATTTCCCAGGAAACTGTAGTCCCTTTTGCTTCACTTCCTTGTCTAGAATCAAGACTATGAACAACTGATTTCTCCGTGTCTTTTCAAAGGTTTCCATGGTCATTGCAATCTTCCCCTTTCCTCTTGGAAATGTCTAGAAAAGGGAAGATCTATCTGAGGGTCTATGGGCATAACAGCCACCTGCCAGATTTTAAGTGAAATTATAAAGGACAATCTCTGTCACTGCCAGTTACTTCAGCTTCATATATCTTTTAAATGCAACTTCATGACACTTCCATCCCCTTTCTGATATTTTTGTTTCCATTTTGTGAACTGCCTGCCAACAAAATCCCACTTCCTTCCCCCACTGATTTAGAAAATGGAATGAAGTTGCTAGAGCAGATCTGTAGGCTGTTCTTTCAGCACAAGTTAAAATACAAGAAATTTCATTTGAATATAAGAATAAGAAAAAAAATGCCATAAGGGTGTTCAAACATCAGAGAAAGGTAGAGAATCTTTGGAGATACTCAAAGTCTGACTGGACATGGCTTGGGAAACCTGCTGTTGGTGACACTGATTGGAGTAGAGTGTGGACTAGACAATCTCCAGAGATGCCTTCCCAGCTCAGCCATTCTGTATCACTGTGGTTCTCTCACACTCTGGATGCATGTCGCATCTGTTCACTTCTGCACAAGAGTCTGTGCTTTCAGCTTCAGTTGGGAACTCTTCCAGCTACTGACTTTTCTCTACAATATTACTCAGTGCCTGATGCAGTATGGTCTTAATTTCTTCTGGGCTCTGGGCTCTATTATAACATCAGTGTTAGTCATGATTTAATTTCTTAAACGCATATTCACTTTATTATCATGTGGTTGCTTTTTCTTCTTTTGTAGAGGCAAGGCAGCACAAATCACAATGACGAAAAACAAATCCTGTTTACAGTAAATAACTGCATTTGCTGCATAAAATGCCAACCTATAATTATTATTTGTACCTTTTTAACAAAATAGAATTAAGATTTTTATTAACACAGAATCACAGAATCCCAAGGGTTGGAAGGGACCTCAAAAGATCATCTAGTCCAACCCCCCTGCAAGAGCAGGGTAACCTAGAGTACATCACACAGGAACTTGTTCAGGCAGGCCTTGAATATCTCCAATGTAGGAGACTCCACAACCCCCCTGGGCAACCTGTTCCAGTGCTCTGTCACTCTTACAGTAAAGAAGTTCTTCCTGATGTAACGTGGAACCTCTTATGCTCCAGTTTACACCCATTGCCCCTTGTCCTGTCACTGGATATCACTGAAAAAATCCTTGCTCCATCATCCTGACACCCACCCTTTACATATTTGTAAACACTGATAAGGTCACCCCTCAGTCTCCTCTTCTCCAACACCACAAACATTTTACCTTTAGTCTGAAATGTAACACATTTGTTCTCAAACCAGGAATGTTTTTTCATTGCTGGGGGACTTTTGATGGTTTTGGTTTGTTTTTTTGAGAGAGTATTTCTATGATTTTGGGGGGGGAGATATGTTTTTTTGTTCGTTTGTCTTAAATGAACAATATGTTTCTAATTAGAAAGGACAATACCTTTGTGTTAATTAAACAAACAAAAAAATTAGTCATTTTTGTGTAACAGTTGTCAAATTCCTTTCTCAAGAGGCTTGTTAAATGCATATTTAGAAAGGACATATATGTCTGTGTCACAGAAATATCACTTACTGGTCTCTATAGAGGAGACCTTGTAGAGAAAGCTGCCTCTTTTTTTTCAGTTTAAGTCATAAATGACTTCTAAAATTACTTATTCCTGATGAAGTTTCTCTATAAATATTTTGTAGGCTGCCAAAATATCAATAAAATCAAACATCCAAAAAGACTAGACTTGCAGTCTAAGAGATCAGCATAAAACCATTCCCTATACCATCATGATGAACTGCTGAGGCAGGAAATGTAGCAGAATTTAAAACTTTACTTCTATCAGATTCTGCACATAACGTCTCTTCCTGTCCTTCTCTTTGGTGGTGTCACACTGGGAAGAAGCATTTCCATATCCCAACATACTGATAGGACAATAGAAAGGAGACAAGCAGGCAAGAAGAGATTCATCTGTATTAGTCAGTCTAAGCTGCCTTTCTTTACAGATTGTGGAGGTAAACTGGCATTGTTATGAATTCATTCAACTTTAAGCTAAAAAAATTAAATAGTTTGAACATTACATAGATAATTTTCCCCAAAATTTAAGAACATGGAAGGCCTCTTGCCACTCACTGATAAAATTCTGGCTGCTGTTGCAGAGTAACATTGATGGTCTTGAAAATTAAATAACAGCAGCTAGACATCTACTGTTGCAACATGGATAGCAAGCAGGGAAGTGTCCTAGTTTATTGAGGGTTATTTTATTAAAAGGAAAAAAGCCTTTAACATACATAGGCTAAAAAGGATAAATTAATCCTATTTGTCTTTCCTTTGCTTCAGCAGACCTGAGCAGTAAAAGAGATTCTGAGAGAGCTGGATACATTAGGAACCAAAAGGAAGGTAGCATGGGCAATTTTTAATTAGTTTAAATCAGTTTTTATATGCTTGTTTCAGTACATATAGTATTTTATATATCTGTATGTATTTTATTTCACACTTTTTATAAATGGCATATGGATACATAAATAATATGCAATTTATAAATTATAATTGAATATGTATCTGCACTGACATTGACTCATTAATTGTACTAATTTGTAATTAATAAAAGAATTAAACAATCAACTGAAAGTATTGGAAAGCATAAAACAGACTGTTACATAGCACTATTGACTCTTTAGTAGTAAGACAAAATTTTGCCTGCTTTTACTAGCTGTAAACAAAAAGTTAGAATGAAAGTAGATTCCACTGACCAAACATCAAACTGTTGGAGGTACGAGGGAAGAGGGTTGGCATTAGATTGCTCTTGCTTCCTGCTATTTGGGACAGTGCGTACCAAGGTCACTGTCATACAAAATCTCTCAGACTTTATTTGCAGTCCAACAGAAGATTAAAGCAATTCTACCCAAGCAGCAAATCCAAAAAGAGCAACAGAATACAGTGCTTTTTTAGCCTATGGAAGCAAGATTTTTCAGTCCTCCTTCATTTTGACAACTCTGCTCCCTCTACTCCGTCGACCTTGTTTGCTTACAGTTCTGTTCTCTCTGCTGCTACACTCCATTTCAAAGAAGTGCATGTCTAACCCTGCCCTTCTTTAAGGCTGGAGATCTGTTTAAATCCACGAGTTGAGCTGGTTCCCAGCACCTTAAATGCCATTTTTCTTCCTAGTGGCAGCTGTTCTTTCAGGTTGTAAAAGGGTCTATGGTGTTTGGGTCTAGTAAAAACACTTCTGTCACTCACTGATTCTTTTCTGATTCTGTCACTGAGACATTACTGGGCCTTGCCAGTATTTCTTCTAAACGTCACCTGTGTTGTTTAGTTGGACTGTATAGTCTTTTGGGGAGGAACTATGTGCTGCTCAGGATGTATAACAACATAGCATGTCTGTTATTTCAGCTGGAACTGTTATATGAAAATAAAACATACATATTTTGTCTAGACTGGAAAATATTCTTAAAATACCAAATAGGATAACTCAATCCCTGGTAATTCCTCAGGATCATATCTATATAAATTATCTTCTCTTGGCACAGCTCTTTCATAATAACTTCTAATTCTACAAATTCAACTACATTAAAAATATTTTTCATAAACATATTTCAGAGTCACAATTACCCTACATATACACTTATAGCATAAGAATTCTCTGTTGCTTTGGCAAAACACTTAAATATATGTTTGTGTGTATGGCATACAGCAAGAATAAAAATGTACATACATTTTAAAGTGTCTATGGATTATTTTGTCCATTCATTTCCCAGCTAACTTAGCTGTTGCTTTAGCAACAGGTAATCCAGTGCAGACAGCTCTCAGATCAGCTAAAATGATTCAACTCAGTTCAAGTCTTATAGATATGACATGATCCTCATGTCTCTCATTATTTGTAGTCTTATACAAATAGAATGATCATTTTGCTTTTGCTAATGATCTGAAAATGCATTACTCATTGTATACAGGTTATTGCTCCAACCCCTTACTCCCTTTCCCTTTGCACTGAGAGTCATAGTTCGTGCCTTTTGAAGCTGCTGATATCTGAATGTATTATACTCCTACTGAGCATTTAGTGTTATATATACATTATGTGCCTTGTTTAACATAATGATTTAGTACTAAATCACCATTTGTCAGTTCTGAAATGTAATAGTCTGTCATTTCTTCAACTCAGGACAGTGATGTCATGTAACAGGACTTTACAGGGTTATAGCATAACTTCAAGACTCTTTGGGCTAATTATTCCAGTTCACACCATCTATCTGCATCACTGAAGGTGCACAAATATTTCCAGTTTGTTTGTGCCCTGATTATTATTTTTTAAATCATAATAAAAATATTAATTCTTAGGGAAAAAAAAGACCAACTCAAAGCAAATAATTTATTTGGGGTCCTCTATTCCATTACTCAGGTACTAGTGAACAATCCAGAAAGTCAGTTTAGGGTAAAGATGCACTTCGTATTTGCATCAGTGAAACTTGTTTTTATATAGTACTTTAGTTAAGATGGATAAAAATGTACAATAAATATTTAGGTTATACATAGATACAGAAACAGGATTAGGATCAGTCTAGCTTTCTGATTGTTGGTGGAGTAGGAAATGAATGAGGGCATGCTTCCCAGCATAATTTGAATGTATTTTGTTATGATGTAGAGATAAATGGGCAGGAGTCATTGTGGAACATGTGAACTAGTAGAAGGAGTTTCTTAGAGCTATATCTGGAGATCATAATCCATTCTTGAAAAAGATATTTGAGCAAATGCAGATTTGTTTGTTGAAAAGTAGACAAGAACATCTAAACTAGTCAGCCTAAGTGCCTTCTCTAGCAAAGGAGAAATGAACTTATCTAATCCTAAATAGCATATCAAAAATAGGTCAAATCACTAAGTTGAGAAGAGAGGAATAATCAGAGCTTGAGGCCAAAGTTTCACCAGGCTTTCATTTTCTCTGGCTTTCTTGGTAGGTGATGCACCATCACCAGGAAGGTGATTTGCCCAGAGTAGGGCTCAGTGCCTGTGCTCTGGATGTGCCAGCTCTTCCGACTCCAAATGTAGCTGCATAATCTGTGGCAAAGGGTGACTGTGTATATGATATCTCCCAAAAAGAATTGAAATTTAAATGTCTAAAAGTTAAGTAAAACAGGAAAAGCATGTATTACATTTCCCCACACACACACTCTCCCAGGGGACTTCCTAAGTCTGTAGTGATTCATCTTTCTAGTGACTCATGAAAAATTTATCCTGGAAATGCTTATCCAAGTTGCCTTGAATTTCTTACTGAAACTTACTGCATATACAGAGCTCTTGAAAAAGAATCACCAGGTCTGTTACCCATTTCATGAAGACCTGCCTCCTTTTGTTTCTTTCAAAGATGGCTGCCCATGGTATTGTTTGGTGGAGGAGACTGCAAACAACTGATCCTTTCCCTCCATACTATCAGGACTGTGTACCTGTTTATCATATCCTGACTTCACCTTGCTGAGTTGATTTTCTGGCTTGAGCTTGGACCTGCCTTATCACTACAGGCTTGCCTGGTGATCAGTGGACGGTGGCTGACCCTGGTTACTGACACCAAACGTTCTTAACTCTTCTGGGACTGCATCTTTTTGAAGAAGACATTGTCCCATTCTATCTCCCTGTAGTGCTTACTTATGTCTCTTTGTGGAGCAGCCCTGTCCTGATGTTCCCCTGACACAGCCTGCTCAGTCATTGCTCTTGCAAAAGCAGCCTTTGATCATCCTTTCTGCCTTTCTGTGAGGCAGAAAGAACTCCTCAGGTTCTGTCATTCCATGCATGAAACAAGAGAACAGAGCCACACAAAGGCTTCAGTGTGATGGTGAAAAATGTGTTTACATACTAACATTATTGTTTTCTCTCATGTCCTCAAACCCTTTTCTAATAATTGCTAACATTTGACTTTTATATTTTTTCCCTTTTCTGGAAAGATGCTAAACACTGAGCTAACATTTTCATAAATCTGTCTATCACAATGCAAAGTTATCACTTCTGAGTCAGCTTATAGCCCGTTTCGGTTTTCTTACATGCATCAGTTTGCATTTACCTACCTTGAAATTCATCTGCCATGCTATTATTCAGTCAGTCATGTAAAGCTTTTCTGTAGTTCTCTGTATTTAACCTTTGTTCTTTCAATCTCCATGAGATCTGCAGCTTCACATGAGCTGTCAAATTGGTCACTGCTTACCCTTTTTCTCAAGCAATTTAGGAACAGTACATTCTGTGAAACTCTGCTGACCTTCCATTGGGAGAAATGACTGTTCACCACCAGTTCTTTCCTACTCTTGGCAGCTCTTCTCCATGCCTGTTCTGTCCCCTTTATCACAAGGCAGCTTAGTTTCTTTGTAAGACATTGGTGATTGATTGTTTTCTTTTGCAAATCCAAGCAGGACGTAATGTCTGTGGAAAATCCCCATTAACACATATATTCGCTGAATCTCATGAAGTGGAGGAGTGTGCTTGAGCCATGTAGGGGAAAATTTGATTCACTCTGTAAATGTACCATTTCTTATAAATGTGTAGAATGGCCAAAGTTCTTATTCTATCCCTGACACAGGAATTTACCCGGTGGTGTTTGCTCAACAGATGCCCTAAATTTGTAAGTTCTTGTTCTCCACTTTGATCTCGCACATTCTTGTCAGAGATACGTTTCATACAAATTGCACTGTGTTCAGCTCAAAGGCAAAATTCTGTGGTGCTGGTTTGCTGACAAAAGGGGTTTTAGTCAGGAATTTGATTCCACTATTACAGAGATCATACCTAGCCCTGGAAAATTGTTGATAGCATCAGAGTTAATGAATGTGTGGAATATATGGCAAGAATCATCAGATAGTTAAGGTTGGAAAAGACCTTAAGATCAGCAAGTTCCAACCCCCCTGCCATGGGCAGGGACACCTCACACTAAACCATATCACCCACCGCTCTGTCCAACCTGGCCTTGAACACTGCCGGGGATGGAGCATTCACAACCTCCCTGGGCAACCAATTCCCGTAACTCACCACCTTCGCAGCAAAGAATTTCTTCCTTCTATCTAATCTAAACTTCCCCTGTTTAAGTTTCAACCCGTTACCCCTTGTCCTGTCACTACAGTCCCTAATGAATAGTCCCTCCCCAGCATCCCTGTAGGCCCCCTTCAGATACTGGAAGGCTGCTATGAGGTCTCCATGCAGCCTTCTCTTCTCCAGGTTGAACAGCGCCAACTTTCTCAGCCTGTCTTCATACGGGAGGTGCTCCAGTTCCCTGATCATCCTCGTGGCCCTCCTCTGGACTTGTTCCAACAGTTTCATGTCCTTTTTATGTTGAGGACACCAGAACTGCACACAATACTCCAAGTCTCACGAGAGCAGAGTAGAGGGGCAGGATCACCTCCTTCAACCTACTGGTTAGGCTCTTTCTCCTGGCAATTTTATAAGTAGCATTCCGTTAACAGTAGTGTCAGGGTAACTAGAAAATATTTCTACTCATAACTTGCTTAGTAATACTGCTAATTTTTTCTGGTTTTAAGAAAGTCTTCATAACATTGAAATGTGAACAAAATTATAGAGATGATATTCACATTTTTCTGTTTTTTAATCACTACTAGTAAAAAAACCCCAAACACCTGCTTCTTTTTATTGTGTGTTTGTTTGCTTGCTTCTTTTTTTTTTATTGTCTAAATTTCCCCTTACCATTCCCCACTAGCAAATGTGATAATAATATAATAATTTTATTAAGGGATAGAGATGCAAAACCCTAAATTTATGACAGCAGGTAAAAACTCTGTACTGCTATTAAATTTTATAGAAAACTGACTTGTAGCTGTAGAGAATAAAATTTTAGCTTGAGCTAACACAGAAACAAAATGATAAATTAGCTGTAAAGCACAGAGTCATATCTCTGGAATCTCTGACTTCTGGCTCAATGTGTGTTCACTGGAAATAATTGCATGGAGCCACAAAATAGAAAACCTGACTTATGTAGGTCTATACAAGGATAGCTTTTTATAAACATGTTTTGAACTACTCTATTAACTAAGATTATACCCATCTGAATATGTTTTACATCACTGGACATGTACTACATGCACTTGTGTTACTGTGAAGAAATTGTCACAGCAGACAGTGTTCTTAGGTATACAATTTAACTTCACCTCATCAGTTTACCAGTGCCATAGATAAGTTGTGTAATATCCAGAGAAGCCTTGATTTATCAAAGGTGGGATGTTACTCCTGAGTGATACTTCACTAAGAAGAAGCCTCACACCATGGATGAAGAGAGCATGGGTCTAGACTGTAGCCATGGGTTTGCTTTTCCTGCTTATAGCACCTGGCCAATGCGTTTTCTATCCAGTTACAAAATGCTGTGCAGGATATATCAAGTTTTCAAGTGTCAGAATGCCAGTGAAGCTGTTGCAGCAAAAGGTACCAATCCTGAAAGACTACCTCTGGAAGGGCCATGTCCTTTAGAACTTTCAGACATTACTCTTGTCTACCTCTGAAACTCAAAGACCAATAAATACGTCTGCTTCATGAGTGCTATTCTTCAGGTATACTTAAACACCTGGATACACAACACAGCCTGTTCTAAATTCTGTTGTGGACCAAGTGGATTGCATGGAGAACAGTTTTCCTGAGCTCTGTTTGCACTAGTGAGATCCTCAGTGCAAGGTTTCCACCATGCCTAACTTACTCCATGTCTTGAGACAAGCCCAAGCTCTCTGAAAAGCTAGGTTTGCTCTGTGCATTACACTCTTGCTACAGCTCGGACTTGTTGCACTGGATTTGCCTGGTTATGGCTGAACTGTGCCTGACCTAGTTACTGTAACTAGACCTGATCCTGACCCTGACCTTCTGCTTTGACTTCGTGGCTGGCACTCAGATCTACAAGAGCACTATGGACTAAGCTGATGATCTGGGTTTCAGGCTGATCCCATGTCATTCTCCCACCCCTGCCATGGTATGCATGTGCTTGGATCCCAGTTCCCTGTGCCTCTGGGAGTAGCTGGCCCCTGCCATGTCCTTCCACTCTGTTCTTCGTACCTCATCTTTTGTTTCCCAGTCCCATAAATTGTCTCAGAAAGGTCTGGGTTATGAATAGTAGAAAGTCTTAAAGACAGGTTGAAATAAAGCCTCACTGCTGTTCCTCCAGACTCATCAGTCAACTCCTTGTGGTTGAAAGACTGATTGCTCTCTGGCTGGTGATGAGGAGATCTCCTTGAGGAGATGTGTCATGTATTATTATGAACTCTGCCATGAACTCCCTGCAAAGGGGTTTATGAATTTAAGCCTCTAAGGGAAGAGTGCCTAAGAGTAAATAGCATGGGACATTGCTTCCAGGCACATTTGCAACTCTGCTGTACCACTCTGGCAACTACTATTTTCACAACATTGGATATATTCATGCCTCTATGTGCAGGAGCCAGGAGATGATGTTCAAGATGATGTACTCCAAAAGTTCCCACAGCTTACATACATTTCCTGCCCTTGGAACTGCTTCAGGTTCACCAATATGTTCATGTGGCAGTGTAAGAAACAGGACTGTGCCTCATTACACTGTCAAGCATTTGATAGGTTACTTCAAAAATTCATCATTCACAGCACAACCCTTGTATATGCTGGCCTGGTCACAGCACCAAGGGCTTTCAAAAGAACTGTCAGCTGAACCAAGGAGGAATTCTGTAGTACCTTCCTCTGGAATGAGTCTATCGAATGCAGAGTCAGACCCTGCACTTCACCTCCTGTCTCCTGCATGCAGCTCAGGGAAAAACACTGAATCTTGACTTGTATTATTCCCCAGACCAACAGAAATTATTTTATAGATTTAAAATATTATTTTATTGAAAATTAATACAAGCAGTACGGACTTTTAAAATCTCTGATGAACAACTTCTCCATGTGTGACAATAAGTAGAAATAGTATTTGATCACATGACAGTAGAATCTGCCTTTGATTTTTCCTTTAATAGAAAAATCCTGATTATTTTGATTCAGAACTGCCCATTGAAGGAGACAAATGAAATAAAATATGCTTGTTTTGTCAATTTACCATGTAAAAGAGAAGATATAAGGACATTTCCTGTTCAAAAAGAGTGTTTCAGGCCCCTGTTATAAGAGAGCTTTTACCTCTCTGTGTTTATGTATTTTGGGAGGAGAGGGAAAGAGAGTAGGCAAGCCACTGAGACAGGCAAAATATTACTCATAGTATTCATTCTGAAAACCACTCTTGCCAGAAAAGGCATGTAAAGCTTCCAGCTGTGTCTCATAACCTTTGTTATTACTGACATATTTAAAGTAAATAATTACAAGTTTCAGCCGTAGTTTTATTATTAGTTTTATGTTTCATAATTAATTCTTTCTTTTAATTACAGCCTACACCATAAGGCTTGTGAAATGTATAAGCATTTCTTCTTATTTATTAGTGGTTATATTCCTTTCCACTGTCATATTCCCTTATCTTCACATAGATTTTCTGCCATATCCACAGATACAGATTTCTTCCTATCTTTTCTTGACTGGTAAACATTACGTGATTTTGCTTGATGTTGCCTAAAATAAAGTTTCTGCTCAATTAAGTGTGTATACCACCCATTTACCATCTTTGGCAGGATTCTTTCAGCGTTACATTCACTGGAGTACAGTCAAATTTTGTTTGTCGGTTATGGTGCAGGAATTATTTTGGGAAAATCTGCCACAGAAGCAGTGATAAATAATAAACCATATCAAACTCATATAGAAAAGGTTCTAATCAACTGTGACTTCAAAGAGTTTATATAGAATCTATTTTCACCTGGAGCTTGATGGGCTGACAGTAATGATTACATGTACTTGAGTGAAGAAAGGTTCCAAAGGGGATACTGTTATTCCATCTTGAATATTTGGAATATTCCATCTTGCCATTTGAAATATGGCTTTAAGGGAGAAGAGATCACATATTCGTGCATAGTGAAGTGAATAGTTTCTTATTACTAGCTCAGAATTATTCCAAATAATCCATGATCTTCACTGTAAAATGGAAATTTACATATTTGCAAAACAGAAGTCTTTTGGCACACAGTGAATGCCAGGTTCTGGCCAATGCTATTTACATTTTAACAGGACTGCCTGCTAGAAATAAAGTTATATATGGAGTTGCATACAAAAGCTCCCTTTTTAATATTTTCTCTTTTTGGACTCTGGAGCAGGCCTCTTACCTCTGTTTGCATTTACTTGGGAAACTATGACTACAGAAAAAGTTGTGGTTAAGATAAAGAAATGTCTCTCCTTGTCACAGTAGATGCTTGTTTGGGATCCAGTCTTTTTAACATGAGAGACAGAGAAGTCTATGAAACAGTACTTTATTTTGCCAGCCTCTAGAAACAAGTTTCATAGCTGTAAATACAAAGCTCCTACTAAATAAGATCTATATGTGAGAATTTTTAAAGTGTATTCTTCTCTTCATGATGGTATGTTCATTAGCTCTTTTGAAAATGTTCAGATTTTGTCATTTTCTTCCACGTTACCTTCTATAAATTCCAGTGGAACTTCTCACATTGGAGAGCAGTATGGATGAGGTTCTGCCTTAGGTGATGTACTTATGGTAGGGCATGAGTTCCTGCACATATTGAGCCAGGGTGTTTCAGGTCCCAGTACTAATGTGCATGCCAGGTATCTGCTCTCAGCCTCCGTGGTCAACGCTGGGGAAAATTTAAGAGCTGGCTCAGAACAAGTAGACTAGCGATGTTTCTGGGTTATGTGTATGCAAAGAGATGTTGGGTAGGAGAGAGAAAGATTTCTGCAGCTGCCAAGAGGAAAGAGTTAGAGAAACTGGGAAGTCTGGGATATGAAGCAGCCCAGAAAAGAAGGCTCTGACGCCCATCCTTTGTGAGCTAAGATAAAGAAGCCCTTTTACCTCTGCTGGATATATATGATGGAAAGGTTTGAATAACCTGGAGTCTAAGGAGCAGAAGATCAGCTTCAAGCAGCCAGGGAAGGAGGGATCAGCTGTGTCAGCACTGCCAATTGAAAGGAACAGGAGAAACAGATAATTCAATGTCCTGTGCTTAGAAGGTTTGCCTCCTTCCCTATTCCACCCTTCCTTCAGTTGCATGTATATTTATAACAGTTCCCATTTGATGCACAGGCTTTCACTGTCTTCTCTGGAAAAAAACCTGTCAAGCTCCTAGAATGTCTTCTGGAACCATTCACTGCTTGCCCCACACTGCAGTACACTGGCTGGTAATTCATCCTATACAGGGTGGCTTACAGTGCTCAGGTGGCTACTTTGTATTATTTTTTATGGAAAGAGGAAGGATTTTATTTTGGCTGAGAGCTGAAGCATCAGCACTTTCCATCCATAAGCAGGAATTTTTAAAGAGAAGGAAGTAGTGGTAGGCCAAAACTATTGTTACCTGTATGTGCTCCTTATGACTCTCACTGGACTCGCTAAATGAGCAGTCATGCAGGAGTAAATGAGGTTATGTGGTCATTGACTTTCTTCCCAGCTGAACCTTTTTGTATTTTTTTGAGTTTTTCCTTTAGCTGACTGAAGAAAACCAAATTTATTTTCTGTTTCTTTTAAAAACATTTTTATTTTTCCAGGACAGGTAATACTGTTAAGGGTTCACTTCTATATTTTTAAGGACTTAAAGCCATTACTTGATTCTTTTAGCTATAAATCTCAGTGTCATATCCCTCACATCCCTGAAACTAGCATGTCACTATGTTGCTCTGATTTATCCACTGAACTTTTCATTGCACTTACTTTCATTCCCTAAAAATATCCATCTTTTACACGATGTTACATGTTGGCCTGCCTGTGCTTTTGGGAACCTATGGTGAAAACGTGATGTCCTAGAATCACCTCTGCTGCTTCTCATGTGTGGGGCTATGAAACAAAAGCAGAAGGGATCTTTGGGGAAATGGTATCACTACTGATGCTGACATCAATTCTCCATAGCCGTCTGTATATATATCTTCCAGACTTTCAATCTTGTGGGTCAGACAGTCAAATGTAGAATGACCACCTAGGCTGCGAGAGAGAGAATTGTGTCCAGCCACAGCACTGGCATTAAATGGCCCAAACCCAATATTATCTTTTATCTTTTCCCACCCTGTTACAGACTTTTCCATGATGAGGGATGTAGGGTAAAGTTCAGGCAAAAGCTCATTAAATCAAACCTCAGTGAATAATGCACAACTTTGAAGTCATGCTCATATGCTCATTTGCTTCTCAGTTTTCATTTCTTATTTCTGACTGCCAGCTTCAGTCTGCAATGCTTTATCACCAGATCCCTGTCTTAGCTTAAAGGAAAAATAAACTAGATTTGTCCCTTTATTCTGTTAAGAATATCTTTGGAGCATCCTTCAGATTTAGGGCAGATGACATTTCCACTTTATTTCAAACAAGCAGGAAGCTAAAGGCCACACTTTCCTTCCTGACCTGCTGCTGAAAAGACTTGGAAAAGGAATGCAAAGTTGTTCAAGATATCTCTTAGTATCAGCAGAGCTATAATATTAAGTATGATGCCTTACAATAAATTGGTGAAACCTGGCAATTTACATCTTTTAATCCTTCACTTATATTTCTAGTTCATCATTTTTTATCTGTGATGTGTAAGAATGTAAGTTCTATTTTCAGCTGACATTTCATAACTCACATGTGTGTGAACATCTGAAATCCCAAAACAAATGAAAGAGATTAGAAAAACATTAAATGAAATTCTGCTGGGCCTAAGTTAATATTTATTCAGACTCCATGACCTTAACACTTTGCCTTCCACTATTATCTCTGTTCTGCACTTCACATTACTATCCGTAAGAGCGAGAGGATGAGTTTCAGTTTGCCTGTGGCAAATACTGGCATTGTGACAAAGTACATATTTTATCTGGCTTATCAACAGGCGGCAGGTAGGGCCAGAATTGACACCAACAAATATTTCCCACAGTATCAAGAAAATTATAATGTTTTCAAACATGGTTTCAAATGAGTCCTGGCAATATTTGAGACAATAAAGCATAGATTTTAACTATGCTTTCAGTAAGCTACATCTAAAAAGCAGAAAAATAGGAAACTCAAAGGATACAGTGGAGCTAGTCAAATGTCTCTGCACCAGTGGTATAAGAGAATTTATAATTACTTACACTGGACATAACTTACTAAAGTGTACAAAAAGAATTTTTAAATCAAAGCACACCACATGACATAGACAAAATGTATTTAGTACTTTAGATTCCTTCTGCAGTATATTATTCACATTACACAGCCTATAAGCCCCTTCTTTTTCCATGTTAAGTGGTTCCCATTAAAAAATCAGCATTTACCTACAGATGAAGCAGGTTGCAGTGACTCGCTTCAATAAATTTTCCTTTTGGTTGGAAAGGAAAAATGTTTCTGCATCTTACAGCTTTCAGACTGTCACTTTTGAAAATTGTTGGATCAAATAAGGTCAAATTTGTGGATCTCATACTGAAAAAGTACTAACATGTGTTCCTTGAACATTTGTCCCATTCTTTACTGAGGTTTACTTTATTTTTTCATCATTAAGCATAAAACCTGAACTTTGCATATTAATATTGCTTATACCTACTATGTTTCTTTTATTTCTTTGTTTGGTTCTCACAGCTTATCTTTGCTCCTTCACTCTTTTTCTCATGCAAAATATAGGTATCTCCTTTTCATATGTACCTGACTTAAAATATATTGCCTGTACAACTGGAAATATTAGACGCTTCTTTCCTGAACTAGTGTTATAATCAGCAGCTAGATATCTTTCCTTAGTAGGTCAGTACATTCCTGTTTCTAAAAGTTTCTGGAGTAGGTAATCAGAATTTTCAAACTTTCAGAGAATACATATCTTTCTACGCCAGATTTCCATTTGGCAGAAAGGAAGTTATGACTAGTTGCTTCTGAATCAGACCAATTTAGCTGTTGATATTCAAGCCCAGTCGCTCAAATATGATTTACAGATTAGGCAATGGGGCTGTGAAGTTCATGTCTTAGATTTCATTCTTTTTTTTTCACCTTCTGAAGGGGAGAGCAAAATGGATGAATAGGGCAGTAGAAATGGACAAAAATGAATTATCTTTCAAACAAAATATAATGTAGGAAGATGTGAATCCTCTTCCTGGATTACCCTAGTCCATGATGCCCCTGAGAATCTTTTGAAATATCTCTGGTTCCCATCACTCATGGTATTTAAGGATATTTACCTAGGACAAAAGGAATATTATGGCACTGAATTTTTAAAATGCTTTGTGCTTCAAGAGGATGATCTATGCAAGCTTAAATTAACATATTACTTTTATTCTTCTCATAAGAAAGCAGAGGACTTATAAGTAAAACATTCTGCTCTGATTCTTCACATTTGTTTCCTACAGGCTTTGTTGTATATAAAGATCTTTTTGGAATAGGTATGGCTTGGAACAGCTAACATTTTGGAGGGCACTTGGTCCTAAAAGAAGAAAATTTAAAAATGTTTGATATATATACCATAAATTAATAAAAATTCTTATGCCACTAGTTTAAACTACTTAAGAGTGTGTGTGGGAGGGTAGAGGAGGAAGGTGCTCTAGAATTTAATTTTTTCTCTTCTTTTTTACCATTTTGTTGTAGCATTGGCTGATGTCTCTCTTTTGAATTAGACAGATAGAACAATGTAATTTTAATGCCATCTTTTTTTTGTTCTTTATTCCATGCACAATATTGAAGCAAAACATATAGAGAAGGGCAATTTTTCCTTAACTTGCAATTAACTGCTGATATTTATTTCAGTGATATTTTAGCAATGTTACTGTTGAATGTCAAAAAGCTGTCAAATCTGAGTCACACATTGTATAGTAAGTTCTTTCCCAGCTCTGTTATCCACAATGAATTCATGCCATTACATCTCTGTCATTTCTGTAATAGTTTTTTTTTCTTAGTAAATACAAGTCATTAACCAGTCAGATATCTGCAGTTTAGTAATCTTGATGAAATTAAAGATCCAACAATTTCGCTACAATAACTATAGAGAACATATTCCATCTTACAGTATAAAACGGGGAGGCCTTTCAACTCAGGGCTTGAACACAGTTGAAATCTAAATATCTGTTGCATTTGGAAAAGTATATCTTATTCTTTTGAGATATTAAATATAAATTTTGTTATCAGGGTAATTTTTTGTTAGATCTCTGAATGCAGACAGAACATAAAGATTAGCTGTTTGCTTCTGGTTCATCTCTGCTTACAAATTAAAGCAGTTTGTTAGGAGAAGCTGCTCAGAAATTACCCTAATGAGAAAGGAATGGCTGAATTTAATTGCTGCATTCATTAATGAATTGTCCTGTAACTTTAGACAAAGCAGTATGTTGGATTCCACTGCAATGCTGAAGAGAGGTGCTGTTCTGACCTGAGCAGGAAAACAGGTACTCAGGAGTTCTCAAGCTTAACTAGGGGTCAAGTCTAAATACCATGTCACCCTGGAGCAAGGAAACAATTTTCTCCTTCAGAACAACTTGAATATTAGCCTAAGTCCAGGGCAAATATATATGTGCTTTACAAGATAAAGCCATTAGAACCCAAATTCATTATATAGCAGTTTCGTGGTATCCCCATCAGTGTGAGTGAATTGCATTATATTAGAATAACAGTTATAACTGGTTCTACTGCCATCTAATATCCATATAAGTGCTACTTAAAGATAATTTAGAAAGCATTCTTGTTTTCTCTCTTTCTTTCGGCAGCTGTCTTAACTACTTAGCAACAGAGCTTATGGTATTGCAGGAAATGAGGTCAGGGTGACAATATCCTGTAGTTATTTTAACAGTTTAGAAATGTTGCTTTGTAATCTTCACCCTCTTAAATCACCTTTTTATTCAGTAAAAGTACATAATTAAGCTATATGTGTTTATTTAAGAATAAAAGTTCATTAGGACCAGTGTCTTCTAGTACTCCTTTATCACCTTTTTGCTCCTAAATCTGTTCCACAGCACTTCTACATAGATCCAGCCTTACTATGGATCAAGGACTGCAGATTCATTTGTCCTGGTTTCAACTGTAACAGTTATTTTTCTCCTTTCTAGTAACTGGTGCAGTGCTGTGTTTTGGTTCTAGTCTGAGAACGATGCTGATAACACATCAGTGTTTTCAGTTGTTGCTCAGTAGCACTTACTCTGATCAAGGACTTTTCAGTCTCACGTTCTGCCAGTGAGGAGGGGCACAAGAAGCTGGGAGGGATCAAAAACAGGACACCTTACCCAAAGAAGCCAAAGGGTATTCCATACCACAGCACATCATGCCGTGTATAAACTGGGGGGAGTTACCCAAAAGGACAGATTACTGCTTGAGTCAGGTTGGATATCAGTAGATGGGTGGTGAGCAATTGTATTGGACATCATTTGTGTTTGTGTTTTGGCTTTGTTTTTTTTCCCTTCCCGTTTTAGTTTCCTGTGCTCTCCCCTTGTAATTTCCCATATTATTAGTAGGAGAAGGAGTTTTGTATTGTACTTTAGTTACTGGACTGTTTTTATCTCAACCTGTGGGTTTTTTGATTCTCCTCCCCATGCAGTTGGGAGTGGGGTAAAGAAGGAGGGGAATGGCAAGCAGCTGCATGGTTCTGAGTTACCAGCTGGGCTCAAACCACGACATCATCTGAAGAATGTAAACATAAACCTAAATCACTTTATAAGCAGATGCTATTATCAAAAAATCCTAAACTTAGTGACTTGTATTTTGATTCACTGTTAGCTGCAGAGAAACTGAACTAAATCAGGCTAGCAAGTCAATTCCAATATAACAAAGAGGTTGATGGCTTGTGTTATGAGAGACATTTGCAGAAGAGACTACTGCTTCTCCGAAATCTTTGGATAATGTCATGGGTTCAGCAGTAGCTCATGCTCTGCCAGGGAGGAGGGAGAGATAGGGCGCCTGGTCTGGGCTAGTCAGGGAGGTATTCCATACCACAGCACTCCTGCTCGGGGAGGGGACTGGAAGCTGGCCAGGAGGGGAGGGGTTAGCTCTCTCCTCTGGGCTGTGCTGGGCTCGGAGAGGGAACTGGAAGCTGGCCAGGAGGGGAGGGGTGAGCTCCTTCTTCCGGGCTGGCCTCGTGGGGGCGGGTGGTATCGTATTCTCTCTCCCTGTTTGTCTCCTCTAACATTGATTTGTTATTGGTACCTATAGTGATTTCTGTTGTACCTTAATTGCTGGACTGATTTTACCTCAATCCATGGGAGCTGTATTCCTCTGGCTCTCCTTCCCACTCTTCTTGCCTCTGTCTGCTGCTGCCAAGTGCCGTAATCTGGGTTTATATGGGTGTATCCATACTGCCAAATAACACAGGGCAAAGTTAGCTCTGTAGCTGTGAGATGGTTGAATGGCATAACTTGCACTCACAAAACTGCTGCTGCTGCCCTTCCCAAAAAGAGTAACTGTGTCCAGTTGCCCTTTCTGTCATGTATTATTCATTGGGAATTGTCTGGCAGAGTGCTAATTTCCATGAACCAAATGGGTGTGAGAAAGCAGGCTAAAGAAGGCAGGCTAAAGATGTGGTATGAAAGGATCACAAGTCAATTGTTGAGCTTGTAATATGGAGCTTTTTCATTTACTTGTGCAAACGTATCCATAATATCTATTATGCTTAGTGCAGAAAAGAGTAACAAAGGTTTTTTTCTACGTAGAATGTATCCCATCCTGAGCTTTAATATAAACTGTGCATAAATCTTGAGTTTATTTGTTTATGTTGGATATATTAATTTTAGGCATAGATGTCTGTGCACATATGTGGATGCATAACTGTATAATCTCAATAGCACCCTTGCAAATTCAATTTGGTTCTAATAGAGAAGCTGTGCTGTTTTCTTATCAATCATCATTACCACTGATACAATATGATAGGTTAGAAAACTTGCACATCCTCTGCCTAGCAGGAGCCAGGAGATAGCATTTTCAGAAGGAGGTGTAAAAAAGTTTTAAAATAAAAAATAAGAACCTACAAGCCAAATGATTTCCATAGTTACACCTCTGAGCATTCAGTAGGATTTCACAGCTGTCAACAAGAACTGAAATTGGCCTGTATGGTCTTACTTACTGGTTGTGATGGAAGGGAGAGAAAGATGCTGTTCTTATTTTCAGTATTTGTGGATTTTACAGTGGTAGCCACTCTTAAGACATAAAAAGGAAAAAAAAAATGACATGCATACAGTCTCCAAACATGAAATTCTACCATGACTTAGTCTCTAAGTCATAATTCAGTGTACTTGGAGGATTCTTGCTTGCAAATTTACCTTAAGTCTCTGTTTGGAGTCATACTATCTACATGCAATCAAGTATAACTCCAGCCCTTTCCATTTTACACACTGCATTGATTGTTAATGTAGATGCACCCATTTAGTCACTATCTAGAAAAAAAAGTCTACATTAGCTTCATTGTCTTCCTGTTGGTGAGACAAGTAAGGTGAATGAATTGTTCTTTCCATATAACTATATTGGAAGGTTATGGAGCTCTAGACACCTGAGCTAACTACATTATAGACATTCAAAGTCAGAAGAAATAGGAATTTCAGCAAACTGGAAACTAACAGACTTGTTTGGAATGAACACCTTTCTTCCCAGGAAATCAATTCCATATTCCTACTCCAGTTCATTCCACTTATCCATATTCCATGCATAAGCAGGCTAATAATAAGCACTTTATTTCAACTCTCTTCACAGCACTAGAAATTTTTCACAAATGTTGATTACTCACAGAAGAGAAAGGTCTGAAACTATTTTGGAGAATATATGTGGAATGAAAATTCTATGTTTAAATATTTGTAATGGAAAAATAATACAGTTAGGGAAGAATATTTGAAGATGCATCCCAGAAGGAGTCTGAAGAGTCTCAATTCCTGCTGTTGTGTGCAAGCATAGGACCATGCAACACAGACCTCCCACTTTCCTTGGGATGCAATCTTAATGGGTACATGGCGTTTTATACAACATAGGCACAGCTGATACTGTAGATCTGGGATTACTATTTGGACATGTTTTTCAGAAAACACTTTTAAAATAACAAGCTCAATATGCTATTGAGTTTTGTATGGTTAAAGCTGGAGATAGTGCAGTGGAGGCTAGGTTTTTTGTGTTTCACCTTCTGAACAGGATAAGCATCTCTTTCAATGATTAGAAGGTTACTCTTTCCCCCATTGTCAAAACAGTCCCTGGACTTAACACTGATATATCAGAACCTAAGCAAAGAGCAGCAAAAGTCATCAGGTCTGAAGGCTGAAATCAGATAGCAAGAGTACATGTGCAGTTTAATAACTAGATTTACTTATAATGAATTTCAGCCAAACTCTCTTTCCAAAGAACAGGTTTGAAGAGCCAAGACTTTGTCCCCATAAACTGCTTTTAGTTATCCACTCTACAGAGAAATATGTGTGTTCCTCCAATTTGTTTAAAATGCTGATTAGTGGTTTTCTCCTTATATACAGAACTGGGTTTGATTTGTTGAGATGCTTATGGAGCTTCTGGCAAATCTATTAGAGAACATGATATTCCTGCCTTCTTACATTTCTTCTCTACTATTTTTTCCATATGCTATATTCTTCCCACTCAACATAAAGAAGAAGCTTTCTTTCAAATTTATGTTTCCTGAGAACATAATTTCTTCAAGATTTGGGAAATAAAACTTTCCGCAGCTATAACAAAATGAAATGTCACTGGACATTGGGACTGATTTTTTTGTTCTTCTGGGCTTCCATGTCAAAGAGGCTATTCTGGACATTTATGTTTCTTGAAAATGCATGAAAAGGGACTTGTCTGGCATCATTTAATTAACAAATATATCACTTCTATGACTTTGGCAGAATCAAATATTCCATCTAGATTAGCTGATCCTTCCCAGCATCTGGCTAAACAGCTACCATGGATGCCAGCAAAATAGGTATGAAATTATTAACATAACTGACTGGTTTCAGAGATACCCATGGCAGCTTGGGCAATGGAGAAACAGCTCAATTCTTAATACAGCATACAGATTTTTCAAAGGCATCTCTATTATCATAAAACCTCAATATATCATGTTGCAAACAGAGCAACAAGAAACCTGCTGCGTAGAGGCAGCAGAAACCATCACATGTACCCAAACTGCTGTGCTGCACGTCATCTCTTCAGAGTGCAACCCATAGTGAAATACAGGAAAGCTGAGACGGGGAGGATGGAGGATAGAAATGTATGTAAGTGCCTTCCTATTTGTTTGTGCTCTTCTTTTACTACCCAAATGAGTTTTAATACTCAAATAAGTTATGGGAGGTTTGTTCTGGTTGACAATAAAACAAATAAAATAGTTTGATGCTAGGATGTTTTGCCATAAGAGGGTATTTCAGAATATCTCAATTCTTTGAGTAAATATGTTTTTGTTTTATAATGGTAACTGAGATTAAAGCATATTTATGCAATGCTGAGAATTTCCAATGCTTTATTGAAAATTAAGAAAACTTCAGGTACGCTGTGTTGGAGCATACTGGGGAACGATATTCACTAGAACGAACTATTCTCTAGTACCTTTTGATTCCTTACAAATTTTTGTTTTCACTTTACCTGTCATAATGACTGAAATGAAAAATTCTTGCAAGCACCAGGCAAAAAAGTGAAGACACACATGTTATTTAAATGTCAATAAGATTGCTAAAAGGCTCAACAGTTACCTTCAAGTGTGAGTTTAATGAATTCAAGTTCAGGCAGATATTGAGATATTGGATTTATGGATGTTAATAGAGACAGTCATGTGCATCTCATGGATTGCCAGAAGCCAGGAGTCCTTATGAAGTGCTTATGACATGCTGACTGAAAGTGGAGAAAACAGGGATAATAAAATAAATATGGACTCAGGTCTCAAAGTTCTGACTAATGAAACCACTGAAGCTCTGCCATTCTACAGTGAAGCTAATATCAAATGCAAGCTGAGTGCTGAAGGTATTTACAAAAACATACTGCTCCTTATTTCTGTTCTCTTGGGTACCACTCCCATTATAAGATGTTACACTCAAAGACTCTACAGTAGAGTGTCTGCATAATGTAAAGAACTGTGCCTAATCACAGATCACTGATATAAGACAATATAAAGGAGAAGTCAGTGGAATCATATAAATGAAGGAAAAGTCTTTGCCGTAATTTGGTAGTTTTTTGTGTATACAAACAGCTTTTATTCTTTTGCAAAAAAAAAAAAAAGTGTATAAGGACTGGAATATCTATATCTTTATACTATATAAAGTCAGAAAATTTTAGTATGATAGACCACAGCATAAAACATTCCACCATATTGGTTCTAAGGCAGAACCATTTTCAGATGCAAAACCAATTAAAAGAATTTATTTCTGTTTTTGAGAAACATTATTAAATAGCTCTCTTTTTAAAATTACGCACAAAAATGTATTATGCAGGTTGAAATTTTTAGTTTTACTGTTCTTATAATTCCTTTTTGGAGATCTCTACAATTTGTTGAAACTATACTTGAAAAGTGCATTCTGTGTTCCATTGATACCTCATTAATAATGACAACACTGGTGCTCTGCTCACAATGCTTATCTTTTTCCTGGCATTTTATTATTACTTTATTATTTATTGCATATATAGCTATCACGGGTCTTTTTCAGAGTCACTAAATTCAACATCACCTATGAGACTTCAAGATTTATGTCCTTTCATTTCATTCATAATCCCATTTTGACAAATAGTCCAGGCAGTCCAATATTTTCCCATGGTTATCTGTGAATCCACCATATTTTGAAGTTACCAGAAAGTTTTATAAGTAACAGCTGTGTATTTTTTGCTGGTTTAGCATTTTCTCCTAGTAATTTATCATGATTTTCATAGAATCATAGAATGGTTAGGGTTGGAAAGGACCTTAAAATCATCTAGTTTCAATCCTCCTGTCATGGGCAGGGGCACCTCCCACTAAACCATGCCACCCAAGGCTTCATCCAGCCTGGCCTTTAACAACACCTTGTTGTTTTTCATGTGCCCTAGCATGCCTTCCAGGAGAATCTGCTCCCAGATTTTGCGAGGCACAGAGGTGAGACTGACTGGTCTGTAATTCCCTGGGTCATCCATTTTCCCCTTCTTGAAAATGGGGATTATATTTCCCTTTTTCCAGTCATCAGGAACTTCACAGTGATTTTTCAAATATTATGGACAGTGGCATAGGAACTTCATTCACCAGCTCCTTCAGGACCCGCAGATGGATTTCATCAGGTCCCATGGACTTGTGCACGTTCAAGTTCAAGTTCTTAGGATGGTCTCTTATGAGATCCTCTCCTACAGTGAGCTCAAAGTCTTTTTTCTCACAGTCTCTGCCTCTGCCTTCTAAAACTTGGGTGGTGTGGTCAGAGCCTTTGCCAGTGAAGACTCAGACAAAGAAGTCATTAAGAAACTCAGCTGTACTATGAATCAAGTTGATAATAGTTTCATTTCCTCTCTGGTATTCTGATCTTTCCCACTTATAATTAATTTTCTGCATATATCATATAAATAATAAACCATATCACTAATTTAGGTTAGACTAGACCTCTAGAGGTGACTTGACCTTTCCCGCTCCAAAGCAGGGACGTATGACACTGGATTCCTCAGGGGAATGTTCAACTGAGGTTTGGATATCTATACAGAAATTCACAGCTTCTCTGGGCAAGTTGTAAAGCATTTGACTAATTCAGTTGTGAGAAAATTTCTCCTAATATTTTCTTACAACTTTTGCTGCTTGTCCTCCTGCCATACACATATGAGAAGAGCCCAGTTCTCATTAGGCAACTGAAGACAATAGCAGCTACAAACAATATCAGACAATTAAAATATTAAATTTATAGAATCATGAAATCATAGAATAGTTAGGGTTGGAAAGGACCTTAAGATCATCTAGTTCCAACCGCCCTGCCACGGGTAGGGACACCTCACAGTAAACCATGTCACCCAAGGCTTTGTCCAATCTGGACTTGAACATTGCCAGGAATGGAGCATTCACAGCCTCCCTGGACAACCCATTCCAGTACCTTACCACCTTAACAGTAAAGAATTTCTTCCTTATATCCAATCTAAACCTCCCCCATTTAAGTTTTAACCCGTTACCCCTTGTCCTGTCACTACAGTCCCTAATGAAGAGTCCCTCACCAGCATCCTTAAAGGCCCCCTTTCGATACTAGAAGGCTGACATAAGGTCTCCACGCAGCCTTCTCTTCTCCAGGCTTACATTAAATAAGGATGTGAGTGGTTTAATATTTAAGCAAACATACTACCACATGGTAAAATGCTTCCATTTTGAAATTGGAATTGTTTACAGGACAGTCAAAGGACAGACAACTCAACCACAGCCAAACCTCGGGTCTCATTAAAATATCATCTGTCTCTTACAAGTTTAATTTCCATAAAAGCCTTTTCTTCTATACCTGATATGCATAGCTTTTCCTCTATTAGCCCTATATTGATCATTCAATAACAGCATTGCACAATATCTTCTCTATGACAGACATTAAAATTATTCAGATTTGAACATATGTGGAAATCTGATGCATTAGATGCCCTACTGAAGTTTAAGGTACTAATTATGGCATATAAAACCTTACATGGCGTAAGACCGATTCACTTGAGAGACTTGCACTCTTGTTGCCACTGACCTGTGTGCAGCAATGCTCAAGCTGTTTCCCACTCCTTGTATAGAAAAAGCATTCATCTGTCTGAATACCACCTGCAGCATTTCTGAGATGCTCAGATTTTCTTCTGATTTCACTCTGCAACAGCTACATTTGAATCTGGAGAAAGTTGAATATGGTTAGGAGGCACACAAAGGGAGTAGGTGTTTGCTTGCTTTGGGAACTGATTTAAATGCTGATGAAGTGTAATTTAGTAATTTTTAATATAGAATCAAACATTAGACCACTTAGAGCCTTGTCTGTCTTTATTATATTAAGCTTAAATGAATAAATAAACGCAATCAGCTCCATTACTAATTCACTGTTGATTTATTGAGGTTACAGTTTTGTAAAGCTGCAGATGCAGACACACTGCAGTGGGCTCTTGTGTTGCTCCAGGCAATATGCTGGGCAAATGTGGCCATATTGACTATGTCTACACTACTAAAGAAGCACAGCTGGTTACTGAGAACTACAATGGCAAAGTGTGGCACCTAAGTTGTGCCTATAATAAGTAGGACATTTGTCCTGAAACAAAAATCTGCATCATCTAAATCCAGAGAGCAAGCTAGCAGTTCAGTCATCTGGGTGATGAGTGTCTAATATTCCAAGTCAGTCAAGCCAACCCTCTTTTATTTACTGTATGTTTCCATCTTTGAAGACACTGAAAACTTGACTAAAAAAGACCCTGAGGAACCCAATGAAACTAGGTCTGGATGAGCAAAACTGGATCAGGTGATCTACAGAAGTACTCTATGGTTTAAATTATTCTAAAATTTGTGCTGGTTTTGGCTGGCATAAAGTTAATTTTCTTCATAGTAGCCACTACAGGGCTGTGTTTTGAATTTATGCTGAAAAAAAGTGTTGATAATACTGGGATGCTTTACTTACTACTGACCACAGAGTCAAGGCCTTTTCTGCTTCTCACCCACCCCAGCAGTGAGTATGTTTAGCGTGCACAAGGAGTTGAGAGAGGACACAGCCAGAACAACTGACCTCAACTAAACATAGGGATCTCCCAGACCATATGGCATCACATTAATCACATAAAGCTGGGGAAAGAAGGAAGGGGGGTAAGGAGAGGATGTTTGGAGTGATGGAGTTTCTCTTTCCAAGTAGCAGTTAAGTGTGATGGAGCCCTGCTTTCCTGGAGATGGCTGAACACCTGCCTGACCATACTTACATTTGAAAACTAAAGCAGTTAATTTGAAAACAGATCAAGCACTGTTATTAGCTGTACTTATATTAACATGTTGGTATGGTTTTGGCCCAGCCCACCTAACACTATACAGATGTATTAAAGACACCACTCTGGATAGCAGTGGCCAAAATCTACTCCTGATTGGTAGTAAACAGAAGGCCATCTTACTTGGAAGACATGAGAGAGTTTAATCACACAGAATGGTGCTATGGTGTGCCTCTTGCCTTCAGAGTGGTCCCAGCCTACTTTATTTGCTAACAGAGATATCAATGACTGCACCCCGACTAAAAAATTTGCTTAATACTCAGAAAAGTTCAACAAGATCCACACTCCTCTGCTTTTCCTCATAGAGAATTTGCAAATTAAATAGAAAGACTAATTTTCCCTGAAGTTTATAACTTCTTGGGACGATTTGTAAAGAACTGGAAGGTGAAAAAAGAGAAGTTTCATTCTTGTATAGGTGCATAGTTCAAATTTAAGTGTTATCTAAAAGATGACTAAATATTTACAGACTTGCAGAATGCCAAAACAATGTACACTGGCTGCTTCTGAGACACCTCTTTCTTTAACACATATTTTCCCAAAATTTTCCCATAGGATAAAAAAAAAACTGCTGACAATTCTGTCACAAAACGTATTATGTCTTTAAATCTTCAGTAAAGCCATAGTGGGTTATCTAGGTCTTGTCTTTTGGACTGGCTTATCAAACCTTGTCTTTTCAATCTTCAAATTACTTTTAACTGTTAATAGTTCTGTGCAGAAGCAGGGATACTTAATATTTCCTAACAGTTTTTGAATATTTTTTGACCAAAATGCATAACATTATTACAAGGTTAAAGTGTTACATGCCTTAAAATTTTCAAAAAGCTTCAGCTGCAGAATCTTCAATTATGTTATCTGTCCTCTTAAATATCCTGTCTGTAACCCCCAGAATAGCAGCAGCACATTTTGTTCCACTTGGCAGCTGGATGAACAACAACATGAACAGACAGCAGACACTAAACGGGGACTCAGGACTGAAAATAGGCTTTTTAATTTTTCCTACTTATTTGCTGCCAGATGGTTTCCAATAGAATTCCTCAAGTGTTTCCTACTATATTGCCAGGAAGTAAGAATTTGAAGTGTCCTTAGACCAGTCTTTGTACAGTAGAATGATGTGTTCAAATAGGTATAAAATATTCAAATAACTGAAAACATGTTTACAGGAACCAGTGTTGTTGCTTATTCATCATAATCATCATAATCATTCTGATCACTCTGATGTTTATTTTTCCTTTTTTTTTGTAAAGGAGCATATGAAATTCAATGAACAGTTTTTGTGTTTTGTTGGTGTGTGGCTAGCCAGGAAAGAATCTTCATCTACAAAATATTTTACAGAGAAAATAGTGTAAGAAAGGCTTATGTTTGCTTGCTTATATATTCATTTAGGTGGACATGGTGAGTCATTTGAAACAACAAACATGCAAGACAGTGAATGCTGATCACAGTTGAGTTCAGATCTGCGTTATTATAACCAAAATGTATCTCAAAAATAAGGATACAAACTTCACACTATCCAGCTGCCAAATACAGTTCAGTAATAGATTCCTATAGAGCTCACTGAACCTTCCTAATATTTGTGTAAGTTATGACAGTATCAAGAATTCTCATAGAATTAAAACCAAATGGGAAAATATCTGTAGAAACAGAACTCCTGAACTATAATAACTTGACATCAATGATAATGACATTTCAAAGCAGGAATTATAATGTTTGTGGAAAGAAATGCAAGAATTTAATTTCAACACACTTTTTCAGCATTATGAGATTTTCCCAAGCCCATTTTCATAATGATATTTTAAGTTAATTGAAAATATTTGTTCAGTTTATTATTTTTTCAATTCACTGCTTTTATACTTAATAGCTAATATGCTTTGAACTACAATAAAGTCCTTTCTCAAAAGATTTGATAGGGTCTTGAAGCACTGTTGTACCTAAGTGTAGCAAGATTAAAAATATATGCTCCGTCTCCAAGTATTAATAAAAAACACCAATACTTTAAATTTTTGAATAAACAGAATCATGGAATAGTTTGTGTTAGAAGGGCTATCTTTAGCTAGATCAAGCTGCTCAGAGCCCCATCTAACTTGTCCTTGAATGTTCCAGGAATGGGGCAACCACAACTTCTTTGGGTAACCTGTTCCTTTGTCTCGCCACCATCACAGTATAAAATTTCTTCGTAATATCCCTCACCATACTGGTCGTGCTTCTCTTGACACAGCCCAGGACATGGCTGGCTTTCTTGGCTGCAAGTGCACACTGTTGGGTCTTGTCCATCTTTTCATCCACCGATACCACCAAGTCTTTCACCACAGAAATAATTTCACCAGAGTCTTAATCCCTTCCTTCATTAACCTGTAATGGTGGGGGTTTCCCCAACCCAGGTGCTAGACCCTGTATTTGGCCTTGCTGCTCCTGAGGTTCATATGGGCCCAATTCTTGAGCTTGTCCAGGTCCCTCTGGATGGCATCTTGTTCCCCAGGCATGTCAGCCACAGCACTCAGCTTGGTGTCATCTGTAGATTTGCTGAGGTGCACTCAATCTCACTGTGTCATTCATGAATGACTGAAAAGTCATGGCAGTCAGATGAAGTCTCTGGTACCTGGAAAAAGGGAAACATTGCACCTGTTTTTATAAGAGGTAGAAAGGAAGATCCTGGGAATAACCTGTCAGCTCACCTTTGTGCCTGGGAAGATTATGGAGCAGATCTTCCTTGAAGCTGTGCTAACTCATAAGGTCACCAAGCAAGATTAGGGTGGTGAGGCACTGGAATGGGTTGCCCAGGGAGGTAGTGAATGCTCCATCCCTGTTGGTGTTCAAGACCAGGTTGGATGAAGCCTTGGGTGATATGGTTTAGTGTGGGGTGTCCCTGCCCATCGCAGGGGGGTTGGAACTAGATGATCTTGAGGTCTTTTCCAATCCTAACTATTCTATGATTCTATGATTCAAGATCACCAGCATGGCTTCACCAAGAGCAAGTCTTTCTTCTTATTTGCACCCCTTGACAATTTCATCTCCAGCTTTGCCTTGACCTTTCTGACCCCATCTAGCTACAACCAGTCCGCATCCTTATACTTTTCCCAGGATACCTGTCCCTGCTTCCACTGGCTGTGTATTTCCTTCTTGCCCTTTACTTTGATAAGTAGTTCTCCACTCATCATGCTAGTCTCTTGCCTTCCTTTCCTGATTTATTGGGAAAGAAAGCTTTTGCACTCCATAGAAGTGTCCTTAAAGGTCTGCCAGCTCTGTTTTGCTTCCTTGTCCCTGAGGGTAGTTTCCCAGTAGGTCCTATTGACTAACTTCTTGAAGAGCTGGAATTTCCTTTCTTAAAGTTCGGGGTCCTGATTTTACTCTTCACCTGTTCTATTTCCTTCAGGACTATAAACTCCACCAGTGCTAAAGATAGGAAGGGAAAAAAATCTTTGGATACATGCTAATACAGATGAAATGGAAACATATACTTAAAAAATAAGCAGAAACTTAGAAAAGATGGTACATGTTTCACAGTTCTGAGATTTTGACATGTGAGAGGAGAGAGTACCTTATAATGTGTGAGAATAATAGTAGAGATATTCTGGTTCCAGCAAATATTTTAGTGATTAAAGTTTTAAATCCTGGATTAATAAACACAATTTTTTGACCAGAACCTTCAATGAATTTCAGATATCGTGATTTTCAGTTACATGGAAGATTGAACAAAGATTTTTTTATCATGTTTAGCTTTCATGTTCAATACCTATAATTGACAGTGTTTTGAGTTTCTAGAATCCTAGGTAGTCAAATTTTATTCCTTAGGATACAGCTAAAGAAGACTATAGGGAAATTAGATATTTGTTTTTGAATACCTACAGTACCTATATTTTTAACCCTCAGAAAAAAAATAATTGCTGTTATTAATAGCACAGTGATGATGAACTGGTGCTTTCTTGTACACAGAGGTGCATCAGCTCAACTAACAATGTGAGCCAAACCTGAAATGAAACAGCACAATGTGAAAAGACACGCTTTTCAGGTCTCATAGTAGTGCAGTAAGAACAGCTTTCAACTAAATCAAAGCAATAAATCTTGAAGCCAAAAGCAGAAATGAAACAATGCCACACCAATTTAAAGAAATAAGGGTATAGCAATGGATAGACAGAACTTAACATACAAAATTTTGTTTTCACTGCTGTAATGACTTAAAAAATCTTTAAAATGAGAGAGGAGACTGAATTTTCCAGATGTGAAAAATACCTCCGTTTGTCTGGGGAAAATTATGTCTAATTTCATGTTGTTGAGATCCGCTGGCTTTTTAGTACTGAATTCAAAGAAAAGAGGAGACCGATGTCTTCTATATGTAGAATTGCAATCACAGAAATGTCTGTGAAGAATTAGTAACAAAAGGAAAGACCTTGGTGATTGAAGTAACACTGTGGCATTTGAATTAGTGCTTTCGAAGGCCTTCAACCAGTACCAGTCTTCATAAGGGAAATACCTAGATTTGAGAGGTAAAATTATTAACTCAGTAAAATAGGAAATTCTCTCTAAGAAACTCTGTTGTCACAAAACTTCAATTCCTCATTTACATTATGTCAGTGATATAGTGCTAAATCCACCTGGTAATAAAATGACCATTCAAATCTAAGTGAGATAGAAGGCATAATGCATTTTTTAAGGACTAGCATTCATTTTCTCAAACAAATGTTATCTTTTACTTGAAATTAGGCCTTGATTTCCTCACTCTAGAATCAGCTAATATAAGCAACATTTATGAGTCAGTCAGATACATACTGTAAGCAGGGATTACTTCATCCAGCTAAATTATTTGAACATAAGATTCTAAGAAGACAAAGCTCTACAAAACTCCACTGAAGCATATGGTAATGTACTTTTAGAAGGATGTTAACCTGTCATCTCTTCATTTGTTGTGACGGCAATGTCAACTTTTGTTAAAATCTCATATGTGTTTACCAACAGTTCTCCAAGTGTTTTGAGGTTAACAAATCTGAATGTATTGAAAACCAGGTCTGTATTCTTGCTTTGCATCAGGGTACAGTAGGGTCAGGTCAAAATGTTGCCATACTGAAGTATGCCTGTATGGGCTATGTAAGTTTTCCACCTCTGTCTTCCCACACAAGTTTTCTAGCATTTTCAGTGATGGCAATTGCCAACATTTTTAAGATTGATGTCCTGAGTTACATATGAATATAAACAATGTGCAAGTGTCAGACTGTTTGTGTAATTTTTCTTTGTCCCATCTGTAAAGCAAGAAATAAAAGAAATTTAATTTCTTATAGAAGATCGATGACGAATTTGTTTAGCAGAACAGCATCTTTCAGCTGTGGATCTCTTTTGCATAATGAGTGAGGTCTGAAGTGCAATGGTGTTAAAAAAATTCTAAAGTAAATGTAAAATTAAAAGAAATTCTTTTAACTATGAGATTACAAAAGAGTACTTAAAATGGATTTAGGATGTCATTTGTTATCTCCTCTCTAGCAATTTGCCACACAGCATTTTGATTCCTTTGCTTCAACACAGGGGTTGATTCATAGCTTCTGATAAATCCAATACATTCTGCCTACACACCTCCCATCAAATTCATTACAGTGTACTGTGAAAGTTGACTGATTAGCTTGGATGTGATTATGCCATGGAAACAGACAAACCTTTCCTTAATTTGAAAGCTTATAATACTTATTTTATTAACTAAATTTAACAAGATAATAGTATCCAAAATAAGTAAGAAATGAAAATAAACTATCACTACTTAAACAATAACAACAAAGAATAACAAGACAGCAGATACATACATACACACACAGAGTTACATCTTTATTTTGGTGGCTGATGTTCAGGTACTATTATTTACTTCTTTATCTTGTTTTGGTTGGTCTAGTTGTTATTTTCCAGGAAAGCTTGCATGGCTTTCTTCCACTGGTCATGCATAGTTCCTTTCTCATAACAGACTATTGTATGGCCAACAGATTAACACTTACATACTATATACAGACTTGGTTTTGGTAAGATCATGGTGCTAAGGGAGTGCAGTTAAGGTTGCTCCACATTATCTGAAACAAACACAGGAAGCACACAGCACAAATTTCTGATGATAAGTATATTTTTATATTAAAAAGTTTCCTCATGTATTCTAGCAGTCTGGAATATTTGAAGCATTTTACCTATGGTGGTTTGACATTGAACTTTGGTTTTGCTGTCACATAGTGCTTTGCATACAGGAAACACAAAGCCAAAGTTACACATCAAAATACCCTAAAAATTGAAATCTATCATCAACTGGCAATTGGAAATTCACTGTGAACATCAGCAAAAGATAAATGCCATTGAGAAACAACTCTAGTAGTGTGTGCTATAAACTTTGATGAGATTAGGCTGAAAACTATATGAAACTTACTTTTTTATTTTTGTCTTTGTTGAAAGTGTTTAGTAATTGCCAGCAGAAATAATGCGTAAAATACTGAAAAACATTGTCATATCTTAACTTTTTGCATACCTTAACTATTTAATTTTATTTAAAAGGTAAACTTTATCCTGGTACACATTCTTCTTACTAACAGTGAGTTTGGAAAGCAGAAAGGGACAAGAATATGCACATTCTTTTCAAGGTTTTGATGTTTTCATTAAGTTCTGGGCCCAGTTATATTTTTTAGGATTCTGACCGAAATTGTATGCATTTTAGACTGGCTGGGGTTTCCTTTTAGCCATGTCTGACTGGCATATTGTTAATATGAATGTGTATTTCAACTTGTACTTCTGTGATATCTAAGTCCCAACAGATTTGTTCCAAAAAACTTGAGCATTTCTGTATTATTGAGTGATATTTTGGTTTTATTAAAGGTTTAACAAAATATTAGATAAATCAGGACTACATCTTGCAGCAAAAATATTATCTGTTAAATAATGTTCATTTTGATAGGTTCATCTACTATTAGTTACTATAAATATAATGTATTAGGTACTATAAACACTATAATATTTACTGCAAAATCTCTATAATCTATCTCATGGCTTAAAAATTGTGTGCATGTAAGAGTTAAGAAAAGTGAAGCTTATTAAGCTGTCAAAAAAAATAAAGAGTTTTTTTGTATTTATATACTCCTTATTTGGTAATTTATCTACAAAGCTTTCTAAAAACAGCTAAATCCTGGTTTTCCAAGACCAACACAATGAAGCATCTTTTGATATTTTTGCATCTCTTTATTTACATATTTATTATATGATCTATTTTATAAATACTAGTAATAAATAAATATTATTATGATGTGTATGTACCAAATCACAGAAAATTACTATTCAAAATTCAAGAAATAAATATAAAAAATGTAAGTACAATTTAAAAGAACAATAGAAATGAACAATAGAAATTTTTTATTGGAGGACAAAAAGACACTTTCCTTCTTCCGGGAAAATATTGTTCTCTGAATTTCTTGTTATAATGTTAATTCTCATAATGTGTGCTATAAGAATAGATTTATATTCTTTGAGGAAAGTGTAATCTTCTTTTCTCTCATTTTATGATTGCATCTAATATTTTAAGTGTTATTTTTCACAGCACCCCATAAGTTTTGGAAAATATATAGTAAAATCTGGCGGCTTCCCAGTGTAATGTAGCTGTGTGTTTCTGTTGATAAGCTAGAGGGAAAGAATGCCATTCAGAGGGACCTTGACACACTTGTGAAGTGGGCTGATGCCAACCTCATGAAGTTTAACCATGCCAAGTGCAAGGTCCTACACCTGGGGCGGAGCAATCCTAAGCACAGCTACAGGTTGGGCAAAAAGGAAACTCATGGTAGTCTTGCGGAGAAGGACTTGGGGGTGTTAGTCAGTGAGAAAATGAACATGAGCCAGCAGTGTGCACTCACAGCCCAGAAAGCCAACCGTATCCTGGGCTGCATCAAGAGGAGTGTGACCAGCAGGTCGAAGGAGGTGATCCTGCCCCTCTACTCTGCTCTCGTCAGACCTCACTTGGAGTATTGTGTGCAGTTCTGGTGTCCTCAACATAAAAAGGACATGGAACTGTTGGAACAAGTCCAGAGGAGGGCCACGAGGATGATCAGGGGACTGGAGCACATCCCGTATAAAGACAGGCTGAGAAAGTTTGGGCTGTTCAGCCTGGAGAAGAGAAGGCTGCATGGAGACCTCATAGCAGCCTTCCAGTATCTGAAGGAGGCCTACAAGGATGCTGGGGAGGGACTATTCATTAGGGACTGTAGTGATAGGACAAGGGGTAACGGGTTGAAACTTAAACAGCAGAGGTTTAGACTTGATATAAGGAAGAAATTCTTTACTGTGAGGGTGGTGAGGTACTGGAATGTGTTGCCCAGGGAAGTAGTGAATGCTCCATCCCTGGCAGTGTTCAAGACCAGGTTGGATGAAGTCTTGGGTGATATGGTTTAGTGTGAGGTGTCCCTGCCCATCGCAGGGGGTTTAGAACTAGGCGATCTTGAGGTCTTTTCCAATCCTAACTATTCTATGATTCTATGATTCTATTTGCAACATTAAGTAAAGGTATGAAAGTCCCTATTTCTTTCATGCTTTCCAAAACACACAAAATCAGTGAAGAAGGTATTTTGTTTTTCAGCAATCCTGCCCTAAATCAGAGCAGCCCTGTGGAGAAGGACTTGGGTGTGCTGATCAATGAGAAACTCAACATGAGCCAGTAGTGTGAGCTCACAGCCCAGAAAGCCAACCGTATCATAGAATCATAGAATCATAGAATAGTTAGGGTTGGAAAGGACCTTAAGATCATCTAGTTCCAACCTCCCTGCGATGGGCAGGGATACCTCCCACTAAACCATATCACCCAAGGCTTCATCCTGGGAGGCATCAAAAAAAGAGTGACCAGCAGGTCAAAGGAGGTGATCTTTCCCTTCTACTCTGCTCTCATAAGACCTCATTTGGAGTATTGTGTGCAGTTCTGGTGCCCTCAACATAAAAAGGACATGGAGCTATTGGAACAAGCCCAGAGGAGGGCCACGAGGATGATCAGGGGACTGGAGCACCTCCCATATGAAGACAGGCTGAGAAAGTTGGGGCTCTTCAGCCTGGAGAAGAGAGGCTGTGTGGAGACCTCATAACAGCCTTCCAGTATCTGAAGGGGACCTACAGGGATGCTGGTGAGGGACTCTTCACTAGGGGCTGTAGTGATAGGACAAGGGGTAACGAGTTGAAACTTAAACAGCAGAGGTTTAGATTGGATATAAGGAGGAAGTTCTTTACTGTGAGGGTGATGAACTTGAGGTCCTTTCCAGCCCTAAGTATTCTGTGTTTCTATTCTAAGTTGAGGCTCAGATATCTCTGCTTAGCCATGATCCTATGTTTGTAAAGTTCTCATGAGGATGTGTCAACACATAATCTTTTTAAATATGATGAAAATTAGTGCAGTAACACTTTGATTTTAAGTTCATTTCCTAACATTGCCTCCTAAACACCAACAATACATCTTAAGACCAAGTCATAGAGCACCATATGGGATGGCATTGTTCATCCTGTGGTAGCTGTGCTACTGTGAGGACACGAGCAAATAGTCTGAAAAAGAGGAATTAGGAAGAATTTTCTATAGCCCAGTAATTGCGCTGCTAGTCTGTGAGAAGGCAAATACGACTTCTCAGTAATGTTAAGGTCCTTTCCAACCCTAACTATTCTATGATTCTATGATTCTATGATTCTATGATCATTCTTTCAATACCCATTTTTTATTTTTTTCCTTTCTCACAATGCATTTGTAATATTTCTGCTATATATTTCTATTTTACATTGTTTGGTAACAAGGATACACCATAAGCTCCAAAGCAGGAAGCTGGAGAGAGAGCATACATCATTGCCATAAAGCTTCCTTCAAAGCAGAGAACTTTTATGAATTGCTATCTTGGATTTAAGGTTCTACATTTTACCCTCATCCTATTTCCTAAGCCAAAGCATTCTCTTTGGCTCTTAATCTCTGTAATAAGGTATCTCATCTCTGTGAAAGGAAAATAAGAACTTTTTCTTGTAGCTTTTAAATTCTTTGGAGCAAACCCAGTTGAGTTCAAAGAGGTCCATATCTTAACAAACATTGCATGATATTAGTATAAGTTGTATGGTTAAACTGCAATATGTTAACATAATTTTATTATGCAAAACAATCTAAAAAGAAAAAAGAAAAAGGATGCAAATGCTAAGAAAGAACTGTGAAACTTTTAGTTAATTTTCAATTAATTTAATATTTCAGTTTCGGGTTTTTTGAACAGTTCCTTTTCCACTGTTAAAAAAAGAAAAACAAACCCCCCTCCTCTCCCCCAAATATTAGGTTTTTAGAAGTCTTGAAAAATGAGTAAAGCAAAGGTTTTTTAATCCTGCGATTCTGTCAGGAAGAGTTTGACTACTTTTTTATTTACAAGTCTTACACTGTTTTAACACAAAGCAGAAAATATTTTCATCAACTGAAATGTGGGGTTTTTCCCCCCTATACCATTTACTGCATAGTACATACAGTATAGAAAATACACTACTTGACTACCCAGATTTTCAGTGTCAAAAAAATGAACTGTGTTTTTAAGAAAATCCAAAATTTCTCTTCAGCAATAAGGGAGTACAATAACAGATGCTGTAATTATGTAGAGAATCATTTCTATTCCATATTGCCTACCATACCACTAAGCTATATTTTCAAATCTATCTGCATACTACTCATTCAAAATCAGATTATGTATTGGGTCAGATGAAGTGTGATTTTGGAAGACAAATGCTTTATTTACTGGTAATGGAATGAAGGTCTCAGAAAGAGTAGTCTAACAAAGACTTAGCTAGTGTGAAAGCTCTTTTTACACATGCATGTTCTCTCAGAACTCCTGGTGAGCTGTGTGTCAGTGACTCTGATGCAGATGATAGACAGTGTAAACAGGCACTGACTTACACTAGCTGTGATTCTTCCCATATGCTTGATTTACTTCTGTCTGTTGAGCATTAACCCTTCCCATAGCCATAGATCTGTGGAAATTGCATCTTTAACTAATGTTTTAATGTGAGATATGAAATTAGTTTCTTTTTATCTTGTAGATGAAATTTTGTACTTTACCTTCAATAACATCTGAGAAATCCTGTATACAAGCTTGCATTACATACTGTGTCCTTTGCTTTAGACTAGCTAAATTTAGATATCCACCTGTAAGTGTCTGCATAGAAGTATCAGGTTTACATGTCAAGACTTTGGTAGTATGGGGGCTCAAGGATGGATTTTCTGAGAAGACAGCAGAAGCTGTTCCTGAGTCAGACAGCTAGTGTAGGAGAGGAGGTGTTCCTTGCACTGGAGTAGAGATTCCCCTGCAGGTGATGATCACGGTGAAGCACATTGTCCCCCTGCAGTCCATTAGGACTCCATGCTGGCGTAGGTGGACATGCCCAGAAGAAGTCTGTGACGTGTGAGAAGCCCATGCTGCAGCAGGCTCCTGACAGGACCTGTGATCCTGTGGAGGACCCACGCTGGAGTCCATTCAGCCAAATGTCAACTCACATTAAGAGAAGGCAGACAACTCTGCTGCCATTATAGTTGCTGGAGGTCTATAAACTCGGTGAAACCTATGGAAAGGTTTGGCAAACCAGGCATGAGCAGAGCAATATGCTTGTCATGCATAGGCATCTAGGGCCATTGGAAATACTCTTAAGTACTTGATGTTTAGTTACTGCTTCAGTAAAGTATGGCTCCTCTAGGTTTCTGCCATGTATGTTGGCCTTCTCTAGAGGTCTGAGATGACCAGAAGAACCACAGATATTACTAGCTAGCTATGCGTTGGTGGCTGAATTGAGAGCCCCTAGATGTTTGAAGGATTCATGAATATCTATCCCTATGGTCTTCACTGATTTTAATGATCAGATCTTCACTAGATAACAATGAAAAACGAGACACATAGCTTGTGGATGAATAGATAAATGTAGATGCCACATTTACTTCATGTATTTTATTAATCCCATCTGAAATCCTTCTTTAATATTGTCAGACTAATGAAATAGTCCCTTTAATTAATGATTGCTACTATAGCACTGTATTTTGAATATAGTATCTATAACTTGCTGAAAATACATTTAGATTTGGGACATTACCTGAAATCACATGTAACAGTTGGTATTTCCTTGTAACTGTCATTATTTTGGCATTAACATCCTGGAAAATATCGGTTGATAAGATAGGCAGCACAAAAACCAGTTGTCCAAAGCGAGAAAACTAGGCAACTTCATGCAGTTACACAATGTAAGAACAACTAAGTAGCAAACAATTTCAAGAATTTCATGTGTATATTCCTAACAGCTTTCTGAATGCATTATGTTTTGCATCACTGTGTTTTGCAGAAAATAAATGCATGTCATAGTGCTGTATTTTTGCAATTTCAGAAGTTGAAATCTCTTCCATATTATTCCATTGTTCAGCAGAAATTTTGTATTGGGATTTCTGATAGACTATGATCATAAAGTATATATAGTACTAGATTTTCCCATCAATATTCATTTTAATGTTAAATAACATTTTCATGTTAATTTTAATATTACAATACTAGGAATATGAAACTCTAAAAATAATTCTCACTGATTTTTGTCTCTGCAGTTATTTTTGTCTTTTATCATGCTTTCACTGTTCAATACTTGCTTTCTCTATGACCAGTTTCCCCGCTCTCTTCTACTAATCAACCATTCCACTGTGTATATTAGACTACTAGAGAGCTATTCTTTCATACTAGTCTGTGGGACATCTCCGAAATCAGCACCATTTAAGTTTCACACATCTGTAGTTGTAGCCTCTTGTGTCCTCCAGGTGCATCAGCCTCAAAGTATCCCATGGTGTCAGTAAGGACCTAATTTCCAGTGAATAGCTTATATTTTATACATTCAACATTGCTATGACATCAGATCAGTGTTTGCCAGGATGGGTAATCTGGAGGTGGAGCTGAGATGCTTTGTCTAAAGCTGTGGGCCATGAGTGCTTCAGTCTGACTTCAGCTCTGGTCCTGTCTCACTGACTTGAATCTCGGCCTTGATCTCATTCCTGACTTGTCACTATAGACGCACCTGGCAGGATGGCCTATGGCTGATTCAGGTCACTGCTGCCAACCTGCTCTTCTCTTTGCTGCTCAAATCCTGTGACATCATGCCCTTGTCAGAGAGGGCCCTGCCTTGTCCCATTCAGCTATCCTTACAGAGCATCAGCCCTTGTTGCTTCCTGATAAAGGCAATGACTGCTTCTAATCCCACAAGACCATTCTCTTTCATGTTACTGGATAAGCATGCAAAACTCTTTATAACAGTTTTGCGCATATATCCAGTCACATTCTTGATACCCAGAAAGTACTAACTCTTTTAAGCATTGCTGTTATCCAAGAAACCAAATGAGAGGAGTAGCATTCAGACTATGTCTGGATAAAAAATACCATAAACACAATATTTTCTGACAAACAAACCCACTAAATTCATATTATAGTTCACTGAAGAAAGGAACACAAGTGACTCCTACGTTGAAGAAAAAAAGGGAATGACAATTAAGTAGGATAGCTTCCTCATTTCACCAGTTTCTCTGAGTTGATACAGCGAAAATAAGCTCTGTGCAAGATCACTTCTTGTCAAACAGCAAGGCTTTGTGCCTTTTGTGCTCCCCTTCAAAACAGATATAATTTATAATGAAAAAGAAAGTTATTACCATTATGAGCAACCTCGTCTAATACTAACAACTTTAACGAGGAAGACAGAAACATCAATTTTTCTTCCCATGCATCCTAAACATTAATGTATAGCTTCAAGACAGTTAATCTTTCCCTTTTTTTGTTCCTGCCAGACCTACAGTCTTTTTAAAGAAAGATGTATTGAAACGTCAGCCAAGAAAAATGAGTAAGTAATTTCTTTTCCATGGAAGGGGAATGAACAACCTATCCAGATAGTTTCAAGAAACAAAGATGAATAATGAAATTAATAGTTAATTCATTAAAAAGTGCAATGTTGAGGTCACAAAAATTTCAGTTACTTGAAATGACTTTTTAATAGAGATTGTTTTGAAAAGCTTATATTTTGATTTTGATCCTTTAAAATAGCCTTTTCAGCTTTTCATTTCAGCATTTAATTACAGGATTTGTTAGTTTTGATAAAAAATGTGAGAACTGATTAAAAGTAATAACTTCACATTCAAATAAATGATTTTTTCTTTCTAATTTTTTTAAGAAACAAACAAAAGACACTTAATAACAACCATAGTTTTCTCTTGATGTATCTGAAGTAAAAGTGAACAATGTAAATACGTAAATATCTCACCAAGCAATGCTGTAATATATTTAGTTGTATAATAAAAAAGCTTTCATTTAGGGGTATAATAATGAATGCTTTCCTTTCTCAAAAACGTTGATAAATTCAAATAGGAAAATAATGACTGAAATAGGCAAATACATACAACCAAATATCAATGTAAAAATAAATTGCATTGTTTCCATCTTACTAAAGTAATATTCTCATATAGTTTTTATTAAAAAATATGTTCATGTACAGAAAAAAGGGAGCAGATAAAGGTTATTAATTTAGCAGAAAATTAAGATGTCAGTAAAATGATATCTTCAGCAATAAGGCCTTGGAGAAAAAAATTCTTATTTGCTTATACACCTGTTTCAGAATCATTGGCAATAACCTAGAATTGCTGATGTATGTACAAAAATTTAGCCGATATTTCTGAAATGTGATGGGAAGATTTCCTTAGTTATAAAGTTAAAATGAATAGGTTTCAATCCATTTAATAAGGTCAAATGATCAAGAGGGGAAAAGGGAGTCAATGTATTTTTACTTTTTTTTCTGAATCTCGGACAATTTGGAAGTAAATGATCTTGCTGGCCTTGAGAGTAGTCTTCTCACTAATAGAGAAGATGAGGTACTCCCTTATGTCAGCTGAAGAAACCCAAAGCACGACAGGAAGAATGAGATATAACCCTATAAAATATTATTTAAAATAATAATAATAATTAAAAAAAACAAAACAAAACTCAACACATAGAAAAAAATACCAGCCTCCCCCCCCCCCCGCCTCCATATGAACATGGGGACTTTAAGCAGAGTCCTTTTTAATTTCAGCAAAATATTAACAGAAAAAATAATTTCTTTAAATTATTAGTGGCAGTTTTCTAGCCTTTAAAATATAATTTTCCCAGTAAATAAATTCTAGGTTAGTTTGGGGTTTTTTTGTTTATTTGTTTTTTAGAAATACTGGAGAACTAATTCACACCTAAAGATTAATGGTTACTACTGAAAGTGATCATGATGTGATTATGCCTGTGTGGAAACCAATAACACACATTTTCTGATGCATACCAGGAGCCAGTTTCACATGCGCACAGATAATTATCTGCTTAGTCAGATGGTAAATAGAAACTAAAAAGAAAAATGTGAGTAATTTTTGGGAACTGCTTAAGAAAACATACCACTTCTTTAAAATACATAGTTGCCTAAAGCTTTGTGGATTACTTACAATGCTTTGCAGAGAATGAACATCTGTACATATATTCCAAACAAAATACTGAATTGTTCACTCTAGTAATATCTTTGGAATTTAATCTACATTTGTCCATTTTCAGCTTTCATGCTTAACGTTTCTTCCAATACTTTCTGCTAAGTTAAAAAGTTATTCTTATGTGTCTTTTCCCAGTAAATGGTGATCTAATTACCCATTCCTATTCTTGTTGAACTAATCAGTTGAGCTCCTCAGGTTTTTCATTCTAAGGTTTTGTTTAACTCTTTAATATGCCTTGTTGCACTCTAAATCCTTCAGTTTTCTACCATGTTCTTTAACATGAGAAATGTAATTCACTTGGCCACCAGTAATAGTAGAATTAATACATGTAGGGATCACATTAACCTTTTGGGCTCAGGTACCAGAGCGGATGCATACAATCAGAAGATCATTCACTAGTATTTTTCTTTTACATCATGAGTGCTTTCCTATGAAAGTTTTCTGTCTGCAGCTATGAGAGACATTGGAATATTTGGCCATATTGAAACTTGTAAATTTTTACACGTGCTTATATCCATATTAAGTAAATCAGTTTTTCAGATAATCTACCTTTTTCCACATCAACCTGACTTTCTCATAGCCAAAGATTCCTATTTAATGCTATCTGTGGATGGTAAAAGTTGGCAATAATTTTGTTTTTCCAAGACCTGACATATATTTTAAATTACAGTTCTTTTTTTTTTTTCTTCATAAGATCTCCACAGAAGTTCAACTAGTTGGTCAAGATTTATTATTTTTAATTCTTTTTTGAAATTTACTGTTTAAGCAGTATGCACCACACTAATTTTGCATCATTCAAGTTTCTTAACCCTAAGGTGTGTGGCATCAAGTCATACCTTGCAGAAATGTACTGCATTAGCACTTGTGCAGCTGTCAGGTTAACTCATATTCTCATAAAAGTAAACTGAAGTTAGTTTGGCAAGACCTATTTCTCAAAACTATGTTGGGAGTAACATTCATTACATTAACATCTTTTTTCAAGAGTAGAGTTTGCATCAGCCAGCTGTTCAGTTTTTGAAGCTACACAGCAATCATAGTGAGCAATTTTGGAGATGGGCTGGACTTGTTTCAAAAATGCATACCATTTTCAAGTACTGTGACTAAACAGAAGTCTTCATCCGTGGAAGTCTTGGCTCCTGGTACATGTGAGATTAGACTAGACAGTTAAAGTTACTCCGCATTTGGTAAAAAAAAAAAAAAAAACAGTTAAAAATCAGTCACCTGGTCTGTGGAACAGTCTATGAAACAGTTTAAAATCTCTGATCATACAACATAAAGCCACCACATCAGGATACACTGAACACGCAAACTCTCATTGCTGAATCAAATCAGTAGTTAGTGACTGTAGGAAGAAGACTTCTTCTGGCAAATAGTCCCTCCAAATCCAAACAGAAGGAGCTTTAAAAAAAAGAATTTACAGCTGATTTTCAATGGGCCCTGTATCATGACTACACCAGCTGTCTTAATTCAAATGTGCTACAATCAAAGTAAGTGACCTTTATTAAGCAATGCAAAAAACAGTCTTTGACAGGAGGTGAAAAACAGCGTTTTGCAACTCCTCCTCTGGATTTTCCCTTGGCAAGGTACACAGACCAGAGGCATAAAGCAAGGTAATAGGTAAGCACAGTCTAGTGTTTAGTGACTTGTGGTTAAATGCAACTCCATGGGTGTGATTGGAAATCCACGTTTTCATTCCTAGTTAAGAGTGGTTGCATCACAGGCAGCTGGACAGCCCTGATCTCTGCTTTGTGAGTCAGCATCAAGGCTGCACAAGCTGAAAAGACTTCAAATGCCTGTTGGGTGCTGTGCATACTGATCAGGTGCACTTTGACAGCAGCAAAGTATTGCATGTCTTCAATGATTTGGACTGTACCATATGACCCAAATAATTACGCAGTAATTTCTAGTGTTAAAGACATTCTTTTCTATCCATATGCTTTTGCATTTCATCAGTGGTTAGAGTGGTGCATTTGTCATTGTGAGTTAATTCAGTGCTATGCTACTCTTTGGTCCCAACACATTAGATAATTACTCCATTGATGAATATTAAACCAAACTTTTTAATGCAAATTTTAATTTTCCAAAGGATAAGCATCTTCTGTGTGTCCTAAAAGCAACAAGCTTTCTATTAAAATCTTTCATTTGAATGTATTTCACCTTTTGATTCCAGCAAACACGTTCTGTAATCCATTTTTAAAGTTAAATAATGCTTTTTGCACACATTTCTGGCTTAGAGAATTTTTTTTGCCTTTTTTTTTTGACTGACTGTCTGTGTAAAGCTAGGAAAATTCACTCCCTAGGGTCAGCTTAGCCTTTGAATTCTTTGTCTATCAGCAAGCAAGAGAGTGTCTCCTGGATTTTCTTTGATTCCACTTTCTTACTGAAATTATATATTTTGACTAAAAAAAAATCCTTTTAGTGGCAATTCAGACCTAATCTTTCCAGAGCTTGCTAAATCTTGATATAAGGTGAATATATACTGGTACAATAAATTAGTCATTTTTCTCTATATATTTTTCCTGATGAATTTGTCTTTGATCCTATCAAGACTTTCAAAGCTTGAGCACTAAAGAACTTCTAAAGAAACCAATTTGAAATCACATGTTAAGGAAAATTATTAGACTTTCCTAATTATGTTTTGAGGCTTGCTTAAAAAGCATCGAGAGAATTAAGTATTTTAAGGTAAGCTGAGGAGATTTACAGCACTTAAAGGCTGTATCTATGCCTGCTAGCTATTCAGTTGTGATTTCAATGAAGTCCTGTGGTAAGTTACAAGACATTGTGTATATATTGAAGACACAGAGACCCCAGGAACAACAAAGTCTATAGGAGGAATTTTGTAGATAACATGGGAATGTGCCTTGATGTTTAATGCAGGGTGAGTTAAAAAAGTCAAAGTCCTTAGTGAACCTGAGCTTCTTCAAGGGTAACCTCTTCAGAAATTAAGCATGTCTCCGGAAGGCCAGTTATGGGATCTGCACTACTGAAAGCACTAGGATGGTACCTGTAGGTTCTAAAAGAACTGTAAGAAAGTATATAGCTTTACCATGTGAATATATTTCTTGACTTAAAACACACTTCATCACAGAAGAAAAAGATATAACTTTATTTCATTAGTGATTGACACTTTATCACTCCATCCATTTAGGTTTTTTAGGGACCAATGCCTAATATTAGTCCAGTTATTACATAGTAAAAATAATTTTTATATACAGACTGATTTACAACTTCTAATCCTGAAACTACAAGAAGAGCGTCTAGGTAAAAGTATATTGGTTTTATTTATTTTCTCAGATACACTAGAAAATGCTCAAGGTATTTTAATAGAATGCTGTATGCTGCATTTTCAATACTATTATCATCCTACTTCCTCTGGCATCAGGATTCTCTTTGTTGCTGAAGCTGTGTTTTTTTCATTATGCAAAATCTCATTTTCAACTTCTTCAAAGTTATTTTTCCTGACCTCAACTATCTTTTCCTTTTCTACATACAGTTTGTATTTTAAAATCTCAGACTGTCTTTTAGATGAGAGTTTCAAATAGATGACTCTTAACTAGTCACTCTAATATAACTATTTTGCTCACCTTGATTAAAACCTTTTGAAATAATGGTGATGGTGTTGGAAGTGACCTGGAAAAGTAGAAATACAGAAGTCTCCATCCACCTTGAAAGAAACAGTGGATAGTTTAGGACAGATAGAATATCCATATGAAGTGTCAGCTAAAATTATCTAGCACAATTCATGGTAAATTATTTTTTCTGTTTTAATCACATGTAACAAATTTGGAGTCATTGCCTTATCCTAAAAGTCCTTGAAATTAAGTTTTATTGGAGAAAAGGAGAGAGAAAATTACTTACCTTAGCTGCTTTACATAGTACTCAGCTGCATTTTCTTCAATTTTCTAATATGCAAGGCTTATTCCAATCTCTGCAGCTGTTAGTCTAATTGGATGATTTCCTGTTTGAAATGCAGAATAATTTAAAGTGACTAGCAGTTGTTCAGGGAACCTCCCTTTCTAGGACATAACTTAATGTGACATATTCAACACTCATCAGAGATTCAACATCTTTTCAAACTGATTACTGCTTCCTCCATCACACTCCAAGTTGCCTGGCTTCCATTTAAGTGCTCCAATTTAGATCTTGATTATTCAAATGAAACCAAGAGGAAAAATCAAGCTTTTTCTTTCTTTTTTTTTTTTTCTTTTAAATGTGCTTCCTCATACAGTATACTACATGTTGTCATCTGTAGTATTGATATATTGCTGGCCCAGTCTAATTAGAAGTAAACTGTTAGTCTAGTGTTTCAACATGACACCAATAATATATTGCTAGTAAGATATCTATGCAATATTTCAGGTCTGTTCTTGTGAAATAAATCAATATGTTTTTCAATATTCTGCTAAATTCTCTTCTTGCCACATCCAAAATTAAGAAAATAGCAGGTGAACTGGATTGACTCTTGCTGACTGCAGATAATATTTCGGGTTTCTATACTGAAAAGGAAGAATATTTGAATTTTCTTAGGAAAACTTCTTACAAAAGAATTGGCTTCTTAAAATGCTCATCAGTTGCTTTTGAACCTCATTTCTTATAAAGCATATTTACAGATGTGGTTATGCATGGGAAATACAGTCAGCAGAGATTTAGAGCTAGTTAATAAATACTTCCTTACAGAGTTTTTATTTAGTAAAATTAGACTAACTACTTTAATCTGTTAAAAGGACTTACTATCTTGCAGCTAACATCCAATAATTCATTTTACATAAGCCATTAGAGTAAGTAGGGATCCCAGTATAGCAGTTTGACAGCGCTGATAAATACAGGTATCATACACATACACTGGAAATGGTGATTGTTTCTTCTAAGAACACAGTCCAAAAGTGAATAAAAATGGAAGAAGAAAGTTCCCAGAAGGTATTCTTGGCTCACATCATAACAACTGTTAATCAGAGCTTTGTTTTGCACTGCTTGCAATTGCCTTTCAACAGTCAGTACAAAAGTTAGCAAAGCCTCAGCATTAAAGTGACAAAAATAGCTCCCTTAAGAACAAGAACAGAAGCTGACGTTCTCCAGAGAGGACATTGCACAAGTGTGAATGCAAGCACCTGGGGAAGGCTTGTAGCATGGTAATTTTAGCAAAGGACTATAGGTATTTGTGTCCAATTCTCACTGAGAAGTACTGGATTTTTTTCTATGCATCATGCACTCTGAAGCTGAAGAAAGACAATTTCTGAGTTATTGGATGCCTGCTACATATTTGTACCTTTACAACACTATCACAGACACTGTTTTGTTATGACATTGTTTTGTTTGATTGTGGGTTGTCTTTTTTTTTTTTATGCTCATCTCTGCAGTTCCTCAGTATTATCAGAAATCTCTGACCTTACAGTTTGCTGACCTCTGTATTGTGAGAACACACAAACTGATCAGAGCAGAGAGACACAAATCAATTCCCCACACAAGTCTGTGTGGCTTAGAGTTTTGAGGAACACTTTGGTTGTGTTATTTGTCTGTCTCTAACTTGCATCAGATGTTGAGCACATTTTATAGTGGTGTAAATATAAAAACACAGCTGTGCTGCCAAATTGAGATGAAAACGTGCAGTTGTTCCAGGTAGGGACTTTCCTGCAATGAAAAAGTAGGCATTTAATCTAAAGCTAGAATGGTAGTAGGTAAGTAAAAACTATGCTATAATCTAAAGAGCAAGTTTTCAAAGTGAAAGGCAGTAGAAGTAGAAAAGCTGAAAAAAGGAGGGCAATGAAAGGAGACAGTTGTGGTGGTGGATGGGATATACAGCAATATTTCACCAATTAAAACAATTAGTAAAATAAAAACAAAATAAAAACAAAACAAAGCAGCAGCAGCTACCCATTTTTCTTATGAAAACCCCCAGGAATCTTATTAATGAATATTTGAGGAAAGAAGCTACCTTCACTTTATCAAATGCTCTGTTAGTTTTGAAGGTGTGCAATTTCTCCACGGAACCTTATTAATGAATATTTGAGGAAAGAAGCTACCTTCACTTTATCAAATGCTCTGTTAGTTTTTAAGGTGTGCAATTTCTCCACCTCACACACACAGTAGTATCAAAAAACTATGTGGAGTCCTGTTGATGATCCTTTACTGTTGATATACATAGGACCTGGATAATCTTTGGTGAAAATCAAAATCATGTTGAAAAGCAGTACCTGAAGGTCACCTCTGTAAAAAAAGATGATCTGTTGTGCCTAGAACATGTTAGAGACCAAAGAACATGAAGATTTTTAGAAGATATACTCAAAAGCACATCTCTGGGTCAGATTACTGTTTCTCTGAGCCACTTTCCCTATTTGCACTGCAAAATTTATGAATTAGCAGAAAAGAAAAGATTTGGGATTTTTCCCCATTTCTTATAATTGATGCAGGATATATTTTTTTTTTCCACATGAAGAATATTGTATTAGCTGTGCCTTGCTTCCTTTATATTCAGCCCCAAAGGTACCTGAGGATCAACTTAATATGCAATAAAAACCTTCATCTGGTTTTATTTTTTCCATCTGATTTTACTTAATGAAAAAGCTATTTCACAATTCACTTTTTTCAGATAAATGTCTGAAAAATTTTGAAAGAAATCTGCTTTCCAGAAAAATATTAGTAAACCTGAGAAAAAGCCGCAGTAATATTTTTGCTAAGGCATAATTTTTTCCTCTGCACTGTCAAAAAGAAAAATTTCAAAGACAATATTTGCTCACACACATAGATTTTGGTGATAATAGCCATAGAAAGGTTTTTGCCTTCCAAGGCAGACTTTCTTATCACTGCTAGAGATACAGGGAGAGGTCAGAATGAAAATTTGAAACAAAAATAAACATTTTGATACCATTCATCTTTCCAGAAAACCAGTAGTTTTTCCCCCACTCTGAGTAAATGCATGTTAAAATCTCAGAAATTGTCACAAAATGGAGCTATCATCTTCCAGTAATTTCTAATGGTAGCTCAATTTACTAGGTAATAATGCGATTTAAGCTCAGTACCACAGAAGCCGAAAGAAGATCGTGCTGTTTGAAATTGTCATGGGAACTTTCAGTAGTGTCTTCAGAGAAAGTTTAAGGGACATATTACTAGTGAAAGGTCTGCAAATAGCAAACCAAGAGGAGTCTGTTAGGGAGAGAAAACAGCAGTACTCAAAGATTTCAGACTTTGAGGAAATAACTAAAAATTCTGTTCTCATTAGGAGTTTTTAATATCTGTAAATTTGATTGGTTTTGTTTATTTGTTTTTTTTGTGGGATTTTCTTTTTGTTTGGGTTTTGTTTGTTTGTTCTATTTTGTTTCTTGTTTTACTGTTTTTTGTAAAGATTATTTGCAAGACTTCACTGACAAAAATGCAAAAAAAATAATAATTTATGTTATTCTCAAGAGATTAGAGCTATCTTAGAATGGTGAGCATTGCTTCAAGCTTTTCACTGTTCAATGGATTTAAGCTCCAGTTTGACCTGGAATAAATTTGTCTTTAGGTATTGTGGTGTGAGATCAAAAGAAAATACCATGATACAAAGTTAGAAGCCAATATAAACACATTCTGTACAGTCAGTTTTGTTCAAAAGATGTTGCTGTGCTGACTTTGAAGTTTCAGGCTTTCTCCTGGAGTAGGTTTCAATGTATTATCTGCTTTCCTACATGCCCAAATAGAAAGGGTTTAAACACTGTGCTGTATGCTTCCCTGCTCAATTGAAGAAGTGCCAGCAAGGTCCCCATCTCTGCCCCCAGTCTGAATCAAATTTGTATTTTAGTTATCTGGTAGCACACAGATACAATATTAATGGTTATTTAAGCATGGAAAAAATATATAAAAATTGCTATTGTTGCTAAATATTCCAGTTTATTGCAAACACAACTAAAAAAATGCCTGTTTACAAGGCTGGGGGACTATAGACAATGACTTTGTACTGCCAGGTTTTTTATAGCACAGCTTGTTTTATCTATATTCATGATTCTTGTGACTATTTTGCCTCTTGTTTGCTTGCTAATGAAAGCTAGTATTAGAATTTTTCCAGCCTACTGACGTATTTTTGTTAGTGCTGCTGTCTGTTGACTAAAAAAAGGTGCTGTGTGTACCTTCACCGTACTGCAGTGAGAGACAGGTAATGAGAAATGGCCAGTAAATGAAGAAAAAGTGATTAAGCACTGCTCCCAAACTGAATTCACAAAAAAAAGAAAAATTAAAAAAAATCTCTTTTAAAAACTGAGTAAGGAGAAAAGTGGTACAAGTGCTACAGCTGGGGTTGTCAGAGAAAACCCACTTCAGAAAGTAAAACATACTGCAGAGTTAAGGCTTTTTTTTCTAACTCATCAGAAAGGAGTTCCAAAAAGAAAATGCAGATCTCACCAAATAAGTAGTCAAAAAAGAGAGAGTACCATCTGTTGTATCATCTTTTCCCCCTCTAGAAGGAAGGCAAGACCTTCATAATCAGACACCTACAAATAGGAGACCTATGGAAGGGTACTTTTTCACTGCTACAGATTAGACAAATTGAAACAGGATGTGGTGGGGAAAAGAAAGCCTGAGGGCATAGGAAGGGGATGAAAGACTGAGGAAACAGAGAGAATTTTAGTAATTTTAAAGATTCTAGTTCCTTTTTACAGTCATTTGAAGATATTTATAGGGAGGCGTATTTGCAAAACAATGTTAAAAAATCAGACATTAGTAGATGCATCCATTAAAGTAAACATCAGAGGAAAAATATAATTTTGATTAAAATAGATCTAGCAATAGGTCCATTCATTTACAATAAATTAATGTTATCAAAAGGTGGATTTCTGCTAAGAAAACATATTGCTTGAAGGATAAGAATACAGGATAAGGATAAGACAGTTAAAATTCTGTAGCTGCTGTCTTGAGCAGGATTGAAGATTCTTGATCAGGATAATATGTACTATCTGAGATTGGTAGCCATGACAAAGGGTAACTTTACAAAAATGTAAAAAAATCAAGCAGTGAGCACTGCTGTTGGACTGCAACCTCCATTTCACCTTGAAGTTCCTGTAGAAGCAGTTTCAGAGCATAACAAGATTAAATATTTTTCTTGAGGAGCTTTCAGCTTAAGTCCCAGAACTGCAGCCAGGTCCTACAGGGCGACCTGGTTTGGAGTTAGTGAACTCTGCAAGTATGCTAAGGTCATTCCTTGCCAAGCTTCTGGGAGAAAGTCAGCCTGTGTCAGGTCTGACAATGGGAGTGATGACAACAGAGAAAGTAACCCTGAGGCGAAGCCTGAATCAAAATCAGATCACGTGTAAAGGAAACATTGGAGTTACACTTGTTTGCACCAGCTGAGAATCTGGCCCTCGGGGAAGGAAGGTTAGTGGCAGATGGTGGAGACTTCTGTGGATACACATCAGAAAGGGCAGCAAAGCCACGTAGCCACACAGTAATGGTGAAGATCCTTGGAGGCAGAATGACAGAAAATAAAATACCGGTTTTTGACTTGGCACAATTTCATTCTCCTCTTCATCCCCTTCTTGTACAAACCTTTTGCGTGTTTTATATATTTTTACTGGTTTTGACTCTCAGAGCTATCTAAACTGAAATACTTAGATGAATCAAAATTTTTTTGCTAAGAAATGTGATGTCTTCCACACTGGGATAATGTGTAAGATCTTACAAATGATATTGCTAGAACTACAGAAGAAAAAAAGGTAGAGACTGAGGTCAAAATCTGTGACAAGCTATTTGAAAATGAAGGTAAATAAAAAAAAAAGTAAAGTGGTAAATAAAATCTAGCATTTTTTTTTTCAGAGCAGATTAAATGAATATGATCTCTCCATCCTTACGAAGTACTATGGTATTTAATTAAGTCAGATCCTCTTGAAACATAGATTATGGAACAATGGGATTTAAGACCAAGTGACTATCTTCTACAGCACATCTGCATACCAAAGTCTTGAATACTGCTAAAAAAGAAGTCCTGATATTTCAAATCCAGAAGGAAGATATCAAGGACACAAGGACACTAGCAAGGGCATGGAGCCTACCAGTGCCAGGGAATCTGGTAGGTGAAACACATCTGGAGTGTCACTGAGCTGCTTCCTCGCTATAAGCCTTTACCAGCCAAATAAAGAGGGGAATGCAACTGAAACCAAGAACCCTCCCTTATCGGATTTTTGCCCTGAGAAAAAAAAAAAAAAAAAAAGAGAGGAAAACAGTTTGAGTCCTGCACAGCATTTCCTATATGTGGAAGGTTTTCAAATTCCATAGACTTAGACAGCAGTATTAAATTCATCATGATCAGCAGCAGGTATTTAATGATGAGGCTAAGGCTACTATCAGACGCACCTGTGAAAGTGTTTCTGGAGTTCTTAAGCCTGCATTCAGATAGAATAATTGTCACTTTAGACCATAGAAGAGGTCTGAAGCACATGAAAGAATGGTAATATGCATTTGCAGTTACCACAAGAAACCTCTGTGAAGAGTATACTATATACAATCATATCATAGGAAATCAAGGCTTGAATGAAAAATGTAGATCTGCCTCAGGTAAAACTATAGTACTAAAAATCCCATTGTGAACACTGAAAACCCGGACAGAATTACAATTAACCAAAAAAAAATCAGGTAAGATCTTCCCTTTTGTACATTTTATACATTTTTTTTCTCCCTCATGTTAAGTCTTTTTTATTTCCCTTGTGAGATTTAAACTTTAAAAGCTCGTGCTTAAAGTCTGCTTCCCACACTAATTACAGATACTAAGCATCTGTTGGAATGTCCTTTAGTTACCACTGGAATTTAAACTACTACCATTCTCCACAGTATAGTAGTTAAATTTTAGTGGCTTAAGTCTATATTCCTGTGTATTTACTATGCAATGAAACAGTAGAGTCATCTGAAATATGCAGCTAAGTTCTAACACATTCTGATTATAAAGGAGATAAGATAATCATTCACAGGTCTTTTCAAATGAAATACCTCCATCTCCCTGTTCAGATATGCAATTTCTAATTACTGTTTGTCTGAGAATAGTGCATACAATAAAAATTTCTCTCCAGCTTTTGATTTCCAAAGGTAACACTGAAAGAGAAATTACAGATCTCTCTTCAGCATTGCAGCTTCATTTTTCACATCTGTTTGTTAGTCTCTGAAAAGTGTTTGCTTTCCTTTTGGAACTGCATAGTGATTAAAAAAAAAGCCCATTTGCTCCCAAAACTCACTGGTTTGTCTTTCTGATATCTCTGCAAATTTTATTCTGTTTGTAGAACTGGGAATTCTCAAAATATTCAATCTTGGCTTTCCTGCCTTATTCAGATGGGGAGGCAATCAGAGCTCTGCTAGTTTGCTCAATTTCAATTCTATTCCTTGGAGCTTATCTATTTTACCTGAGTATGTAGTCTTTCCAAATAAATGTTTCCAGCTTACAAGCCTATTGTATTAGACCCTGAATTTTGGATTTGTTTTTTGTTCTCAAACTTCCCTCACTCCAAATTTAATTCATTATATCTGCCATAAGACTCATTTAGGTTCTGCCATCTCACTAGACTTTTCTAGTACACTTGTAGGAGCTTGACTGCTATAGTGATCCTGTTCTTTTTTCTTCCTTATGATGCACATATTTCTAGTACAATAATTTGACCACAGTCATTTTAGGGGGGTGAAATAGCATTCCAAAGTGACTGCATAAACAAGCACCCTTCACTGCATAACCAAATTTCTGTATCAGTGGAACTTTTTCATCTCAGCTGCACAGGCTCACATGCAAAATGGGGCTTCGCTGTCCTAAATTGGATTTCAAAAATTTCATACCTGAATCCAAAATCAAAATTCCTCCAGCAGTTATTGATCTGCTCCCTAATCCTCGTTTCTTTTTCTCTCTTCCACTCATATTCAGCATTAAATTGCTCCAAGTTAAACAGTAGTTTTACTTGAAAGGGTGTCATGATTTAAATCAAGTCCACACACAGCTCGTTCATTCACTTCCCCCCTTCACTCCCCCAACTCCCTGAGAGTTAGGAAGGAGAATCCAAAGAATGTAGCCCCTATGGATTGAGATAAGAACAGTTTAATAGCTAAGGCACAACACAAATCGCTACTGCCATTACTACTACAAATAATGATGATAAAGCCAATAACAAGTGAAGAGAATACAACATCTCACCAGCCACCAACCCATAACTCACCCCACCCTGCCTGACCGAGCACCCACCGATACCTCCTCCATCCCCCCAGAGCTCCAGCCCTTCTGGGTCTCTCCCAGTTACATCCTGGGTATGACGTGCTATGGTATGGAATACCTCTTTGGCTAGCCTGGGTCAGGTGTCCTGTCTCTCCTTCCTCCCGGCCTCCCCTCCTCCCTGGCAGAGCATGAGGCTCAGAAAAGGCCTTGGACAAGCCAAACATTTGAGCAGTAACTCAAAACATACTTGCTATCAGCAACCGTTCTCAGCCCGAAAGTCAAAACACAGCACTGCACCAGCTACCGAGAAAAATGACTGTTACTGCCCAAACCAGGACAAAGGGCTAAGAAACTTCCACACAATTATTTCTTTAAGAAGATATGATATTGTAATTATTAGTTCTTTCTTGTGTGGTAAGAGATATGGGTTCAAACACTCTTCAAACTCTGCTGTGACTGTAGGGAGATTGTAGCTTTCAATGGGAGCTTCTTTAAGCTCTTCTCTATGTATCAGAAATTTTCAAATTATTTTCTGGCAGAGGTATGGATGAAGGAGAGAGACCAATCCAAGGGAATGCAGACACAATGCAGGTAACACCAGTCACCAGAAGGAGGGAGATCTCAGTGAGTCTCCTGCATTCACTTTCTCCTATGCTGCAATCTGTCTCTTGCTCTCCAGCAGAGGAAGAGATTTGATCAGCTTCAGCTCCACAAGGAAGAGGAAAAATAGTCCCCTGAAGGAAAAAGCAGATAGAATACACTATTCCTTATACAGGTTTTCTTTCCTAAAGCACAGCTATTGTTTTTTCTCTGTTCAGTCCTATGGACCATCCATCACAGTTCCAACACCATGATCTGCTCTTTTGCTGTTTACTTCTGGCTCAGGCTTTCTGGACAAATCCTATTCTGCCCATGCTTTCTAGACTCCTTAATCCCACATAGCCTCCATGCATTTAGTTCAATTTCTATGTTCTTGGAGGTGTAATGGTAACTTGGTGTTGCTGGAAATCACAGTGCAGTGAGTCTCCTATTAACTAAAGGGCCAAAATGACATTTTTTTTGTTAGCCTTGGCTCAGTCTTAACAGGGAAAAGTATGACCCCATTGAATTTCATAGAAAAAGTTTTATTGAGCCAGGGCTTAAGACTTCATAAATGTTAGAGGCTATACGATATTTTGCTTTCATCTCTTTTTTATTGATTTTTTTCATAGGCTTCATTTTCCACTTATACAGAGTATGAGAGAAATCATAGTTTTGTGAACATGCCTTTAACAAATAGCTGTGGTTCAGTCATCTCACAACATCATTAAACCTCACTGATAGCTCAGCTTTCATTAAATCACAAGCTATATCACTAATGTTAAGAACATAGCAATCATTTTCCATAAATGTAAAATGTCTGAAAGATTTTCCTCTGTTCTATTGAATTTTATTATAACAAAAGTCAATACATTTAACATAGAGAAGTATTCTATCAAATGTTTTATTATGTCATTAAGCATTAAATATCTTCCAGCTTTCAAGAAAGGAGAACTGATTATGCACGTAGGAGACTTCATAAACAAAGCTTAAAATTTCATTCAAGAATTAAGAAAGCAAAGGATGTTTTAATGTATTTTCCCATGGGTTCTTTTTTGCACTCACTTAAATCTGAAGTAATATGAATCATTATAAATTAAAGGGAAATGAGCCTAACTTGGGCTCTGCTATGTAGGTTAGGTTTCTTTCATAGCTATTACTGCCATTCATTAGTCAAAGTTTAGCACTGAAAAAAAAGAAGCATCTTTGGCTGTAAAGAACAGGAAACAAGAACAGCAAAGCATAATTACACCTACAGCTGCAGAATATAGTTAGAATATAGTTAGGCAACACACTATCAAAGTTAGCAACAGAAAAGTACTGTAATTCATTATTTCTCATTTTATAAGAGCCACTTTTGAGTGGGTATGAAATTAATATGCGTAAAGTTCTGGAGCTTTCAAAATGCACACCACTACTTTGTTGAGGAGACTCAGTAGCTTTCAAAACAGTTTTAAGCAATTTTTAATTAATCATTCTTCTTTCTGACGTGTCCAGAAAGGGCTGTTAAGAGCAGGATGTAATTTGGGATCAACACCTAAGACTTAAGCAAACCAATCTGTTGCTAATGCCAGTCACCTCTGAAAAACAAACTCCTCCTCATCCTGATGAGCTGGTATAGTGCGAGAAGCACATGCTTGTACCAGAGCTGTGCAGTGCTGGCAGGCAGCCCCTGCAGGGAGGGAACCCCAAATTCAACCTGGGCCTGGATGACACATAAGGCAGATGATCATCCTTGAACAGTAACTGTCACATATGTTGAAAATGAGGTGGAAGTTACTACCAGAAGGCTCTGAATAGCTAAAAATGCACTCAAGATCTGGTTAAAAATGGGATTAGATAAGACACATGGGGAATGGATCCATTTTCACCTATTAAAGCCAGTGAATCAGGCACAGTCTCCTTCTCAGGTGTCCCCATCTCACTGACTGCCAGAAGTCCTACCAAGCTGTCAAAGTCTGGAGGGCACCAGTGGCCTTACCAGCTCCCATACCCTGCCCAGGATCCCATTGCTGCCCCTGAGGGCCATCAGGCCCTACCCTAGTGGTGCCACAGCAGGGATGATATCCAGCCACCACATCCCTGCTCTGCCCAGCCATGGGCTTACAGATCCAGTGCCAGCCTGGCTTCAAGCTATCACTGTCTCCAGAGAGATGTTGATGCTGGAGACTGGGGCTGCCCCAGGTGCCACTGCTGCCCTCTTCCCTGTCTGTGGCAGTGGGACAGGCCCTGGCTCACAGGTCCTGACCTGTTTCCTCAGGCAGTCCCAGCCCCCATGGTGCCATGACAAGAGCTTCTGTAGGTTGCCTGTTGCCTACAGAAGCAGCAGGCTGAGAATGCTTTAGAAATAGTCTGAAGACACACAGATTGATGTCAAGTGTCTATAAAATAGATATTTTCCATATATTAACTCTGTCTCTAGAGAAAACCAAGTTGAGAAACCAAGTAACATCAAGGAAAAATTAGTGGTTATTCTCTGAAAGATATCTTGCTTTTTAAAAGAAAAAAAAGTAAATTACCAAAGTTCATACCTTGGTGCCATTAGATGGTCACAATGCATAATTGCTCCCATGTGCTTTATTGTGACAGGACAAAAAGTGGGGGATGGTGAACCTTGCTACTTCACATTAACAAGCATAAGACAATAAGGTAATGAACTTTTCATAAGTGATGGGTCAATGGATTTATAGTCAGATTACCTGGCTCATCATTTTAACAATGAACTCTCAAGGTGTGATAGAAAGTCTTTACTTTAAAGAGGTTGACACAGAACCGATCATAATTTACCAACAGCACTGATGTTAAACTTCAGGTAATGACTTGCCTGTAAATGTCCTTAGAGTTAATTTTCACATAAATAAACTGGAAGTTCACAGAGAAAAGTAGATGGATAAACATCAGTCAGATGGCACAAATCAGAAAGGGTACACTTGTTCTTCTCTGAAGATGCTGCAGGAAAACTGGAGAAACATTCCACAGAATAAACCAGGCAGCATGAGGATTATGTGAGCAACACAGAACTCTGGGCTGTAGCTACAGATAGAAGTGTAGCAGAAAAATACTGCAACACAAGATAAGAAGTCATTGCAATAATTAAACTGTTGATACAAAATTGTCTCAGACAACCATGTTGTAATAGACTAGATTTTTCTTCAGCAAACTCCTATACGAATATTATACCAGATTATCAAGTATCTTCTGAAAGTTCACTTCAATAAAAAAAAAAAATAAAAAAATTTTAGCTTGCCTAATACTGGGATATAGATTGCCAAGATATGCAGAATAGGAGCTGAGCCAGAGAGGAGACAGGAAAAGATCTAGGCATAGAACTTAATGCATCATGGTAGTTATCTTTCAGCAACTAAAACTAACACGTGAATGTGACACAAAACCTGAGAAACAGTAAAACCCCAGTTAGAATACCATAAATTTTCAAATTATTTGGGAGTCCAGAAAGCAACCTAAGGCTATAGTCTCTGATGATTTCTAATAATAATTAGCATTAGGACTAATGAAAGTTGTATCTAGTCCCTTTCTTGTGATCTTGGGCTTTGGAAAATCTTAGTAGCTGAAGAATCTTTAACCAGAAGCCTATTCCGTCTTCAGCTCTTTGAAACCTCTCAAAATTTTGACCAAGGTAGAAGACTTTATAACTGAAGAACAAGTTTTGTTTATATTTGAAAAAGGAATCATGGAATGCATATTTTAATTGCCTGTCTTGTCTCTATAAGATAACACTGGAGTATAAATCTAGTCAAAGACCCTGTATATTTTGCTAAGGCATCAGACAAATGTAGAAATTCTTGGGTGTTCATGCAGCTGACTAGAACTGATGAAAGCGTTCATGGCCAAGGTAAAATCCTAGCAGAAGCGTTGATGACTTTCTTGTTCATATGTCAGAGTAAACTAATTGCTGTGACTTGGATACGGGTATCAAAGACAACACAGAATCTTTTTTGGCTCATCCATAAGAAATCTTAGGTATACATAACAAATCTTGAATGGATACATAGAAAATAGAAGGGCATATATCCATGACTAGGTTGAACATTAATAGTTTGTTTCACCAGTATGTTTGTATTTGATTAGATCATAAGAAGAAAAAGTACAATAATCTAGAGTCATACTTAAGGGAACATGAAAAAGAAAAGATTGTGGTACAATGGCAGTCCCACTCTTTCTGCAACTCCTTATAAGCATGAGCATTAAGCAGGAAAGACATTGGGAAGCTTTCTGCCTTTGGACTGAGATGGCAGGGGAGATTGCCATGTGTTAAAGGCACCTTCTGTATGATAACAGAAAGATTGTGCATCATGAATGTAACAATATTTAGTGTAAATATGACCAGATAAATACAATTCAGATCTGTGATACGTTGTACTGATAAATGAGTAACTGGTATATGAGGTATTGGTATTAACTGCCAATAGCAGGAAAGAGCATAATAATATAATGATCTGGACAGTGCTCACCATTGTGTTGCTTCACATGGCTATGTGAAGGCTACAGGACAGGAAGAAACAGCTTGAGAGCTTTGCAAGTTTTGTATCTAAGGCGAGCTCTTTAAAGACTAAAGAAGTCAAATCTTCAACCAAATCGTTGATGATAAAGCCCAAATAAGATTTTGTCAATGAAGGTTATTTTATGGTGTCTTATTTGACAAACTCATTAATGAATTGTAGCAAGCTGTTCTCAGTGTTTCAAAGGAGAAGGGAATTTATGTTTGAGGAAGTTACTACTCCACCAACTAAAAACTTCTCTTACACTTTTAAGAAGGGGAATTTCTACATTTGCTATCTAATCCTGCCAGCCTTATATACAGAGAATAAAAGTTTAATATGTGTGGCTCAAGTGGATTCAGATAAGATTGAGAGTATTTAAGGTGTTGTTCTGCTTAAAAAAAAAGGTGTTTAAAATTGTCCATTTGTGATCTTGCATTGATGTATAGCATTTTTAGGAAACAAAGCCCCTCCTGAGAAAAAGAATGCTAGAAATAAAACAAAATCCATAAATTATTATGCATTCAGAATCAAGGGGATAAAGCTTTGTTGCTAGGAGACTGGATAGAAGGTATCAGGAGAGATCTCTTTATTTAAAGATTGGAATCTGTAATCAAAATACTTAGCAGGTAATAAAATAGCTGTATGTATGAAGTCAGTGCGAAACAGGTGAAGTATAAGAAAAGTGCTAGAAAGCTTAGGAAGAGTGCAAATCTTCTAAAACAGTTCAGCTATCATGACATATTGGCCTGAATAAGTTAATTATTTGCTTGCTTACAATTAGGACAGAAATTCAGTTTGGGTATAAATTAAGGAATAAATACTGATGAATATGTCAAGCAGGGATTGTGGTTTCTGGTATTTACATGGTGACAATTTGTAGGTCTGAAAGTGTTCAAATTAATAGCTGTAAAACATGTTGTAGCAACAGAAAAAGAAATGTCTGAGAGAAGAGGTGAAATTATATTGAAATTAGCTCACTTTTTCCAAATACTTTCAAGTAAAGGAAAAATGTTTGGAGAATTTGAAGCTTTTCATACCTACAATTAAAAATGCATGGCTTTATGACATTTATGTAAATTTATTTTTGTTTTGTAGAAATTAAAACTAAAAGTAATAAATATAATTTAAAACACAAAAATGAATAGAGAAATAAATATTTAATTTTGTCATTGAAAAAAAAAATCAGTTCAAGGTTTTTGGTTTTCTAGGGAGGAGTGGCTGGTATAAAAAATGTAATTTTAGCTAAAATATCTCATCTCTTCTACTTCACTGTGACTTAATACATTGAGAGGTATGGTTTTCATTATATATATGGATGAACCACAGAATTAAAATAAACCCTCTATATTAGTTTAGCAGCTGTGAAACATCTCTTGCTGGTGTTCACATCACTGCATAGCAGGCAGGAATTTTCAGATATCCAGACCTACTGAATATGTGTGGGAGCCCTGGACACAGACCACAAGTGATTACTTATATCTAAAATTGAATTATTTTTAATTATTAAAATATGAGCAAAATAATTTCATATAATGTTGGGGTTTTGGTTTTTTTGGGTTTTTTTTTTCTTGGTTTTTTTTTTCATGTATTGGTCATGAAATGTTAGAACAAATATTTTGCCTAATTGTAATTAGCTGATATTTTTTCACTCCTACTTCATTCTCAGTTTCCAGATGACATTTCATCTCTTTCACTGAGTGATATTAGAGAGATGTTTGTTATAAAGAAGATACTGTCAGAAATCTTGTTCGTATATGAAAACATCCCTCAAAGAGCACAATAAAAACTCGGTGTGGCATATGACTTCTCTCATGTAGTCATCCTAAAGCATCAGGGCAGTTACTCACATTTTCTGGTGGGAGGACATCCTTTTACAATTTCTCTTTAGTGCCAAGCCAGCCTGTTCAACACATAAGCGAGTCAGGTACAGTTAGGCCCCCTCATAGAAGAGTCACTTAAAGATTTTAACTTTGCAGTGTCAAGCCCTTGTTCACAGCATGACAGATGATTTTCCAGCACCACATGGTAGCCTAGTAGCTCATTTTCAGTTGTGTTGTTGTATGGGGTGAAATCTTAGTTTTACCCACTCTTTGATTTGTATGTTACTTATATTTGTATGTTACCAACCTACCTTTTGGAAAACAGAGGCTCCCATTAGGTTCAGTGACTGTGATCAAGTAACCCTGCAGGATTTAAATCAAGAATTCTTTAATACTTCACCCTTCTGCTATCTGAAAGTACCATCAAGAAGGAGACACAGTCTCAAAAAATTATGCAAAGTTCAAAAATCACTTGGACACTTTGAGTTTCTTAGTGTTAATTTACACATGCTTGCTTTACAGTAACATCAGCATCTTACAGCAAAGTGAGTACCTACTTTCTAAAGGAGGGTGAAATGATTAAAGATTATTAACTTTTGTTTGAGGGGATCAGGAGGACTAGTTGATGAAATCAGTAAAACGTGATCAGTGCTATCGGTATAAATTTTCTGAATGAAGTTTCATATATTCAAGCACATCTTGACATTGAGATGCTCTGACAACTTGCAAATATATGTGCCATTGAAAAAAAAACTATGTGTCATGGTTTAACCCCAGCAGGCAATTAAGTACCATGCAGCCACTCACTTACTGCTTCCCCTACCTGCTTCCAGATGGGATTGGGAGGAGAATCAGAAGAAGGTAAAACCCACAGGTTGAGATAAGAACAGTTTAATAAGCAAAATGAAATAAAATATAATAAAATAGAAATAATAAGAACAATATTAGTAATAGGAAAAAGAGAGAGAGTAATAAAATTCAGAAAATGCAAGTGAAGCACAATACAATTGCTTATCACCTGCTCATCAGTGCTCAGCCTGCCCCTGACCAGCAGTCAGCCTCTCCTGACCAATTCCCTGAAGTTTATACGCCAAGCATCCCATGCTGTGATATAGAATATCCCTTTGGCAAGTTCGGGTCAGCTTGGAGTCAGGATCTGTGGAAATCTCTGTGACCTCCCTATCAAACCCATCTTTTTCTTTTTTTCAAATCAAATTTGGATGCAGTATGTGTGAATTCCTGTGAATTTCATCTTTCACAAACTTATTTCAAGATTCTTTACAATTTGTACTAATTTGTTAGATCCTTATGGAAACTAACACTTATTCTTGGTCTTCATCAATAAGTAGCTACCAAGACAAAGATCTTTCCTAAGAAAAAAAAAAAAAAAAGCCTTTCTAGATATAAATATTTAATTTGTTATGTTTGGTAGAAATTTTTCATGCTCTCTGCACAGTGTGGTTGGACACTTAAATTAATGTATGGATACCACATATATGTGCTACAATATCAGGTATTCACAAATTGTAATTAGACATACAACAGCAAGACAGTTTCTTTAAAAGTATTTACCTGAGACAACATGCCAAATTCAATCATACCCATACAAGACAAATTTTCCTGTCATTTACATTTTTCATTGAATTTAGTAAGGATTGTAGCATTTTTTTGGCAAAGAATTAGACCCACTGACCTGTGTAGATCTACAACAACATTAGGGTTTGTGTCTGACTGGAATGTAACACTCACGGAAAGTCTTTCTGTCTTAGCCTTGAAAGCATTATGTTGTGATCAGAGGATAAAGGTAGCATGTAATAGACAATATCAGACTGTTAGTGTAACTGTCATATATGCATTTTGAGTGTGTGCAAGATAAGTGCAACAGCTAGAATATCAGCCTACAATGTATATATATTTTTGCAGCCTGACATAGAGCTCATTAAAACAATCTAATGTCTTTATTAGTTAGCAAGAACTTTAAAAGTCCATTAATTCTCTTCAGCCATTTTTAAGGATACATAATGCTAGAGCAATTACAAGTCTCCAGGATTTAACTGGCTTTTTATCTGCAATGAACCTTTATGTCAAGAAAGTTTTGTCAGGGAGTCTGAAGTAAACTTATTACAAAGAATGAAGGTTTTCAGAAAATGTGATGCCTGCAATTGATTAACTGAAAAGTGGACTCTTCTGCATCTAAGGAATTGAACAGATACCAAAACCAAGCGGCCTAAATTGCAGGCTTATGGCAGTGTTTGTTGCAGTACTTATGTTTAGAATCTAAGAAACCTACCCTTGTTCTGTGGTATTCAGAAATCCACAAAATATAAGTAACTTTGATCCAACTTCTGTCTCAAAAGTGATGTGCTAGTTGATGTGTCTGATTATTTTATCATTACCTCATTAAAAAACTCTAACAAATTATTTCTCTGAGCAAGCTCCCTGCAGCAAAATGTGTCAAGTTGTGCAGATGTAAAGACAGAGCAAATCAACAGACCAGCTGAGTAGCCACTTCAAATTTAGTGACTTATTGTAGATCAGTGCTTTTCAAATAATGTGCTGGTTTGTTTTATTTTGGGGTAGTTTTTTAGCTTTCAGTATCTTTGATATTGACAGTCAACAGTTACCAGAGCACAGAGCTCTAAACACAAATCAGAAATGACTGATCACACACTGATCATTAAAGGAATGCTACCTAGAAACTGAATAAAACTGGAATTAGGAATAACAAATGGAAAAAGAGCAAGTTAAGGTGATTTTCACAAAAATATAAAAATTACCCAAGGCAGACACAGGAGCTAAGATAAAGAAAACAACAGTATCATGCTCCTTCAGAGAGTGAAGTAGGAACTCAGGTCATAGACGATTCACTTCCACCCCAGTTCTTGAGGAAAACCTTTTATCAGCCTTATGATTTAATGAAATGAAAAGGTGAGCACAGTATCAGAGAAAGGGGAGATAGCAGGGAGTCTGTCTGTATCAGTTTTGGCTAAATTATTATTGAGAAAGAGAGGTGATTAGGTAGTTTAAATGTTAAGACTTACAATCATTACAGTGTTTCTAATAATTATCTGATAAGATCCTTTGAATGTGAATTAAACTAACAAGAAATTTTTGCCTTTATATTCAAGTTTATTACTGTAGCACACATAAATTGCATGAGATATTTGGTCTGGTACCTTGTCCTTGATCACTGACTGTTACATCTGAATGCAGAAATCCATGGAAAATATAAATGACCTAGATTTAATTTTCATGTAACAGCTGGTGGAGAATGTAGGCATCTTCAGCTGTTAAAGTCTGGATGACAATCAGGTCTGGAAGAATCTCTCTTTGGCCCAGTGGTAATCAAGTACTTCACTGGAAGTAAACATAAAACTAATAAAACTTGCAGATGAGTTAAAACTGGTTAAGAGAAAAGAATAATCATGTGTAAAAGCTGGCTTCTGAGAACTCTTTGATGGTCTTTTCTTTTCTAAAATCATAAGTCATAAGTCTGTATGCCGAGGAGCCAAGAAGAGAGGTCATAGTGGCAGGATAGTCCTGGGTTCTCTAGCAAGAACTTTCCCCAGTTGTCACTGAGATAATAGCCAGCACAGCAGGAGGTTAGGTACGGAGTTACTAGGCCAATTACTGGACCATGTAAACTGATTAAGTCAATGCTTCAACAGCCCTATTGAAGTATTTCTGAACAGAGATGGGGAAAATACCTTTTTTTTATGTTTGAAGGATTAAACATCTCTGTTTAATTTATCGAAGAAGAGATTTACTGATCATGAAATGATGACAGTAGTACTGGAAAAGAATTCTGAGAGCAGAGAGCTATCTGATACAGCATAGACATACTGACATCCCAAGGCTGACAGAGAAAGCTGGGTAAGTTCAGTCCAGACATCAGCCACATCTATGAAACAGTGTGATTAACTGCTAGGACTGCTACTAGGGGTTCTGAGTGAGTATCTGTCACTAAAGTTTAAACTAAAGCTGTTTGTCTTTTTAGAAGAAGAGCAGAAGCTTATCCAGAGATCAGGAATCCTTGTGCAATACAGGAGATGAGAATAGATGGCCATAATAGCTCCCTTTGCCCTTAAACTCTGTGATTTATCAGATTTTTCATTATCTGGGATCAGTGTGTTAATAGACTTGATTTCTATGTGCCTTCATTCTAAAGTCTTAAGTTCCTATTGTAAATTTTCACAACAGTTTTGCAAGACTGCAGATCCCTTTGGGCATATACTTCTGAACAAAAGATTTGGCATGCATTTTGACCTATAAACAGAGAAAATGACTGCAAGGCACTGCATGCCAAAAGAAACATAATGAGAAAAAAAAAAAGATTTTAGCAGAAGAATTAAAGACTGAATTTCACAGAGCATCACAAACTTATGAAATCTCATTTAAAACCACCTTTTTTCAACTACTAGAAATAGTTAACCGTTAACTGTCCATGTCTATTTGCCTTTGTATTTAACTGTTAGCCAGGAATCGTGCTCAGGTTCTCTTATTCGATGACCTAACAATGCAAGCCACCAATCATTCATGTATACGTGTAATATCGGCCCACAAAAATTTTGTGATTGAACTGTTGAATATTTGAATGTTTGAAATTACATGTAAAATATTTGCTAGGCTAAGTTTTAAAACTAAGCTGTAGTCATAATACATGGGCAGAAGTAGGAAGTTTATGAAGTTATTAATGGGAAAAAGAAATGAGATAAGGCCTAGGTAAAGAGCAGTGGTTCCCCCACAAATACATGAAGTTACTTCTCTTAGAAGTTTCTAGTTACTTAGATGAAAGCTAATGCAATAAAAATATACCTCTACTTAGTCTGACATTATAACATATCATGTTGATATGTTTCTATTAATGTGAAAAGTAGGCATGACTTCATGGGAATTTCTGTGCAGAAATCAGTACTCTTAGATTCAAAGATCGTGAAAGGAGTTGCAGCTGTATTACAGTGAGCTCCCTTTGTCCACAGACTCACTGTGCTTTTCCTACATCTGTCTGTGGGCCTTAGAAGAAAGCAGGCACAAGGCCCTTGAAGGAATACCTAAACCACTTATGTCCAGTGTAAGGAAGTTAATAAAAATGAAGTCTGAAAAAAAGACTCATTCTAGTCAAACATAAAGATTTAGACAGCTTTCACTGGCCAGAATTTACAGGAACAAAACCCACAAATAATAAACCGGATGTCTGTTGCCCTTCATATGCATATTTATCAGTTTCAATTAAGTTGGCAGTTTGCCACATTTAAACTTAGCTCTGTCATTCAGACTCTCCTGTGCAAATGAATAGATTGTGCTTGTACAGCTGAATCCATTTAGGCATTCTGAGTCAGATTTTTCCCTTCTTCTGTCTTCTGGAGAGTTAATGTGAAAGATGCTGATGTGCACTCCACACTTCACATATGGTGCTAAAAATCCATTAGCTGAACAACAGTGAAGAAATGGTTCTGATCAGAGGGAACAGTTGAAGGTCAAGTATAAATAGATGAATAACATTAGCCAGGCTTGATTGGCCATGGGTTTGTCACCTATCTCTGAATGACTATGCAAATATTGACGTTTAGTAAACACAGAATTCTGAATACAGTACTTCAATTTAAAAACAAATACAAAATAGTAAAACATCAGTTTTGGACAATGTCTTGAATAAGCTTATTACAAAACTGTGGGATAAAAAGAATAGTTACATTTTGTAACGAACATACAATCCTTCAATATAGGGCATGGGTTCTTGTTCCAGCTTGGATTTGCAGGTAAGACATTTTTGCTGTGTTCCTAGATACTAGCAGTTAGACTCTTAGTGCCATTAATAATGCTGGATCAAAATCCCGAAGGGAAATGAGGAGAAGCTGACTCAGAACCTCTCTATATTACTCTTTATACTGCTTCTTAAATCTGACTGAGATTTATGTTGTTAAATGGAGACTGGTAACGGGTTGTGAAGGAATCCCTTGAGTCCCCTCACAGTGTCTTATATCATAGTGTTGGGTATTTTTAAGCTAGTTTGCTGCTTAGTATTTCTTAAGTGTAATCAGCATACTGGGGAAGGACTACAGGCGCAGTTAAACTGTGAATAGTGGTAAAGTGACTGTAAATCTTAAAGGGATTATTCAGCTATCCCTGAGGATATAAAACCTTTTAGATCTTCAACAAAAAAAAAATTCTCTTGTTCTTGTCTGTTTTTATGTATCATCCTGTTCATGGGTTGGACTCTGGTTTCTGCAATTTGTTTCATTATTTTTATGATGGTCTTCAGATTTCAAGTGTCATATTGATGGACTGGTTTCTTTCACGACTGCTATCTGTAAGATTTCCTTAGCTGTTATTCATCTTCTGCTTCTGAATGGTGTTCATATTACCCCTTGGCATAAAAGTCATATTAAAATTGCTCTTAAAGCTTATCCTAAATATGTTGAACCCCCTTCTTTTCTCATGGTTGATTGAGGACATTGGGTTTTTTTACTAAGAAAAAACATAATGAAATTCCCAATACATTCTGGTAAACTCCTGCAATCAAAGCTTTTGAATTAGCTAATAGTTCCTTCTAACTGCTACTGAAAAATTTTGTGACTATTTCATAAAGATGATGATGTTTAAAAATCATTTTTGGGAAAATGTTAATCATGCTATTTTTCCAGTCTTTTTAAGGTTATAGAAACTGTTAGCAGCATCATTGCTGATGCCTACCATAGTATCATTTTCATTGCAAAGCTCCACTGTTGACAGGAAAGCTGACTTACTTCAATATTTCTCTTTCTGAAGTTATGCTCCTTTTGGGACATTAATAACCATATTTTTGTCTTCCTTTCATTGATGAAACCATCAACCTGTTTTGTCTTGATTTGCTTGCTGTTTGGTGGGCCTTTTGTTTACCATTGATATACAGAACTGAGCCAGGTAATGTCATCAGCAAAATCAGCATTGTAATTTGTTCATAAATCCATAAGATAACCTCCTTGTGATCTAATACCCAAACTACATGAACAATAGTGAGATACAGAAAATCCTTAAGCTGCATTGGTTGCCACTCCAAACCACCAAAGGATATTTTCCACCACCTCTAGCCATGGTATTGCTCCGTTTGTTACAGCAGAATCTCTTTCCTTTTACTCTGCAGTATGTCATAATTTTCCAAAGGTCACCTTGTGTGTTCCATAAAACTGTTCAAGCAATACAGACATTTTATCAAAAAAGTGCTTGTTGATCTATATTCCTTTCAATCTACAATGTTAGAGAAGAATTTGCTCTGCATACATGAACTCCTTGCTCTAAAAATCACCCTGCTCTGCTGCTAGTTGAAGATCTATTTATTTCTTCATGTTCTGTGATGCTGTACATTTCTGAACCACATTGAGACTGCGGTAGGCAAAGTTGCCTATCCTTCAAAATGTACCATAATTTTTTTTTTCATTTTTTTCCCCCTTCGTTCCACATTCTGTTTAAAAACATATGGGAAGTCTGAAGCTTAGCTTTGTCATTTGCTTTAAGGTTTTCTGTGGTTAAATATATCAAATCTCTTGTGTGAAAAAATCAAATTGATCAGCATTGAAGATAGCAATCTAAGTAATGTTGCTACTTATTCTGGCTTCATTTAAATTTTTCACTTAAGGAAAGCATAATTTAGTTTTTCAGAAAATGCATTAATTTTATGTATAAAATACCTGTTATCTTGGCTGATATGGCAGTATCACCATAGTATAAATATAGGACACATTATTCTGGATCCAGCAGAATATACTGAGCTTAATAATATACTGAGACACCAGTTTTGGAGACAGGAGAGAAAGGTAAGAGGGAAGTGTACTGGGCAACGGTCTACGGCTGCTGACATTGCTCAGGTTTTTCTCTATGGTCCATCAGGAAATCAAGGAAACATTGTGGAAATCGACTTAGGTCATCATGGAAATAGCATGTGCAGGGGAGAGCCCTGAACTCTTCAGAGTCCTCTGAGCACTCTTGTCTTACTCTGATCTAAAGGCAGTATTCCTTCTTGCCAGGACTTTCATTAAAGTAGTTAGTTAAGAACAAAGGAAAGCCATGCGCACTTTGAAGTTCCTAAGGAAAACGTGATGATATGCTTATGCCAAGCTGTGTTACAAGATCTGGACAAAGTCATAGGAAATGGGAGACAATATGAAAGGGTTTATGTATGCTTCCTCATCCTCCTGGGGTACAATGGCTGTGTGGGGCATTGCTGCCCACTAGGGTTAACCCACAGCAGTCCTTTTAAACCAACAGGTGGAAACTCCAGTGGATTTCAGATTTCAAGAACTAACAAAGTAATATTTGAAAAGCCTATAACTCTATGATTATATTAATGGACTGCAAGAACCAGGTATAAGCAGAACAGTGGTGGGAAGCTGGATTGCCTACAAAAATGCTAAATCCGAAACCTTACTGGCTGGTTTCCCTCTTTCTCCCACATACAACCTATTTTAAACCTGAACTGATTTTGTTGTCAAAGGCACACTGTGGATTTCATCTGATCAAATATAGTCACCGTAGTGTAGAAGTTAACTTTCATCACAAACCATTATTCCAAGCCATCTATTATAGCCAATGTATGGACATAACAGCAACCACACTTAGTCTGAACTGGGATCCACCTACTTGAGGGAAGAGTACGAACATATGTGACTCTTGTCCTGATTACTCCCCTGGTCTCCTGTTATTAGAACTCAAATTATTCTTGTGCAGTGAATGTAATTTTAAGTTTTTAGCAATTTATAAATTATTTCTTTTACATCTACTTGTAAAATCTTCTTTTAACATCCATAAAATCTTTACAGCCAGTCCTTTGACATGGAGTTCCACAGATCTGAAGAACCATCTTTGTTCATTTTCAATGTGGTTCATTTCATGTTTAATGTATTCTATTTTTTTATTATTCTTTTTTTTTAGAAATACTGAGCTGTTGATCTCTCTTCACCTTTTTGCAGACCATTCATGATTTTGTCGTCTTTTATCATTTCATATCCTTTGTCCCTGTTGTTTCTCTTCTAGATTGAGGAGTACTAACGTGAGAAATTAATCTCATCCTCAAATACACATCTAAAGTAGATCAGACAAATCACACTTCAAAAGTGCTAGTTACTTTTTACTGATTGCTGAAAAAGCCCAGGATGACTAAAAACCAGACATTTGTGCTGTGTACTTTTAAATGAAGATGAGATCAGCCTCATCTTCTTTTTCTTTCTTTTTCTTTCTTTTTCTTTCTTTTTTTTTCCTGAAACATCTAATTTTAAATGAGATATAAATATAGGGAAATTAGTGAAGTGATTTCAGCATGCAAGAAATAAACAGAGCTGAGGTGGTCAAGAGAAACTGTCTATGAAATAATAAAATTGGCTCATTCATTGTGTACAGAGATATCGAAATGAAAAATTCAGGCTCAGCCATTATGTCAGGTGTAGCTATGCCTTCTTCCTTTATAGTTTTTGGTTTTTCACTGCAGAGTTAATAATAAGGTTTTCAGCTAAGAATTCAAAATAAACACTAGTGTTAAAGTCTGAGTAAATTGGTATGCAGTGTTCATAATTACTAGATATTTATGTATAAGTAAAAAATAAGTACCGAAATACACAATTAATGAATCCTGTTACATTATTTGTGAGGGGGTAAAACTAGGCAAGATGAATTTTCTTGTTTGTTTCTTTAAAAAAAAAAGTCATTTTCCTAGTGGCTTAAAGTTTTCCTCATCTTTTCTAATTGATAGCATTGCTGCATGTGGTGAACATGACCACCTGAAAACCCAGATGTCAGGTTGTGAAGCTGACATGGGTTCAGCAGTAGCAGTCATTTTCTCTCCTTCTTGTAGCTGGTGCAGTGCTGTGTTTTGACTTCTGGGCTGGGAACAGTTGCTTGATAGCGAGCATGTTTTGAGGGTGTTTTTGTTCAAGGCCTTTTCTGAGCACGTGCTCCTGCCAGGTGGAGGAGGGGAGGCCGGGAGGAAGTAGAGACAGGACAACTGACCAAGGCTAGCCAATGAGGTATTCCATACCATAGCACGTGATGCCCAGGATGCAACTGGGAGAGAGAGCTGGAGGGGTGGAGCTCTGGGGGGATAATGGAGGAGGTAGCACATGGTGCTCGGCCAGGCAGGGTGGAGTGAGTTATGGGTCGGTGGCTGGTGAGGCGTTGTATTCTCTTCACTTGTTGTTTGCTGTATCATTATTATCTGTAGTAGTAGTGGCAGTAGTGATTTATTTTATACCTTAGCTATTAAACCGTTCTTATCTCAATCCATGGGGGCTACATTCTTTGGATTTTCCTTCCTAACTCTCCAAGAGTTGGGGGACTTGGTTTAAACCATGACAGAAGTGTTCATTCAGTGCTGGCATCTGACCTCTTGGCAGAGCACTGCATTACCAGCAGCCAGTCAAACTAGCAACTCTCAAAATTGCCTCTGGGTCAGTCATGTGCTCTTGGCTTTTATTAAATCTGTGGGTGGATTTGAGTACTCCTGGTGCTATGTTCCTTTTAGATTCATAGATGTTAAGGTCAGAAGGGACCATTGTGATCATCTAGCCTGACCCCCTGCATAATACAAGCCTGGATGCTCCTGATTTAGTTCCTGTTTGAAGTAGAGTATATCTTTTAGGTGAAAAAGCATTCAGTCCTGTTTAATATTTCCAGAAGAATATGCCATGACCTCAGGCAGGTTATTTGAAGCACTATTTATCCCTAGTGTTAAAAGTGAACACCTTATTTTTGGCATGAATTGGCACAGTTTCAACATTCAGCCTTGGGCTTTTGTTGTGCTCTGCTAGATCAAAGACATCGGTATTTTGCCCTCCCTGTTAACAGGTCATGGCTTAACTTTCCTTTGTCAAACTATGCAGAAAGCTCTGCCAGTGTTTTGCTATGAGTCTTGTTTGCATCAGTGTGACATGATGGAACCCAATGGTAATGATGCTAATATTGTTGCTAATGGAAGGGTTCTAGCTCTAGTATTCATGCAAATTGGTTATTTATTATACACAAAACACAAAAGTGTTTTGTTACAATACAAATATTTCACTCATTGCAGTAGGACCTCAAGGAAGTTATCAAGGAGAAGGAGCCAGGCACTGTGGAGGAGTACGTGATGCCTGGACAAGGAATAAACAGCATAACTTCAAACAAGTTCAGGCTGAATGCAAGGAGAAGCTTTTTCCTATGAGGGCAGTCAGCCAACTGCACATGCTGGCCAGCGAGGTGGTGCAGTCTGTAGTTTTTCAAGTCTCGAGGGTTTTCAAGCCCCAGCTTTATCTGATAAACCTGGTCTGACTCAATAGTTGACTGTGCTGTAATCAGGAGGTTGGACCAGGGACTTCCTGAAGTCCCTTCCAACTCAAATGTTTTTATGATTCTATAGTCTCATTAAATGCTTCAAGGCACACTGTCATAAAAGTTATTTCAGCTTTTTATATGTTTTTTGTTGCATAAAATGAATATAAATACCATAATTAGATAGGTTTTAGAATTATGTGTATTTGCATCATTTGCCTTAAATATTTGGTTTTAATAGTATTAATATTTTTGTTTATGAATAAGTAACAATATCTTTGTACTTAGATTTTTTATTATAAAGCAAAAAATGCTTAATGGATATAATAAATTAGGAAAGGGATGTATGTTTTATACTCATGCACAGTGTAATCTCTGTAAATTTTTGTTGATATAATCAATATAATTAAGTAATAAGATGACAGAAAGATTGTTTCCTAAGAGGGTTAGGGGACAGGCTGAAATATAATAGAACAGAATAGAATAGTTCAAGTTAGAAAGGACCTGCAGTAATCATCTAGTCTATTTATTTTACCATTTCAGGACTGACCAAAATAAGAAACATATTATTAAGGGTACTGTCCAAATGCCTCCTAAACCCTGACAAGCTTGGGGCATCAGACAGCTCTCTAGAAACCCTGTTCCAGTGTTTGACCACACTCTCAGTAAAGAAATGTTTTGTGACATTAAGTCTGAACCTTAGCTAAGGCAGCTCTGAACCATTCCCATGTGTCCTGTCGCTGACTATGAGGATCACCACCTTATATTATACACAACTATGTAGAAATTAAACAATCCATGAAAAGAAAAATGCCAGAATAAAGTTCATTATCAAAAACACAATCTACTGAAAATTTATGAAACTTAACCTCATTTGAATTTCAGTATCACTGCATATTTAAAAAATACTTGAGTTTCTGTATCTTGAGATAATCCATTTAGAGGTATGAAAATGCCTGTTGAAGTGTGCATTCTAGCTTCTACCACTTGTCTGGTTACAGTAAGAAATGGTCTATTGTACGGTAAATATAGTGGTAAAATGAAATGTCTGCTCTTCTTGACATTTTGCTGTTGAATTGGCCGACGACATAGAAGTGTGAAAGAATCAGATCAGAAGTTTACCATTAGCTGGTCATCTACTATATTGGGTAAATCCCTTTCAAAGTTCTTTGGAGGTTAAAATACTTTTCAGAAAGCCAGTGATGGCTGCATGTTTACCTACATTAAATTATATCCAGGCAAACAAATAATGCAGACCTCTCTGCAATGATGACCCTTCTTTGGTTTTTTACCTCTTGCTTTAATTTGATAATCTGTAAATTTGATCAGTAATTTTTTTCTGTTTTCTCCTTTAATGTTGATTTGAAAAAATTCATTGCTTGCATTAAGGATCACTGCATGTTCTGGTGGAAACCTATGCCCTCAAGAAGATCTCTCTACAGATGAGAGAGGCTTCTTCAGTAACCTGCTTAGTAAGGTTCGATGAGATATAGCCCTAGAGGGCAGGGGGGCCCAAGACTCTTGGTTGATATTCAAGGATCACCTGCTCCAAGCTCAGGAGTGTTGCATCCCGACTAGAAGGAAATGCAGCAGGAGGGCCAGGAGACCTCCTTGGATGGATAAGGAGCCGCTGAGGAAAATTCAGAGGAAAAAAGCGGCTTATAAAAGGTGGAAGCAAGGACAGGTGGCCTGGGATGAATACAGGGATGTTGTCTGGGTAGTTAGGGACCAGGTTAGGAAAGCTAAGGCCCAGTCAGAATTAAACATGTCTAGGGATGTTAAGGATAACAGGAAGGGATTCTATCGGTATGTAGCAGATAAAAAACAGACTAGGGACAACGTAGGGCCCCTTCGGAAGCTATCGGGAGAACTGACTAAACAGGATTTGGAGAAGGGTGAGGTTCTGAATTACTCCTTTGCCTCGGTGTTCACTGGCAAAGGCTCTGGCCACACCACCCAAGTCTTGGAAGGCAGACGCAGGGACTGTGAGAATGAAAACCTTGGACTCACTGTACTAGAGGATCTGGTTCAAAAACATATTTAAAAAACCTGAATGTACACAAGTCCATGGGACCTGATGAAATCCATCTGTGAGTCCTGAAGGAGCTGGCAAATGAATTTGCAAAGCCACTGGCCATCCTATTTGAAAAATCATGACAGTCAGGTGAAGTTCCTGATGACTGGAAAAAGGGAAATATAACCCCCATTTTCAAGAAGGGGAAAATGGATGACCCGGGGAATTACAGACCAGTCAGTCTCATCTCTGTGCCTGGCAAAATCTTGGAGCAGATTCTCCTGGAAGGCATGCTAAGGCACATGAAAAACAAGCCGCTTGGTGACAGCCAGCATTTCACTAAGGGGAAATCGTGCCGGACCAATTTGGTGGCCTTCTATGATGGGGCTACAAAAGTGATGGACAGGGGTGGAGCAGTTGATGTCATCTACCTGGACTTGTGCAAAGCATCTGACACTGTCCCACACAACATCCTTGTCTCTAAATTGGAGAGACATCAATTTGATAGGTGGACCACTAGGTGGATAAAGAACTGGCTGAATGGCCAAACACAAAGAGTTGTGGTCAATGGCTCAATGTCCGGCTGAACACCAGTAACGAGTGGTGTCCCTCAGGGATCGGTGTTGGGACCGGTCTTGTTCAACATCTTTGTTGGTGACATGGACAGTGGGATTGAGTGCACCCTCAGCAAGTTTGCCAATGACACCAAGCTGTGTGGTTCTGTTGATACTCTGGAGGGAATACCATCCAGAGGGACCTTGACATGCTTGTGAGATGGGCTGATGCCAACCTCATGAAATTTAACCATGACAAGTGCAAGGTCCTACACCTGGGTTGGAGCAATCCCAGGCACAGCTACAGGTTGGGCAGAGAAGAGATTCAGTGCAGCCCTGTGGAGAAACATTTGGCAGTGCCAGTTGGTGAGAAAATGAACATGAGCCAGCAGTGTGCACTCACAGCCCAGAAAGCCAACTGTATCCTGGGCTGCATCAAAAGGAGCGCGACCAGCAGGTCGAAGGAGGTGATCCTGCCCCTCTACTCTGCTCTTGTGAGACCTCACTTGGAGTATTGTGTGCAGTTCTGGTGTCCTCAACATAAAAAGGACATGGAACTATTGGATCAAGTCCATTGTAGGTCCATGAGAATGATCAGGGGACTGGAGCACCTCCATATGAAGACAGGCTGAGAAAGTTGGGTCTGTTCAGCCCAGAGAGGAGAAGGCTGCGTGGAGATGTAATAGTGGCCTTCCAGTATCTGAAGGGGGTGTATAAGTATGCTGCTGAGGGACTCTTCTTTAGGGACCGTAGTGTTAGGACAAGGGGTAATGGGTTAAAACTTAAACAGGGGAGGTTTAGATTGTATATGAGGAGGAAGTTCTTTCCTGGCAGGGTGGTGAGGCACTGGAATGGGTTGCCCAGGGAGGTTGTGAATTCTACATCCCTGGTGTTGTTCAAGGCCAGGTTGGACAGAGCCTTGTTTGACACGGTTTAGTGTGAGGTGTCCCTGCCCATGGCAGGGGTGTTGGAACTAGATGAACTTAATGTCCTTTCTAGCCCTAAGTTTTCTATGATCTATGAAGGCAGAGACCAGTCATCAGTTTAGTTTGCGTATCTAATCTTAATCCTGTTAATTTTATATTATTTTGCTTTATCAATCAACATGTCATGAAAACTCTTGTCAAATTCCTTGCAGAGGTTTATGTATGTGTTTGTATTCTATCATCAGTTCTACTTTTTTTCAGCTAAACTTGTGATTTCATTAAAAACATATTATGTGAGTTTAATAATATCTGTTCTGTACATACTCTTGACTGGCATTACTCATTCTTCTTAGCTCTTTCTTACCTGTGCCTCAAATAACTTGCTCTAAACCATTCTATGATTCTACAATTTTTAATCCAAACTATATTGAAACAAATGTTGGTTGACTTCCTGGTTTTTTCATCTGAGTATGACCTTTGTCGTGTGAGACATTTTTACGGCTCATCACAAGATGATGCTTGCAAAATTTTTTTCTTCTATGTGGGAAACAAATCAAGAATTTTGTGAAGTTATTCCAGTATTTTTATACCATATTTGGTATAAAAGTGATTGAAGCTTGGTTACATGTTCCGTATTGAAACTTCTTAATACAGGCCTCAATTCCAGTGACAATAAATTCTCTTGGGATGAATTGGACTGTGTGTGCCTCCTTGTGTGCACACCAGGATGTGCAGAAGACAATGGAAGAAAGACACAAGATGTCAGGAGAAACCACTGTCCTTCATATATCACCGAACTCTCCCAAAGGCCTCACAGAGCTCATACTCTGGGAAGGCTGAGCAAGGAGCCAGAATCAGAGTGTGAAGCAGAAGAATCTTGGGTATCTTCTGTCTTTGGTCTCTTTCTTCATGCCTATACATGGCTTTGCTTAAAGAAGGAGGCTTTCTGAGCCAAACTGAAATAAAAAATTATTTGCAAAGTCAACTTTTCTTCTAAAGAATGCATTTGAATAATGCTATTACATGCTTGCTTGAGACCAAAGAATACATTTAGGATAGATAGCACTAGCTAGCTGTAGTGATATCATGACAAAGTATTAGACACTTCAGTGGTGTCTTAGCACATATTTAGCACTTCACTAGCATGCACATGTTGCTTCCAAACTGTAGCTGATTTAAACCTGTTTGCACTTGTCTATTTGACACCCCTATACACTGTTTTTAAAATGTTATTTTGTAAACAAGTTTTTACACTTTTAAATGTATTTAATGGGAATAATATCTGGAAAATATGCAGGAATCTCAATGAAAAATGGCTTTGAGGGAATAAGAGTAGAAAGAAGGAAATAGAAGGAAGGATGAGCTTTCTTCCTGCTTCTGGCTTTGAACACAACTGATTATTCAGATCCTGTGTGAGCAATCACTGAACTAGGTTTTTTTTTTAAGAAATAACTGCATCAGCTGACCATACACGACTCTCTGTGCCAAGGCTGGAACATATGAGTGTAAACAGAGACCTGGAAAATATTGTAGCTTGTTTTTCCAGGTCTTCTATTGCATTCTGCAGTTGGTTTGATTAGCCATAGATAGATGATTTAGCTCAGAATAGGATCAAAAGGGATACCAGAATAGGACAGTGAGGTAGGAAAAAAAGACAACAGTATTCATTCATTTACTAAGTTATTTAATTCCACTCAGAATGATGTAGAAGTACAATTCAATGATTTTCAAAGGAAAATAAAGTCTTTCCTTAGAATGGAGAAAAAGCTAAATAGCAGAAACCATTCTATTTGCAAGACCTGGCAACTGGGTTTTAATTATACAAATATTATAATTGTTTGAATTTAATTCTGAGAAATTCTGATGTTTGGAGCTGCAATCTCAAACATATTATTGTGAAAATTTTTAAAATTACAGCAGTTGACTTTAAAATTACAGATGTTGCCTGTACCATGAAATTTATTCATTCTTTTAAATCTAGTCTGCAATAATGCATAATTATCAGTGTTGATCTGAGCTCCAAAAATCACATTACACATGGATACCCTACCCCTTTAGAACATTTTATCCAAGTAATTTTTAAATTTCCTAAAATATTTTCTATTTGATAACTTTTCAGGGGTGACATGGGAATGATGTATGAAGGAAAAGGAAGGAATCTGTGGTCATAAAATATAATAGAGTTGGTTTTTTTCCTTCTAAGAAAAATGTAGTGTATTACAAGTATATGTTTTTAACCTTTAGAAGAGAGTGTAAGCATTTTTTTTTTCTGCCCTTGACTAATAAATCAAGTGAAAATGTACCATTTACCATAATGGTACCTGATTCCAGTAATGCTTCTGAACTGAATGATTTTGAAATTGAGAGATCAACCCTTTCAAAGACATCCCAAAGTAATTTTTATTGATATTTCTAAATTTTTCTTTTCAGCTACACTGATAATAACATTGCTAGTATATTACCACAAACTGCTTGTAAGTTTTAACAGGCTTGCAAGCAGGGATGTTTCCTGAATAGGGTAGCAAGGCTATTATGCAAATCGTTCTCAAAAGTCTGTGAACTGGAAAGGTAAAGTTTCATACACATTCTTTGAGAGTTATATAAATTATTTTCTTTTTCAACAACAGTAATGACAAAAGATATTTTTGCAAGTAAATATTCACATTATTGATTTTAAATCCTAGAAGACATCTGTAATTCAGATTATTTATTTTCAAATATTCATTCTGTATAACTTTAGGACCTTATACTGTAGATACATGGAGGGGCTGAGGGGGAGATTTTAGATCTGAGAAACATCTACTCTCATAGAGACCTGACCCACCATAGAGAGCTGAGCCCAAATACTTATAATTCTAGATTTATTGAAGCTCCACTACTAGCAGGCTGGCTGTAGCATTGCATGCCTGCAATCTTTAGCCAGGAAAGATGTACATCTGTGCCCTGCAATACACCAATTATCCTCTTTAGTTTTAAAAAATGGGATGTGCTGCTCCTAAAAGCTTTCCTTTCTTGGGTCTAGGTTCCTACCTTCAGCATCTCAGTCACAGTAGCAGGACGAGAAGGACTCTAAAAGCAATCAGAACTCAGATCTGTTCCTATAACTGTGACCAGATGTTATTTGTAGACTCTTCTCCACTCACTGAAGTTGTGTGTTCTTGACATACTTGTTGACTTTGATCTGCTGATTGGCCTCATTTGGTAGAAGAGATCATGAACCATGAGAACACTCTAATTCTTAAACTTCTCTTTCCGTAAACTAAATACACTGATATTTGTGACTGTGTCAATGCAATGAAATTTTCCAGAATTCAAATAAGTGTGAATTTTTGGGGTTATTTCTGGATTTTTTCATTATGAGAGTAACGAATTATGACAATATTATGGTAGAAGAAATTATGAATGTTAATCAACCATGTCAATGGTATCAGAATATGTTCAATGGTTATGAAAATCATGTCCTACTTTGGTGTCCCAAAATCAGCACATTAACATTTAGCCCATTTCACTTTCAAAACACTGGTGGCATTAGTCATATTATTACCTTCATATTTTAGTTAAAAACAAGTCTATGTGTTTTACTTTTATACATACCACATATTATTAAGACTTTTGCAAATATATTATGATTACAGTATGAAAAATGGAGACTCAGCATCTGAGATCAATATTACCCAGGACATAGGACTGCACTGTACCCATCTGTTCTGGCAACAAGCCCTTCAATTTTTTAATACTTGAGGAGGGGGTGGAGAAACAGAAATCCTTTCAGCTTCTGCTCAGAATTGCTGGGTCTGTGTCTTAAAGACCTTTTGCTGTCCTATAAATCAGTGAAATGAATGCTTCAATGACTATGTGCAAATAAACCTCTCACTACTCTCACTACTTATTTGCTGTGCAGCTGTCTAAAATACTCCCCTAAAGGGACAATTCGGCCCATATTGTTTGTTACAGAGAGGTATTTGTTTATAATCTTAAAATTAATGAGGTTCACAGAATAGAAATACAATATGCAACATCAAGAACTAGGTCATTTTTCTAAACAGTTATCTCTAACAGGAAAAAGAAAAGAGCTTTGAACATTTCAACATAAGAAATCTTTAGAAATGGTGTTGTGAGTTTTAGGAGCATTATCTTATTCTTATAAATCGGAGAAAATCAGCTGTTCTAAAGACACACAGCTGGGTAAGACATTATCAATTTCAATTTTTCTATCAAATAGATATTGCAAGACAATGAGTTGTTCCAGTGTTAGTGGTTTTGCTTAAGCATATATAAAAGCCCATCCACACTTAGAATGACTATATATATTTAATTTCTTGAGAAATAAAAATGCCTGCAGATGAGCAGACCTCCTGAATATGGAAAAACCCTAAAATATCCTTTAAAAAATCATAAATGAGGCACAAAAGACTGTGGGTCACAGGAGAAAGAGTCAAATCAGGTCTAATCCTGGAAATCAAGCTGAATGCTAGTTCTCGTAAAAAATGACTGTGAAAGAAATGACTGTCAAGGTACCTTGAGAAACAGTCTTCCTACAAATACTGTAGAAGTAATTATGAAACTGAACTTTCCAGTATATGAAGTGCATGAGTCCTGAAATAAAAAAAACAGAAGACATTGTTTCTTTGATTGTGCATGCCTTTTATTTTCAATCTTCATGTGATAGTCTCAGGGTCTCTTTTTACCACTGTAAAATTTTACTGCTATTCCATTCAGAGTTAGTCAATATTTGCTTAATATTTGCTGTGCAAATGCATGATGAAAAAAATGAGGTAATGTTCTAGTGAAGATTCTGCGAACCCCACTTAGTTAATAACTTTGCTTAAAATTAATATGCTGTGATTATTTTTTTTAATTACTAGAAACCTTGCATACATAACCTTAACTGCTAATTTTGTGTTCAATATTATAATTTTGATTACATAACATTGACTTATTCTTTACTTTAGATTAAAAGGCTAAAGTTAAAGCATTCAGCTCTTTCATAGACTGCCAGTAAAAGTGATTACAGATGTACTAATTATCCTTGCTTATGTAAACATTTGTGACATTGAATTTGATTTAACAAGGGCAAGCTTCAGAGCTGAAATTCTTGTAAATTCATTCTAAAATGTAAGTGCTTCTATTTTTGCAAAGAAAGATAATATTGATTTCTTTTAAAATTTCCCCATCTCAGTTTTTAATATTTCACAGGTAAAAAAATGCCAATTTTCATATTAACAACTATTCTTTCCGTGCTACAAAGAAAACACTGTGTCAAACTTACACCAGAAACAGGACTCATTTGTATAATGGCAACTTCCTGATGGCCATATTTATATATTCTATCATTTTGATATCAGACTTTGTGAGGTATATAGATAATGAATTGCAGACTGAAAGAGCTGAGTTTGCTTATTGGGTTCAAACTTAAACAGGGGAAGTTTAGATGAGGTATAAGGAAGAAGTTCTTTACAATGATGTGAGGCACTAGAATGGGTTGTCCAGGGAAGCTCCATCCCTGGCTGTGTTCAAGGCCAGGTTGGACAGAGCCCTGGGAGACATGGTTTAGTGCAAGGTGTCCATGCCCATGGCAGGAGGGTTGAAACTAGATGATCTTAAGGTCCTTTCCAACCCTAACTATTCAATGATTCTTTTCTATGTTTCTATCTTAGAGAGGATGTAATAGACATTGAAGAAGTCTTCCAATTTATATAAAGGTTGTAAAAATAAGACAGCATTCACTTGTTCAGAGACAGAACAACTGGAAAACAGCCTAACCTATGACAAAGGAGATCTGGGTTAAATACTAGGAAAAAAGTTCTCACTTCAGGGATCATGACATACAAGGTATGATGGAGACTCTTAAGTAGGTCATTTTAAAGTTGAGAAGAAAGTATTTCCAGGTCGTCTATTTAAAATCCAGTCAAAGGATGTACTTAGACAGAAGTGGACAGGCTAATTGAGCTGACAAAATTTCAGAGGAAACCAGGAGACCACATCACACAGAGGTGAAAAGATGCTGGCCACTTTTTTGAGGACATTTTGTTTCTGCATAAGGTACCTGTTTCAGATCTTATTCTCACTTGGCAGCTCAGATATAAGCCAGGAAATGGAAAACATCACCTCTCACAGGTTTTTCTCTTGCTGAGTTCTGGAGCTAGCCCTGGCCTCTGGGGCATACTGTGCAAAATCTACTCAATTGGCATTTTGTGCACCCAAAATGGAAGGAAGTGATCCTTGGAGTGCAAGGTCTCATGAGGTCGCTTGTCTCCTTCCACTTCTATAATTCAGTGATTATACTGAACAGGAAAAGGAAAAATCACTCTGTTCAGGTATATTAATGCTGCCTGACTTAGGGTTAGAGGGGCCATATTCAGGAGCTACCTAATTCAAGGTTTGAATATTAGTTTAAAAGTACTCAGTTTATGAGATTGGATGCTAAAGGATCCATCACAGCCCTGATACATAAGCTACATTTTATAGTTATGTTCTGGAGAACTCTCCACCACTGTCACAGAGCCATGGCTCTGTCATTAGGCAAACATAGCTATATGAGCACTAGCTCTGATACTCGATAATAAGAACTCCTGATTTTCCATTATAAAATTATGTTCAAATCTGCCCTTCTATGTGATAGCTCATAATCAATTGTCATTTATTAAAAAGGGAAAACAGGGAATATAGGCATAATATAGAGTATCATAAATATATACACACATGCTGAATATAAATAGTGCAGATTTATTCCAGAGTTCTTAAATACTCATTGTTGAGTAAAACATGCAGATCTAAATAAACTTGCTTTTCTGAGGTCCTCAGCTAAGAGACATCTCAATTAGAACAAGTCATGTATGGCTGAAGACTCCATGTTACTCCCAGCAAGCCTGAACAAATGTAGTATTTTCCAGGACTCTTACTTAGATTTGGTGAATATTCACTGCTGTAAGACTGCCTTATTATTTTAATAGCATTAGAAGAATTTTAACAAAACAGTATATCCTGATGCAATGACATTTTGATAAAAAAATTCCTGTCAAGTTGCATCAGTAGGAGTAACATGCCCTTTGATTCTGGAGTGTTTAATGGATCTAGCTGTACCTATATAGGGACATTTGCATCAACATCAGTTCTGAAAATATGACAAACATTGTGGTACCACTTCTAAAATTCTATTCTTTAGGTACCACACTGCATCTTGTTTTGTTACATAAGACCCATCTAACCTCTACTGTACCAACCTTTTGATGTTTTCTACTGGCTATTGTTCAGCTGAACTTCATGTAGATGAAGGCAGCGATATCTTGACTATAAATTATGGCACGCCCATCTCACAAGGGTATTTGTTCGATTACACTCTTTTAATGCTGTCTTATATCTGGATTTATTTCCTTTTTACTTCTAACCATTGTTTGCTGCTTAAAAGCATTAATCTGATCTCACCATGTTGCAGTTGTTTCATTCTGCTAATGTAATGTTCAAATTTACATAAAAAGATTTTCCAAATTACTATTGATAAGTTCCAATTGAGAAAAATGGTGATTCCTTTGCAGCTTGAGAATTCCCAGTAGGGCTAAAAATAAGATCCAAAGATTATTTTCTTTTACACTAGTTTTACAAACAAAGGAAAAGCAGAAATTACTCAACAAAATATGTCATTTAACATACGTAGCAGAGAAACTAAAGATAACCTGGGAAAGATATTTATTTTCTGATCGCGGTACTTCTGTCTTGATATGTTATATTTTGTAACCTTTCCTGAAATATTTTTTCTGAATGAAAGAGCAACCATTTCTAAACATAAGTATAGAAAATTTGCATTTCACTTGTACCTTGAAGTCTCAGCTACATACTGGAACCACATTGACAGGTTCTGTACAAATGTAGAATAAAAGGCATTATTAGCCCCAGACTTTACCAACCAGCCCAGAACTTAAAGAATTATTGAGTCCTGTGGGACCTGGTCTATTTCCACTCTCCAGATCTGGGAGAGCATCATAATCAGTCCACATGGGATGGAAAGGAAAGCAGCATTTGTTTACTCTCTCTCACTTCCATCTCCCAAAAGCTAGGAGAGAGCTTCAGCATATTCTGCCCTGTTCAGGCTTTTCACCTGCCAGGGTACTGGGATAGAGGAGAGTCCTAGGGTTGGGCCTGTTTTTTGGTCTAGACACAACTGTGTGCATCCCCTTCATCACAGTAGTTTCACTGAAGGTGCCTAAACCACAGCTGTAGCAGTAGCTTCAAGTTCAGCCCCGTTATTCATGCAGAAATAAACCCAGGTCCAACAATGTTTTACAGTATGGGTAAGTGGGTAAGTTGGTGTATTAAAGAAGAAAACATATGTGCAAGAACAAGGATGTGCATTGTAAAAGGTATAGCTAGCCATGGGCACTGTAATTGAGACAGATAAAGCTGCAATATGAAATCATTTTCTGTCACTTTTAGGTTTCCAGGGAGGGATTAACTTGAGACCTTTGTCAGATAACAAAAATTTGTTTGATATAAAAAATATTAAGTTATGTTGCCAGGGTGACAGAAAGATACTTTCATGGACAGCTTCCAGAAGGCATGCATCCCCTTTCCTCTGTTTTCTAGCCTTAATTAACATAACTGAGAAAGCAGAAAAAAGACTGGAGCAAGGAGATATTTGGGGTTTTGGAGATTTGCTTCCACCAATCCAAAGGAACAATGGAGAGCAAGTAGGGTGATGATAGGAGTAAATGGTGCAAATCAGTTGTGGGCTGGGTCTTTTCTCCCCTTGAGCATCCTTTAGTGCCTGCAGAGAGCTGCTGCTTCAAGCAGGAGGTTCTTCCCTTATTTCAGTAAAGTTTATTGTAATGACATGCAAATTCCTGTGGGATTACTTTGCCTAAGCAGTAACAAATATTTTTGATTTGCTGGGTATACAGACTAATTAGTCAGCTGTAAGAAACAGCTGGTTCACAATGTTCTGATATTAGTGCTTTCCATGATTTTGATTTAAATTCCAGGGCAGACTATAGGGAGCAAAGTTGTAGAAGGAGGAATTTTTTGTTGTTGTTGCTGTTGTTGGCTCACTTGTTTGTTTACTTCTTTTTCAAACCTTTATTTGATGCCTATTCATAAATTATATTGCTATATTATGGTATCTCATTATCCTTTATTAGCAGAACATCACTAAATAGAAGTTGGAATTACACATCATGCCCTGCATATGGAACAAAGCAGCATATGGAGACTATGCCTACTGCAGTTTTCAAGAATAAAAAAAAGCAGGAAATTATACAGGAAATTATACATATTTCAAAGATTCTCTGCCAAGTTCTTCTGTGTCGTATCCTGTAATTCAGAGTCATGTTTGTCTTTACTGCATCATTTAAAATTCATATAGTAGAAATATAGTCAGGTTATAATACATGCAGTAAGGAAGAAAAGGCCATTTTTTTCCTAAACTTGCTTAAAATAGAACCAGTCCCAGTAGAAGCTGGGTTTAGCATACATCCCCAGTATCCCATCAATGGGGATGGTTTCAAAAGGTATTTTCCAAATACTAGGAGAGATCGTTTATTTAACAACAAAGTACTCTAGCAAGTTAGCCTGACAAAATATAAACATGGGAATAATGCATTCCCTATACTACTATGAATCTGATCAGCTATTTTTCCTTTAAAATAGGTGTTCTCTCAGTAAAAACATATGCAATTCTCAGAATGAAAACATTTTAAAATGTTTCTGTGCTAATGATCTTGATTAAAGCACAAAATGAATCATATCCTAAGGATGTTGGAAAGAAGTGGGTTTTTGCTTTGCAAAAAAAAAGAAATATTTTTGTAAAATAAAATTCAGTTTCAAGCAAAATATTTCAGTTGTTTGGAAATTTCAATTAAGTCAGTTTTCTCTCAGAATATACTACTTTTTTGTAATTTTAACATCTTAGAATTTTGTTTCATTGCGTATCACTGAACAGATGTTGATATCGCACAACTTCCTGTGAAAAAGAATTTTCTTTTTAAGTCACTTCTTTTTACACAGACAGAATAAGCTGACTAACTCTAAATGAAAAAGAAATCATATTTTTAAGACAAACATCACCATAATAAACAAGATAACATGAATACTGTTTTCACTACATTCTGCTTCATCCCAATTCAGTAGCATAGAGAGAAAGGTAAAATAAACACACCAAAAGCACCTCAGTAGATTAAAATCAGAAGCACCTTACTACATAGTTAGTATACATACAGAGCACACTCTAAAATGGTTTCTGGGCTATTCTCAAGATCTTGGGAGGTTTAATTTTTCAGGATCCAGCCTTCCCCTTTTCTCATGACAGATGCACAAACTTTTCTTATTAGAGAGGCTCCTACAGGCACCTTAGGAAGAAATGGTCATTTGAACAATTAGGGTCCCTACCAAACTGACTAGGTCTGGATTGGTATTCACCTTTTGCTGTGGGCGAGCCCAAATGCCACACTCATTTTCTTTCAGTCTCAGAAGCCACACTTCCACCTCTTCAGCCTCCCACACATAGTTTTTGTGTTCATTTTAACTACCTTCCAAGTACATGACTTTAAAAGAGAAGCATATTATGGGCATACCAGGATGGGTGTATTGTTGCCCTTTAATATGTTTCCTTTTATGTCTGTACAGAGTGAAGAAAAACATGCCCACCTGATTTGCTCCATATGATCTGGCAATGATCTAGTTATGTATAAACAACACTATGAGTTGCAAAATAGTGTAGACCCTGTGTCTTTTTATCCATTTATCAGGTCACTAAATAACTATCAGATTATTGATAAATTCAGGGAGGAAGGTCACCAAGGTCTGCAGAGAAGAAACCTTTGAGGCTGAATAAAGAAATAGCTCATGGGACCACGCTGGTAGTTGACTATGGTTGCTTGAAGCTCATCAGAGCATATCATGCAAATGCTATCTAGGTGATCATGTGAGGATCATGTACACAATAGTCCTGAAATAAGTGTTGCCTCCTCTCACTGCAGTATGTTGCTGCAGCTTCTTTGCAATGACAAGGGCCTCCATTCCAGTGTTTTCTCTCATAGAAGTTAAAAGTCATTTGCCTCCATTTCATATTGGAACTGTTTTCTTCTGACAATGTAACAAGTATTATTTCTCATATCAGTCATGGCTCATTTAAGATTTTGGAAAGTATGGATCACAGAATTGCCGCTGGTCATTGCCTCTTCACTTAATGATTTTCTGTGGCTGGGAAAAGAACCATTTTTTTCACAATGATGAAAGTATTATCAATGTTTCAGTAAGTTTCAGCTGTTCCTCCAGGAAAACACCTTGGATGGTTTTGCCTGTCATGATAATAGAAAGAAGACTGAGGTATTTACTTTCAATGGCCAAAGGAATTTGGTGAGAAAAGAAAGAGTGAAAACCAAGGTTTTACAATTTGTACAACATAAAAGGAGCCAAAAATGCCCAGCAGCTTAGCCTGTTGCATCCTCTGCTCTTGTCAATCGTGTGTGAAGTTTCTATCTTATGCCCTCTTCTTTCTCATAGCCCAGAAAGCCAACTGTATCCTGGGCTGCATCAAAAGGAGCATGACCAGCAGGTCAAAGGAGGTGATCCTGCCCCTCTACTCTGCTCTCGTCAGACCTCACTTGGAGTATTGTCTGCAGTTCTGGTGTCCTCAACACAAAAAGGACATGGTACTGTTAGAACAAGTCCAGAGGAGGGCCATGAGGATGATCAGGGGACTGGAGCACCTCCCATATGAAGACAGGCTGAGAAAGTTGTGTCTGTTCAGCCTGGAGAAGAGAAGGCTGCGTGGAGACCTCCTAGCAGCCTTCCAGTATCTGAAGGGGGCCTACAAGGATGCTGGGGAGGGACTATTCATTAGGGACTGTAGTGATAGGACAAGGGGTAACGGGTTGAAACTTAAACAGCAGAGGTTTAGACTTGATATAATGAAGAAATTCTTTACTGTTAGGGTGGTGAGGTACTGGAATGGGTTGCCCAGGGAGGTTGTGAATGCTCCATCCCTGGCAGTGTTCAAGACCAGGTTGGATGAAGCCTTGGGTGATATGGTTTAGTGTGAGGTGTCCCTGCCCATGGCAGGGGGGTTGGAACTAGATGATCTTAAGGTCCTTTCCAATCCTAACTATTCTATGATTCTTCCACAAGCCCTTCAGTGCCAGAAATCATAAAAGAGAGACCATGGAAATGTCACCCTCCCAGGTTCAGAAAAAAAGGTCTTGCTGATCACATCTCTTGCACAACTTCAACCATTAAAGGTTAGTAGATAAAGAGTAGTTATGAGATATCTGGGGATTGGGATTGTGATTTGAGACATAGGCATGACTGCTAAGCAGTAAAATGGGCTGATAATGATGCTAAGGGACCCAGAAGTCATTGTCATGAGGAGGTGGGGAGAGAAACTGGAAGCCGTGCACCTATCTACGTAGTGTGTCAAGGGTCAGCATGTCCTTTTTTGTTTGCAATAGACAGGGACAGTTAAGCACTGTGTCTGGACTTCACCACTAGCAGTCATTTTTTTCTCCTTCTTAGGAGCTGGCACAGTGCTGTGTTTTTGACTTTCAGCCTGGTAACAGCACTGATAACATCAATGTTTTTAGTTGTTGCTCAGTAATGTTTACTCTGATCAAGGACTTTCTGAGTCTCATGCTCTGCCAGGGAGGAGGGGAAGCCGGGAGGAAGCAGAGACAGCACACCTGACCCAAACTAACCAAAGAGGTATTCCCTATCACAGCACATCATGCCCAGTATATAAACTGGGGGCAGTTACGCAGAAAGGTTAGATCACTGCTTGGTCGGGATGGGTATTGGTCAGTGGGTGGTGAGCAGTTGTATTCTCTTTCCTTGTTATTTCCCTTATCATTATTATTATTGCTGGTAGCAGTAGTGGGTTTGTGTTATACCTTAGTTACTGGACTGTTCTTATCTCAACCCATGGGAGTTTTATTCTTTGGATTCTCCTCCCCATCCCTCCAGGAGCGGAGGGAGGAAGAGGTGGGAGTGAGTGAGCGGCTCCATGGTTCTGAGTTACCAGCTGGACTTAAACCACAACAGTTCTTTGTAGCACCCAAAGTGGGGCATGAAGGATTGAGATAATGACAGATCTGACCAGTGTGTGTTTAATCACATTTATGATAAGCATTCCTAGTCACTTGTCACAATGCTGATTTATTGGCTTTCAAAGCTGTTGCTCTTGATTTCACAGTTTCAGCATGTCGTACCTTACTTATAGCTGGTATTTGCTGTGTTAGTGTTTACCAGCTGGGGCCCTTGGGCTAAGGTTCTTGTTTCATTGTACTTTATGGTAATGACTTGTAATACAACAGAATCATTGACCATGAAACTGATCTGGCTTGCGTTCCCAGTGTGCACCACCTCTATACTTTGGGAGGTATATAATAGAAGTGTATAGAAATTGCACATCTTTTTTCCCCTTCTCAGGTGGTCAACCTGTGAAGGAGACATTCCCTGAAAGTTCTTAGCCCCCCCACCAGATCATTTACAGCATAATTTGAGAGTTCTGAAGGTTCTGATTGGTCTTTAGGTACCCTCTAGAGCTGCCTGCTGATTGTAATGGGGATCACCATGTTGGCATGCATACAGAGTGTGTTTTATCCATGACCATTTCATCTACTTCAAGAGTTAAGCAGAGTCAGGTTTAGGCCTTGTCTAGGATTAGATGATGATATAGGAAGACAAAGAGATTTTCCTTGAGGCTGGACAGTCATGAGTGGCAGCGTGTGTGGGATAGCATGGGCAAGTATCTAGGCTGCTGGCCCCCTACAGTGCTTTGGAATTTCACCACTGAACAAGTGCAAAATCCAGAAAAATTAGTAAAACATTTAAATAATGTGTGTTGTCATTCTGGTCATACCAGGGAGGGACAAATTATGACAATGTGCTGGGGCTTGGCCTAGGCTTACCAAGCCCTGTTCAGCAGTATCCAGCACGTTCAAAAGGAAAAAAATGTCCCTGGATCTGATGACAAAGCAACAGACAGTGCAGCTACTCCAGCTCCAAGCAGAGGAGCTACACCAGCCCAGCAAGAACTGTCGTGCTTTAACCCCAGCTGGCAAGTCAGAACCACATAGCTGTTCTCCTGAAGGGGTGGGGAGAAGAATCCAAAGAACAGAACTCCCATGGGTTGAGATAACAACAGTCCAGTAACTAAGATATTACACAAACCCACTACTGCTACCAGCAATAATAATAATGATAAGGGAAATAACAAGGAAAGAGAATACAACTGCTCACCACCCACTGACCAATACCCATCCCGACCAAGCAGTGATCTAACCTTTCTGCGTAACTGCCCCCAGTTTATATACTGGGCATGATGTGCTGTGATAGGGAATACTTCTTTGGTTAGTTTGGGTCAGGTGTGCTGTCTCTGCTTCCTCCCGGCTTCTCCTCCTCCCTGGCAGAGCATGAGACTCAGAAAGTCCTTGATCAGAGTAAACATTACTGAGCAACAACTAAGAACATTGATGTTATCAGTGCTGTTACCAGGCTGAAAGTCAAAAACACAGCACTGTGCCAGCTCCTAAGAAGGAGGAAAAAATGGCTGCTAGTGCTGAACCCAGGACACACTACATACACACCAAGTGCAAAATGGAAAGGATAAAGGAAATTCAAGGAAATTTTGAAAATCAAGAGAATAAATTTATAACACTATCTTTTAATTGAAAAAATACCTCTTGATTTTCATGAGAACTTCTGTATATAGCAGAAGACTAAGGAGAAAAACTAAAAGCATCTGGATATTCACATGATTTTTTTTCTGAATTTGTTCCCATATCCGTTTTGAGAATGGGGAGATTGAGCTATCTTATTCTAGCCAAACCTAATAGTGCATCTTCAGTGTATGTGGCAAGATGACCACTAAACAAATGAGGTACATTGAACTTTAGAGTTTGCTGAGGGGGCTTGACTGTGTGAGATTCGTCAACGCTCACCTTCTTAGTACAATGCTTACAATGAGTGGCTTGCATCTGTGTATGTTGTTTAGATCTTTGGCCTTCAGATGTCACTGCTTATCAGCCAGGAACAAGGAGAAAAAATACTGCAGTATGGGAAAAATTGCAAAATAGAATCTCTTTGTCAGAGGAGCCAGAAACAGATATTTCAAGGTCAATGCTTCCATTAATTTTATTCCATTTAATTTTTTATTAACGAGGTCTGGGCAAGAAGTTGCTGAGCTTTTTGGTTTGGATTTATTTTTGGGATGAAAGTTGGGGATGGCTTCCAGTTTGTTTTCTCGTGATTAATGGCATCAGATATATTTGGATTTAAATACAATCTCTGTCCATTCCCACTGTATTCATTAAGACTGAAAGCAACCATAGGTTGTGCTTTGTTGTAGATGCCCAACATCTTTCAGCAGCCACACTGTGTGAGAAAGAATGCCCTCTAAAACAGTTGTCTTGTAATGATTCTGCTATATGTACTCAGGTCAGCAAACAAATATAACCTAACACTGCTTCCTTATGCTGGCATTTAACACACTGAGAAAAGAGTGCAGTCAGGGACTGGGAGTACAAGCAGTTTATAATATGGCTAGGGAAGGATGAATAGCATTGTACAGGGTCTTTGGAGGAATGCAATTGAGCCAGCACTCATAAGATATTACTGCAGCAGAAGCAGGTTGAATTAATGCTCATTTACTATTTTGGGAGGTCTAATAGTACAAAAGATGAGGATGAATGTAATTTCTGGTATTGTCTTTTACAATGTAAGGTTGCCTGGATTCACTGTGGCTGTGTCTCAGATTAGAAACTAAAAACAGGTTAAGTTTTTCAGATCATGTGGTGTTGGGAGAAGGAAAGTTGGTGAGTAACTGTAAAGGGAAGAAGGAAGATCGGGTAGTAGGTTTTGAAATTAAAGTTACAGGAAAGAACTAGAAGAGGACCAGAATGGTAGGTGGAGGGACACTAAAAAGATGTGAGCTGTTGTAGTCATATTGTAGTCATGCAATAGGAATCTGAGAAAAGGACAGAGAGTGGGAAGTTTCAGAGAAGAATAATGATAATCTGAAAAGTGCAATGTCAAATGAAATGACCTGACAGGGATCTGGGAGATCAGTAAGAAAGGTATGGACACAAGGAAACATGGAGAGCAGGAAAGGGCAGAGGCAGTAAGTAAAGGAAAATTAAAGGAGGATTCCTGAGCAGTTGCAGAGCAGAGGCAGCTCAGGGAGAAGGAGGAGTACAAGACTTAGGAAAGAAAAAGGCTAATGGATTGCTAAATTTACAGGTCAGCCATGTGAAGTTTTATGAAAGTGGTGGTGAAAGTCTGCAGAGCAAAATTTATGTGGGAGAACTGGCACATACAATAGTATGACAGTATCATAAAAAAGAGGATAATGATCTGATCTGTAGAAGAGACACTGAAGAGACACAAAGACCTTGCACATCTTTATGAAGCCTAATAGTTGGAATTTACTCCATGAAAAGCAAATTGAGAGAGCTGAGAGTTGGATATTTATCAGTGAATTTTAAAGCTGATGTAGTAGGACATAACTGGGGAGTGTTTTCTGCCCCCTTGAAGTTATAGCAATCAAAAAGCAGTTTAAGATTTCCACATAAATTTACTGTTTCTGCAAAACCCCAGGAGTTGAAAACAATTATGTAACTTTTCCATTACCTGAACTGCAAATGTTAGAGGGAGATGGCCAATGTCATTATAATCTCTTCTGAATATTCTTCAGTGTATTCCTACTTCCATTTTCATAAATATGAATTTTACTAGATGAAGCTGGGGGTTTCTTTTATGTAACTATTACTATTAGAAAGTTGTGATCATGGCTTAAACAGATGGAATTAGAAGGGGCTCCAAGAACTCAAGAAAAAGGTGAAAGAGATTTATATTTAAGTCTTTTTTGTCCTACAGGGTAACTTTTATTGGTAATGTAGTGAAATTGCCTCTCCATTAGTAATATACTTGTCCAGAACATTGGGCATTGGATATTTCTTTCTTGGACCAGATCTGATTTCTTCGTATTATATTCAAGCTTTCATTCAGAAATGTAGAAGAGTCCCCATATCACATTTTCTTCCTGTTCTTCTGTCTGTGATAAACCTTCATTACAGCTGTAATACAAAAGGTACTTTGCTTTACATTATTGCAGTGGTGCCAATCTCCAAACCATAAAACACATCCTGCCAATGAAGAATCAACCAACTCAATATCTTCATCTGTTTTTAATTTCCTTGGAGAGAGAGGGAAGCTCTTTGTGCACTTGACAGTGCATTTGGCTAATCTTGTTTTCTATTTGAATTGGCAATTATTGTTAAAAGCATTTTTGGAGAATGAGGTATTTTTAGCCAGCATACAGTCTTGGTAATATCCTTAAGAAACATACATTTCTTCAGGGCTTAGAGGTGAAAACATGCCCTCACCACTTATTCTGTGTCTTTGTCCAATGCTGCAGCTCAGTCATTGTATTTTCCCATTGTTACTAGCATGCCATGAAGTCATGTTTTTTCTATGGGAATGCTATCACTGCTCTTTGTGACTTAGGTAAAACTGGGAGGCCTGCTTTATTTATTTACATTTTCTTTCTTAAAATACTTCCAGTATGGATCATCTAGCAATTTGATGTGATATGGTGGTTCTCTGTCCTCCATAGCAAAGCTTTTCTCTGCTGAGAACAGTGAAAACCCTTTAAAGGAGCTGACTCTCTCTTACAGAGGTCTCATCCTGTAGGAGGTGGAGAGTCTTTAACTTACTGTAGCTGCTTTTTTCTATTTTATTTGCTAAATCATACACCAGGCTATCAGGTCATCAGATTTCATCTGCCATTTTAAGATTCTCTTTCTTATTCTTCTTTGCTTCCTCTGAGCTGATGTCTGTTCAGAAATCTCTGCATTATTTCATGAGGCAGGTCTGTAGTGTTGCTTTGCATTTTGAACCAATAACAAAATATTTGTCCTGTTAATTTTCTGACATCACAAATACCGATGAAATGTCATGTCAGTTGAACACACTTTGTTTCATGTCTCCTTATGTTTACTTCTGTGTAACCTCACAGAAATTAATTTTGTATGTATTTAGCATTCTTTTTTATCAGCAGATGGCTTTAGGAATTTTTTAGAGATGTCTGCCCAAATTGTCTTCAAGATCTAGCAGTGATCATTGTTAGCATGTTGTCTTTTAGGAAACTTTGAATATTTGTAGACAAGTGTGAATATAGTACTATTGCATTATTTTTTTATAGATTCAAAACCCAACAATGTTACCTCAAAACCATATGTTTCCAAGTCAGTAGTTTACTGTATTATCATGCAGTGAGTCAGAATATCTTTACTGATCTTCCTTTCTGTTATAATCAAAGCAAGCAGGTTCAGGGTACAGGTCCAAGCACTGGCAAACTGTTGTCTATGCTATTCAACCACTAATGCAAGTCCTGACATAGTTTTAGCCCGTGACAAATGCCAGTGTCTCAGCCAAACACCCAGAATCAATTCAGAAGCTAGCACAGGCCCAAGATTACTCCCCATAGGTAGTATGGACAAATTAACCCTTTGGAACAGAGCCTGGAACCTGTTCCTCTTCTGTTTTCCAATAAAGGCACAAATGAAGACTTGGAGAAGACTGTCATGGTTTAAGCCACAAAGACCCAGCGGCAAGATGACACACTGGTGGAATAGCAGATCAGGTTTCTATGGAAGCAGTCTTGACAAAAGTTATTTCTGTATCTCCCTCCCTCAACCCAGTAAAGATCTGTTTAGTGTGATTTTAGAGGATAATACAGTAATCAATATGGTTTGATGAAAGGACTTCTGAGATGTGTTTACATATTCTTTTCTGAATAGAGCTATACAGAAGTTGGATGAGCCACTTAACAGCCTAAGTTGTCCTGTCTGAGGATGGGACAACAGTGAGACCTACCTTCCACTGCCACTGAGTGAACTTGTTAGTTTAATGCTGATTGTGTTGGAGTTAATCCTAGAGCTCACCTCCTCCTTGCACTGAAATTAGGAACTCTTTGGGGATGGACACTGGGTGCATGACACCATTACTCTGAGAAGAATGGCACATTTAAGATATACTTTTTTTTAATCATTTGAATACAAAAAGGAGTCTTCTCCCATAAACTCACTATATGCCTGTTGCTACAACAGCCTGCCTACATCAGTCCTTCGTGAGCCATGCAAACATAGAAGCCTGTTATTAGATAGTTACTGGTCTGATGTCATTCAGCTTCATCCTCTTTGTCATCATAGCACAATGCATTCTAGTGCTTAATGCTCATGTTTCACAAAAATTACAGAGTTACTCCCACATCAAAATTTTCTTTGAAATAATTATTTAAAGTTGAATCCTTTATGGTCTGTTTTTGAGGAGAAAACAAAGGGTTTTATAAAGCATCCTCTACAAAGAAACTCTTCCACTTTTGTCTGTTTTCTATCCTTTGTAACTTCTCTGCCTTTTCAATCTGTAAGAAAGATGGCTGGGACTTTCAGCAATTCTAGCTATCTTAAAAGTGATTGCAACTCGTTATGAAGTAAGCTTTCAGCAAGATGTTGAATAGCAATTGAAAATATTTATAATTAAAAATATTTCCTTTCCTTTTAAAAGTTACATTTTTTAAAAATAATTTAAAAAAATCATCTGAACAGTTTTGAAGTATAATCTGCATTAAATGTATTAACAAAAATAAGTCAATAATATATTCAGAAACATTAGTCAAATATGGGTACATATACACATACGTAAACTATTCCATCATCTCTGTGGCTACTGACATTTTTAGCTAAAATTTTGCAGTCTTTGTTGAATTTTAATTCTTTGTGTTCTAGTATTTTTCTTTTCTTCTTTTTTTTCCCTTTTTTTTTGCCAGCAGCTGTTTTTCTTCATTTTTTTCTTCTGACTGAAAGTTTGAGCAAAAGTAATTCAGCCATTCATTAGAATCAAAACTAAGAATAAGATTCTCATACAACTGCAGTGTTCCTCTTTGTAGCTGGGTGTGGCAGGCTGAGCCTGTCTGGACACCAGCTGCTCTCTTACTCCCCTTTTCAGCTGGACAGAGGAGAGAAAATATCATGAAAGATTTGTGGATCAAGATAAGAACAGGGAAGATCACTCAGCAATTACCATTATGGGGAAAACAGGCTTGACTTGTGGAAATTAGTTTAATTTATTACTAATCAAATGAGACTAAGAAAATGAGATAGAAAAACAAATCTTAAAAGTAACTTCACCTTCCCTTCTTCCTGGAATTAACTTTACTCACAATTTTCTCTAAATCCTCTGCCCAGCAGCACAAGGTGATAGAAAATAGGGGTTGTGCTCAGTTCATCACACATTGTCTTTATCGCTACTTCCTTCCCAAAGAAGTTGCGGCTGCCCCATCCCTGGCAGTGTCCAAGGCCAGGTTGGATGGGGCTCTGAGCAACCTGGTCTAGTGAAGGTGTCCCTACCCATGGCAGGGGTGTTGGATTAGAAGGTCTCTTCCAACCTAAAGCAGTTTATAATTGTATGATAATAAGGAAAAGGCCCAGCAGATTTGCCCCCAAAGACCAAACAGAGCAGAAGAATCAGCCAATGGGTCACAAATCAGAAAATTTTATTCCAGGTCAGCTTCACACAGGGAGGGTAAGTGGCACAGAGCTCCCATTCTCCATGGCTGTGGGGAGCCTCCAGCTGCCTGAGGGAAAGATGAAGTAGTGCAGACTGACACTGGCTGTGCTTCCTTGTTCTTAGGTCTTCACTGAAAGCTAGAGAAATCTCTGGCTGAGCAGGACAAAGAGAAGGGAGTGAGTGTGCCATGGTCTCATCCTGTCCTTGTCTGGGCATGTATAGTTCAGGTAGTTAACTTTTCAACTGTGTCATGTCACTGTTGATATCCTCGTTCTCAACAGCATGAAAATCAGCTGCTTATCCAGGCTCTCTGTCTGTGTGTCTGAGGACAGGAGCACACCATGGTCTGGTCTATTTGCTGTCAGGATCTGCATCTGCAGAAGGCAGAAGAACAAACCACACAGCAGCCGCACTGTCCCACCACGGGCAACCCCTGGCCAGGGCTCTGCCAGACTCCATCACTTAACTTTGTGTCAGTGTCCTTATGGAAGGTAGCAGATCTCTCTGCATGAGTGGCTGAGGACTGGAGCGCTCCAAGGTCTGATCCTGTCCTGTTGTGTTCCTGTGGCTGCAAAAGAGAAGATAACTGCAGGGCAGCCACCACTGCTCACCATGTGCAACCCCTGCGCAGGGCCCTGCCACACTCCAAGACTTAACTTTGTGTCCTTGCAGCAGGAGGCAGTGTCTGGCTGTGTGGCCATGATCAGGAGTGCTCCATGTTCCAGTCCTGTCCTTGTGTGAGCTTCTGGCTCTGGAAGTGACAGGAGGAGCAGCCACCATCTGCTGTGCATGGGGCAGCCACTGCCTCCCTGCCCGGGCCCAGCAGCCTGGCCCTCCCCTCCCTGCCTTCCTCCTGCCCTCTCACCTCAGCCCTGGCTCACTCAACTGCTCACCTCCAGGCTGGTCTGGCCCTTGTCACTGCACAGCCCTTTAGATACCTGTCCTGGTGTCTGTGCTACCAACCTCTGTGGAATGGAATGGCCACCACCAACATTCCACCCGCTGTGACACAGTCACCACCAACATTCCACCTGCTGTGACACAGTCACCACCAACATTCTCTCCCCTGGGACATGGCCAACACCAAAATTCTGTCTGCTGGGACATGGCCACCAAGAAAGAGCCAACACAGAGAGCTCGCTGTCACTCCTGTCTGTGCTGGGACACAGCCTCTTGACCTGGGGCTGTGGTCACCTCACAGGTCCTCACTGTCCTGTTCCACCCCAGCTCCCCTGGGCCTCCTGCTCGCTGTCAGGGCTGGAGCAGAGCAAGATGGAGCTCAGCATGAGGGTGCAGACAGCTAAATGTGATGTCTAAACACAGAGCGATTCAGGTGTTTGACATCCTGACCTAGTGCCACCTGGGCTGTCTTATATCCCAGCATCCCATGGATATACAGGAAACTGGCAGATAGGAGACGGGACGTTGAAAAAATGCATGCCTCTTTAGATCAGGCAGGAGCGATACGCAAGGGCATCTCTCATTGCACTAAATGCTTATTTTAATTCCAAATGTAACAGCTAGAATTCCTCTGTCTCTTTGAGTTGCTCAAGGATATGGATTAGGTGAATCTCCATCCTTTTTGTGCTTTCAAGTATATAGCCTTGACTGAAAGTCAACTGAAAGCCAACAAAATGCAGTCTTCTGTGACCCAAAGTATCTAGAGCAACAGGACACAGAAGTGGAGGTTTCTCAAAGCACTTGGTACCTAGCTTCTTAAACCCTTACAAATATGACCATAACACAGAAAAAAAAAAAAAACAAACCAACAAAAAGCTGAAAATAAGCTTTAGAATGGAAGTCCATATCCATTTTTACCTATAACTTAATGATAACCACATAAGAAGAAATACAAGTTATACTCTCTGATCAGGAGGCAAACAGTAGGATCCTGTCCCATGGAACTGGGATTTGCTTCATGCCAATACCTGGAAATATTAAGAATGGAAAAGTAAAAAAAAAACAACCTAACAAAAATTTACTCCTTCACAGTTTTTTTTCTCCATGTGCAATATCAATGTGCAAGAGGGTTTTATAACAAAACAAAGTTCCCATACTCAGTGATCTTAAATGCCTGATGTTAAGGACTTTTGAGTCTTGTGGAACTCTACCACAACCGCTAAATAAAATAGTAATTTAAAATAAATATTTATTATAAAAAATAATTTAAAACACTCTGGGAATTTGAACGCTGCTTACTCACTGCATACTTGCATATGGTAGGCTAACAGTGCCACTGAACTCTAAGGGGCAGAAATAAACCGTAATGCCATTTTGACAGGCCTGTTAAACCGCTCTTGGTTCCTTGGGGGTGTAAAGGGAGGAGGGGAAGTTGTAGGCATTTTCGTTTTAATCTATACGTACTTTACTTTCCTTTCTATAATTATATAAAGAGGGAAATTTCACCTCTGTGATAGCATACCACTACAAAACATGTTAAATAAAACACTAATTTTATATATAGCTATGTCAGAATTAGACTTTAAGAAGGGAACAAGGAGCTGTTACACAGAAAGATTTGTCCTCAGATAGCTGCATTTGAAGTGACATAATTGGGAGCTTTGTGGAGGACCACAGACTGATTTGTTAACAATTACGGAACAATATCTGTTGTCACATAGATCAAGAAGAAAGGGACATAAGAAGGTACCGAGAGCACTCAAGTCCAGTTCTCGTATTGCTGTGCAGGCCTTGACCTGCGTAATCATCCTGTGTAACCCTTGGCCACCCCCAAGTACCAGACCCTGTGTCAGGGTCCCTCAGTGATCACAGGAGAACTTACACCTTGATGCAGAGGCGCTGTGCTTCCTCATGACAGACAAGGGATGAAAATGCTAGCTTCCACAAGCTATCCTAGTTGAAAAAAACACAAAAGGTTAATTACAGAATGAAAAAGATAAGGTTAAGTTTCCAAAAATCCTTTTTCTTCCTGGAGTGGTGTCAGCCTGTATTAGCCCTCTGATGATTAAACATGCTCAAGATGAACTTGAATTAGTGCTTTTGTAAAGAAGAATAAGAGAAATTAATTTCCCTATGAAAAACAAACAAATAAATAAATAAATAAACTAAACAAAGCCCCGACTGCTGCATGGGGCACTCTGCTATGTAGTTCAAGTTTTTCTCTGAATAAGCTGAACTTATTGAGGTATTAGATTTTTTTCGAAGCCCTTATCTGAATCAGGCAGAGCAGGGATTACTCCTGGCAACAGTGTCTCCCAGAGAAGTTGCCTAACTGCTGCACTGCAGTGTTTCAGAGGTACCACCACTATTACTGAACAATTCCATGATTTATTCCCAGATATTCTGTGATTCCAAAATCAAAGCATCTTGGAAAAACATGATTACTTTATCTATTTATAGTCTGTGGGCTTTAGCAAGACTATAATGTAACCCTCAGCACCCTCTATTAGGTATGACAAATGCAAAATATATAACCTCAATATACAACATAAATCCTCAATAGTCATTGCTGCTGTGCAAGAGGGTTGGCTGTAGGTCTATGAACAAATGAACAGAAGGTGGCAGTAACTAATAGGAGTGCCAAAAGTAGGAGATGATGGAAGGCCTGGGGAATGGAAAAAAAAGGTAGAGTGACAAGAAGAAAGCATCAGGTAACAGAATATTTCTGTTACCCTTATTTCACTGAAAAGACGTTCAAATGAAATTTTAGTTCACAGGTAGCTTGGGATCCAACAGAATTCCTTCTTTGTTCTCCCTCTAAACATTTTAAATTCAGCAGTCTCATTGGAATTGGGGGTGGATTTTATTTCTTTGTTTGGTTTCCTGAGGCTGAAGCTTTTTCCCAGCCAAAAATATCACATTATGAAAACTTCTTCATACTGAAAGTTCTGCTGGAGAAATACACATGCTGAAATATTTGTTGATCTTCCAGTTGTACTTTGGGGTTCTCCCAGTTTCATTTAGGACTCGTTTAGTGTTATCACTGCTCTTTCATTAGTTCCCTTAGTCTGAACAGAAAAAAATCAGTCACATGGGGTTTTTTTTTGTTTGGTTGTTGTTGGGTTTTTGGGTTTTTTTAATAAGCAAAGACTGCAGTAGACAATTGAGCCTTGGGAGAATAATTACGCAGCCAGTTGTTTCTCCCAGTTTCAACATTGCAGAAAGGGTGGGAAGGAACTTTGTTATGATGTTCTTGTTCCAGAAGAGTAAGTCAGTTGCCACAGGCTCAGAAGCCTCTGAGGAAGAGCTGTTGACATCAATGCTTCTGGCAGTCAGGGCTGCAGGGTTTGGCATATGTTGCTGGTTTTTATTTTCTTGTATTTGCAACCTGATATCAACCTCACAGTGAAAAAAAAAGATGGTGAAAGGAATTTGTCTGTGCATAAGTTTCCTTTTTGAATTTCCAGTACCACTTCTGTTCACAAATGCTATGGGTTTCTTTTTGTTGCTGGCATGGCAAATATTTCATTCCTCTGACCTGTTTCAACATACTTGAAGAGGCTATTTTCAAATTCTTCTGCTTCCTCTTTTTTTTTTCCAAGGAATTCAGAGTTTGTTATAGGTGTCATACAGCTATACTAAGTTGCAGCACATGAAAGGTCAAAGAAAAAGGTCATGTATCTAGAAATTCCACTAAACAAAGAAAATGAAAGAAAAAGAAAAAGAAGAAGAAAAAAGAAAAAAGGAAAAAGGAAAAAGAAAAAGGAAAAAAAAGAAAAAGAAAAAAGGAGAAAGAAAAAGAAAAGAAAAAGTAAAAAGAAAGAAAAAGGAAAAGAAAAAAAGGAAAAGAAAAAGACAAAAAGAAAAAGGCTTCAACAAGAATTACAAATGTATCCATGAAGATATGCATGGGTTTTAACATTTAACAGACACAGCCGTGCAGCTGCATTTAGGTCTTAGATTTTAAAGGTATATATTACCATCCTTTTGTTTCTAGAAGCTGGGTATTCGTTTTCACTAAAGTTGTACAGCAGAGCGTGTCTGGTTTTTAATCTCTGACCTTCATTTTGACAGAGTAGTGGGTGACGCATGTGTCTGAGGATCTGTGTGATATATGCTGGTGTGTCCAATTTTTTTAGAGATATGTTAATGACCTGTTTATGCCTAAATTTCTTTGCCCCTAGAATACCTGTCACCAATTGTCACTGGATTAAAGGGACCAGGTTTTAGTTTATACTGAAGCTTTGGATATCTAATTATGTTCAAGGTCTACCAGAGCCAGGTATCTAAAAATGGTCCATCAAATTTAAATCATAAGGAATTAAGCTAAAAGGCAGCTTGAAAGGCCATCTGTCCCTCCTAAGATATCATATGATTCATAGGACTCATAGAGCAGGTAAATTTTCTCTATGATCTTCCCCATCATCAAGTACTCTGCTCTCGTGAGACCTCACTTGGAGTACTGCATGCAGTTCTGGTGTCCTCAACATAGAAAGGACATGGTACTGTTAGGACAAGTCCAGAGGAGGGCCACGAGGATGATCAGGGGACTGGAGCACCTCTTGTATGAAGACAGGCTGAGAACGTTGGGGCTGTTCAGCCTGGAGAAGAGAAGGCTGCATGGAGACCTCACAGCAGCCTTCCAGTATCTGAAGGGGGCCTATAGGGATGCTGGGGATGGACTCTTCATTAGGGACCGTAGTGATAGGACAAGGGGTAACGGGTTGAAACTTAAACAGGGGAAGTTTAGATTAGATAGAAGGAAGAAATTTTTTACTGTGAAGGTGGTGAGTTACGGGAATTGGTTGCCCAGGGAGGTTGTGAATGCTCCATCCCCGGCAGTGTTCAAGGCCAGGTTGGACAGAGCCTTGTGTGATATGGTTTAGTGTGAGGTGTCCCTGCCCATGGCAGGGGGTTGGAACTAGATGATCTTGAGGTCCTTTCCAACCCTAACTATTCTATGGTTCTATGATTCTATTATTTAAATTTATTTACATTTCAAAAGAAAGTACTGTAGTCCCTGCCATTCAGGAACCATGTTCCTTGTCTGATGTAGAAGCAGAGAAATTGTGTAAGGAATTCTGATAAAAAAACAGGAATTACATTCCAAATGCTGTTTCATTACTTCCTATATTTTTTTATCAATAGTAAGGCTGAGTTGCAAGTACGTGCTGACACAGGAGAGCTACACAGTGATTATTACCTTCTTGCATTTTGCTTGAAAACTTTGCTATGACCTTGCAAACTGAGGAACCTGTCTGTCATTTATAATTCATGTATCACCATCAATTTCCAGAGGACTAGGCAGCTTGTCCTATATCTCTAGTTAGGAAAAAATGAAAAACGCAGCAAAATCTCTCTTGATTTCTTTTTTTACATAGATTGTTGCTGAAGACAATGGTACAGGTGGTTATTTTGTAAGCCATTAACCAGACATTCCAGGAATATAATTTTCTCTTCTACTGTTTATTTGAAATCAAAGCAGACTTATCATACTGTTTTAGCAAATAATTTCTTTCTCATGGGATGGGATAGGATGGTTAATATGGCAGAATATTTCAGTGAATATTTGGTTGGCTATGGGAACATGCTATTCTAAGGGAAATTTTCTGAATATACTTTAAAAAATATCAACATATAAAGCAAAAGGAGCTGTCAGTATTTTTATAAATCTATGATAAATTTTCTAATTAGAGAGAACTGCAAAGGTGGTGAGGAGTGCTTTTTCTTTGCTATTTATTTCCCTTTCTTTTAAAAGTATTTGCGTGAACTGCAGCTCTGAAGTTAATATTAACCCAAATAAAATGATTCCATGACTAAAATTACTATTAAAGTCGGAAAATAGCTGCTTACTGTGAAATCTATCTTTAGTATTTCACAGAATAAATGAGGACCAATCTTGTCTCTGTTTTAAATTTGCTCATTTTTTCCTAGGGGCAAAACTAGTAGAACAAACAAAGGTATCAAAAGGACACAGCCTAAATCCTCAAGGCTCTTTTAGACCAGAAGCAAGACAGAAGAGGGTAAAAAGAAAATGAAAAGAAAAAGACTGGAGAAAACTGACTTTCCATTGCCCACCAGATCGGTGGCTGATCCAAAAATTAAATCCAAGCCACTTAGTTCCTAATGTATTGCTTCACTCAATAGATTAGGTTGTCACCATGAGATAGTCTGTACTTTCTGCTCCAAAAGAAAGTTGAAGTTACTTTGCTAAGACAATATCTGGCCATGAAAATTGTGTGCAACATCCTACCAAGTACCTGTTTCTCATTAACCTATAGCCAACATATGGCAACCAAATTTACAAGACTCAGCCAGAAGATACACAAACAGAGGCTTCTGATTTAATGTGAGGATGAAGGAGTTGCCCACTTTGAGCAGTCTTGCTTTCCATAGTAAAAGATTACTTGGTAGTTTGGTTTTAGCAGTAAAAGATTGCTTAGAGATTGTTCCAGGACTGTAATGACATCCTTAACAGCATTCATAAGAACACACTTGAGTCTCCTTCCTAACAGATTTAATTCCTTAAAATATTTACTTCTAAAGTTGGATCAAGGAAGAGAACAAATTTACGCACCAGAGCCACAAGCTCATGAAATATTATCCTCAATGAAAGAATAAAATCATGTCGGATCAGTAAATTTCAGAAACATTTTACCCTTTCTTGAGGTTTCATTTTTGAGATACAAGTTCTATACAAATTCTGAGAAGTGGATGAATCTGCTGAATATTTTATCACATTCCCACATGCTCTAAAAGAACATTACAACTTCACTGTAAAGTTCCATTATGAAAACACATGGATAAAATTACTTGTGCTAGGAAAGAACAGTGCATCTCAGAGAGTCTTCATGCTGAAAAAAAAATTGGTTACAGTACATATCTGAGGTAAGTGCATGAATAAGCAACTGAAATCCAAAGCATAGGCAAAACCTAAAGAGCAAGCATTGATGTGAGCACCCACTGACTTTCCAAGCAATCCAGTAGAAATCCCCTAAGTGCTCAGTGGAGATACAGCTCTAGGCACTTGATGAAGAGAATGATGAGCTGAGAATGCTGTGTTTGACAATATCAAAAAGGGCTTTAAGTGCATGCTGCTTGGTGGGCCACCATTGAAGACGCAGGAAGTGCCAGCTGCAGAGCCCAGGCTGCTGGAGGTGTTATTGCCAATGAAACACTGAAGCCACTTTACATCAGCAAAGCCATATGAAAATATTTCGACCATCTCTAGAGTTCTGTAAAATCAACTAGTGCAAGCCAAAAATTCAGACTATTTAACTGCAAATAAGGGAGAATCAAATAAAAGTTTTAATTTCCCTAACATAATAACAGGAAAATCCTAGGAGGCAGTGTTTTAATTTTGTAAAACTTATTTAATCTTTCCAATGCTATCCTTCACTTCTAAAAATTAGAACCAAAGATGATTAAAACCTGCTCTTCTCTTTATTCATCTGAAGTGGGTTGTTGTGTCTATGGCTAGGAAGGAATGTCAGACAAAAAGCCATGATGTGGCTCCAAGTTTTAATTTAATATAGTAGAAATACATATGGCTTGTTACTTTTTAATTTAATATACATTTTCATTACTAAAATAACTTTTGGATTTTTTTAAAGTGTTCCTGCAAATTCTTCTAGAAACCCACTGGAAATTATATACAAGGGGAGCACAGTTCAAAGGAAATGTCACAACTGAGCGACGAAAGCTGGAAAGTGATAGACACACCATACTGGCTATGTACTAAAACAGTCACCAAAGTAAATATTTCTACATAAATTATACTGAAACCACCTTGCTTTTAGCTAGTTCATAATCAGAACATGTTTCAACACCTCTGGAAAACTCAGTATAGGAATAGTCTATAGGCTGAAAGATATCTGCATGTAAAGTAATTGTAGCAATTGTCAGGGTCTGATTGGACAAAATCTCAGTGCCACATCCTGTTTCATCCCAAGAGTGAAATTAAGACACAAATGAGGTTAAGTACTGTAATTGGGCAGTTTGTTTATTACAAATTACAAAAAGATAGTTATTATAAAAAAGGGAAATTATTCTAATAAAGAGGATAGTGATAAGACAGATTAGAAAAAAAGGTAGAAAATTAAGCAAGGATTCAGGGTGCAGAGAGAGAGATAGTCACCAGTAGGGATCCAGTGGTGTCCCAATGATCTGTTATCATCATCATCAGTGGTGGGAGTTCTTCAGGGTTCATAGTTGGTATTGGAGCAGAGTGTTCCCCAAGAGTCTGTCAGAGGTTGATGTCCTCATGGAGGCATCCTTCTGGAGTCCCCTTGAAGGTACCAATTTGGTGATGTCTTACTCTCCCTTTTATAATGATTTGGGGGGAGTACCTATATTCTTCATGTCACGTATCCTGTTCTTGGTGGACCAGTTTCCCTGGTCTTGCAGCCAGCTCTTCCAACTGCATGTGCCTGCATACACAGGTCTGCAGCAATTCATGGGATAATGGACAGCAGCTCCTCACACCAGTCCTGGAGGTAATGGACAGAAGAGTCTTATCTCTTTCCCACTTATCCCTTAGGCAGTGGAGGGTGAAGTCCCATCTCAGCTTCTCATACCAATCTTTGAAACAATGGACAGTGGAGTACGATTTCGGATCAGTCTCTCACAGCAATATGTGCATGTCTTTTTTTTTTTTTGAATGTTTCTAAATGTCTTTGCCAAATAAAAAAAAAAAAAGTTTAATAATTATTGCCAAATAAGTTTAAAATGTAAATTCACACAAGTTCAATCCAAGTCACTGTAATATAATTTGTCCAGGACATGCTAATTTTTAAAGAAAAGTCCTTGTTCAAAATTATAATTGATCTAGTTCGAACTTTATATAGTACATGAAAAATACCATAGAATCACAGAAACAGCTGGGTTGGAAAAGACCTTTAAGATCATGAAGTCCAACCATTACCTCAAGACTGCCAAGACCATCACTAAAGCATATCACTGAGGGCAAGAATGATCCATACCAGAAGCAGATTACGCTGAGTGCAGTCACACAGCACTTGTGGGAAAAGAGGGGGATCAGGCCCAGTCAGCACAGATTTATGAAGGACAGGTTGACCTCCTATTGTCAACACCTTGACCAAATACAGCATGACACCATACCGTGCTCATAGACAAACTGATAAATTATCAGCCAGATCAGTGAACAACAAGGGGGACTGAAACCTGGCTGAACTGGCAAGATGAGAGGGTCATTCCCAGTGGTGTACACAGAGTGCTTGTTCTGTGAGGAGAGGCTTGCAGAGATAGGTTTGCTCAGTGTGGAGCAGAGATGACTTTGGGGGTACCTAAGAGCAGCCCTAGTGCCTACAAGGAGATTATGCAGGGGACAGGTCTGGACTCATCACAAGGGTGCAAGGCAGGAGGGTGAGAGACAACTGACATATATATAAACTAGAGAAGATTGGATGTAAGAAGTTGTTTTCCCATAAGGACAGTCAAGTAGTGCACCAGTTGCCCAAGGAGGTTGTGCAGTCTCTGTCCTTGGACACTCAAGATGAAGCCCTGAGCAGCCTGGTCTGACCTCAGAACTGACCCTTCTGCATGCAGGAGGTTGGACCAGAGACTTCCTAAGGTTCCTCCCAATCTAACTTATCCTTTGATTCTGCAGTAAGCAAAAGCTTCTTATCATTAGCATGGGGATAATTGTTTCATGCCTTAACCTGTGGGGTTCATACATTGGTTCCTGTTAGAGTGTCCTGGTTTAAAACCCCACCTCCGTCTCCCGCAGCACCACACACCCACCCCCCCATTTCCCCCCTCCGCTCCCAGAGGGATGGGAAGAAGAACAGAAAGAATGCAACTACCACGGGTTGAGATAAGAACTATCCAGTAATTAAGGTATAACACAAATCACTACTGCTACCACTAATAAAAACAATGTTAGAGGAAATAAACAAGGAGGTAGAATACGATACCACCCGCCAAAACCCTTCCAGCCAACTCCGAGTTACCTCCCCAAGCATGATGTGCTGTGGTATGGAATACCTCTTTGCCAGTTTGGATCGGGTGACCTATCTCTGCTTCCTCCCAGCCTCCCCTCCTTCCGTGGTAAGCATGAGACTCACAAAGTCCTTGATCAGAGTAAACATTTGAGCAGTAACTCAAAACACACGTGCTATCAGCAACCATTCCCAGCCCAAAAGTCAAAACGCAGCACTGCACCAGCTGCCAAGAAGGAGAAAAAATGACTGCTACTGCTGAACCCAGGACAGAGTTATTAGAGTTTCTGACTTTGTGCATAGGAATGATAGCTCGAATGACCTAATGAGTTCAACTGACTTATGATTTCAACTCTTTCTACAATAAATTTATTTTTGTTACCAGTTAATTTGCCTTCTCTCTGAGCTATATACCATATAACCATGTGCTTAATATAATGAAAAAATGTATCTATTACTTCAGGTGGGACAATTTATTTTAATTGTTTTAAATGCATTCTTACTGCCCTGCATCATCTCTTTATGGAGTTCTCATTACATAGCTAAAAGTGTCATCTAGTACCAGGTTTTAATTTTGAATATTGAAAACAACTTAGAATCTGCCCCTCAACCTAATTGTATCCAGGTACTTACATAGCTTGCTTCCACAGCCATAGTTTCTGATTCAGTCAAAACATGAAAAATTCAGATAACTTCATCTCCACCTTCCAATACTGCAGTTTAAGTAGTTTGATAAGTATAAGCTGTTTTCTATGCCTGATTGAAGATATTGATGAAGGAATGAATTTCATACTTTATTCTGTTCTTGTATGGAAGTGACTTATGTGCTTAGCCTAAGTTTAATATCTTTCAAACTTTTGTCAGCTAGAGAGCTTTTACACAATGAACAGCAGTTAAAGTCTTCTCAATAGTGAAGACAAAGGTTTTCCTGCTGTTGATGCCTGGAGATGGATTTCTGCAGACCAATGTTAGACGATATAAAAATGGTCTTAAAGAGTCACTACAAAATGTGTGAATAGTAAGTTTCTGAGCTGCGATAACTTGTTGTGGGACAAAGCCACTTGCAGAGAGCTCACCACTTAGCTTTTGTTCTCTACTCTGCTGAACGTGTTCACTAGATCCTGCTCATGGAAGCTTTGAAAACATAATTTAGAGTTCTACTTGTTCTATTAGTGTGACATCCGTTTGAATAAATTTGGTTTGACTTGGTTCCTGGCAGTCTGATGGATCACAGTTGTCATTTATACTAACAGTGGCAGTCTGTCTCCTCTATTTCATATGCCTTGTGCTAGAATTTTCATTACTTTGTGCAACAGAATTTGACTAGCCACTAGAAATACATACAATCAGTGCACAAAAATAATAAATTCACATATAAATAATTTTCACTACAAAGTCCTTGTGTTTTAAACAGAAAAAAATCAAGTAGCCTTGGAGTAATATGTATGGGACATTTCATAGGTAGGATATGATCAATGTTCTGGTAAAGCCTTCCTCCTCATACGCCAAACTCGGTAACATATTTCGTTCATTGTTGCTTCTCGGAGTTAAAGCAGCTGAAAATAGTACAAGAGTACATTATGTAATACTATGTCTTCTGAACATTGTCAGCTTGTTCCCCCAATTTCTAAACTTTAATTCCGATATGCACATGTGGATTGTGGGCACAGTGATTCATCAGTGCAAGAATGAAGAATGAATCATCCCAAAATGATCATGGAGGAGGTGGATATGGTGGTACAGGAGGGCACACAAGAGGCAGCATGCTACACCATCTGAAAAACATGTCCAGGAATGATTGAAATGCACTTGGATACAGTCTTCTCTAAGGATTAAAATAGAGCAATGTGAGTTCTCTATAAATCTACCTTGTAGAAAAGTATATTCTAAAAGTAAACCCAGGTTTTAACTGAAGGAAAGGCATCTGGGATTGCAGTTCCATTTCTACTTTCCGAATGAATCTTAGTTCTAAATAACAGGATAAGGACTGGAGTGTCATCTGTGATGTCCAGTAGTTTTACCTTGCACCATGCTGAAGGTTGTCATCTAACTGTCCTCAATTGTAACTAAAAATTACTTTATAGCATCATACCCAGAGATGCCTGAAGAAGAAATCTTTTTCAGCTATATGCACCTCTTTACACCTACCAAGTTCTAGTATCGATCATATAAGCAGTCTGTTATTATGACCTACTCTTAGTATGGGCCTGTGAGTATTACTGTATATTTGTTTCTTATTTCCACTTTGTCTCTATGCAAAACTGACAGATACAGTAAATACCAGTGCATTTATACAGTCATCCATAAACATATTTCCTATTCCCATCATTTTTGAAGACTCAGGTCAACTTGTGTGCTATACAATTATGATAGATATACAAAATGAGGGCACAGTAATAATGTGCATTTTGTATGGGAAACATGGAACATTTTGGGAGGGAGGTTATTAAGCAGATCAATCTACATTTTTTATACTTTGTTCCATGGCTCTTTAAGGTACTGGCATGAAATTTCTCAGGAATACTGCACTTGAGAGAAGCTGGAAAATACCACTTGCTCCAGCAGTACAAACAAAACTAGAATCCAGTTAAGTTATAACAGCAAATCTTTTTCTAACATAATGGTTTGATGTTTCCTGAGAGATTTTTTTCTTCTGCTTTATGCAGTACTTCATGAAATAAGAAACTTCCCATACAATGCCAGCATTGGGCAACCAGGATTTTACACTCCTCATGGAAACAGCTGTGCTCATTATTGATCCTGCCAATTGTTCTGGGGTGAGATATGAAACAGAAAGTGCATTAGTCAGGAAATGTTTTTGTTTTACATAAAATGATAGCTTATCCTAATAATCAACACCATGTTATATAGGCAGCAGGGGGTGCATATTGTTCAGGATGTTTTTAATGTGTAATCATAGTCCACATAATTAGGAATAACCAAATGGAATCCATGTTAGTATTTCATAAAAGGGCTTGAGGCAGCAATTGAAAATGTTTGCTTTACATAAATTATCTCATTGGAGATGAGAGAAAAACATCTCAGGAATGCCATTGATAAACCAATACATAAGCTTTTCTGATTTGGTTAGTTTTTTTAAATTTATTTTTATTTTTATTTTTTACAAGCCTAAAACTATAGCAGATGCTAAAACTCCAGCTGAGTCTATTTTGGCTTCTGTTCATATCCTCCACGACTGAATGTTTTACCTCCTCTGACTTTCTTCCAGAACTGCACTACAGCAATGGATACAACAAATCAAAACATTTTCCAAAATAATTTTGTCAGAAAACAGCAATTCATCTATTCTGAAATATTGTTCAGATTTTTCAAGGAGGATCTGGAGCTCAGAAAGGTATTGTAATATGGCTGATAAGCTGTACTCCAATTCTAACTTGCAATAAACACTTAAATTTCTCAGTCCCTAAATTTCTACATATTAAACAAGTATACGCAAGGGCTCTTGAGTAGTCATGTCTTTCTCTGTCTTAGTTCAGTTTAATTCAGACACAAAAACAAGAGGTAAAAAAAAAAAAAAAGAATATTTTAAGAACTAGGCAGCTGTAACATGGAACATTGAGAGCATCTGGGAGAGTTTGCACAGTCCAGCCTGAGAGCAGCTTCGCAGAGTCTGGCCTAAGCATATTGTCATGGTTTGAGCATGTTTTGAGGGTGTTTTTGTTCAAGGTTTTTTCCAGCCAGGGGGAGTCCGGGAGGAAGGAGGGACAGGACACCTGACCCAGGCTAGTCAATGAGGTATTCAATACCATAGCACGTGATGCCCAGGAGGCATACTGGGAAAGAGAAGGCAGGGTGTAGAGCTCGGGAGAAAAATGGAGGAGGGAGCACATGGTGCTCGGCCGGGCAGGGTGGAGTGAGTTATGGGTCGGTGGCTGGTGGGGTGTTGTATTCTTTTCACTTGCTGTTTGCTGTATCATTATTATTTGTAGTAGTGAATGGCAGTAGGGGTTTTGTGTTATGCCTTAGCAATTAAACCGTTCTTATCTCAATCCGTGGGGGCTACATTCTTTGGATTCTCCTTCCTAACTCTCAGGGAGTTGGGGGACTTGGTTTAAACCACGACACATATTCATTCCCATTGCTCACCTGCCTCATCTTGTCCCACCTACTGCAGGTATGGCTGTTAACAGGGCGTCCTAGAGATACTTGACAGTAGATCAGTCAAAGAACAAAGCACTAACTTTTGAGGAATTTAAACAGTCTGTCATCTAGGTATCCATAGTTTTTTTCTTGCCTCAGTGGTGAGGTCCAGTACATACAGCATTAGTCAGCAAGATGGGAAAAGCAGCAAATAAATTCATCTTTGCTGTTTAAACAAATCAATGTAAAATAACAGAGATTATCCTAATAAATTTTGAAGGAAACTGTTTATCTTGATTGAACTTAACGTGACAATTGGTGTCTGCTAAAGGTCAACCTCAGTGTACTCATAACTACACTGTGCAGGGAGAAGGGGATGGGGGAAACAAGGGAAATGATACACTCATCTTAGTCATGCATGAACTTTGCCTTTCAGAATTATTAAAACCATTTTATCTATCTCTTAGATACTTACATTACAAAAACATTGCTTACATACTCAAGAAACTCACATTGGTGAAAAAAAACCATATATTATTTAGTGAGTGAATGCTGTTTATAATAATGCAGATATCATCACATTCATAGAGTTTCCATGCCTGAATATATGATATACTATCTCTCTGCCCAAGTACAGTGGATGGAGGAATGGGGACAAAATCAGTGTAAACAAAGTGCTATGATAAATGTTTGGTACCTTAAAGTCAGTGACAAATTGCCTGTTCACTTCTTTCGGACAAGGATTTACACCAGAAATAACCCCACTGAGCAGAAAATCCACCATATACCAGTTGAAAATACACATTTATCACTTCCATTCAGGAAAGCACTAGTTTCTGATCCATTTGTTTTGGCATTTCTGCAACATATTGAAATTAATAACTTTTAATATTTCAGAAAAGCAATAAAACAGAACCAAAGAACTTAGTCTGAATCTGATATTTTGAGCACAACTCATTCATCCTACTCCTTGCTTAGCTTCACATTCACTTAATAATGGTATGGCTAGACAATATTTTCTCGTCTCTTTCCCCATCTGCACGTCTGCTGTATTTACCCCATAGAGGGCCAGACTGTTGAATACACATAGATTTGCTTAAATAGTGAGAAAATTGTTCCAGTGATTATCCAGCTTCTCAGATGCCACAATTATCCCAAGGATTCAACAGCTGTTTCATGTTTCTCAGTTACAGTTGCATACTGGTCAATAAAAGAAAAAAAATGTATTTTATTTTTAATTTTTTTATTTAAAGTATGGTACAATACGTGCAACTAAAAAGCCAGTCAGAAGTCTTAGGTGAAATGCTGAAGTCAAGAATCAAAGAAAGAAGAAAGATCTTATTCTCTCACCTGACATCAAAATACAGTACTTGGGAAAAGAAAGAGTGCAAACAATAATATGGGACTCAGTGACTGGTTTTGTAACAAACCTAATTTCCAGAGATGCCCTTACTTGCTCTGCTGTCAACTGAAAAATCAATGATTGGAAACTGCACAGATCCGGAGAAGCACAGCTGTCAACATTACATCGCTCTCCTGCTGCTTTATTTATCTTCTTTCTTGAATCCCTTCCCTCCTTTCTATATTCCTTCTGCATTGGTTTCAAGTTACTTATTCTTTGCACATCTTATAACTGTCTCCTATATCTTTCTTTTTTTTTTCACCTGTGTTTGAGTATCTCTGTAGCTGTTTCTTTCTCTTCTATGTAAAAATAAAGATGCATAAACCTCAACCCTCTTAATACCAATTTGTTAGTCCTCTTTGCCTGCTTCTCCTGCTCCTGGTTTTAAGCCTAGCTTTGTGTCAGTCTGCATAATTTCCCCATGTGACAAACCATCAGGAAGAAGCAGAAGAGTTTTGCTGTGTTCAGACAAACTGAAGTCTTGTTTGCTCTGAGCAAAGTACATATTGGTTTATGAGTCTTTTTTTGAAAAAGGAGTAGGCAGATTTTTTTTCAAGGGATGAAAATTCCCTAGAAATATACATCTGAGAACTCATCTTGGCGCATGTTTTATGTACATTTATTTCTGTGCAGAGATTCATGAGCAAATTAAACTAAATGCATTTCCATGCTACTCCCCTGAGAACCAAAAGGAGGGTATATACACGCTGAAGCTCAATAATGCCTTCAGGCTTCCTCAGGTGAGGAGTGCTGCATCAGCTGATGATGCTATACCTGTCACAACTTCTGGAGCTCCAGCTTGCCTATGATTCAGCAGCCTTTCCTGAGCTTCCCATGGACTGTGACAGGTTTGGACACTTTCTTGTGATTTGTGTTTTCATGCCAGCTTATGTTCTATAAGCCTCAGCCTCATGTATTGCACCCTATGAAGAGGAACAGGTGAAGTGGCTTGTTTGTGTTTACCATTGTACTTGCACAATAGACATCCCACAGGCTAAATGCAGGGCTTTTAGGGATCATCAAGTCACTCTATCTTGTTGCACTGAATAAATGGGCTGAGGAAGATGCGAGGCCTCGCACTGTCTTTTAAACCAAGTCTACAATGGAGATTTGACATGGTGCACTTTCTTGATTTCCTGTCAGCCTTCCAAAACACCAGATGTTGTACATACTACTTCTGCAGTGCAAGACTATATTTTTTAAGAAAAAAATATGTAGTTTATAACTCTGTGATAATTCATCTTTAGGAATATTAATGTTTTGGTGTCCATGAGTGTCCTGGGTTCAGCAGTAGCAGTCATTTTTTCTCCTTCTTGGTAGCTGGTGCAGTGCTGTGTTTTGACTTTTGGGCTGGGAACGGTGCTGATAGTACTTATGTTTGTAGTTACTGCTCAAATGTTTACTCTGATCAAGGACTTTGTGAGTCTCATGCTTACCAGGGAAGGAGGGGAAGCCAGGAGGAAACAGAGATAGGATACCTGATCCAAACTAGCCAAGGAGGTATTCCATACCATAGTACGTCATGCCCAGGGAGGTAACTGGGAGTTGGCCGGAAGGGCTCTGGCTGGCTCTTTTCCGGGTTGGGCTCGTTTCAGCTTGTGGTATTGTATTCTCTCCCCTTGTTCATTTCCTCTATCATTATTTTTAATGGTGGTAGCAGTAGTGATTTGTGCTATACCTTAGTTACTGGACTGCTCTTATCTCAACCTGTGGGAGTTACATTCCTTTGATTCTCCTCCCCATAGCTCCGGGAGTTGGGGGGGGGGGGGGGGGGAAGTGAGAGGGAGAGCCTGTGCTTGGGTTTTAAACCACGACAATGAGCTATTTGTCTAGGGTTCCACAACAGTTACCCAGCTGTAGGTGATACAGTTGGACTCTGGAAAGTGATATAGCTAACCTTTGAATGGACACCTAGCTGCAGTCAACTGAATGGCTGGAGACTCCACTGACTGTGTTAATTATATCTCCATGAGATGTCATGGGAGTCTAGTCACCTAATGTACATGTAGACATGTAAATTTAGTTACCTGTACCTCAAGCTGATCTCATCCCAGTAGGGATGAGGATCAATATATGAATGGAGAGAATGGTATCAATGACCTAGTCTGTGATGCAATTAATTTCATCCTGAAATATACATCTAAAATATCCTATGCCAAGTTTCATCCAATTTGTTACCAAGTTTGTAGGTTTTATATGGTGATACTTTTATATCCAATTTAGGAGCTTCAAGCATTTTCTCAGAGCTGGAACTCTTCCTAGACCAAGGAAAGTATATACAGGACATCTAGCTCTTTCCCATTCCTTTTAGCTGAAAGCACAGTTTGTTCAGATATAATTTTGAAGGCTAGTTCATTTGTAAGCTTACCTTAACACATCCTGAACCAATAGAAAGCATATTGCCATTTCTTATTTTAATTAGCACAAATAATTGCTTATTTAATTGCCAATCTCACCAGTAAAAAGCTTTTAGTAAGAAGATAAAGGCAGTTACAAGTTTTTATGCTCTTCCACAGTAAAATACTCAAGGGTTATTTTCAAATAAATATTCTGCTAACAATTGCCAAGCTTTCTGAATCAAATGATTTTGCTCTTCCAAGGTTAGATGTTCGTTCTGCTTCTTCCCACCATTTTCTCTCCCTATAGAAAGCATAACATTGAAGTAAAAGACTCAATCAAATAAGGTTAATAGATTTTGAAATTAGAAGGAACATTATGATCTTTAATAGCATGACTCCCTAAATAACATAGGCCATAAAAACTCACCCAGCAATTCCTGCATTCAACCTACAATAGCTCTTCAAATTTTAACACATCCACTGGAAAATTATTAAGTCTTTCTGTAGAGACTTCTCAAGATATAAAATTCAGCACGTCCCTGTTTGTTTTATTTAGTAAATTACCCTAAAAGCTTAAACCATGTACTGGAAAGCTTTGGTCAGACTTTGATATTGCTTTTCATGATAAACAGTTATCAGAAGTCACTTCCCATGTTGTTACTTGTAGATCATGGGCACATCACCTCTTAATCCCTTTTCGAACATATTACGTGCATAATTATTGTTATTGTCCTTACTATAAAAATGCTTTCCAGATATATATCATTAGTAAAGCTCTTCCCTGAGATGTCTCCAATTTTTATTTTTTTTTGTGGATGTCAGAATGGAATCCAGGATTTTTACTAACAAATGCAGTGGTGATATTTCCTATTTACTCCTTAATATTCTGCTGCTTATATTTCAAAGATTTGAAAATATGTTTGTTTCCTAACTAGACAGTTGCCCATGGGTTATCTATAAGTATAAGTAAGTTCTCAACAGTGTCATCATGTTCTGCTGTTAAGAGTTTATATTCCTAGACATATAGAGTTTGACTTACTTCTGTTAATTAATATTTTGTCCAATGGAGATTGCCTTGCCAAGCGATTCAGACTGATCTGTAAAACAGATTTGTCATCATTATTTGCCAGTCTAGAAAGTTTACTCCATCGACAAGCTATTACACTGATTTTTTTTTTTCCCACAAATTTGCTAGAAATTTTGAACTGCTGTGAAGCAAAACCGAGATGTCTGTGGCAGGATTGTATCTGGGATATGATGATGTATTGGTAAATTGTTTTCATTTTCATGTTTAACTATTCTTATCCACTCTTAATGATATACTTTTATTTTGTGAAATTCTTTTTTTAACCACTGTGGTGCAAAAATTAAATAAAATGTCTTGCCAGCATCTATTATACTCACTGAGCTTTTTTTATCATCCAAAATTTTCATATCATGATAGGCAGAGTTAAATGGGCAGAGTTAACTAAAAATTACATAAACTCTTTTTAATTTTCATTTCAGCATCCTTTTATTTTTATATGAATGCCTTCCATATTAGACATTCAATTGGACTTACTAGGGCTTTGAATGCACTGTGTTTTAATGATTGTGCACCAGAATGAAAGAACTGATTTTAAATATAAGAGAAATAAAAAGAACATTCACTATGAAGAACAGGAAAGCCAAAAATAGCTTCACTATATTTGGGGGATAAATGACAGGTTTAGACAATGTATATGTTAGAAAAATGTGCTCTTATACGAAATTTTAGAAAGTGAAAAGAATAAATGCTTTTCCATACATGGTTTTAACAGCATTAGGCATATATGTGACTGGATCATTTATTACAAGTACTGGACATTTTCATAAAAATCTATTATTTTAGTCTATTTCTAGATGAAAAGTATGAGTTATGTTATTACTCAGACTTGTTTTCCCAGATGCATGAATAGCATCAATGCCAATATAAATAAAAAATGAGCCATTCTTCATGCATAATTTGTAATACCATTATTTTCAGTATATTTTTCTTCATGAAATTTGGCTGATTACAGATGCCTATGGTCATATTCAATCACTGACTGTATTAGCATTTCTTATGGTTTGTTTGGAGATTTGTAAGTGCCTACAGTTTTTCAAAAGATAGCAGGTTTCATAAATTGTGAATGTTGCAAAGTGTTTGTTTAGATTTATATTCTGGAAAGCAAAGCAACATGTCATTTCTTATGGTAAAACCAGTTTTCTTCAAGTTAATACTGAGGAAATTCCTTCAGCTTAAGTGGTAGGGAACTTTGTTGTTTTTTCTCTGCTGAGTTTTTATGACTGCTAGCTCTATTTAACAGTGAAGAAAGCCTGCAGGTCACTAAAGATTAAAACTATAAAATACTGAGTTTTTCATCTTCAGTTTCTTTAGAAAGCAGTGTTACTTGAGAAAACATATACCATCAAGGCAATAAAACACTGTTTCCTTCAGCTTTGTAGTGACTCTTGTTCATTTTCATATAAAGTAAAAAATTAAATTCATTTTTACTTATACATGCCGTAGTATGAGCACTACACAATTTCACAATATAAAATTTAGCTTAAGAAAAATATTTCCTTTAATTTTGCATTATTTTAACAAAACTATTTCTCCTGGAGTTTTATGAAAATTTTAAGCAAAAATATTCAGAACATATACATAATTAAAATTCCTTTTAAACAGGTTCAAAACCAGAATACATAAAAGACTGCTACTGTTATTTCAAATACTAAAAATAATCCCACATCCAGGGCTGTCCATAGTGTTTAGAGGTTTCATTTTAAAAGCTATAATGCATTTGGCATTCATCCTTAATTAGCTATTTCTTACATGAGGATAATTATTCTTTCTCCAGCTGAGGCAGCAACTGCATCATATTGATGTAATCCAAATATGGCAAAAAATGTATTTGTTATTCTTGCTTGGACAGATAACTTGAGGAGACTCTAAGTAGAAAATGTCATGTAAAGTAATATTATTGTCTCTTTGAGGCAAATCCATCTGCCACAGTGTTTACTAAGTTCCTTCCTCAAATCAAGCTTTCTTTTGATTTCATTCATCATACAGTTATCTGTGTCCATTAATTATTCTTACTAAAAAAAAAACATGCAAAAAAAAAAACCAACAAACCAGATCCTAAAGGTACTGTATTTAATATTTTCATTTTTTTCAAAACTAGTAATTATATTTTAAAGGGAAGTGTTGCGTTATTGCTTGTTAATCATTGATTTAATGCTGAAGTATGAATCTTTGACTATCAAAAATACTAAGACTAGGCAATTGATTGGTATTTGAACTACTTTTGTTTGTTTGTTTGTTTTATTTTCTTTTGGTTTGTTTTTTCTCAGAATTTCTTTATGACACATTAGTGTCATAGTGTCTAACTCCCAAGAGCTTTATTAGCCTTGAGCCATGTCTAAATTCAGTTCACCTAATATTCTGTTTCCAGTGATGACAAAAAAAAGCTGTAGTTGGAGAGAGGTATGAAGCTCTGTAGCAGATTCTCTCCACTAGGTAGATCTCCACCCAGTTTCAAGACCCAGAAGAATTCAACTTTCGATTCTCCTCCACATGAAGTAGTTTAACAGGAAGTAGTTGTACAATCTCAGTAAATGTTAAATATAATTTTGAATCCCAGCCTCAATGGCCTTGTCTTCATCTTCAGAAAAGATAAGATTCTGGATACCTACACTTTTGGCCACTCTACTAGAAGCTAATGGAAATAAATAATTTGGCTTCCTAGCAATGCTTAATTTCCTTAACTGCAACTTCAAATTTGTGGCATTCCAGCCAATTCACTGACTCTTTTCCAAACTCTTGAGATTTATATAAAAAAAGATGTTCTTGATTTTGTTATATCTTTGGTTACTTACAATAATTTCAGCCATCTTAATTTATAATAGCCGGCAGCAAATTATGCTGCTACCAGTTATGTTCACTAGAGATATCTTGAGCTAAAATAACCTCATATAACTTGATGTTAAATCATATCGGTTTATTTTTTGCCTTCCAGTTCTCTTATTTTGTCATAGGTATGTAGGTTTTACTGTGGTATTTTTGTTAGTTTTATATTCTGTATGCAAGGGTTTGTTTTTTTTTTTATAATTTTGCTTCTTTTATTGTACTTTTTTTTTTTTAACTGCTCTAAATCACTCCCCACGTAGTCACTTGCATTGCACATTTCCTGAAGGATAGTTTACTCCATTTCAGAAATAGATTAAGCTATCTCACAGAGCCTTAAAAAGAACAAAGTGTACACACAAGGCATTACTAACAACAAATTAGTGTCTCGTAAATTTTTTATATTTTAAATTTCTTATGGTAACTCACACTGCAAGAATAATGGTCTGCTCCCTTCATCTCCACTATGTGGAAATTTGTGAATATTTGGAGGCAAATGGAAATAGATGAGCTAGATGATGGTACTTTACAATCATGAAGACTAGAAGACTATGAGGAATATAAAGTGGTTATAAAAGATGAAAATACTTCCATTAGTTCATTAGCATACTTGCTAGTGTTGTGTACAGTTTGATCAGCCATTTTTTATACAATATTTGAATTTTCCCATCACACTTTTTTTTCCTGTATATTTGCGAAATTTATCTTAAATCTGAATATAACCCATTTTTCCTCATTATTATTTCACAGACTATAGCTGTTTGAAGGTCAGTAGGTATAAAGATATGATCCTGTTTTTCCTCCCTGCTACTTCTTCCTTGTGCAATGGCATTTTAGGATTAGAAGAGGCTCTTTTCTTTCCTATCTTCTCAGCAGTAAACACAGTTAAATATTTTATAAGAAGCAGGAGTTCCTGTAGGGTTTAAGTAGAATGTTCTGCAAATGCACCTCTGTACATTTACTTTTGTATATCCTGACGTGTTCAAGAAAACCATTTCCTTGGATTTTTGACAACTTCCACTTTGAACTTCTTCCCTTATGATGCCTGCATAGTTCAACAGCCTTTGCATATACCACTTCTCCCTACACTGAGCAGCTGAGCCTTTGTTATGTTTGAAATCATGAAAGGCTTCCCATATGCTTTGGATCTTCATCATGCTGCAAGATTGCATCTAATGTAGATATACTTAGTAGGAATAATATCTAGCCCAACCTACAGCCAGCTTCCACCATCCTATTCACATTAATTAACCCCTTCCTCTGCCCATGTCCCTGAGATATTGCCAACCCAACATAAAAGTGATATACTATCGTTCTACATAAAACAAGTATGTCTTCTCTTTTGAAACGTTAACAGCAAATTAGTTGGATGTTCTTAATCAGTGCCCTGTAGACAGACACAGAAATACACACATACTGCTCAAGAATCTCCATTAGGGAAGGAGTTTGTCTGGATGCTTCAGGTGAGGGGTGGACCCGATCATTTACGATCTGAAAGCCTTGACTCTGTTATTCCACCCACACTCCACCTAACTATGGAAAGTAGCACAAGAAATCAAGTGCTTCTCCCTTCTCTCTTTCCACACTCTTGGCTGCAGTCTTCCACCAATTTGTTTACCTGATGCCCCCAGAAAGAGCAAGAATGTCTTTGCAGTCACTCACAGAGCCGGTTTATGATGCAAAGTCCATTAATACCATTGACATACAAGAGTATTTTAAGCAAATAATATGCAAGTTTAAAAAAATATTTTGTAAAGGGTAATTTTTTTTTCTCCTTACTTCATTAACCTAAAATTAATGACCTGTTCTCTAATAGGAGTTAAATACTTCTGACAGCTTAGCAAAGTACTTGATGCTGACACCCATAGCATTGTTGGTAGGCCACATCAACTACAAATGCTTTGAATCTTCAGCCTTACATGTTTCATGATGTATCCTCATCAGTCTCCAACAACTGTGCCAGGGGTGTCACACAATATCTATGCATTAACTGGAAAAGCGTATGCGCTGCAGTCCAATTGCACACACTTTTACAAAAGAAACACATGCATCTAGTGTCTGTACTCTTAAATAAAAAAGGAAAAGACAATTTAAAAAGTCAGCTGAACACACAAATGTACTCTAGCTCATCATAGGCCACCACAGGTCCTTTGGGTGCAGGATGGAAAAGAGCACAGGTGAAAATGGGGAAGTGGGGAAGCTGGGAACAAGGGGAATAACTAAAAGAAGGAAAGAGAATTTTTTTTTCTTTTTCCTTTTAACCATACAGCAGTATATTAATTTCAAAGTAATTATATAGCACCATTCTGAATAATACATGTAGTTAAAAGTAGAGTAGGGCTCTGCTTAAAAATGGCCATTTCCCAAAGGAAACCGAAGTATAACTGAGCAACACACGAAAGTAAGAACTTTAGGATGACTGTTCTTTTGCTGATGCTGATTGCTTCCCTCCTCAGTATTATAGAGTAGCCATTTTGAATGCTGCACTAATTAGCTTGCTGCAGAGATCTAGTAAAGTGCTTGGAGAAGAGTTCATCCTACTAGTAACTAAACAGTTGATAAATAGTTGTCTTTCTGAAAATGAAAAAGAAACCTTTTCTTGAATAAACCTGCAGATAAAATGAACACCTTGATTTTTGCATGGTTTTCATGACTGACAAATATTCTGTACTTTTAAAAAAATACAAAGTTGTAGTAAAAACAAATATTTTAAAAGAAATCTGTAATCCTGACAGTAAGGGGAGCAACAGTACAAGGCATATAAACTTACAACTGATGCTGAAATCTTTATAGAGCTTTTTTCCCCAAGGGAACTTTCAGTATGTGTCTTTTTGACAAAAGATGCTAATTCTTTTCCTAGAGACCAAAAGTTTTTTTGATCAGTAAGGGAAAGAAATGATGAATTCTTCTGACTCAAACTCAACTTCATCTCGGACACATCTGGGTTGCCCAAGTGTTGGAAGTATCAGAAAATGGGACAAGCATTGTGACGGGTGATGCTCAGCTAGGTCCAAGGTACAAACAAGGTAAGAGAAGGCTTATGTTGTTTTCTAATATTGAGGTCAACTTTATCCTGATAGTTTGCAGTCCAAAGTAAATACTCTCATCAAACTACAATTTAGGATGTGTAATAAATATGAAACCATCTGTTTCTGAAGACTACATCCTTATGAAAAATGATTCAACAGTTTTGCCCTGTTTCTCTGCAATTTTTGAACATCCTATCAAAGTGTTATGAGGTGACTTAGAATTTCAAGTAAATGAAAGAAAGTCCTAGTGAATGTGTATGCTAATCACTCCTTCGTTGACAAGGCTAATTACTGATAAATATTACTGTTATTTTAATTATACTCCATTTTCAATTGTATCCATACTCCTTAGGCACTGACATAATGTATGTCACTGCACAGCTTCACCTGGCAAATGGGAATTCAGTGCTTTCCTATTTTAACTTATAATCTCAGCAGCTGGTTTTTTAATAGCTATTAATGTGATGGAATATTTTTGCTTCAGCAGACCCCTTTCATTGTCCTCATGAAGCACTTTTGATTTTCTGGTTGACAGGATTACACAACTGTGCTTATGCATTACAAATAAGAGTACTAGATTTTAGTACAGAACAGCACAGAGTATAATAAAGCATGAAGAAAAGTTAGGGAGGTCTTATTGGAACAGAAATGGAAAAAGGCACTGCACCTCTGATTGGTCCTGTAGTGGAATAGTCTGCCAGACAAAGCTCCTCCAGCAGAAAGGCTGTGATCAGATGTTATCCTTAAATGAATAATACCATATATAATGTGCTGAAATGCTATATCTCTTGTCAAATGTCTTAGGAGCATTTAAGCTCCAATATGGGGAACATAGCTGCAGTGCAACATTATGTGGAATCTAAAATGAGAGGACTGGAAACTTGTACTTTGATACAGAACTGTCTTCAAGGGAGTCAGAACATTACTGCCAATTAGCACGCTAGAACAGGAATGTGCCTTTTAAACTGCCGGCTTCTGGAGAATATTCCATAAAAATCTTACTGTTGCTACAGATTGCATAATCCTTCACTGAATATTTTGAAAGGATCTTTCTTTTGATGCTTTATGACTGTTAGTTCATTGAAGAAGGATTTTTCTTCTATATTCTCCTGCTTTTAACAAGAAACTTATGTCCATAGTATAGACTAACAAAAATCTGCAGGAAACTGCATACGTTCACAAGAGAAAATCTTGGATAGAATCCTCTAGGAAAAAATGCCTATGTAAAAAGAAAACTCACAGCAGTGAAGTAATTAGTCCCATCTTTATCCATGGATTGGAAATTAAACACAAATGGATAAAAGCATTATCTGGAAATGTAGAATATTCTCATTTTGCACTTCTTCAACATTCAGCAACTACAGATAATGCATTCTTGTGCAACTTAGTGCATGTTTCTACAGTTAATTGAACTTGTAGGGCTTTTTATCAAATAGTAAAGAGAGGGCGCAGTCACATAGGAAAACAAAAGTTGTTCCATATTTGTTCTGGTTGTGACTGGGGTAGGGATAATTTTCTTCATAGTATATAACATGGGATTATATTCTGCATTTGGGATGAAAACAGTGTTGATGATACAGAGCCAAAGCCTTTTCTGCTCCTTATGCGACCCTACCACCGAGTAGCTCTGGTGCACATACATACTCTTCATGGGGGTACACAAGGAGTTAGGAGGGAACACTGCCAGGACAGCTGACCCCAGCTGACCAAAGGGATATTCCATACTATATGGCACCAAGCTCAGCATATAGCATGAGTTCAGCTTAACATGAGCCTGCAGTGTGTGCTTGCAGCCCAGAAAGCCAACCGTATCCTGGGCTGCATCAAAAGGAACATGACCAGCAGGTCAAAGGAGGTGATCCTGCCCCTCTACTCTGCTCTCGTCAGACCTCACTTGAAGTATAATGTGCAGTTCTGGTGCCCTCAACATAAAAACAACATGGAACTGTTGGAACAAGTCCAGAGGAGGGCCACGAGGATGATCAGGGGACTGGAGCACCTCTTGTATGAAAACAGGCTGAGAAAGTTTTGTCTGTTCAGCCTGGAGAAGAGAAGGCTGCGTGGAGACCTCCTAGCAGCCTTCCAGTATCTGAAGGGGGCCTACAAGGATGCTGGGGATGGACTCTTCATTAGGGACTGTAGTGATAGGACAAGGGGTAACGGGTTGAAACTTAAACGGGGGAGGTTTAGATTGGATATAAGGAAGAAATTCTTTACTGTGAGGGTGGTGAGGCACTGGAATGGGTTGCCCAGGGAAGTTGTGAATAAAACATGACAAAACATAGAGTGCCATATCCTACAAAATCTTACGTGCATCTGCAGTGTAATGACTTCCCTGTACATCTTATAAATGGTGCAGCTCATGTAAAAGTTGTGGCCAAAGATATTAATATATCCTAAAAGTATAAAGCCTTTTAGTATTTGTTAAATTTCTTCCTGATCCTATAATCAGTAAGGAGCGTGCACTGTATCATCATAGGTTAAGTGATTAAGCAGTTTTGAGCTTGAAAACTTTTCTAGTGTAGTTTTCACAGGAGACAGCATGCGAATCTCCAGTGAAATTTTTCATAGTTTTTATGAACTATTGCATTTCATGGGCCTGGAGTCATGCTTAAAAACTAATAAAGTAAACCTGTCAAATACTTTCACATCTTGAGGGGCAGAATTTTTTAAACCACAACACCCTTGCAATTACTGGTTTTTATATGAAATTCAGTAGAATTTTTCTTGGTGAGTATTTGTCTGCATACAGCAACAGTAATACTAATCCAAGAATATAAGTAAGGAGATGAGACAAGAATCAAGTAAAATGTTATAGTCACTGACATTGATTTCTTGTTTGAAATTATATTTGCTTGTTACTTTGAGCTTCATGTTCTGCAGTTAAGATGAAATTAGACAGAGTAATCAGCTTTTCTGCTGAGAAATTACAAATGTAATTTTCTACCTAAATATCTCCTCCTTTCCCCTAGATCTTTACAGTCCTACACCACTTCTAGACATTAATGAAATCAAGGAAATATATGAAGTATTATCTAGCTTAGTTTAATGTATGGTAACTTATCACAAACAAGTTTTTAACACCAGGGTAAACCCTTTTGAATAAGAGAAATTATATTTCTGTGGCATTAGTTTATTAATTAGGTTAGCTGCTTAAGTATTTCTAACTTTTCTTGAGGAAGTATTTTCTCTTTCATAAATATTGCACTGCAAGTATGCCCACCCTCACGTCCTCTTTCGGTACTGAAGGTTCAGAAACTTGAATACCTGTTTCTGCTCTCCAGTATCTTTCCTTTCATCAGTTTATTTAGTCACTGTTTTTTACTGTTGCATTCCATCATGTCTTTCAAATTCTACACCAAATCACTTTCTTCATTTTTGTCTTCCTTCTGGAAATTCTCATTGCACTTAGAAACTGTTGCTTCTGCTGTTTTCTTCATTTGTTTTTGGTAAAAAAAGTTTCATTTTGATAACAATTTTTTTTCATATTAGAGTGGCTATATTAAACCTATACGTGAAAGTATAGTTTTCTATAGCTTCCCCTAAAATGGAGTTACGCCAAGTGAATTGGTGTTTTAACAAAATAAAATTTAAAACCCCACCTCTATTGGTTCTTACATTGGTTTTAATACCAAGACCTCTATTTTTTTCAATTACCAAAATATTGATGCTATTCTATGGAATAGGAGGTACATAGTTTTTTCCCTTAAGTCTTGGAAAACTAAGTTACAGCAACTTGCCTGAAGTCAGGAAGAAATTTTACAAAAACCTGTTAACTACAGATGTGCCAGGGTGGAGACTTACTAAATTATATTTATGGCTGAGAAAAGACAAATAAAACAATGGATTTTTCTCAGATTTCTGAATATTCCAGAGCAATACATACAAGGATCGTTTTTACTTCACTGTATTTCTTAAACATGTATTTGTTTATGGTTCTTTCACAAATGAAATGATACGAAATCTCTCCAGAGCCTTATAGATACTGATAAAAGCAAGAGTTATCAACAGTCCTAGCCTTTGGGAAAAATCTGTCTTATCAAGCCATGAAGTTTGAGTTTATTCTGACCTCTCCATGTCCATCGGCTTATGAAGGATTGCCGACCTCCTGTCAGGTTTTCATCTGAACTGTCAGCTTCCAAAAAGCTGTGCTTATGTCCCAGTAAAAGCAGTTTGTCAGGTTTTCTTTCCCTATATTAAAGAAACAATGAATAAGTCAGGCTTGTTAGTCTTGAGGATGTTTTAGAAAGTAAACTTACTAGGGGGAATTTATTTTAGCTGCTAGGTACCAAATGGCCATGTGAAAAGCATTAGCATATCGTCTATAATAATTAAAGTACCTTACAAATGCAGTCTTGCCTGTTTATAATGAATGCTACACATTTTGAGAAAAAAATATGGTTTTGTTAGTTTTATAATGTTCTCTAATGTAACTGAGTGGGATGAAAAACTCAAATATAACAGATTTTTTTGACCAGAGGTGGGTACAGTAATGTAATAATCTCTTCAGATTAGTCTGTATTGGACAGAGTTTCAAGGACTGATTTCCTCAATGAACTAGTCTTGAAACCCGCTCCTAAGAGCTTTCCACCTTACCACTTTCTAAGGTGTGTAGGGAATCCTTGTTTTGGCAATGGTGCTCTCATATCTCAAGCACCACAACAGCCTTAGTGCAGTCACACAAGTCCCTACTTGTATCCCTCACTATTGGTTCCAACAACAGTCAAAACTCATTACTATAGCTCAGTAAGAAAATGTTGTTATCCATTTGTTTCACACTAACATATAAGGATGATCATGCACCTCAGTAGACAAGGGTAACCCATTAGAAATACAATACATTGCACAAAGAAAATTGAGGGCATTATCTAAAACACCATCATGAAAAGAAACACATGAACGCAAGCTTTCAAATCAAAATAGCTGGCTACAGCTCTGTCATAGTGAGCAATATTTTTCATTTTAGCTCACAACATGGCTAAGATGACTACAGTCTTCTTGAGTACTTGAGTACTTGACTGTGGATAAATAATGGTTCTTTTTTTTCCCCTTTGTTTCCAGGTGGTTTTTGTTTGGTTGGTTGTTGTTGTTTTTTTTAGTGCAGCAAGGATGCATTCTTTCCTAAATCTCAAAATAATTAAGCTGAAAACAAAGTATTTCTTTATATAGAATCCTATTAGCATCTGTTTGGACTGATTTTCAGTGGGACTGGCATTTGGAGATACAGTGGTTTGTCTTGCTTGAGCTAAATGTGAAGCAGCAGGAGGTGGCTATCCCCTGCATGCTTGGCAGTAAATGGAAAATGAGCAAAGGTGAGGATCTGGGATAAGATTCCAGATGAGAGTAAGGAGTGTTCTGTAACAAAGCAGAAGGTTTCAGCTCTTCTCATCCAGCCTGCCTCCAACCTAGTCCTGGCACTGGCTCTCAACCTCAGCTACCTAGTCAATGCTTGTCAACGTTTACATTAGTAATTAAAATAGGGTCAGAACTCAGGTATAAGCACTGTCTTGGGACTGCCAGATTAATTGTCAGCATTCTCTCTGGCATGGTTTTAGTCAGGCATCTACCATCATGGACAACACTCACTTAGGGTTCAGGGAGCTGTGGACAGCCCAGGAACTATGGATGAAGCCACTTTGTTTTGAATGAAAAGGTGTCTAGTTATATCATGTCATGCCCTACTGCTTTTCCTGGGTCAGAGAATGTTCTCTCTGCATCCTTTCAAAGTGCAAAAGGGTACTCTTCATACTGCTAAAATTTAGTCTGGTTTATTTTAGTTGGAGTAGTTTAGGGACCATTCATACAATCAATCATCTATGGATCAGAGGGGACAATAGTGCCTGAGGTGGGAGTTGTAGTAAAAAGATAGGGATAACCTAGTTGCTGAGTTGATAGCACTCTTTCCAGCAGAATGACATGATCCCCCTCAAAAGAACATCTGTATGTAGCCTAAATTCCAAGGTGAACCACGTGTGCCTGAGGGTTTTAGAGCTCTTGGAAATCAGTCCATAAATGGATTATTCAAAAATAAATAAAGTGGTGGATTTTTACCACTTAAATGTCTAATTTTGATCCTCTGATCACTGTAACATTTATATTAAAGAGAAAATTAAGCAACTTGCATTGTATATTATTCAGAGATTGTCTTTAAGGGAGATTGTCTTTAATGGTGTCCTGTTAAAAGGCCACTTACCTGAGGTTCTTATCAAATATAAAGGTGTCACTTGCCACAGCCATTTTTGGATATTGACAATGTGTCTAATGAGGAGGGACAAGGTCCAAATCTACATTATTATTTTTATTTGATCTGTAATCTGTTCAAGCTAGTAATTTACAAGCATATCTTAATAACTTGTCTAGCAGAATCCCCTGATTTGATGCTTTTGAACACTGATGTAAATATGCAATGCCTTTACTGACCTAGATGGCACCAAATGGATCTGTATGCACTGAAGAATTCTTCCTTTTCCCCTTTAACAGTGTCTCATCCATGAAGAACTTGTTCTCTACTAAAATCTTCAGGAACTGAGAAATAAAATGAAGAATTGAATATGTTTTTCCTCATGTAATTTGTTCTGTCTGTGTATTTTGCCTTCTGACTGCAAAGAGGCAGATAGTTTTAAGGACCCAAATGATGTGTGTGTGCATGGGGAAACAGCAAGCATAAGGTAAAGAAATTTTCTGAATTGCAGATATACGAATGGTGAGCCAAAAAGTCCAGTGTCAGGCAAAGTTAAATCTGTAAAAACAATCCCATAAAATTTTATTTCTATTAAAACTTATCATAAGCATAATTGAAGACATTTAACAATCTTGTACAGCGGACATCCAGTCTCCTAAAAATGATCTGTTCTACAAATAATTACCACTTGGGTGAACCATTGTTTATGGCTATTAAATAATTATTCAAGTGCACAGCTTAAGATACTTCAACGTTCTGTACCTCTTGTTGAAGAAGATCATGTTAAATGTTAAATATGCACAAATGTATTCAATTCATTTACCATATTCTGGAACAGTAATAATCATCAAGAGAAATGGTTAGTTTTCTGCTTCTGCTTCATTACCATGTCTTTTATGCAAAGGAAAAATACTACAGCAGTAGGTTTAATTTCTTAACTTTATAACTGACACATTACTTTTTTCCAGGGATAAAAGGTGACATATATAGTAATAAAATCTGTGTCTAAACTAATCGAAAAAATTGAAAGAAGAGCTGTCAATGAAATAAAGTACTGATACTTTCTTTGATGGCCATGTTTGTCTCTCAGTACTCCTTGATTGTTATTTTGGGCTTAATAGGGTTTTTTTTTCTTCTAAAATACCTCTGGTTAGCAAGAATGTAGTCTTCTTCAAAGATTAAGATACTCTTTCTTGACATGAGCATGCTGTTCTCAACTAATCCAGACTACTGTGTGTCTCATCTTTCAGTGCAATCATCCAGGTGTGATGACCTTTCTTTACTCTAGAATCTGGCAGCTAGTGGTCAACTGAATCTCAAGAGGAATTCAACTTACGTATTTTTTATTTTGGGTTTCATCAGTACAAAGCAATAGGTATTATTATGTCAACCATTTCATGTTTAAGACTCACTATATGACACAGAATATTTTGCAATGCAAACAAGCCTGGGAGTTTACATCAATGTGATTTGTGTAACTTGTATTCCTGGACTTAGATTTTGACTTAGCAGTCCCCAGGGTAAAGCAGATTTTTTATCATTTGGGGGGAACAAGAAAGAGAAAACAGCACAAACTTTATACATAAGTATAAAGCATATTTGACCTCTATTTACAACCTCTTGACTTGTCTTTTTTTTAGGTACCCACACACTCAGATGAGCACATATCCTTTAGTGTAGGAATGGTGAGTCCAGTTGGTCCATCATTATGCAGATGCTGTTGAGCTACTTCATGGAGTGTTCCTTATGCCTTTCAGATATTGTTCTTGCTAAAGACATCCTGTACAATAACTACAGTTAAAATCACAAGGTTATAGTTTTTCATTTGTTACAAGCCAAGACTCACTACAAATGATTTTTATTATATTTAGAACAAAATTACAAACTTCGTGGGAACCAGAAAACTCATAAAAATGGAAATGCAACCATTAGAAGAAATTAGCATGGCTTGTCTTAAAAAATCATATAATTAGCTGTACTTCTCAGCTTCAGGCAAGCCATACTTTATTTACATAGCAACTCAGTGGTTTAGTTTTTTGAAAGGCAGTTAAGAAAAATTTGCGTCATTTATTTTCTTGTCATTGTCCAAATCAGTCAATGCTATGGTATGTTTCAAATCCTTCAATATCCAGCAAATCATATTTACCTTATCTTACCATATGGGCTGTAGTATTTTATTATCCTTGTACAGAGCTGACACTGAGCGTTTTTGACAAAAAGAAAGCAATTTCATTGATTGGAACAGTTTTGCCCAAACTAGAATGTATTTTTGAAAGAAATTTCTGTGCTACACTTAAGAGAGAATGGATACAACAGCAATGATCAGAGAACAATAACATATATCTTCCTTCCTTTTTAAATTAAACTCTTCTTCTCATAATCAAACAAAGGTCCCATTGAATACAGTGGAAGCTCTGACTTGAAAAGGGAGGAAAGAAATTTAAGGTCTAGAGGGAGTAATTTGTTTAAGGTGATAAGAGTCAGGTAAAAGATATTTCTGTGAACTTGTAACTGGGGTCTTTCATATGTGACTTGCATGTGGAGGAAAGCAGGAGTGAATGAGCCATACCCTGTCAAAAGTGTCTGCCACCAGCACTAAAACCAGGGCTGATGGGACTGAAGCTGACAGCATGACAGATAGGAGATCATCCTTTCACAGCAAAAACAATGTTCTCTTCTCACAGATATTTCTGGAGGACAGGGTGTCTTTCACTCCTTGTCCCCTTTCAGTTCTCCCTGCTTGAAAAGTGTGAGAGGAAGAGGAGTAGGAAGGTAAAAGAAAATAAAGGATAACAAAGGTCCCTAAATACATTATTAAGTTGCACAAAATGCTCCTTGTGTGTAAGCACAAATGAACACCTTAAGGGCCTGGAGACATTTTTTAGCAGTTAGCTGAGCAGGCCTATGCTCTAGTCTTAGACAACATTATGCCTCATGGCTTAAGGTGATGACATCTACAAATGATACCCAGACCTAGGCTAAGGCCAGATCTTGCATTGTTACCCACAATAATAAGCATCCTGCTCTTCAAACTGGTAAGCTCAAGTGAGTGGAACTTTTTGAGGAAAACTACTTATTTTGAGCAAGATGGCTCAGCTCTGACTCTCACAAGTAATTGTTCAAACTAGTAGGTATAAAAATACCAAATCTTCAGCTAACCCTTCATTTTTCTGTAAGCAATAATTATCCACACATAAAGAAAGCACTAATGACTTACCACTACTCCTTTGATAACATGATGCTTTCTTCCACTGTTTTACAACTGCTGATTTCTCCTCTTATTTCAGTAGCATAAGTTAAAATTAAAGCAGTTGTTTTCATCTGTCTTGAAGATTCCAGTTTCTATTTCAGATTCGTGTTGAAAAGTTCATTCATGTTTTCTAGCTACCCTATCGTTTAATGAGAGCAAATTACCTCTTCCTATAAACCTCAGCCTGGTCAAAGAAATTGTGGAGGTCCAAGTCTTAGAGTTGCCTAGATGGGCATAATGTTGCACTGGCATTGAAAAGTTCGGAGGAATGTCAGATTTTCTGAATGAGGATTGAAAGGTCTTTCCTTACTTGCTTGAAAGTAAATTGGAGCCTACATCTCCCAAAGCACATGGCAGAAGGCATCTAATTTGGAAAAGTGGTACCAAGACTCTGCAGCCCACTGAGATGTCCTATTTACAGCCAACTTGATCCATGCCATTTGGCCATGTAAAGAGAAAAGCCCTACAGAATCCCTGTCTTTCTCTTCTACTGCAAGCTGCAGTATAATACTAAAAATATTCATATACTCAAATATCTGTAGTATGACTCGTTCTTGCAGCTAATGTTTTGGAGGGGTGTTTTTTCTCATGGCTTACCCAAAACTTACTCAGATTTTGGCCAGCCATCTGTCAAATGAAAGCATACTGAGACCTTTCCAAAATTCAGGAGTAGTAATTTCAGCATTTAATAACAAGAGATGAAATAATACATACTGAGCAAGGCTAGCAGAGTAATTATTAGCTTTTAATAAAACTAAAGTAGAGGATAATAGGCAACTTATCTAAGATGAAATTACATATATTTTCTACCAATGACAACAGTTTCTGGACAATGCCACCACATATGAGTTTTTGCCCACATTCTCTTAAATATAAATCATTGCTAACAATGATACTAACAATATAGTAGGAACATCCTCAATCTGCTTAATGTATGAAATCCAGTTTCTGCAGAGGACCTGAATATAGCTGCAGACAAAATATGATCAATGCAATTTTAGATAATGAAATAACAGGGGATTCAGAATAAACTCAGGGAATGCAGTCTCAAATTCCTCTTGACTCTGACATATTGCTAGTCACACACTTTATTTTTGAAATACAGTTTTCTGAACTTATACTATGGGCATGTAGCCAACACAACAAAGCAAATTAATTGATCTATGTTACAGTCTTGGAGATGTGAAGACATGGCTGCGTAGTGCAGCACATTCACAGCAGTTGAAATGCATGGCAGATTGGGGGAATATTCAAATGTTTGGAGAATTGTGCCTCTTAAGAAAAATACTAGTGATGTTTAAATAGTGGGATCAAGCATCACTGAGGAAAAAATGCTCCATTAACTCAAATGAATGATTCTTTTCTGATCTCTGTTACATAGTGTGTTACATAACTTTTTTTTTTGTTTTTAATCTCTTTATTTTCTAGAAAAGAAGGATTACCTTGTTTCCCCCAATACCTATTTTTCAAGACAGATAGACTAAAAGTTTCAGAAGACTTTCTTTATTTTCTTTTTTTTTCATTAAAATTATAATGCTTTTGTTTCTATTATGGAAATTATATAGACAATCAATTTGACATGCAGAAAAGGTCTTTGAAATAATTGCAGCTGGACACATTTTCAAATATTTTTCCAATGCTGTAAAAACCGGAGATTTGTAAAACAAGATGTTGAAAAAATGTTAATGAACTATTACAATAAAAAATCCAAAGCACAAATCCTGCTATAATGGAGATTCAGACACTTATGTGGAGATCTAGAAATTGGAAAATATCCATTTACACACTTGTGGCGTGATGGACCTGGAACTTTAACCGGGCCCACAGAATATCATGTCCTGCAAAGCTTAATATATTGGTATTTCCCTTCACAAGCTCAGCTGGCTTGCTTCAACATTAAGCCTAGCATAGGCTTAATTCTTAGCCACTTCAAATTTGGTTTTGATGTATCTTCATCCAGTCAGTGGAATTACACTAATGTAAACTCGGTATAAAGAGCAGTGACGACCTTAAATTTAAGTGCTGGTACGGATTAACTATTTTAATCTATCTGCATTGTTTATGAGTGAGTTCTAAGGACATTTGCTTGCTGAAAAATGTTTCATTTCCAACAGTAATGTCAAAAAAATTCTGTGGCATTCAGTCTTTTGAGCTAAAACTATTTTATTCATGGGCTCATATATATATTAAAATTGAATAAAAAGTTTCTATTTCTGTCCTAGGATTTTGTTTTGAGAAGGATCCTAACCACAGAAGAACTCATGATCAGCAAATGGCTTAAACTTATATATGGATGGGGATACAGTAAGCAGACTGCATGAAAACTGCTTCTCACTTGATACATAAGCATTAGTTTAAATTCTCACCTTTTTAAGGACTACAGAAGGTATGTTCAACTAACGTCACTACCTTTTGTCATAATGTTTAATCAGCTGATACTGAAATGCATGATCTTTTCCCAAATTGCTGTTATTCTATCCTGAAATACTAAGAATTTGTTTTCTGGTACTACTCGATTCCTATTTAAAGTTTCTGTTTTTCTGACACCTCTTGCCTTGTAATTTCAAGCTTCCACTTTATTGGTTTCCAGTCCAAATCAATGTAATTTTTAAAAAATTATTGTTGGGTTTATATATGACTTCCCCATGCCAGCCCATCGTACATTTAAAAGAATAGTTTTACTGCCTTCCCCCCCCCCCCTTTTTTTTTGTCTTTCTTTTTGGAAAACTACGCAAATCAGGATATTTTAATCCTTACATGAAAAACCTCTGTTCCCTTGATAATTCTGACAGTTCTCTCATCGAATTCTCCCAATCTGATTTTTGTTTTTTTCTTGAACAGAATGACTCAGATTTCACATGATATTCCTAAAGAAGTACAACCACTCTGACATGAATATTCTTTTATCTCAAATACAAATGCCCCAACTGATGCATCCTGTAGTAGAAAGGATGGTTCAGTCTCGTGATTGTTAAATCACAAAACTATGATTGCTAAATGTGCTCTTTTTTTTCTGCACAAATTTCACAATTGAATTCTCTATTGAAACCCCAAAGCTTTAGATTTGGATGTACATAATACTTTGAGCTGATATATTTTGTTCTGTTTCCATGATTCCTATACTTAAAGCTAACCCATCTTTTCCTGAATTGTATTACTGTTATTAGTCTCCATTTTGCCTCCCACAGAAGTATCATCAGAACATCACCTTTGCATACTCTATTATTTTTACTGTAGACTTCATTCTGAAGTGATATGAGCCACTCCACAATTTTGTGGCATTACCTCTCATTCTCCATGCACAGCTTAGCACAGCTGACTTAAATTGCTGCCACTTTAACTGTGTGGAAAAGAACAAAAATGTCTCATACACAGCAAAATTCTTGAGACTCTCCTCAGAAAGCCTGCCATGAAGACCAGGAATAACATTTTAAAGCTGCAAGCTATGCAGTATTCCCTGTTCTTACTCTTCTAATAAATTTAACATATTGTTGTTTATGTTGTTACTTGGATATAGTAGCATAAATATATGTGGCAAATGTAACATAGCTATCTTAATGTTCCTATTGGGAACCTAATTCTTATGTTTTCTGCTTGGGATTCTGTAATACACTCTGCTACATGCTTAACTTTATTCGTGTAATTATTCCCCATGAAATCACTGGAAGTACCTTAGGCAGAAAGTTACACCTGTGTATAAGTCCTTATGAGATCTGGATATCTGAATAATAGAATCATAGAATCATAAGATAGCTAGGTTTGGAAAGGACCTTAAGATTGTCTAGTTCCACCACCCCCTGCCATGGACAGGGACACCACACATTATACTATGTTACATGCTACATGTCAACCCAGGAATCCATAGCCTGATCCAAAGGTGATGGACAACTGATGCTATAATTTATTAAACTGAAAGCCATAACACAAAATAACTTCTTATAATATCCTGACACTTGTACCTTTACACCATAGCTAATTATAACTGATTAGTCAGTCTGGATTTCCAACTGAATTCGCCAACTATGGTTTATAAGACCTTGTGAAATAAACTGTATATGTTCCTTTAATCATCACAACTTAGTAGACCAGGTTGAGAGCAAACAAAAAAAAAAGGTGCATTTAATTCATATGATAGCAAAACATGATTCAGAATGTGAAACATCTTCGGTTCTCTGTTCTTAATTGAAAAACATTTATTTCTGACAGTGCCTTGACATATAAAAACATTAGAATAGATTATTAAGTTCTTGTATGGTCTTCAAAGTACTGCATTTTAGTCTATTTTATGCAAGATAATAGATGAATAACATACTACAAGCACTCCAGATGTGAACATGAAACTAGGTATGAAAAGCTAAAAAAAGAGAGATTTTCAAATAGGGTTTAAAAAAAGTTATTATGAAAGTATAGAAATATAACCTTGATGCAATTATACCATCTTGACTGAGATGAGTGAAAAGAATAGTGATTCTGAGTTTCCTCTTTATGTTGCTTTAGAAAAGAGGACATGAATGGGCACACAGTTCTGCCACAAGCAGCTCTTGCTGTGATCCAGCTTAGTAGTTCCCACTCAGGATATTAGAACTTTTTTCTTGTGATCTGCTATGCAAAGTAATGGGATAGTTTTGGGGTAAAATTATCTTTCTTGTTTATGGCTCCAGTGGTGGGGACAGATTGGGTTTTTCCACCGATGAAAAGGCAGTTTCAAGGGGTTAGGAAAGGGTTTATCCCTGTTGCTGCTCAGTAGTTGTGTGGGGTGGAGGAGACATCCCCCGCACATTCGAAACATAAGAACACTGCAGATAAAATTGCCTCTAAACCAGCAGAGAGATGAGACTATAGGTACTGCTAGTACCACTTCACTGAATGAAGAGAAGCCTCTTTTCTCGCCATATAATCTGAGGGGAGGCAAGGAGGACTTGAGGAAGGACATATGCCAGACTAAGGTCACAAACTGACAGGGATGAGGAAGGTAAAAATAAATGTGATGAGTTTCTCCCAAATAATTCCCAGGTAGGCAAATAAATGCAAAAATCTCAATCCCATCTGTCACATCTTGTCATTTTTGTGTGTCTAAGACAAGCAAGCATCATGCCACTGATCAAAACCTTACTGATATTACTTATAAAAAAACTGTTTTGGGAGATTTTGGAGAACCAAAACTAAAAGAAAGATTAAAACCACATAAAGATTTACAAAAAAAAGATTTGCTCTTCCAAAATGTATATACCAAAATGTATCTCTAAGAGCCTGTCCAGTTTCTTCATGGTTCGTTTGAAATAGTTGAATCCCAGGAAGCATAGATTTTTTCAAATTTTTCACCCTAATTAAAACATGATTACAACAGATGTATTGTCATTTGTGCAGTTACAAAAATCATATTCATCCAAGCTTCGGAGTTGGTCATGATATTATTTTTGTTCACTCATCTGGATAGGAAACATCTTCTTTTTCAGCTCTTCACCAAGAATTATGAATTAGGTGTCATTATGATGAAATGATCATCATGTTATACAGGTCTCACCCTTTCTTTCCCCACCCCACCCTGGATCTTGCCTCAGTTCACAACACTGCACAGTCTTGATCTACCCTGTAGCAATCAGAATGAAAGTTGACCTCCCATATACCAAGTAGCCACTCCAATGTGCTGAGCTCAAAATAATACTGCCCATACATACCTAAAAGTAGTTGAAAATAGTTTTTGCTTTTGTAAACCTGATCTCATGATGTGTCTCATATTCTTTTTTGTTATCCATTGCTTTTCCTTTTTGATCTTTCTTATTTCATGACACTGGCTCCATTTCAATAGATAGGTTTTTTGTCTCATTCTCATTTTTGTCTAAAAGCTTTAGGAGCCCCACCTGCCTGGTATCAGCAGCAAACCGTATAAATAGACTGTTTTACCATCTTCTCTCACTATAGAAATTATCAGCGATAATGGAGCTGTGAAGAGTCTCCTTGGAGCCTTTAAGATGTCTTCTAAGGATGGCAATAAAGGCATGTTCTCAATGATATTTCTTCTAGCCAATTGTACACCTACCTGATGATAATTTCATCATCATGCTTCCTCAGCATGCTTCTGAGAGCCACATAATCACAGAACTATTTGAGACAATACAAGAAATTGTACTGAAGTCAAAGTATGTTACATTTATTATGTTTTCTTTACCCTTTAAGTGACTTGTTTTATATTAAAAAAAGAGGTTGTTCAGCTTGATTTATTCTTAAAGAACTAATGTTGAATAGTTTTTGTCACTGTCTTACCTTCTAGATGCTTAAACTGATTGCCTAATGATTCATTGCAGGCATTAAATTTGAGTGTTGTGAACTATAATTTTCCAAGCCCTCCATACTCTCAAGGATAAATAATACGTTTGTTATTCAGTTCTTCAGAATTCTTAAACATAATTGCTAGTGATTCAGCTATTACATTGTGTAGCACCTTTAGTGCCCTAAGGTGAATAAGGAGTTCCTTACTTGAATACATCTACCTCATCTAAAACATATTTACCCTACTTTCTAATACGTTTTATTTTGTAAATTAATATATTTAAAGACCTGGTTACTGTCACTATTTTGTTTTGAAACCGACACAAAAATATTTAATGTTGACGTTTTCTCTCTCATTCATTTCTAGCTCCCCCCCCCTTATTTTTTATTAACTGATCAATACTTATTTTGTTTTTTTTTTTCTAACCCATAATACGACACTTTGTTCTGTATCTTGCTCCACATTGTAAGGATATTCAATGAAGCATAACACCAGCTTTCAATTTCTGTGGTTTCACAGGTGTAACTCCAAGTATAAGATAACCATGCTATGAGTTACAGAATTGGCTACCACTGCCCTCAAGAATTAATCCGTGATATGAATGAACTGGTAGACTAACTACCTTTTATGCTAGGAATTCCACCATTACCCTGCCTATGAATTTCACGCTTTTCTTTTGTTTGTTACCTCTCTGCAAATTTTTGTGGGATTACACCAATTTACACAAGAAAATTTGGAGTCAAATACCCTCCAAGTGGTATGAATCTGTTATTTACACAGCAGAAACAGTTTGATGTGCAATTGTCTTGGGGGAACTTTTGCTTATATGCTTTAAATTTAACTTCTAGACCCTACTTTTTTCCTTGTAAACATGTCGCAAAAGTTGTACAGACTGAATGCAGAACAGTTAAAAGTAATGGTGACCCCCTAACCTGACAACATACTGATTGTGTGCAGTTGCCCAACTTAAAAGGCAGTGAAACAAATTGGTGTTCAGAGTACATATAAAACTCAGAGTTTTAAAGACCAGACTTTAATCCCCTAAAGGCAAATCAGAACATGACCCGTTGCTCCAGCTCCCTGCTTGAACATCTTTTTTAGTTTCTTTTTCTGATCTTTCATACTTGTTCTTTGTGCCAGCAATGCTCTCAGTGGTATCATCATATTTCTCCTGGACTATAGGCAACACTACTGAGATGTTCTTCTGTTAAAGAAAAAAAAAAAACAAAACCAAAACATTCAAGGTCACACCCACCAGCTGTGCAGCTACTGATGGTGGCTGTGATACTGCCTCTATATGATAGCTGCATTGCGTCTACACAGCAATATCTTGTGCTAGTACTATAGCTCTCTCTCATGGTCATAACTTGGCAAGGAGGATGATCTCCTCCCCTTGATCCCTCCTACACACTTTCTTCAAAGCTCATATAAGCATTCAACACTTTTTATCCTTGGAGTCAACCGTTTAGAAACAATGACTCTAATGATAAGCCTTTTCTTTTTTCCTGAAACATGAGATTATGGCTGACTTGAAAGACTTTGCATAGATTGCTCCCTTTCTCTTTGCAGCTGGTAATTACAATTATGCATGAGAATATTATAGAACTTTTTAATAACTAAAGGTTTAAGCTATAAATATAGCTTAGGTAGTGCTTGAGTGTAAACAAGATAGTGTGCAGCTGCACTGAGGTAGCTGATGAGTGTAAACAAATTGTATAGAATCAGATTAAAGGGAATGAGACCAGGATCTAGAAAAAAGAATCTCTCACACAGGTAAGAAATTCCTCCTTGAATAATATCCGACCTTCCAAAAGGCTATAACCATTTCTTGTCCAATTGAATTGACAATGGTGGAAGTAAATGTGATAAGTCAAGGTACAGCAGGCACTGTTCGTGCTATGCAAACATTACTGATGTAGGTTAAAGCACGACCTACAAAAATGACAAAAGCAGGAAAAACTCAATCACAAACTCAGCAAACTGAAAAGATGCAATAAAAATACCTTTGCTGTGTGCACCTACAAAATACCCTGAAAACTGCAACATACTTCTAAAATTACTACAGTGAATGTACTGCTCAAGTTCGAGATTTTATCCTAAGACATGCTATTGCTTCTTATATAAATAAGTGAATTAAGTTATTTTCTCACATATTGCTGTTTTCAGTGTTGCAAAAAAGCCAGACTCAAATATTCAAAATACTGCTTAGGTATACACACAGCAGTTCTTTTATTATTTATATTTATTTCCTGAATTCTTTAGAAATTTTTCTTTTGCATGCACTATGTCCTGAGGCAGCTTCCTGATGAACTGAATTCCTATGCAGATCATGCATAGGTTGGTACTTTGCAGGTTGAAGGGTGCTTTTCAGCTGAAAGACTTTTTTGAGAGAAGTTTCATGAGCTTCAGGGAAGGCAAATCAAATTCTTCTAGATGGAGTAGAACAACTTCATGCAACACTAAAGTCTGGGCTCCAGCTGGCTAAAAAATACCTTTGCTGAGAATGATCTGTTCATGTAGACAACATATTGAACATGTACCTGCAGTATGCTTCTGCAACAAACAAGAGTAGCTGCATACACAGTATTAGAAAATGTGTAGTCAGAATATCAAGGAAAGTGACTGATGCCATCTATTTGGCATTTGTGATGCCTCATCTGAAATACTGTGCCCAGTTTGGGGCCCTCCAGAACAAGTCAGGGATCAGCAAAAGCAGACATATCCAACAGAAGGTCATCATGGAGGTCAAGGGGGTGCAGTATACGACAGAGGAGAGTCTGAGAGAACTGATTTTGGTTAGTATGGACAAGAGAATGGGAAAGAGAATGTAGCTACTGCCCTCAACAACCTAAATGTTACAGAAGAATAGAGTTTGTATTTTTTTTTAGAATCATAGAATAGTTAGGGTTGGAAAGGACATTAAGTTCCAACCCCCCTGCCATGGACAGGGACACCTCACACTAAACCATATCACCCAAGGTTTCATCCACCTTGGTCTTGAACACCACCAGGGATGGAGCATTCACTACCTCCCTGGGCAACCCATTCCAGTGCCTCACCACCCTCACAGTAAAGAATTTCTTCCTTAGATCCAATCTAAACCTCTGCTGTTAAAGTTTCAACCCCTTTATGCCTTGTCCTATCACTACAGTCCCTAATGAAGAGTCCCTCTCCAGCATCCCTGTAGGCCCCCTTCAGATACTGGAAGGCTGCTATGGGGTCTCCATGCAGCCTTCTCTTCTCCAGGTGAACAGCCCCAACTTTCTCAGCCTGTCTTCGTATGGGAGGTGCTCCAGTCCCCTGATCATCCTCACGGCCCTCCTCTGGACTTGTTCTAACAGTTCCATGTCCTTTTTATGTTGAGGACACCAGAACTGAACACAATACTCCAAGTGAGGTCTGACGAGAGCAGTGTAGAGGAGCAGGATCACCTCCTTTGACCTGCTGGTCACTCTTCTTTTGATGCAGCCTAGGATACACTTGGCTTTGTGGGCTGTAAGCGCACACTGCCAGCTCATGTTCATTTTCTCATTGAGACCCTGCAAAAGGAGAAGGGGCAACCATTACAAGAGGCAACCAAGGAAATTTGATTGAAACAGGAAAAAAAGAATATTCACAGAAAAAATTATTCACAGGGAAAACAATAGAAGAGGGACCCAGAGAAGATGTGATATCTCTATTCAGCACACAGCGCAGAACAACCTGACATAACTCTGAAGTTAGCCCTACTTTGAGCAGGAGTTTGAACCAAATAGTTCCCAGAGGTTTTTCCAATTACACTACCCCTATGGTACTGAGTATGAGATCCTATACATAAATCATAAAAACTGAATTTTTTTCATACTGTCAATGCAGACATCTCTTTGCTGTTCTGAGTACCCCTTGTAGTTAACAGCTGAGCAGCACTGTCACAGGGACTTCACTTTCAGCTGTCAAAAATGGCAAACACAGAAACCTTCACCATAAAGAAATTTGATCTGTATGCTAAAATTTTTCCACACAAGGTTTCTAAGCACAGACATTATGCAGTTTACTGGTCTCAGTAAGCAATGTTATACCATTAAAAATGACATTGCAAAGAGAGATTGTATTATTTTCTAGACTAGAAAGTGTTGAAAACAATGAATAATAGCTAAGGCTGATTAGAAAAATTTTAACAGACACATTTTTCAGCTAAGCCTGAAAATTCCTGAATCAAATGGTGTTTGGTGTTCTTTTTTTTTTTTTTCTTTGTTAGGATGTTTTGTTTGCTTTTGGTTTTGTTGTTGTTTTTTTTTTGTTTTTTTTTTTTGTTGTGCGTTTTTTTTTTAGTTGTGTTTTGGACACAAAATATTGAAATATTCCCATTAGATATTAATAGTTAAGACATAGATATTTCATAACAATGGAAATTATGATACAAGATTTATTGCAGAATTGTGTCACCCCATAGTAGCAGGGAAATCATAATATATTAAAGAATTTCACATATGTGTAAGAACTGCACCAAATTCTGAGTCTCTAATCTGTCCCATTAAGCAAGTGTTATGTTGATACACTGAGCAGTATACAGTTGACACATACTGATTGGTCAGCTAAATTATTCTCTCAGGTTTAGCTACATTTTGATAGATTTTAGAGCAACATATTTCACTTTTTACCAGTCAAACAATATTTTATTGAATTTATTTTGTATTATTTGCGTAAATAATATAACTGATATAAAATAGAAATACTGTAATATAAAAATCTTTCACATATAAACAATTTGCAGATGATCATGTTTCATTTAGGTCCACCAGCAAATCCATTCCATTCAGCAAATTCTTCTCTTAAAATTTAAAAACCCTTCAAGAAGTGGGACTTCCTTCTCCTGTGCAAATCTAGTAGCAAGTAATTGGCTTTGCGAGAGAGCTAAGTCACCTTGAAAACAAAAACTTACAGAAAGCATCAGAAGAACAAGGAGCTTTGCCTCTAGAATTTGCCACTGGCTATAGAATATGGTAACTTCCAGGCGCTGCTAAGTGTGGAGTATGAGCAGAAGACATATTATCCCTACCTTATTTGTGAATAAAGAATCCAGCCTTTTCTCCATTGCTGTTGTGGTACAAGTATTAGTGTTAATAGGTAACACCTGATAACAGGACAGGCTTTATCAAGTTCTTAGAATTGCATAGTATTAATCAATGACAGTGATCCGAAAGCAGGTGGTACCACATCCCAAGCATGCATGATTACTGTTTTATCATTAATTAATCACTGCAAAAGAACAGGAATCACTGTAAAAAAACCCCAGGCTTAATGTGGCACAAGGCTTTTTGGGGAGACAGCTACAGAATCATAGAATCATAGAATAGTTAGGGTTGGAAAGGACATTAACATTACCTAGTTCCAACCCCCCTGCCATGGGCAGGGACATCTCACACTAAACCATGCAACCCAAGGCTTCATCCAAACTGGCCTTGAACACTGCAAGGGATGAAGCATTCACTACTTCCCTGGGCAACACATTCCAGTACCTCACCACCCTAACAGGAAAGAATTTCTTCCTTATATCCAATCTAAACCTCCTCTGTTTAAGTTTCAATCCGTTACCCCTTGTCCTATCACTACAGTCCCTAATGAAGAGTCCCTCACCAGCATCCCTGTAGGTCTCCTTCAGATAACTGGAAGGCTGCTATGAGGTCTCCATGCAGCCTTCTCTTCTCCAGGTGAACAGCCCCAACTTTCTCAGCCTGTCTTTATACGGGAGGTGCTCCAGCCCCCTGATCATCCTCGTGGCCGTCCTCTGGACTTGTTCCAACAGTTCCATGTCCTTTTTATGTTGAGGACACCAGAACTGCACACAATACTCGAAGAGAGGTCTCACAAGAGCAGAGTAGAGGGTAGAGTAGAATACGGTTGGCTTTCTGGGCTGCCAGCGTACACTGCCAGATGATGAGTTACCGTAAGGACAAACATGCTATTTTAATTTCAAGAGGAATATAGTGGCAAGAGGAGATATTCATGCATGACAACAAAGAAACCTGTTTGTGCTTAATGTAATGGAAAATTTGAGAACTATTCATGCATGTGAATATGTATACAAATCTGACCCCAGTGATACTGCCAAGGTCAGTGCACGGTGATCTGATGAGTAAGTGCTAATCATTCATCTCGAAATGTGACTTTATCAGAAAAGCAATTTTGTAAAAAATCTCACATCATTCCCCAGTTCTCTTTCTCCTGTGATTTCTATGTCTCGCTTGCTAATTTATCAAGTTTATATTTAGGACTTTTCTAACTAAAATATCTCCATGTCAATCATATTGTGTTTCTGCCTTATGTATTGTTAATGCATCTGAGATGTCAGCTTAAAATTATCCAAGCCCTTAATAGGAGACTGACATTCTCTGTAAGACACCAACAGCTAAATATGGGACAGAGGTTGAACTCAAAGTGCTACGTGTATTCCAGAACCAATCTCTGTATTGAAAATGGGCCACACTATGTTATAATCAAGCTGGGTAAGAACATTCACTGAGTGTTTCATGCATGTAAACTGAGGTTTTACAGAAAAGAAACGCTCATACAAGAAGACCTGGAGAATGCGAATACAGTGGAAGATAATTTCATAATAGAAGAAACTGAAAGAAGTGTTCATTAACAACAGTGAAAATGAAGATTTATTTATTTCTTCAAGAGTCTTAGGAACCTCAGGACACTACAAGGCACATCAAACTTAATAGCCCGCACTTTAGACCCATTGCAAGTATGCTGGCAAAACTATTAAATTGCCTTTTCTCTAATGGCTCATTACAGCAGAAACTAGCATCATGCCAGTTCCCTTTTTTTACAAAGTGCATCTGCAAATAAGTGGTTTAGTTGTCACAGCTGTTTCCTTGGGCTATTTCAAAATCATCTTCCATACAGAACTGCAGACAAGAATAGGGTCTCCTTTGTCAAATATCCTCTTCTTTCACACAATAATGCTTTTGCACCAGTAAAGGATAGGAAAATATTTCATTTACATGTGCACTAACCAGGTAGATGTTTGTATTAAGTACCCCATGCTGTGGTATCCAAGGATCTTCAAGCTTGTGAAGCTGGGATGGAACTTGAGTGTAGAAATACTTCTTTCAAGAATCAGACCAAAAGGACATAGAAAACTAGCATATTAATGTTTTTTACAGATTCAGTGGTGATTGTCTAGATTCTAAGAATATGCTGATTTATTCTTGATAAACCTAGGCAGTAATTCCTATGGAGCAGGTGACAAAATTGAAACCACTTTCTCAATATAAACCCTTGACATTGCAACATTCTGAGCTGCTTCTGTAGGCTGTAATGACTGGAAGAACTAGCAGATAGATTAAAAATGGAGATGGAGATTTGAGAAGCTCCAGTCCTAGAATTTTTACCATTAATGTTTATAACTTATCTGTTTAATGAGTTCCAGACAGGACTGAAATTATTAATGTATTAAAGCCAAAGCCTAGAAATTAATTTAGAGTCATTGTGGACTTTAAGGATGTGCTCCCCATCAGAGTACGGCATGTTAAGCACCAGATATATGTGCAGTGCTCAATAGCAACCTCAAAGGTGTCTGCAAAAATCCAAACCATTTTTAAAAGAGAATTTTTTCCTTTATTTTTTTGCCATTATGTGGACTTACAGAAACTGTGTGAGTTAATAAGATTCCCAGCTGAACAATGAACAGACCAAAAAAGATGCTCAGCCAAAGCAGTGGGTTTAAAAACTGACAATCTCTTTTTGTAACCCAAGCTATTCTGCCTTTGTCTGATTTGATCTTCAGCTGCTAAGTACTCCTTTTGCAGCAGCTACTTTTCTACATTGCTGTGGTCTAGCATGAGATATAAGCCAAGTGATGGTGGTAAAGTTTACACAATCAAAGAAAGGAAAATGTTCAAAATGCTTGTGTAACATTTTTTTCTTTTTTTTTTTTTTAAGTTTTCAGCACTCTTCCTGACACAAACAAATTCTCAGATGTCCAATTTATAACCTTTGCCCACCTGAAGGATAGCTCAGGCATTCAGGAGAGAGAAACAATATGACATGACCTAGAATAGTAGCCATGCAGCCACCCTACAAGGTGCATTCCATTTCATTGTTCAGTTTGCCCTTTCACAGCAAGATATCAATAGAATAGAATACCTTCACAGTATTTGAACATAAAACATGCAGAACATTGGAGCCAAAATATATTTGAGCTGTGTGGCAAGATAATCCATGATACATATCAGTGTTGTGAGGAATCTGATACAGTTCTTTCCAAGAAATCAGTACATTATTATTAATGTACAACATATATAGTGTTGAAGAAAAAACAACCTTACAGTCAGGTAATGCATATGAATAATGTAACAGCTCTAAAAGATGAATACTTAAAATAGTAAAAAGTAATCGAAAACCTTCTTTAAGACTCTGGTTTCATAAATGTTTTCAATGGAGAAAATTATCAATTTCTGGAAAAAATTTTTTTCAAACCAATTTTAAAAGATTTTTTAAAAGATCATGGTTTTGAATGAAATTTTAAATATAGAAGAGAAAAAATGGTGGATGTTGTCTTTTGGAAGAACTGAAAAAATACAAGTTACTGTCCTAGAGAGAATGATGGAAGAGGGAAAGATCAGAAAGGTACTTACCTCTTTGAAACACAGACCTATACTCATTCTGCCAGACAATTTCCCCTGTACAAGAGAACATTGAAAAGCAAATGCTTTTTTAATGTGTGGCTTCATTTTCAATTATACAGGAAAAGTGCATTTCCAAAGCCCATTTATCTTGTATATGATATTGTCACCCTGTGCTTTTGGTTGCAAGGGTGCAAAGAAAATATAAATCAGTTTAAAGTTTGATTTCCTTGGTTTAGGAACTGTAGACAAATAAAACAAAATTAAAAAGGAGAAAAAAACTTGTATGACTATGCTCCATGAAACTGAATAAGTGAAACCTTATCAGACTCAATCAGCTCCTCACCCAGTTCTCATTTAATCTGTGCAAAATCATAATCTTTTTGAGGAAGATCAGAGTTTAGATTGGAGATGAGTTGGAGCTGACCCAGAAATCTTAATAGACCAATTTTATCCCTGTTGGAATTGACTCACAACATCATAACTGTCCTTAAAAATGCTAAGGAGAGAGGACATACAGACATTGTGTCTCCATTTCACTCAGGATAATGTAAGTCTTAATAATGTGATGGTGGTGCTTACACTATACATAGGTGATTGATGTGCTCAAGTGTCATTATCTAGACTCTTAACAGTGGTCCAGTTTATGATGGTGGTGCTTACACTATACATAGGTGATTGATGTGCTCAAGTGTCATTATCTAGACTCTTAACAGTGGTCCAGTTTGTGAACAAGTACTCCATATATTTCAGCTAATAAACCTTAACATCTTTAAGTTGATAACCCTGATGGATTTCATGTGGGCACGCTAATGCACTATTTACACCCTAGGAGTTATTTTCTACAGCTAACAGAAAAGAGTAGATGCAAATATGACAAGTGTGGGAGCTTCTTACTAAGAAATGAAGAGCCTCCTTACGTGCCCCCAGAGGAGTGAGTCTGGGAAGACAATACAAAATCTTCCTTGTTCAAGGAAATATTCCTGGATGAAAGTAGTAATGTCCCTGGCGTCCACCAGTCTATTAAGAATATGGAGCAGGAGAGAAAGAATTTGGTGCCCTTCTATGATGGAGTTGCTGCACAAGCAGATAAGGGAATAGTGATTGACACCATCTGCCTGTATTTGTGCAAGGCATTTGACAGTGTCCCGCACAACATCCTTGCCTCTAAATTGAAGAGCCATGAATTTGACAGTGGTTAAGTGGTTAAGGAATTGGCTGGATGGTTGCACTCAAAATCCTGTGGTCAATGGCTCAATGTCCAAGTGGAGGTCAGTGATGAGTGGCATTCTTCAGGGGCTGATATTGGGAACGATCCTGTTTAACGGCTTTGTCAGTGACATGGACAGTCAGATTAAGCACATCCTGAACAAGCTTGCCAACAGCACCAAGATGTGTGGTGTGGTTGACACATTGGAGGGAAGGCCATCCAGCGGGACCCTGACAGGCTTCAGAGGTGGGACAGTGAAAACATCATGAAGTTCAACAAGGCTAAGTGCAAGGTCCTGCACATGGGTTGGGGCAATCCCCAAAACAAATACAGGCTGGGTGGAGAATGGATTGAAAGCAGTCCTGGGGAGAAGGACTTGAGGGTGCTGGTTGACCAAAGGCTCAACTTGAGCTGGCAGTGTGCACTTGCAGCCCAGAAACCAACTGTGTGCTGGGTTACATTAAAAGAAGCATGACCAGCAGGTTGAAGCAGGTGATCCTGCCCCTCTACTCTGCTCTCATGAGACCCCATCCCAGCTGCATCCAGCTATGGGGCCTCCAACATGAGAAGGACATGGACGTGCTGAAGCAAGTCCAGAGTAGGTCATGAAGATAATCAGAGGTCTGAGCACCTCTTTTCTTAAGACAGGCTGAGAGAGCTGGGCTTATTCAGCCTGGAGAAGACGAAGGCTCTGGGGAGATCATATAGCAGCCTTCCAGTACCTAAAGGGGGCCTGCAAGAAACCTGGAGAGTGGTTTTTTTACAAGGGCATGTGATGACAGGACAAGGCAGGGGAATGGTTTTTAAAAGAAAGAAGGGATATTTAGATTAGATATTAGGAAAAAAATCTTCACTGTGAGAGCACTGAGATGCTGGAACAAGTTGCCCAGAGAAGTTGTGGCTTCCCAATTCCTAGAAGAGTTCAAGGCCAGGTTGGATGGAGATTTGAGCAACCTGGTCTAGTGGAAGGTGTCCCTGCCCATGGCAGAGCGGTTGGAACTAGAAGGTCTCTTCTAACCTAAACCATTCTGTGATTCTATGAAGAATAACAAATTAAAAATATTATGGTTCAGAGGGAAGGAATGCCATTCAGAGGGACCTTGACATGCTTTGTGAGGTGGGCTGATGCCAACTTTATGAAGTTTAACCATGACAAGTGCAAGGTCCTACACTGGGGATGGAGCAATCCCAGACACAGCTACAGGTTGGGCAGACAAGAAATTCAGGGCAGCCCTGCAGAGAGGACTTGGGGGTGTTGGTTGATGAGAAAATGAACATGAGCCGGCTTCAGTGTGCACTCACAGCCCAGAAAGCCAACTGTATTCTGGGCTGCATCAAGAGGAGCGTGACCAGCAGGTCGAGGAGGTGATCCTGCCCCTCTACTCTGCTCTTGTCAGACCTCACTTGGAGTACTGTGTGCAGTTCTGGTGTCCTCAACATAGAAAGGACATGGAACTGTTAGACCAAAATTAGAGGAGGGCCACGAGGATGATCAGGGGACTGGAGCACCTCCCATATGAAGATAGGCTGAGAAAGTTGGGGCTGTTCAGCCTGGAGAAGAGAAGGCTGCGTGGAGACCTCATAGCAGGCTTCCAGTATCTGAAGGGGGGCTTTAGGGATGCTGGGGATGGACTCTTCATTAGGGACTGTAGTGATAGGACAAGGAGTAATGGGTTAAAACTTATACAGGGGAAGTTTAGGATGGATATGAGGAGGAAGTTCTTTACTGTGAAGATAGTGCGGCATTGGAATGGGTTGCCCAGGGAAGCTGTGGTTGCTTCATCCTTGGAGGTGTTCAAGGCCAGTTTGGACAGAGCCTTGTGTGACATGGTTTAGTGTGAGGTGTCCGTGCCCATGGCAGGGGGTTTGGAACTGGATGATCTTAAGGTCCTTTCTTACCCTAACTATTCTATGATTCTATGATTCTAATAGTTACTATGGGCGGGCTGGTTTATTAAAAAAAAAAAAAAAACCAAAAAACAAACTAAAAAGAACAAAACTAAACAACAGCTTTCTTTCAATTTATGGTACAAGTCACGGACTTTGTTTTGCACTGGAATGATGATAAATTACAAAACCTCAGAAGAAAATATTGTGTAGCCAACACAGCTCTTTCCATAACTTAGAGACTCTTATAAATGAAAACAGTGCAAGAAAGGCTGAACTAAGTGTATCAATCAACTGGTGATCATGTGACTGTCCTACAGTATCCCCATCCCTTGTTTTCAGCTCTTCTTCTGTCTTTTAACTCCATGACCAGGTTTCTCCACACCTGACTGTCTTATCCAGCACACTGGATATCAACACTGCTGAAGACCAGGAGCATCTAGGCAAATTAGGTGCTTTCTAAGTCCACTGTTTTATGGGAAACTGAAAATTTTGACACTTTGAAGAGGTGTACTTGCAGAAGAGTGAACAACAGTCCCTCCCCTATTCCACCTCTTTGCCTGTATCTGGAGGTAATGCCAGGCTAGTCCTCGCACCACGGCTCATCGGTTAATGGCAATAATCCCTCCAACACCCAGAGGCCTGCACCTTTGCCTGAGTCACAAGCTGGAGGTCTCCTGTGCTCATTAGACTGCGTGAAGGCAGCAGGGTGGAAGATAAATGAATTCCCTTAGTGGGTGAGCACCAGCGAGTGTGTCCTTGCTTTCTGTGGCTGTAGAATAGCCAACATCTTGAGATGAATTAACAAGGTACCAGCAGAGCTAAATATAGCTCTTTCCCTTCAAATCACAAGCACTGTTCAACACGACACAATTCATGTTACATGAAAGACATCAAAACTCATTAGAGCTCCTATGACTACAGTGTGTCTAGATAGCCCCACCTACCACAGCAGCATCTGATCCTGATTTTTTTACTCAAATAAATCCTTATCCTAAACATAAAATCTGTAAAGTTTTAGGAAACATAGACATTGCTCATCCAGAAACAGTATAAAGCAGAAAGCTCTGCACTGCTCTTTCATCTTGTCTTTTCTTTTATAATCCTAAAACTGATTAGATTGTAATGCAGACTCAGCCATTCTCTGTTGGTTATTTTTGATGTAGAGAATTGTGGCTACTCTGCAAAGTAGCACCTGAAATCGTAAATTTATTTTGTTTTCAGTCTCTTTATGAGTAGAAGTAGAGAAGTAGAAAAACAAACAAGTCCTTAAAATTCTGGCCTGCTGTATCTTGTGTGCACATTTAATGAGGAATGAGTTTATCACAGAAGCACAACCATAGAAGAAATAGCATTAAAACACACAGATGATAAAAAGTGCATTTCAAACCCACTCTGCAGGTTTTCCTAATAGATAATACATTTCCCATGGCATGCATCCATATGGACCAGCAGAGATACCCTGGTCTGGCAACCTCCTTCTGGAAATTATGCCAAAATGCTATTTGCACTACTGATGGGCAGCTGGCTTCCTTTTTACTTCTGTCTCTAAAAAGTCAATCCTCACCTTGGCTGAAAGCTGCCAAAACCCCAGAACTCCTGTCACTCATAGAGTCCTCATGAAACCAGGAAATCCAAGAAGGACAGGGAAAAGGAACTGGTAAATGGATAGGTGTGCTCAGAAGACTTTGGGAAGATTTTTCTGAGTGAGAGGAAGCATCTGTGTGCTATGTCTGATTGAGAAGAAAAAAATATGAAATTGTCATGGGAAGACTGAAAGCAAATTCTGTGTAATTTAGAAGAACATTTTTTGTGAGAAAGGAGGGGCCAGTTAGTACTGTATAGAATATAATTAAATAGGAAAAATACAATCTCTCACATGCAGGAAATACTTCATCTTTTCTCCCATCTGCTTAATCACTGCTTCCCTGCAGATTGGTTTTTCCTTACTGCATTTTTCCCCTGCTTTTCTTTCAGTGTAGAGTCATAAAAATAGGAGTGGAAGGTCAAGGCATTAAGGAGACAGCATACGTGCAAAGGAGAGTCAGAAATCCTAAAAACATTGTAAAACTGGAAGCCTGAGTGGCTCAAAGCCAATATACACTCGTAAACCCCTTTAATTTTATGCAAATAAATTCAGATCCATGCATATATATGCATTTTTAATCTGTGCCCCTTTGCTCATTAGTATAACAAATGCGTAAATCATGGAGAGCAGAGATTTCACACAAGCTACTACAAGAGTGTTGAAAGAATTAGAAATGGTTTTGCTTGTTAAAGAACAGTTCAATACTAAGAAACTTTCAGGTAACTGAAAAGTGTTCTCTCAGTGGAGTCTTTGTCTTCTACTCATCTTCATATCTCTGTTTTTCCCTTTATGCCTTTGCTCTTTCAAATCCCTCCTGAATATATATATTTCCACTGCACTTTCCAGAGATGATCCACTATAAATTGAATGTCTACCATGCACCCTATACTTTAACACCTTGTTGAAGCCAGGGATTTTATTGTTCTACAGGAAATTTGTGCGCTTGTATTATATCACCTAATATAAACCAACTATCTCTCTTAGGAAATGGTATATTTTGCTCCCTCTGTTGTGCAGGGCTAAACACACAGTCAACACTCAATAAATAACACATTTTTCCCTTTCATCTTTTAAGGTTTGCCAATAGCAATTTACAGCCAACTCCCTCAAGGAGCCTTAAAGTGACATAACAAATGAAAGTCGCATTTAAACAATGAATTTGAACAGTACCTTGCTTTATAGTTCACATGACTTTAAGATAACAAATGGTGGATTTCTGGAGAGGGTGGGTTATAATCCAGATAGTTATAAAACCAGGATGCTTTCAACTTAACGTTTTCTTTTGCAAAGAATGTTGTTTATTTTCATAAATCTTTGTAGGCACATTTCTGTATTTCACAAGGGAGAAAAAAGGCTGATCTTCCATTGCAGAAGAGCTTTCAGAAGAGGGAATTAATCTCTTAAATGTGTTACTACTAGAGTTGGATAAGCAATTTCTTCACTGAGCCAAGTATTTTCCCTATTTTTTGTGTTTCAGACTCTCTAGGAAATTATGTGATTTCCCTTAATGCATTTATGTTTAAGTGTCCAAATGAATTGCAGTCCAGATCCATTCATTATTTGTTGCATATGCCTTGTCATTTTGCTTCAAGAAGCTCACCAAAAAGCCAACAGCTTTTAGCACTTAAGATGCCTTTTCTGATTATAGCAATGGAAAAAGAAAAAGAAAAATAGTATCTATGTGAGCTAGCCAAGTAAAACATATTTCTTGATTTTTCCTTTGTGGAAAGTGGTGATGGTAAAATTTCTTTCACCTTAAACCAGGTCACTTCAAGGAATGACTTTGTGGTACAGCTGCATAAAGCAATGAGTCAGTGCAATGGAGAGGCCAACCTTAGGCAGCCGGAAAGATGACTGGAGAAAGAACACCAGCCTTTATCTGTGATGGGGTGAAAGATGAAAATGAGGAATGATATACTGACAGAAGAAGTCTCACTGACATCTATAATGTGTTCATTAGGATGTGTGGTTCGGTTGATATGCTGGAGGGAAGGAATGCCATCCAGAGGGACCTTGACATGCTTGTGAGGTGGGCTGTTGCCAACCTCATGAAAATTAACCATGACAAGTGCAAGGTCCTACACTTGGGTCGGAGCAATCCCAGGCACAGCTGCAGGTTGGGCAGAGAAGAGATTCAGTGCAGCCCTGTGGAGAAGGACTTGGGGGTGTTGGTCGATGAGAAAATGAACATGAGCCAGCAGTGTGCGCTTACAGCCCACAAAGCCAAGTGTATCCTGGGCTGCATCAAAAGAAGAGTGACCAGCAGGTCAAAGAAGGTGATCCTGCCCCTCTACTGTGCTCTTGTCAGACCTCACTTGGAGTATTGTGTGCAGTTCTAGTGTCCTCAACATAGAAAGGACATGGAACTGTTAGAACAAGTCCAGAGGAGGGCCATGAGAATGATCAGGGGACTGGAGCACCTCCCATATGAAGACAGGCTGAGAAAGTTGGGGCTGTTCAGCCTGGAGAAGAGAAGGCTGCATGGAGAACTCTTAGCAGCCTTCCAGTATCTGAAGGGGGATGCTGGTGAGGGACTCTTCATTAGGGACTGTAGTGATAGGACAAGGCATAATGGGTTGAAACTTAAACAGCAGAGGTTTAGATTGGATATATGGAAGAAATTCTTTACTGTTAGGGTGGTGAGGTACTGGAATGGGTTGCCCAGGGAGGCTGTGAATGCTCCATCCCTGGCAGCATTCAAGGCCAGGTTGGATGAAGCCTCGGGTGATATGGTTTAGTGTGAGGTGTCCCTGCCCATGGCAAGGGGGTTGGAACTAGGCGATCTTAAGGTCCTTTCCAACTCTAACTATTCTATGATTCTATAATTCTATGTCTGTTCCTCTGGAGTTCAATACCAAACATTAATCTTGATTGTGCAGTCACTTAAGTACAGAAGCTTGTCTGAGAAACAAGCCGCTGGGAGCTGTTTTTTGTGGTAGATTCCCTATATCTTATGTCTAAAAATAGTATTTCAGACAGCTTCCAAGAATGCAGATCAAAGTTTTTTTTTCTACTTACCATCAATCATGAAAGAGGCTGTTCTTTTTCTTTTTTTCTTTAGGTGGGTTAACTTGTCTTTGGATAATGCAGCCTTCTAGTTTCTTTTAGGCTACACATATTCTAAAGAAGGGACATTAACATGGTGATAATGATGATGGGTGTAAAAATTTTCTAATTTATTGTTAATAATTTAATATATTAAATGAGCTTAAGATAACCTCTAAAACAGAAGTAAACAATGTAAATAATGTGTGAGTGTATTTTCCACCAAAGTGATTACATTTGTCTTATGAATGTTACTGTTCAGAAAGCTTGATGTAAGTTGCTAATATGTAATCACCAACAAATTACTAACTCCTTTTGTTTACTGTTTTGAGTATAGCCGGATTCATTGCTTGAGGTGCAGGTTTCAAGGCACTACTTTGAAGTGTTTCCAGAGAGAGTATGATCTCAAAGGTCTTTTCCAACTTAGTTGATTCTATTCTATATCCTAAGTAGTGTTTACTGTGTGTACAAGCAGCAAACCCCGGTGCTTTCTGCATTGCCTGAACACTTCTGAGCTTCTCCTCATCCTGCTTCCTCCAAGTTATTGTATATGCTAATGCTATGTTGCCACCATATTTTGTTTGCTTAAATAATTTTATTCTTTTTTTTCTCAGGATAGACAACACACACTTTTCTAGAGCTACAAATCCAGTAAAAAATTGAAGGTAAACATATCAGTATATTTTGACACAAAAAGCAAAGATTGCTTTCTTCTGGCTAATGCATTTCCCTGTTACTCAGCCAGCTCTGCTTGATTATACAGAAGACATGTCAGTTGTAATTCACACACCAAGCAGCTTCTTGCTGTCAAGGGATTTCAGTGAATTATAAATTTATTTCAGTCTATCAACAACAACGGTGCACAAAAATGTTTGGATGATTAATGTGGATCAGAATCTTTACTTCTTAAAGCTTATACAATGTATTCAAAGTAGTAAAACTTCATCTATTCAAAAAAGATTATCACATATTCAACAAGGAATCCAGCTACAAAACTCCCAAGTGTAGAAGACAGGAACACTTAGATAAAGTAATCCCGAAGGCTGACAAGTGACTAGCTCTCCCTGAAAAAGGACAAAACCAGAACACTCCAGAGCTCCCTTGGGTTAGCTCATAACTAATCAAAAGATCTTCCTCTGGGTCAGATATTTCCATTCATAAAATGAGAATCAGGCTGCCCAGCAGCCAGGACATATGCAACAGAGGAAAAGATGGTAATTTTGAATTTACCAGCAAGCAGGTCCAGCTCTGGGATGCAGTTCCTTAAGTCTCCTCTCTGTAGGGCCAGCAGCTAGTGATCACTGCATGCATCCCTTACATCCTGCAAGTCAATTCAAAGAAACAATAATATAACCCAATATGGAAACATAAACACTTTAAATACCCTGCTCTGAAGTGAGAAGAGATGGACACCCTGTTTCTTCATATAGGAATGCTTGTAACATCTGAGATGACACGATTCTTTCTACCAAACAATAAAGATTAAAAATTTTCATTAAATAAGCAACAGTATCAATTGATATTTTTAAAATCATAAGAATACTGTACAAATTTTGTCTTGGAAATTCTTAGTTAAGAACCTGTCTCTTTCTCTAAGTAGAAAGCAACTTCAGAGGTAGGTACAGACATCTACACATGAGTTAATTATCTTTGGTTAATACAGACAAGAGGCACTTGTAGGGCACAATTAATCATTTTAGGTATTTCCTTTCAGCTGGAATTTAACAGAACTTAGAATTACCCGTCTTTCCTTGGGTTACAAAGTGCTAGCAGGATGCTAGCTCTGATACCGATATCAACTGATCCCCAGTGCTTGGTGTTTTTTTTCTCAGAGTTTTAATATAGATTCAGATTAGATATTAGGAAAAACTCTTTGCTATGAGGGTGGTGAGACATCTGCACAGGGTGCCCAGAGAAGTTGTGGCCACCTGATCCCTGGAAGAGTTCAAGGTCAGGTTGGACAGACCTTTGAGCAACCTGGTCTAGTGGAAGGTGTCCCTGCCCATGGTAGGGGGTTGGAACTAGATGATCTTCAAGGTCCCTTCCAACTGAAACCATTCTGTGACTCTATGATCCATCATTTTGAAGATCACCAAACTGCAGTTAGGAACATAGGACCCAAGACTGAAACCAGCATGCATTGTTCTGCTGTAGTAAGCCAGCAGTGCCACTTGTATGCATTTCTTCATTTCATGTTTCTGTCTTGCCAATGAGGTCTTTGCCACATTGTCCTTCTTTTCTGAAGAATAAGTGGAACCGCATCACCTTCTGGTGGCTGTCTGCTTAAGTATTGCAGGTCATTCCATTAGTCCCTAGACTTGCTTGTATGTCCTTTTTCAGGCTTTTACATGTCATCTTCTCTGGGGCCTGATTCCTGAATATTTCCTTTATATCTTTTCTTGCAAGATTTTCTGAAATTCCTTTTGTTTTCATACTATACTGTGAATAAAGGTCAGAATTTAATTCTATCCCCAAAAATTGGCATTTTGGATCATCTTGTTCAGATTCTGTCTACAAATCTTCAGAGAAAACTCTTCATTCCATCAAGCATTATACTCCACATATGGACTGAATCATCACTGCCAGCTGTATCTCTAGTCCTCCCACTCAAAAGTCTGTTTACTCTTCTCTGCTTTCTGACCTCCATGACTCCAGAAACTTGAAAAAACCTAGTATTAAAACAGGAGTTCAGAATTGCAATTAAAAGACAACCCCCCAAAATTTGTGGGTTTTGTATCATTGAAAGTTGTGTGACTTGTGACTTTTAATAGTCTGAGTCAGAATTTTTGTATTCTTACAGATGAGAACACCATAATCTTCTATGTCATAGAATCACAGAGTCATAGAATACTTAGGGATTAAGTTCCAATCCCCCTGACCTCACACTAAACCATATCACCCAACGCTCTGTCCAAACTGGCCTTGAACACTGCCAGGGATGAAGCATTCGTAACCTCCCTGGGCAGCCCATTCCAAGGCCTCACCACCTTCACAGTAAAGAATTTCCTCCATATATCCAATCTAAACTTCCCCTTTTTAAGTTTGAACCTGCTACCCCTTGTTCTGTGACTACAGTCCCTAATGAACAGTCCCTCTCCAGCATCCTTATAGGCTCCCGTCAGATACTGGAAGGCTGCTATGAGGTCTCTATGCAGCATTCTCTTCTCCAGGCTGAACAGACACAACTTGCTTAGCCTGTCTTCATACGGGAGGTGCTCCAGTCCCCTGATCATCCTCCTGGCCCTCCTCTGGACTTGTTCCAACAGTTCCATGTCCTTTTTATGGTGAGGGCACCAGAACTGCACACAATACTCAAAGAGAGGTCTCACAAGAGCAGAGTACAGGGGCAGGATCACCTCCTTTGACCTGCTAGTCACGCTTCTTTTGATGCAGCCCAGAATACGGTTGGCTTTGTGGGCTGCAAGCGCACACTGAAGCTGGCTCATGTTCATTTTCTTGTTGAGACCCTGCAAAAGGAGAAGGCGCAGGATCACTGACAGCTCATGTTCATTTCCTCATCGACCAACACCCCCAAGTCCTTCTCTGCAGGGCTGCTCAGAATCTCTTCTCTGCCCAACCTGTAGCTCTGTCTAGGATTACTCCAATCACAGTGTAGGACCTTGCACTTTTCATGGTTAAACTTCATAAGGTTGGCATCAGACCACCTCACAAGCATGTTGAGGTTCCTCTGGGTGGCATTCCTTCCCTGCAGCGTATCAACAGAACCACACAGCTTGGTGTCATCGGCAAATTTGCTGAGGGCACACTTAATCCCATTGTCCATATCAGCGACAGAGATGTTAAACAAGACCAGTTCCAACACAGATCCCTGAGGGACACCACTCGTTACTGGTCTCCAGCTGGACATTGAGCCATTGACCACAACGCTTTGTGTGCAGTCATCCAGCCAGTTCTTTATCCACTGAATGGTTCACTTATCAAATTGATGTCTCTTCAATTTAGAGACAAGAATGTCGTGCGGGACAGTGTCAAACGCTTTGCACAAGTCCACGTAGATGACATCAAGTGCTCTACCCCTGTCCATCATTTCTGTAGCCCCATCATAGAAGACCACCACATTGGTCAGGCAGGATTTCCCCTTAATGAAGCCATGCTGGCTGTCACCAAGCACCTTGTTGTTTTTCATGTGCCCTAGCATGCCTTCCAGGAGAATCTGCTTCAAGATTTTGCCAGGCACAGAGGTGAGACTGACTCGTCTGTAATTCCCTGTGTCATGAGACACAAAGTGTCTCTTCATAGGGAGACAGGAAGACTTGAATCTCTGTATCAAAGCTTGATGCCATAGCTAATACATGTTAGCAGCACAAAATGTCTATAACCTCTGACCTACGGGTAATAAATTTAGAAGAGATTTAACTATTTTCTATAGAAAACAAGAGATCTATATATGTAATACAGACCCAAGCAAAATGTAAGACACATATAGAAGAAAACAGATGTATTACTTTTGTGCGTTTTGGCCCCTGTATGACTTTTCAGGATAGTTGCCTATATGGCCTTAATGTGATATTAATAGGATGTTTTGCATATAAAATACGTAAAACACTACTTTATATTTCTGTAGATTCAGAGTTGGAATTCAGCTGGCATACATGATTTTGCATATTATATCATTAAACGTAATCAAGAAAATGCTGCCTCTTTTTCAAAAATTCAAAACACATTTCCATTTCAGTAGAAAACCTACTATATATTTATGTAGTGAGTTGCTGAGCTGAAATTAAGGAGGCTGATGACTTCTGTAATAAAAGAGGATTGAAGCTATAAGTTTGTTAAGGTCAAATCCACTTGCCATTATCTGAATATCTACAGCATTAAATTGCATGTTTCTATCAGAAGCAATGTTTTAATGCAGTCATCTGAGAATGAAATTTCAAGATGAAAACAAGGGAGACTGACAGGCTAATGCTTTCCTTAGAATGACTTTCCAGACTAAATTTCTAATTTCTTTTCTAATTTCTGAACTGCTTAACTCTTTTGCTGTAAACTCCTGTCACATTTTGTGAGTATTCCAGTTCAAAATGTGCTGCAGTGCATAACCCTGCAGGCTAGTTGAGCATGTTTTATGTGATATAAGACTCAACAACTTTTCCTAGTTTATATTTTCCAGTTAGCTCTCAATTATAAAGAAAAACTGTGATTATCTTAAATGAAAATTTTTAACACATACTAACATTACTATTGTTTAACATTTCCTCATGACATTCAGTAATTCTTTCGTGCTGAGAAAATCAAATTGCTCAAATGCAGGCATCACATATACTTCTCAGTAAGTACAATAACACAGAGAATTTTGTGAGACATATCCAGATAGCCTACAGTACTAGAAAAGCACTGCTTTGTACAAGAATAATAGTTTGAGAAATGTGATTAAAAATGATAATGCCTTATGGCAAACATTATAAACTTTTGCTATTATCTCCCAGAAACAAGGAAACTATTTTTTACCACAGATGTCTAGCCAAGAGCATGTATATTCTGTTTATATTGTCATGTTGTCTTTTATATCCCAATGAGATATTTTTTAGAGGGAGGCTTTAAATTTTGAATTGGTATTTTTCTATGTCCCTAGGGCACTGCTTTGTTCCTGTATGTCACTTTTCTTTACAGGTATTAATCTCCCACATGCCAAGTAAAACAAAGAGCACATTCATATTTCAATGCATAATGTAAAATCTTGTGTATCAAACTGGGATAGAACAATAAAAATTAACATTTTAAATGCCCTTGAAGTAAATAAATGTGTCTCCTGTCAGAACTTACAATGTTGAGCAAATATAGACAGATTAAGACAGGATGCTCAGACAGGTGATACAGCAATTATCACTCAATAAACTCAGTAGCTATTAAAACTTTAGTAAAATAGTATGAAATACACTTTCATGGATGAGAAATTCTTTACATGCACTGGTTGAGTTAAACTAGGAAACTGGAAAAGCTGGTGTTTCACGTTGCCTGTAGCACTCAGGTAGGAAGGTTTGGAGAGTAGTATATCTCTTCCCCTAAAAGGGATAATGAAAAAAATGGAAATGAATGCTCTCAATGCAATGGGAACGTATCTCTCTTCCACATCTACAAAAATGAACAAATCTGACTGATCCCAGTAAAAAGCAAAAAGAAAGGAGAGCTGTTAGTAGAGAACATGCACTGGTAACTCTTCCAAGCAAACACTTTCATATAAACTGCTTCTTCAGATCCCTATGGGCAGAACATGTCATAAAAAAAAACCCAGAAAAGAACTTAAAGGAGCTCTGCTTAAGGACTTCATCTCTGCCTCCCCCAAACGAGTATTAGATCTAGTTCTCACACCATGAGAATTCCAGTGCTGAGAAGTGCACAGAAAGCTCTGAATTGCAGATCTCTTCTTTTCTGCCCTTGGAATATATCTTGAACAAATCATGCCAGTTACTTTCTTTTTCTCTTGGCAGTGCTCAAAAAAGCTTTCTGGTGCTGAAACTTGAGCAATACTACTGAAAGATTACACATAAAAATTAATCCATCTAATAGTGTTGTACTGCATTTTCTCCTTTGATCTCTCCAATGTTATGTTCTCTTGGGAGGAGTTTGTAAAAGCTTTGTTCTTCCTCAAAAACTAAGCATATTTTTCATATCTAAACTATGTCATTTGTTTCTTCTGGGGAGATTGTGCAGGTTTGATTATACAGATAAATAATTAAGTAGATTCAAGTGAAAAACCAAAATAACTTTAGGAGGAATGTCAGATATGGACAAGCTGACTCTTGTAACTTTGTGGTTTATGTTGAATTGAAAGTGTGATGTGAAAAGTATATATTCTCCTTTCAAGGGCAGCTAAGGAGTCATTTTTTGATTCTATGATTTCTGCCCACTTGTTGCAATAGAAAGTGACACTGCAATACCAATTACTCTGGAAATTGAGAAATACAGATGGAATGGAAAGAAAAATACGTTCTTCTATTAGTAAAAGTGAGGCTTTTTCATTGGTTCTACCCAGACAAATAAAAGTATTTACTATACTGTCAAAATTGTTTAAAATGTCTATGGCAAGAATGGCCAAGAATTATAAAGAATGCACTAGAAGAAAACTTAAATATTAAGAAGAAAGTGTGACACAGATTTCTGTAAGATTGTGGAATGCAATTCACAAACAATGCAACATTTCTGTGATCATTTAGATATTGTTTTAATCTGAAATTGCAGACCTCAAAGTCTAGGCAGTTACCTTGGAAGGCAGAGGCTCTTCTCAACAGTAGGTATATCAAACACAGAGGTTTACCCAGCTGCCAGGCTTACCTAAGCACTGTATTACTGCTTTGATGGAAGGAGTGTGTTTGAGTGGAAGAGGAGAACAATTTCAGGCCTTCTGCCAAAACCAGACGATCTCTCAAATCAGGACTAATAGATCAGGAGAAAAGTAAGCACAGGGAGCCAGGCTGAAGCAACCTAATGATGATGTCACTTGGTTATGAGTGAGGACACCAGGGATCTTCCTGGGGTACTGCTGTTTTATCTCTGAAGCTCTTGTTTGGACCTTCATTTCACAAAGGAAAATGAGAAATAAAAGAGTGTATCTTTATTGCCAGAATGGATTACTTCTTCAATGGAATGACAAAACCTGCAGACAAACAGAAGCTAGGTGTTATAATATGTGAGGTTTTACTGTGTATGTTTTCACATGAAACTTTGTTTATGGCATCATATTGTTGCTAACATTAATATTGACATGAAGATTGAAAAACAGTTGCTTGATGGAAACAAGGCATAATGAATAATGATAAACATCTATCTCAAATGCAGGTGGCACATGTCGAGTGCTACATAGGTCACATTCGTATTCTGACTTACATAACAACTTAATGAATACATTGAGAAAAGACATAATTGACATGTTAACCTGCAAATGATAGCAAAAATCTGCAAATGATAGTACAAACTTGCAAATCGTAGTGCACATGGATATTTTCTGAAGTCTAAGCACCTACAGTTCTGTGAAGGTCATGGCAAGATGAAATTAATTGTGAGGAAAATGCAGGTGAAGTGGGAAAATGTGAATGAATATTCACTGGGAAAAATAAAACTGAAACACCAGTCATGCAGAAATGGAGAGTGAGATAAATTCCCAGTTTAGACATCTAAGCTTTACCACACATACTGATTTCAAAACAATCCCTCTTTCCATGTATCTCTGCTAGGATTTTTGCCTACACCATACTAACCTCCTTCCACAATTACTCCGGCCTTCTTCTCTTCAGTTTATTTTCTTCTAATCAAATACTTCAGATTTCTAATACTACAGGTTTTATCTGGGCAAAGAAATTATCTCATACACATCAATTTAGTGTCCAGCATGTTCTATAACACAGAACTGTGCTGTGCAGCCATTCCTCACGCCTTCTGTTTTATTTGTGAAGGTATGTTAGTCTGAAAGAGAGAGAGAGATGTATTTAGACAGACTTAGCTTAAATCATGAGGGCCTTAACTGCGCCTTAGTGGTTTTAGACAAGGTAGTCCCATCTCTTCCTTTAGCATCTCTAATGTGTTTCAGCTTCTTATTTGTTTATATAAGATTGAAAACATCTCTTCCTCTCATTCTCCTGTCTTTGAATGATGATGCTGAATCTGCAGTCATACAGGCTATTCATTGTATTCATGTGATCACTTTTCAAAAAGACTACCAGTGATATGTTGGCATTTTTCATTTAGTGTTACAAAGTACAGAGAGTTTATACCTTTTTGCTTAATCCTAGAAAAACATGAGCCAAATTGTGTTTGCTGTTATGCCAAATGTTATTCATCAGGAAAAGCTGTTTTTATGACAGCAGTCATGAGAAAATCAAGTGTTTCAAAAAATAAGCATAAAAGTTTAGTCAGGTGAAGCTCCAAATGACTGGGAAAAGGGAAATATATTTCAAGAAGGGGGAAATGGATGACTCAGGGAATTACAGACCAGTCAGTCTCACCTCTGTGCCTGGCAAAATCTTGAAGCGGATTCTCTTGGAAGGTATGCTAGGGCACATGAAAAACAACAAGGTGCTTGGTGACAGCCAGCATGGCTTCACTAAGGGGAAATCCTGCCTGACCAATGTGGTGGTCTTCTATGATGGGGCTAGGGAACTGATGGATAGGGGTAGAGCACTTGATGTCATCTACGTGGACTTGTGCAAAGCATTTGACACTGTCCCGCACGACATTCTTGTCTCTAAATTGAAGAGACATCAATTTGATAGGTGGACCACTCAGTGGATAAAGAACTGGCTGGATGACTGCACACAAAGCGTTGTGGTCAATGGCTCAATGTCCAGCTGGAGACCAGTAACGAGTGGTGTCCCTCAGGGATCTGTGTTGGAACTGGTCTTGTTTAACATCTCTGTCGCTGATATGGACAATGGGATTAAGTGCGCCCTCAGCAAATTTGCCGATGACACCAAGCTGTGTGGTTCTGTTGATACGCTGCAGGGAAGGAATGCCACCCAGAGGAACCTCAACATGCTTGTGAGGTGGTCTGATGCCAACCTTATGAAGTTTAACCATGAAAAGTGCAAGGTCCTACACTGTGATTGGAGTAATCCTAGACAGAGCTACAGGTTGGGCATAGAAGAGATTCTGAGCAACCCTGCAGAGAAGGACTTGGGGGTGTTGGTTGATGAGGAAATGAACATGAGCCTGCTGCAGTGTGCACTTACAGCCCAGAAAGCCAACTGTATCCTGGTCTGCATCAAAAGGAGCGTGACTAGCAGGTCAAAGGAGGTGATCCTGCTCCTGTACTCTGCTCTTGTGAGACCTCTCTTTGAGTATTGTGTGCAGTTCTGGTGCCCTCACCATAAAAAGGACATGGAACTGTTGGAACAAGTCCAGAGGAGGGCCAGGAGGATGATCAGGGGACTGGGGCACCTCCCGTATGAAGACAGGCTGAGCAAGTTGGGGCTGTTCAGCCTGGAGAAGAGAATGCTGCATAGAGACCTCATAGCAGCCTTCCAGTATCTGACGGGAGCCTATAAGGATGCTGGAGAGGGACTGTTCATTAGGGACTGTAGTCACAGAACAAGGGGTAGCAGGTTCAAACTTAAAAAGGGGAAGTTTAGATTGGATATATGGAGGAAATTCTTTACTGTGAAGGTGGTGAGGCCTTGGAATGGGCTGCCCAGGGAGGTTACGAATGCTTCATCCCTGGCAGTGTTCAAGGCCAGTTTGGACAGAGCGTTGGGTGATATGGTTTAGTGTGAGGTGTCCATGCCCATGGCAGGAGGTTTGGAACTAAATGATCTTAAGGTCCTTTCCAACCCTAACTTTTCTATGATTCTATGATTCTATGAAATGAAAATATAGCATGTTAAATAGATGGTTTGTGCTTGGAAAAATTAAGTTCGTTACTATATGTGCATTTGCTCATGACTTGTTTTCCTTTGCAAACATACATGTGGATCTTTGATCAGGTACAAAAGCACATTTTAGTTTTGATCATTTTCTACTTTTGCATGCAAATTCCTGACATCTACTGAGGCATAAATTATTCTTATTTGAAATTGTTTCATATTTCCAGTCAGAAGTTTTTTACAGTTTGGAGAAACTATATTCTAGTACAGAAAATGAATGTCATAGCAGTGCCATTCTTTTCAAATCTTTATCACAGTACGAGTTTCAGCAGGTTGTTTCATAATTTAAGGCTGCACTGAAGAGAGGATAATAGGAAGGGCAGTAGGAAGATAGGAAAACTTCTAAAACATAGCTACAGGAATCCAGTTAAGATTTATGAAAGTGATTAGATAATTATCACCATCCCATGAAATTTCCCATTAGGGAATAATTCTGTAGTATGTGTGGTGCCAGGTTTGTGAAGTTACCTGCATAGATCAGAAATGGTAAAATTGCATAGGCGGTGATTTTAATGGAGTTAAGAGAGAGTAAGGGGAGATCAGTACACTGCACCACAAGGATTTTACTTGTCACTTACTAAACTAGACCTCAGCATTGTCATTCTGCTCGCTGTCGTAAGGAGCAGAATTAAAAGCAGGGTAAGCAAGGTCAAAACTTCACCTTAAAGTAAATGGGCAAGGCCTATTTATGCTGTAATTAATTTTGTGGGAAGGATTATTTTGTTTGATATATTTTCACAGAGGCCAGAAAGGATTATTAAATCACACAGACCCATCGTTTCAGCTGTTGTGGGAAGCTATTCTTACATTGGTTATCCTATTCCAAGACTAACAAGCAAAGCATGTCTTGCTGGGAAGGCCAGTGTGGAATTTGCCCTGTAGAAGTGGCAGGGCAGAATGAAGTGCTACTGAAAAAAAAACAGGTGATATGCACAAGTGCTTACAAGCAGTCAATGTTAAGTTCAGAAGAGGAAGGCAAAACATAGGTAATATTCTCTGATCTAATCTGAAAAAAAATCCTCTTTCTGATTCTAAATCTGGCTATCAGCATGGTGATAGATTTGTCAGGCTGTCCAGAGAGAACTATGAAAGGAAATTTGCTCTGCCTTGTAGAACTGGCCAGTACCCTTCCAGCATCCTCTCTCCAGCTCCCACCATCCCTCAGCACTTTGAAGCAATACAAGAATTAATGCATTTGGCCAGTGCTGCCTATGGAAAAGTAATCCTTTCTGATTCTGGCAAAGGAACTGGCTGATCTCTGGAGCAGCCAGTGCCTCAATTCAGTGATGACAGCATTACGGGTGAGGTAAAGTGAAGGCAGAGCTTTCTCTTCTTCCACTGGCCTGTGAAGGACAAGCAGAGGTCATGCTCCAGGTTAGGACGGTCTTCTGAATATGCATGTGGCAAAATAATGAGATATATCCGGCAGACAGGAAAACAAGTTTTTATGTTGTAGCTTGCTTGCTTTAACATTAAATTGCGCACTCTCAATATTTTATTCTGATTGTCTCCCTAATTTGGTTGTCAGAATGCTGAAATGCTCAAGTATATCTACAAATAGAGTTTCATGGAAATAGGAGAGATTAGCTAGAGGTCAATGAGTAAGTAGTTTTGTACCTTGAGAAAAATAGAAAAAGTGGCAACAATAATTAGAGTGAAATTCCAGTTGATGAAGTGGACTATTAGCTGCACAAATACCCATGCAGAATACCAAGAATTTGTGCCTGGATCAAATATCAGAGATCATACAGAAATAAAAGAACAATGAAATAAGAGATATGAAGTGTTATGAAGGGTTTGGAACAATGTTTTTCTCCCAAGCCTGACTCAGTTCACAAAGGCCTGTCTTCTTCCTCTTCTTCTAACACGTTTTCTCTCTCAAAAGATCATGAAAGTAAGATGGTTTAGTGTGAAGTGTTCCTGCCCATGGCAGGGGGGTTGGAACTAGATGAGCTTAAGGTGCTTTCCAACCCTAACTATCCTATGATTCTGTGATTCTATGGTGTGTGATATGAAGTGTCCAGTCTGTACCCAGGACGGTACAGACCAGCTGTCAGTACTGCTAGTGCATTTCTTTTAAAGTGTAATGTAATAACAACAATATCTGTCTGGAATTTTAGTTCAGCTTTCATTTAGGAAAGGCTTCTATTTGTCAATGCCTTACTACATCGGACAGCTGTGTAGTCTCTCCCTAATGTTGTGAGCTTCACCTTGTTCAGATAAGAATGTTGTTTAATGCTGCTTAACACATTTGTGGTACAGCTTTGCCTGAACCATCTTTCAGTGTTTTTTTGGCATAGGAATTTGTGACTTGAAAGGAGTCCTGAAGATTTCACTTCTTTGGACATGACCCTTTTCTCTCATCTCTCCTATAGCCTTCCTGTACATTTTTTGTCTCTTTCCATTTGAGTGAACCCTATCCCCATCCAAGTATGCAACATTTTTCTCCAAAATTTACTACATCCAGAAGCTGTATAAGCCCTTCTCAGATGTGATATAGCACCATGTTAGTCTAAAAAGTGTTTAAGAACAAGCCAAATGATCCAGAAATTAACTCCAGTAAAGCAACAGTGCCTTGCACCATGCATTCTTGTTTTTCTTTTTCTCCACCATATCTTATGCTGCTTTGTTACATATTGTTACCTGTAGTTTGACCCTTCATCTTCTAGCCTCTTTTCCATCATACTGCCCTGAATTCAGTGCATTTTGGAAGGAACTCTGTGCATTAGGTCAGGCACTGACCACAAATTGGGCACTCAGAGGTTTTCTGAGGAAAGATTGCTCATCTATATTGTACTGTTTCCATCCTTAGCATTTGAAAACTAATGATATTATTAGCATTCAATCCCCAGATAGGCAGAAGCGGCTTGATTTCTCCTGATCCATCAAAGATAGAAGAGTGTTAAATGGTACTTTGAACTTTTCCAATAATATTGATTCTGCAGCATCCCACAGCAGCTGCCTCCACTATCTAACCATTCCTAAGCTTCTGAGAATTTTTGACATTGAACATGCCTTTTTTTCTCATACAAAGTAAGCCAATTATTTCTTATTCTACTCTATTTGCCAAGAAAGGATGGTGAGCTCTGTCTGTATTGATTGTGCACTACAAACTCCTTCTTTTCCTATTGCTCTCCTTTTATCCATTCTCCTGGTCTCTGTCTGTGCAAAGACTTCTCCTTCCTGTCTCTTACTGAACACTGATGAAACAAACATTTTCAAAGCAAGCCTGTCATTCCGGTTGCAATTTTTTGAATATCAAATTTCCAGTCCACAATTTTATAAACACTACACAAGCAAAGTACACTGTGATTTTTTGAAAGGCATCTGGAAATAAAAAGGACATTTATATCTTACTAGAAAAGGTGGAACCATAGCTTTGATATATACAAACCTTCCTGTCCCTAAAATAATATTTCCAACAAATTAAAAAGTGAAACAGCCTTATAACTGATAAAATTAGATCTTCAACAATTCAGGATCTTGTTAGAAATTTTCCACAAGGATCACTGAACCATTTAATATATCTAATTTTGTGGAATGTCTCATGTGATATTTTGTACCAAATGAGTTTTGCATATGAAAGTGCATGAGGCAATAACATTTATCTCTAAAGACCTGGGTGACATTAATAGTACAGGGAGGTGCCAGACTGATACTTAGAAAATGAAATTGAGAGTATATCTATAATGCAATAGCAAAGCTAACTCTTACAGATATTACCTCACCACCATGACTCAGTCCTGATCTGTGGGAAACATACAAGCTTTGTTAGTCTTCTTGGCCTATGCAGTTGCTGTCCTCACCACTGTTTGATAGATAATGCAAATCCAACACAGCTTTTTTTGCAACAAGTCAGAATGCAGAACCATCAAATTCACTGCCTGTTGGGACAATAAACTTGTGAAATCAACAGATTTTTTTACTCTTGATAAAATCATCAGGGTTGAGACATATGGAATGCGTATGAAAAGATGCATCTCAGAGCAAAACAATTTGAATTATTTCATTCTTTTCAGAAATCCTCACCAATTGGAAGATCTGTGTACTGGACTCTTAGGTCACAATTAAAATTCACAGTGGTTTATAGTGTGAACTTTAGTCTCAGCATTTTGTGGGACATTGACTTTTCTCCTCTTCATTTTTTCTTTTTCCTTCTGGAAGCAGTGGAGTAGGAAACTCACACAGTTCACAGATCTTGGCTATAGCTATACTCAGTTTTCTTTTCTTCCTAGAAGCATCAAACAAATCTTATAAAGCTCCATTTCTCCTCATCACAAAATACTTCACTATATCTCACTCATCTGCACTTCGTCCTCCCCTGAACAAACTATGATTGATGTTTTCTATCAGTATATGCTAACCTATCTTCTAGGGTAATTTAATTTCTTAATAAAAGTTGAGAGCTGGTGGTTTGCGATGGCTTCATATGTGTTGCTAATCATCCTGATGAGCAGGCTGTCAAAAACAATTCTTTTCAAAACTATGGGAAAATGTAAAAAGCAGATACACAGACTGGCAAATAGGGTGTTAGCAGAGAACTTTTTTGATGGTGCTTATGATGCTTCAAAACATACGCATTGAATTATGAAGGACACAAAGTCTTTAAATTAACCTCGTGGTTCACCAGATTTGTGAACTTTTGTCCCTCTAGAAACTGTTGAGTATCCTTGCTTAAGTACCTCTTAATACATATAGCCTATTTGGGGAAAAAAAAATGGGCAAAAAAGTAGAAGGAGATAGATAGATTGAATTTATAGAGAAGAACTAATGTTCAGTCTAACATCAGTTTAGTCAATTGATATTTAATACATGGAGACATCTCTAGGTGTGTTTCTAGGGAGGAGCACAGTTTATTCAGTGATTCATATGGTAGACTTAGTAACAAGTCAATGAAGCAATAAAAATCTAAACACTGGCTGAAAAGTAGGAAAAAATTGTTATGCAGAAATGTTACATTATTAAATCACCGTGATGGCTGCCCCATTGCTAAAAACATCTTAAAATAAAATAATAATAATAATAACAACAACAACAATAATAACAACAACAATAATAACAACAACAATAATAATAATAATAATAGTAATCCTTTCCAGATAGTGAGGAATGAAATTTAGGAATTTTTAGGCCTTTTTTTTTTTTCCCCCTAGTGTCTGTCTTTGAATGAACTTGTGAAGTATTTTTGTGGGATTTACAGCTGACTATAGGATTAGGAATTGCTTATAGAATGCATGAGTTAAAACCAACAGCAATAACAAGAAAAGCAAGGACATTCAAGTCCATACAGATTAGTCAAAAACCTGCCTTCATCATGCTACAAATCTACGAATTGTATCATCAACAGCATCCTGTAACAATTTCAGAACAGTTTACTGGCAACATAGATACAAAATGGCAGTGGGAAGGGAAAGGTTGTATTTAATTTCAGGAAAGAGTTGTATCACGTATAATATGAAAGCAACCTTCATCACTTTTTAATGAAGGGTAGATTTATTAGAATAATTATTTTTGGAATAGTGTGTGTAGACTATGGTTAAGCATAAAGCTGATCTATTTTCAAGTCACATGAGACAAGATTTCATTCCTCTGGCAGTGTGTGCTGGATAAAGATAGAAGAAAATCCATTGCGCTTTCTTAGGCTAGAACACTTCTGCATAGTCATGCTATAGTATTTGACATCATCATGCTGTAAATACTATTTTCTGATTAAGTGGATGATTTTTTAAGAAATAGAGGCAAAATTTTATATTTTCAAGTGTTAGTCTCTGGGATATATAGATATCATTGTTTTACTTGGCTTAGAGAAATCCAGGGGACAGAAGTACTGCACAATGTTTGGAGAACCATAATAAATGAAACCAGAATTTGGCATTACATGAAAATAAGCAAGATTCACTCAAGAGCCTTGGATGCAGGATGCATCTGAGAGAGCTGAGGCGTCTGGTTGACACCATTGTAAAGTTCATTTCTATCATCTATGAAAAGCTGTAGTGACTATGGGATGTCCGTAATGACTGGAAAAAATGCAGACTTCATGCTTCAGACAGAAGGTGAGAAGTTAATAAAGAATTTCCTTTTTCCAGAAAGAATATCCATGATCTCACATCAGTCTTGGGAATAGCATGCAGCAAGTCTTCACAGAAGCCATTTCAAGCACTCAAAGGACAAAAAGTGATATAAAACAACCTATGTGGATTTACAAAGAGAAGATCTCTGAGATGAAGCGACTGGCTCAGGAGACAAGGGCAGAGCAGTAGACACCATTTATCTTGACTCTAGCCAGGTTTTTGACATGTTCTCTCATAGTAAGGTTGTAGACAGTCTGTCAAAATATGGACAGAATGCGTAACCTACATAATGGGTAAAATACAGTGGACCATTGCTTAAAGGGCAGTTCAAACAATAGCTGGTTACCAGTTATGACTGGCATTCCTCAAAGTCTGGTAGTGTTTAACACCTTCACTGATGAATTATACCACTAGACAAAGCACATTTTCACCAAGTCTTCAAGCCACTAAACTGCACAGAATAGTTGATACACAGGAGGGAAGGGCTGCCATGAAAGGGCCCTCAAAAAGATGAAAGAATGTGCTGACAGGAAATTCAGTTCAAAGGCACATGTTAAGTCCTACATCTAAAATGGAATTATCTGATGCAACATTTCAGAATGGAGACTTATTGGCTAAAAAGCAGCTCCAAAGAAGAAGAGTAGGTGGTCCTGGTAAACAGGAAGCTACTGTACCTTACCAGCAACAAAGGCCAATAATATCCAGCGCTATACCACCTAGAGTGTAACCAACAGGGCAAGTTAGTATTTCCCTTTGTTTGGCACTTCTGAGACAACATCTTGAGTATTGTGTCCACAGCTAAGAAGCATCAACAAAGTGGGGAAATAATTTGTGGCCTGGAGCCCCTCAACTCTATGATGTAAAGAGATGCTGAGGAAATTGCGTCTATCAAATGCAAAGAAACATTTGCATGAGAAATAATCTAGCAGCAGCTTTCCAGTACCTGAAGGGTAGCTACAGAGAAGACAGAGCTAGAGTTTTAGGAGATGCCCAAGCAAAAAGACAAGAGGTAACTCTTAGATGTTACAGCAACAAAAATCGGATTTGTAGAAAAAAATATTCACAAAGAAAGGGCTTAAGTGCTAGAATAGGCTTCTAAGAAAGGTTTGGGAATCTCCATCCTTGGTTGTGTTCAAAACTTGCCCAACACATTATCAACTGTCCTGGGTTCAGGAACCCAGGGCTAAGGTTCTTGTCTCATTGTACTTTATGGTAATGACTTGTAATACAACAGAATCATTGACCATGAAACTGATCTGGCTTGCTTTCCCAATGTGGTCACCACCTCTATACTTTGGGAGGTATATAATAAAAGTGTACAGCAATTACACATCTTTTTTTCCCTCCTTGGGTGTTCAGCCTATGAGGGAGACATTCCCACACACCTTAGTGACAAGTACAGCAGCTACCCAAACTCTGACTACAACAGATAACACAGCTACTCCAACTCTAAGCACAGCAGCTACACCAACCCCAGCAACAAATACAGCAGCTACTCAAACTCTGACCACAGCAGACAGCACAGCTACTCCAGCTCCAAGAACAGCAGCTACACCAGCCCAGGGACAAATACAGCAGCATCATTTGAAGGTTCTGAAGGTTTTGAATGGCCTTTGGGTACCCTTGAGATCTGCATGCTGATTGTGATGGAGATCACCATGCTGGCACACATACAGTGTGTTTTAACCATGACCTTTTAATCTGATCTCAAAAGTTAAGCGCATTCGGGTTTGGGTCTTGTCTAGGGTTAGATGATGATATAGGAGAGATTTTCCCTGAGGCTGGACAGTCATGAGTGGCAGGGTGTGTGGGACAGTACGGGTGAGTATCTAGTCCACTGGGCCCCTCCAGTGTTTTGGAAGCATCGGAGATGGAAGGCAGCTGTATGGAGTCCCCAGATACAAGTTGCAGAAACTGCTGAAGGAGATGATGAATTATGTTGAGCCTGGTGGGCCCATGACACTTCAGGCCATCAGGGCAGAGATGCAACATAGAGATGGACTCATGATAGGGGGATGGACTTAACAATGGACATTACTGCCCACGTTATTCACAAGTGTGAACACTGCACACAGCCTCTCCTGCTCTGAAAGACTGTTACAAGAGACGGAGTCTGACATCATGGACCAGATGGACTCAGGAGCTTTATAGGGATTGGTCCATGCACTAAGGAATTACCTCTCTCTCTCTGTGTGTGGATGTGTATACATATATATATATATATGAAACAAGAGTGATGGTCTATTTAAAATGTGGGATATGAGCATGAAGTGAATGGTACGGAATAAGGGGTGGATACTGTCCTGGGTTCAGCAGTAGCAGTCATTTTTTCCTCCTTCTTAGTAGCTGGTGTAGTGCTGTCTTTTTGACTTTCGGCCTGGGAACAGTGCTGATAACACCAACGTATTTAGTTGTTGCTCAGTAATGGTTACTCTGACCAAGGACTTTCTGAGTCTCATGCTCTGCCAAGGAGGAGGGGAAGCCGGGAGGAAGCAGAGACAGGACCAAACTAGCCAAAGAGGTATTCCATATCACAGCACATCATGCCCAGTATATAAACTGGGAAGCAGTTCCCTGGAAGGGCTAAATCACTGCTCAGTTGGGCTAGGTATCGGTCGGTGGGTAGTGAGCAGTTGTATTCTCTTTCCTTGTTATTTCCCTTATCATTATTATTGCTGGTGGTAGCAGCAGTGGGTTTGTGTTATACCTTAGTTACTGGACTGTTCTTATCTCAACCCCTGGGAGTTACATTCTTTCAATTCTTCTCCCCATCCCTCTGGGAATGTGTGTGTGTGTGGGGGGGGGGGGGGGGGGGGGGGGGGGGGGGATAAAGGGGGGGAGTGAGAGACAGACTTCATGGCTGAGTTTAAACTACGACATCAACTTTACCTAATTTTGAAATAATTCTGACCTTGAAGAGGAGCCTGGATGATGCAGAGGTCCATTTCAGTCTAAGCTTTTCAATGATTCTATGAAATGTTGGTTGATTTTAAAATGGAAACCTGGATATGAATACTTTTTTTATTATTATTTGCTTTAACACACACATGACTGTTCAGAGGTAACGAGCAGACATCACTCCTTATGTTGTATCAAAGTTTCTTCTCAGTGATGCCTTGGTGCCTGTGAAAAATACCTTTGAGATTCACAGAGTCTGTAAATGGAACTCAGTAACATATGTTCTGAAGACTATCTCCTCACTACAGGGAATAACTAGTCGCATGCACCTTGCACTCTTGGAACATAACAGTGGCTCAAGAGACAAAAGCTTTTGGTACATTTTGTCAGGATGCAATCAATACTGAAATTAAAATCAGCATTTACATTTTGTTAAGATGACACAGTTTGTTTCTCTAACAACAACAAACAGCCTTTCAGATATATTCTGCCTGTTAGTAAATGTACAGATATAGTGAGAGGCAAAATAATCTCTTGCTTATATTTTTTTTCAGTGAATCTCTGATCTTCTCATTCTGAAGTTAGTTCAAATTCACAAGAACTGAAGGTCATTAGGAATAAAAAAAAACCCACCTTGCATGTGTCTGTCTGTACTACCTGTCCTGTGAAAATATCAGAACGATGTAAGAGAAGTTTTTTAATGGCATTTTCTCACTATGTAAGGCTTGCAAATCCTGGCTTATAAATGGTTTGTAAATAATTAATAAAAAAATCTGCTGTTCTCTACAAGCACTAAAGAAAGAAATGTGCCTCACTCTGATAGTAAAACATTTTCTTACGCTTTAAATGCTAATTCTTTGCAATGACACAATGTTGAACTATGTAAACTGCTATTTAGAGACCAATAAGAAGGATGTGCCCTGAAAAAAAAATGTGTATTAGCTTTACTAAGCATGTTTCTACATCTAAAACTTTAATATGCAGTTGGCAGTAGTCTAAATTTTAGTCAGCAGTTTCCATTTTCTAGTTTGCCAACCAGAATATACTAGAACTGCAGTTTGTTGTCCATGTGTAGTAGTTAGTATTTCCCTTTGTTTGGCACTTGTTGTGCAACACTATCAGTATCACTAAACCCTGCCCATTTCCAGTATTCTACCTTAGGCATCTGCACTGGTCACTGCTGGAAGCCGAGTGCTAGCTTCACTTTTCCTAACTAGACATTTGATTTTATCCAGTACATCTTCTCTTATGTTCTTACTCCGGGAACATAACACATATCACATAGGTGTTTGTGCATTCCAAAGCCAAAAAGTTTAATTTTTTATTTTAATGCACAAGAAACAAGTTGTTCAAGGAATTGCAAATTGATGCAGCCAGGATTGCTATGTGCTTGCATCCTTCATTGCCTACCCATTTTCTCTCCTGTCTTTGGGGTGAAACAAGAGGCAAAAGATGTTTTCACTAGTTTAATGCATGCAAATACTGCATGCAGTAGTTGCAAAGCAATATGACCTTTGGACTTTCAAAGTAGATGAAAAGCAATGTGTTAACTGCTGTTACATTTAAGGACATTGAATTCTTTACATTTCTGTTATTCGGCATAATGTAATGTCACAGTTTTGATACCTTAAATCTTCTGGTTTAAACTACACTATTACCTTAAAAGCTATCAGTAAGGTAACATAAATAGGCAGATCAAGATGAAACAAAAGGATAGAGAACTTGACTGTTAATCTTTATGCCTTTTGTTCTGAAACCTCAGAACTTATCAGGAAGTGGAATTGTCCCTTTCCAGACAGATCCATAGTTTTATTATGCATTTTCTCTACTGATATACTGGGAACTACATTACATTCACTCTCTGAATTACTATGCCTTTTAGATGCTAAGGAGAGTTGTAGTGAACAAAGCTAGCCACATCATTTGTCATGTCTTTCTTCCATTACAACCTGTTTGCCACTACCCATCTGTCATCCTCATGAAAAAGAAATTCTGCAGTCTCTTAAATCTGCCCTGAAACGCCAACAATGAGAGCTCTAAGATCAAGAAGAAACTTGCTATTCCGTGCACGCTGGGATGCAAGCAAGAGTGCCTGAAGACTGGCTTTCCACTGCAGTCTCTTCTTTTTCAGTCAAAATCCGCTTCTCTCTCACAGGCATACACCCAAAACAAGAGAAAAGGTGGCAACACCAGCTGCAGGATAAATGTTCTGGGACACCAAGAAAGAAGGCAAAACCTGTGTCAGAGACAGGTAAATTACACTGGTTCTGGCTTCATGAAAAAGACCTTCCTGTGGAGAGCAAGCAGTTTGTAAGCTGTCACACATCTCTGAAATAGTGGCTTATGAGTTCATGAATGTCTACCTGCCACCTCCATATTAGACGTCAAAAAGTTTCTTGTACTACTACAGACAAGAGATTGAGTGAGGGATCTGTCAAAATGCATCACAACAAGCCATTCATCCTGCAGGAGTCAGACAGCAAGAATCTCCTCCTTTGGGAGATACTGCTCAAAGCATATATAAGCTAAAACCTGGGGTGTGGGCCCTAGATGTGAGGCAGAAATAAAATTTGTCTGCATAGTCCCTGAATTGTAGTGTAATGTTTACCAATATTGAACACGAACATGAGCCAGCTGCAGTATGCGCTTGCACCCCAGAAAGCCAACCATATCCTGGGCTGCATCAAAAGAAGCGTGACCAGCAAGTCTCTCTGCTCTCGTGAGATCTCACTTGGAGTATTGTGTGCAGTTCTGGTGCCCTCAACATAAAAAGGACATGGAACTGTTGGAACAAGTCCAGATGAGGGCCACAAGGATGATCGGGGAACTGGAGCACCTCCCATATCAGGATAGGCTGAGCAAGTTGGGGCTATTTGGCCTGGAGGAGAGAAGGCTGCTGTAGAGATCTCATAGCAACCATCTAGTGTCTGAAGGGAGACTATAAGAATGCTGGGGATGGACTCTTCATTAGGGACTGTAGTGATAGGAAAAGGTGTAATGGGTTCAAACTTAAACAGGGGAAGTTTAGAGTGGATATAAGGAAGAAATTCTTTACTGCGAGTGTGGTGAGGCACTGGAATGGGTTGCCCAGAGAAGCTGTGAATGCTCCATCCCTGGTGGTGTTCAAGGCCAGGTTGGACAGAGCCTTGGGTGACATGGTTTAGTGTGAGGTGTCCCTACCCATGGCAGAGGGTTTGGAACTAGGAGATCTGATTGGAACTAGGAGATCTTAAGGTCCTTTCCAACCCTAACTTTTCTATGATTCTGTTAATATTTCTCCAATGTACTGGAGGACAATATATCAGTTTTAAGAATTCAAACAGTAATAGGTGCCCTCTCTTCCACCATCCTTGGAATAAATACCGCATGTCTTCTGAAAAAAACCCTTATATACATTAGAGCATATAGAATCATCAGTTCCTGAAGATGCCAAGGTCTGCTCTCTTGAAGTCCAGGGAGCTTGCTGCATGCTCTTCTCACTGTCCTAAGGATCTTGAACTCGACCATCTCATGATCACTGAAACAAAGGCTGCCCTGGAGCATCACATTTCCAATGAGCCCTTCCCTGTTGGTGAGCATGAGGTCAAGCAGGGCACCTCTCCTTGTTGGCTCCTCCATTACTTGCAGAAGGAAGTTGTCTTCCACACAATTGAGGAACCTCCTGGATTGCTTGTGCCAGGCTGTACCATCCCTCCAACAGATATCAGGGTGTTTGAAGTCCCCCATGAGGACAAGGGGCTGCAAGCATGAGGCTGTTCCTATCTGTCTATAGAGTGCTTCATTCACAGATTCCTCCTGATCAGGCAGTCTGTAACAGATCCCCACAGTAATGTCTCCCATTGCTGTTCTCCCTTCAACCCTGACCCACAAACTCTGTTGACTGATCCTGTCTCCACACAGAGTTCCATACTCTCCAGCCTATCCCTAACAACTCCTCCTCCCCTCCTACCAGGCCCGTCTTTTCCAAAGAGCCTGTAACCTTCCATTCCAACACTCCAGTCACAGGAGCCATCCCACCATGTTTCTGTGATATCTATTATATCATATCCCCGTAGATGTGCACACATCTCTAATTCCTCTTGTTTGTTCCCCATGCTATGGGCACTTATATAGAGGCATTTGAGCCGAGCTCCAAATGAAACCTGTTCATTTAGGAGCAGCTGAAATATCTCTGCGTCACTCCAAACATTTATTATAGGTGCTGACAACTGACTCCATGTGTTGGGATGGAATTATGCTCCCCCAGCACATCTAGTTTAAAGCACTCTTGACCAGCCTGGCATGACTCCTATCAAAATGCTCTTTCCTTTTGCTGTCAGAAAAGCTCCACCAGCCCCCAGTAGATCTGACCTCCAAAATTGAGTTCCATGTTCTAGATATCCAAACCCCTGACTATGGCACAACCCTTCTAACCATTTATTAAACTGGCCAATTTGCCTAGCCTTTTTAAGGTCCTTCCCTTTATCCTGGAGAACTGACAAAAAGACTGAGCTCCAGAGCCCCTAACCACCTTTCCCAGGGCTCTGTAGTTCTTCTTTATGTTCTCTGGGCTACTGCTATCTATATCACTAGCACCCACATGGATCAATAGAAGGTGATAATAGTCAGTGGGACTTACTAGAGCAGGCAGCCTCTCTGCAACACCCCTGATCCATGCTCCTGGTAGGCAACACACCTCCCTTGAGACTGGGTCAGGCCAACAGATGGGTGCCTCTGTGCCTTTCAAAGTAGAGTCCCCTACCATTATGACCCATCACTTTTTTGTGGCAGCACCAGTAGTGATCTTTATCAGTGCATCAGCCGGTTGCTCATGGTGCAAGTGTGTTTCCTCCTTAGCCTCCTGCAGAACTGCAAAGTGGTTCTGGCTGGGCACAACAGATTTAGGAGAAAGCCTCTTGCTTTTACTTGTCCTCTTCCTCCTTTTTTTTCTTTTTTTGTTCTTTTTTGTTACTGGTTCCCAGCTTCCTGGGTTAACAGCCTCTTTTTTTCCTGTATGAGCTACAATGGATGCCTGAGGCCCCTGCACAGTTTGGGCCTGGAGCAAGCAGTCCTGCTCCCTCTCAGCTTCCCTGACGTCTTTTAGCCTATTGACATCGTCCCTCAGCTCAGCCCCTGCTGCAGGAGGGCCTCCACCAGGGAGCACCGAGTGCAGCCCTGCCCGCTGTGCACCCTCCCCTCACCAGACCAGTGCAGGCACTCTCTGCACTCCGAGCTCTGCGCTGCAGCCTCCCCTCTCATCGGCTCTGTCTGGGTGCCTACGCTGGCCACCGCCGGGGCAACCAGAGCAGGGCTTCCAGACCAGGCCCTGGCCACAAGGGGGGCGCCCTCCTGCCTGCTCAAACTGCCTTGTCCCGCCCTGCTCCCCACGCTTCTGGTCACGCGCGCTCTCTGGGGCAGGTTTTTAACCACTCACAGCTAATGCCGCTCCTCCTGGCTCCGCCCCCTGTGAGTCTCTGCTCGCCTCAGCGGAGCTGCCGGCAAGTCCTGTCCGGGATTTGAGGCTCCCTCGGTGGCTCTCACCGCACTAAGTTGAGGCTCCTGGATGCTGAGCTTCCCCCCGCTCCGGTGTTGAAGGCGTCCCCTCTCAAGCTGCTCACCTCAGCAATTCCTATCAGAGACCCTGTGGGTACTCAGAAAACTGTGTTCATATTTGATTGACAGAAGTTGAAAAGAGAACAGGAAAAGATGAGAATATACTGGCAATTCTTCAAGTTAAAGATTCCCAGAGAAACACTAATCAAACCAGTATAATTTTATTCTAAAATTAAGACAATTGTATGACCCAGAGGGATTAGTCATATCAGTCTACTGCTTTTCAATGGTTTTGAGGAAAAAAAAAAATAAAAAAGAAGAAACAACCAAAACATCTACAGAAGCATGTGTAGAGCATTTTAAATGATGGGGCAAATTTTCATCATTTCCTCTCTCTTTGGTAGGACTGCAGACTATGAATGTGCATTCATTTATGAAACTTGTCTTTTTCCTTAAATAGCAAAGAAGGCAAAAATTTATTATTCCATTGTGTGCCTGCACTGTGTATCCTACATGCAGTTCTAGTCTCTGATAACTCAAACCAGCAAAGATAACTCAAACCAGTTGTGGAAAAAGCACAGGTAAGGTAAATCTGAGGTCAGCATTTCATTCCTCAAAGAGTACTGGGTTGTATAACCATGGGCACGTCTTTCAGTGACTTCCACTCAAGGTCTTTCTGTGTAGGATCAAGAATCACATACAATCTGACCACAGGTTCATTTCTCTCTAAAAAAAAAATCAAGAAAACCTTTGGTCAAATAAACCTCTGTCTTATTGTATGTGGAACCACCAGTAGGCACTTCACAGGAGTGCAGCATAAGTAGCAGAAGATCCTCCTGCTAAAGGAATGTTAGGGGTTGTTGGGTTTTTTTAATACCCTTTTCATATTTCATATTCACTCAGCATTCAGCTGCCTACCAAGTCCCTCCTCCCAGGTGCTGAATAAAGGTTTTGGTCTTAAGGATCTGGAATATATTTGCTAAAGCTGAGACATTAGTAAATTAAGATGTACAAGAGACAACCTTAACATTCCTACTATGGACATCTTGTCAGTACACATATACACACTCACACATATGTCTACTCCATTGGAAAATAACAGCCTACACTGTGACCACAGTAGTAGAAAATAAAGCTACCATGCTTAAATCGTAATCCTGCAATTAATGCAGCAGGGAGTAGATCCAACATTATCTCTCATTCATGCAGAGTAAAAGATGGAAGAACATTCGCAGTAACTGAAGTGCTAGTTGAGCTTGTTTCATCAGTCCACAACAATTTTCCTGAAAAGCTTCACAAACAAGGGGAATTCATTCATTCCTCAGTTTTTTCTTTGTTTGGTTGGCTTTTTTTTCCAAAAAGACATAGTATTTAAGCTCTACTGAAATGAAATATGAATATGCTAAAAATCATTGCAGAATATTTTACGTCTGTTGTTTCTACAGAGCTGTCACTAGCAGCTGATACATCTTACCTCAGAAGGTAAAATTGTTTCATGAGATAACATTATTCCTTCAGCCCCATGAAGCCCCAGTGGGCATATTTCTGGATGCATTTGAAAGTAACAGAACCAGCTGTGTACCTCCATATGTGAGAGGTCTGATCAGACCAGTCTCATTTTAAAATCCACAGGCTTGACAGAAAGGTTGTTTTGCTGCAACAGAGCAATTCCCAGCTCCGTTGCATATGGATGCCAAGTTTTTAAAAGGCTTTAATAAGCCAAGCCGGCCAGGAGTCAGAACATGATGTAGCTGTGTGGCATCGCTGCAGAGCTTGACATCCCCAATCATCCATAAATTAATTTTCACAAAGGGTAGAGGAAGATATTCAGAAAGGGCTAATGTGCCCTGATACTGTCAATCTTATCAGTGTGATATTGCAGTGACATTCTAACCATTTGATATGAACCTATGTAATGGTTACAAATTAAATAATGGGATAAAATTAAGGAAAGATAAATTTTACAATGAGGAGCTGAAAATGACTGACATCTGCAAAGCAGGAGCAATCTCAAAGACAACTGTGAGAAACCTGATTTCCAGGACTACATTGGACAAAGAGCCAGAGAATATATAGATGTATAAATCCTCCTGTGGCAGGTATTTGGCCTTGGCTTTGTAATTTATACGATATTGCTATTAGGGCAAGGTAAGAATCATCCCAGCAAAACTTTTTTTTTTTTTTTTTTTCCCAGAAAATGCTGGTTCGTGCAAACCTAAACTTTTTTTTGTTAAAGTACATAATTTTTGGTGAAGCATTGGCCAAGAATTGTTTCTCATGTCTAGGGGAGAATCAGAGGTAAACACCTGAAATGGTCACCTTCTCAGGACAGGACATAGGGCCACCCTTTGTCCATAATGAAGCCAGACTTCCACACAGAAACAGATGAATGAGGCTAGAGAAAAAAAAACACCTGAAAGGAGGAACCTGCATCAGTTATCTTTCTGCTTACAGGGAGAGTCCCACTGGGAGAAGAGTTCTCAGCTTCTGGGCCTTTTTCCACTGACTTTTATGTTTTTTGTAAAGGTGAGGTGTGGGAGGTGTTTGAACAGAGATACTCCTCACACTTCTAACCATGCAAGAGAGATTCAGGTTAAGCACCTTGAAAACATTCCATACAAAATGGAGGCATAACTGTACTTTAAAACTTGGGTTCAAACAGCCCTGAACTGTAGGAAGTTTAAACAGCACATCAGTGCTTAAATATTGCATAGGTCCTTCAAAAGCACTGAAGGCTCTGGTGACCTGAAACCAATTGTTCAGCTTTATGGGTAGAAATAAGTTGGTCTGTTAAAGGTGCAGAATCAATATAATCAATATAGCAAATTAGCTGTATTCTCTGCAGTTACCCACATTTTATAAAAGCAGAGGAACAGTAGCCTGTTTTCTTCTAAACCAAATAATGGAAACAGGTGTCCCTTATAAAATTAGAAGCTTAAACAGCCTCAATGAATGTGGGTGCTTTTATGAAGTTCTAAAGATATAAATCTTCCCAGAAAGTACGGGACATTGTTAGTGATGTTTCTTTTCACAAAGTCATGATCATCACTTCTGTGCTGACATCTTGCACCTTACAACATAGGATCCATCTGCCTGTGAATGATGTCATGCTGATAGCTTGGGAAAGTTTGGTTTCTGGTTTATGCATACAACTGTGTAAAAGATCCAGGGAGAGCTGGGCTACCAATTCTGCTGAAGGATGATGAGGCTCAGGAATACCCACTGCTTAAATCCCATCCCTCATTCAGCTGGAAGTTGGCTGGGAACAAGTGCCCATGCTTTTTAAAGTCTTATAGACCCACACATCAGCTGGGATCCCTATGGGAACAATTAAGACAGGGCACCAGCTCTCAAGAGCTCATTGTAAGTTGTCCCAGCCGTTCTGTCTGGATATGAACTTGCTGTTCAGCCCTTCTGAATGCACTGATGGTCCTTAAATACTGTGTTTCTCTGGCATTCTTAAAGTCATAATGCCTTGCAATGACAATGTCTGCAACAGAGCAAGGTGCCTGTGAGCACATCCAGACAGAAATTCAGAGGTTCATTTAGCAACCTGTTTTTGTCAAGAGGAAAGAGTAAAGCCAGACAAGTACTTTAGAATAGACACCAAACCCTAAATGGTGTCCAGATTTCTTGAATACTACTTTTCTTCCTTAGATTCCTCCCAGATCTTATGTAGCATCTACATATGAGACTCCATCCACTTTTAAGTTCCTAGGGCTGAACTTCTTTCATGACCTAAAAGAGCTTAGAAAGTCCTTTGGATAATTTAATCTGATAGATATCCTTTGATTGTGTATTTTATGGAATCAAATAGATGTTTCCATTTTGTCCAGCTTTAGCATTACTGAAGATATGAACACTCATTATCCTAAACTGCAGCTACTATTATAAATAGTTTAAGCATACATAAAGAGGTTTTTTGTTACAAAAATAGCTTTTATAGTGCAATTGTATTATGTACAGACTACTTGCAGCTCTAAGACCATAGGGTCAATAGATATTTAATCATTTTTATGAGCATTTCACCAGCAAGTGAGTACAGAAAGCTGGTTTTGCTGCCTTAATCTCTTCAAAAAGGAAGAGGGGAGAAAAAAAGAAAATTGTTCTTTCAATGAGTTTCTAGAAAAGAACTGAATTTTTCTTTAGTACTGCCAAGTAGTAACACAAGATTAAAAAAAAATACTGCTTTTGCACTGCTTTTAAAAATGTATGCTAACTTTTATGTTCTTCATGTGCAATGAAAGTTATTTCTGTTGCTGTTGTTGCTTACGCAGTTGTTCCTTTACACAATTTGAGTCATTAAAGAAAAAAAAAAAAGGACACAAAAACTTCACTGAGTTAAGGAAGTAAAATAAAATCTGATACATTTCCAGTTGGATGGCACTTATGTGTGTGTGTCTGTGAGTGCTTGAGTGTTCATCTTTCATGTGGGTTTTTCTCATGGCTCTTAAAAAAAGGTAAAGAATACTGTCAGAACATGTTCTGCCGTCTTTACTGGTATTATAGACCACATCCACATAGAAAATATGTACTAAGTAATCACCTTTTCAGTTTTGCGCTATAATGTGTAACAGTGTATGCACAGCAATAGGACATTTATTTTTTAACTTATATGCAGAGTTTAACATTTGCTTGATTATTCTCTGCATGAGTCTTAGCAGAGCAGCAGGCATCTTTTTGTTTTCTACAGCAATGGCCCTGGACCCACAGAGTGCATTGTACTGCCAGGCACACACATGGTGTGCGTGACTCCATGGGCATGACTGATATATCTGAAATACATCTTGAGTACCTGAGCTGGCAGATGTGACACAAGACCAACAGGTTTCATGCCTTGATTCAGGAGCAGCTAGACACCAGTCTTCTGAAACTGCAGTCAAATAAATGATTGTACAGAGCTAAAAGTAGCCTGGGATGGGAATCAGTTTGGGAGTAAGTTATCTTAGGGTTTACATGTAGGTGCTTATATATCAGAAAAATTACAATGTTCTCACTGAGATCACTCCAGTGTAGTCAGTGTAGGTATCCTGCCTAGCCTCCAGTTGCTGCCTCTGAGGCTACCTGTCTCATCAAGGTTATGTGTTCCATTTGCGGAGCATGCATAGATTGTCTTTTGGTATCTCACAGAGCAGTAACCACCTATGTTGAAGATGATCTTTGGTCACTAGAGGAACATCTTAGGCATCTATTCAGTGTTCAAGTCCAAGTTGGACAGAGACTTGAGTGACATGGTCTAGCGTGAGGTGTTCCTGCATATAGCAGGGAGGGTTGGAACTGGATGATCTTAAGGTCCTTCCAACCCTAACCATTCTCTGATTCTACAATTCTATGATTCCATTTGCTAGCTCACATGTGGAGACCTAAATGTAGGTGGCACTGATCAAGCCATGAATTCCGTACAGCTTTCACAAAGAACCAGTCAGGCTTGCATGACAAATACTCTGTGGTTTCTGAAAATTATGTTTTTTATTATATATGGATCATATAATGTACACCAAGACTGAATTTCTAAATCCTTTTCTATGATACCAATCAGAAGAACAACTTGCAGTGTCAGTAAGTGTGGTCTGAAAGCTTAGTATCAGAACTAATCATGGGATCTCTCCTGCAAAGCATATAACATGTTTCATTAGAGGAAAGGCATTGCAAAGAGACTTCAGAGGATTATCAATATTATTTAGGGTTTTCAGCCTCTGAGTCATGAGGCAAGATTAGCGGCACAAAAAGGAACAGAGATTTCACAGAACTCCATCCCATCTGGAAAACACTGTAACAGAATTATGTTGAGAAACTCTTCGATACTGTAACTAATTCAAAACCATAATGCTTTAATGTTGGCTTGCACTTGAAAAAGTGATTTGAGTAGAAGTTCTACAAATCTTCAAGTACACCACTTTTTTTAGTCAGGAAGGAATTGGCCCATTTCAGTGAGGGAGGAGTAACTCCAAGGAAAACAATGTCCTTTATAAGTCCTTAGAATCTTTTGACTCCGTAAACCTAGTCTGGACAGCTGGCAGTTTTAAAGGTAAAAGGTTTTTTTGTCTGAAACAGAAGTAAGGTTTGACGCAGTCCAGATAGATTCCCCTACCAATACATTTCCTTGCCAGTTTTCCTACTGAAGAAAGCGTTTCCTCAACAGTGGTGGCAGAAGACGTGATATTTTTTGTTGCTTGATCTGTCTCCGTAAGAATCCCATACACAGGCATGAGAATAGACACAAATATATGGAAGAAGTCGAAAAATCCATAATAAAAGGAGACACAATACACAAGTGAAGTTTTTTTCTATTCTTCATTATTCTCTTTCTTTCCACACTGAAAAGTGATGTCCCCGAATGACAAAGCTAGGGGTTAGGAACTATGCTGGAAGAAACTAAGACATCAAGTGGTACCTTTTCCTACTGTGGTTATAAGTGCCTAGTGAGACCATAAAGCCTCATAAAATCACAGAGAAAATGTAGAAGCCATGAAAACCAGGATTGCCAGAACTAGTTCAGCTTTGTGTGATAATTCCCACTTCTTTCAATGTTTACAAATTCTCATTTAACTGGCTCAGTTTTCAGGGGCTTTCAGTCAAAATCCCCTTCAGTACTACTATTGCTACTATTACATTGCCTTTTACCTGCTTCTGTGGTGATGGAGCCTGGAGACTAAAGCAAGGAATCCAACAAATACTTACACAAGGGAGAAAATGTACATATTTAGTATATCCTATGGGACCCAAAAAGTATTTTTGTGAGTATGTAAGTTGGAGGGCAATTTACATACAGAGGAGCAAAGGAATAGAGAGCTGAGGGAATGGAAAATCTGTTAGATATAATTTGGAAGAATGGGCAACACTTAGTTAATTCTTACGGGTTTTGATTTTGGTGGTGTTTGTCTGTTGTGTTTTGTTTTCTTTTTCCTTTTTTAACTTCCATTCAAGGAAGGGGAAAGAAAAGTGAAACAGGCTCTGGAACAAAATCAAATAGCATATATGAAGGTATTGACAAGTGGTCAACTGACCTCTTGTTTCTTAAAACAAAATTACTTCTAAGGATCTAAGGGAACATTTATAGGAACCTAGAAAAGCTGAATAACACACTGACTTATTTCTTTCTTCAAGGCATGAGGTCCTATGATAAAAGCCTTGGTTTGTGGGGTTTTAGTCTCATGCCTCGTCAGCTGTACACATCATTCTGTATACCCCTGAGCCATTTGCACAGCTTAATTTCTTTTCTGGCACAAAGGTCTGTCACTGAGACCATAATAGGAGGGATCAAGGTTACAGCATCTTTAAACCAAAACCCATGGGCATGAATCTGAGTATTATACATTGCCCTAAGATCTATGGATGTTGCAAAAAAAGAATACTCCAGGACATAATTTTTTGAAAAGTTTTCTTTTAATAAAATGCATATTTTTAAAGCTTGATTTAAGGAAAGAGATCGCCAAGTTTTTTTCTAGCTGAAAACATTTATAGATCAGAAGTAATTTTGAAGGCGTTAATGAACATTACAGATTTATATTGCTAGATGAATTTATGCAGATTTCAGACATTAACAATAAAACTGGATAATTAAGAGACTTGGAACAGACTATGAATTAACACATCTTCATGTCACTCTATGGCACACTGCATAAATTTATAAAATTATTAAATCAAAGTAAGCTGTGATGGAAATAAATTGAAAGTACAAATGCACCTTTGACCGAATGTTGTTCAAAAGCGGCAACGTTGTTCTCTTGGGTCCACAGATCTAAAGTACCTTAGAATTAATGATAAACTTTTATACTATTTACGTTGCTCTAATGGTTCTAATAGTGTGAGATTTACTGAATACATTAAAACAATTCAGGAGCTCTCTTATCAGTCTTTGCCTATAAAGTAATAATAGGTTTCTTGAGAAAAGTTAGGATTATATGTACTTGTGACTTCTGTGAAGGAAAATGTTTCAAGATAAATCTGTTTTAAAATATTTAAAATGGGGAAACGGTTTCCAGTCACTGTTTTTAGCTTAACCTATGTTCCTAGTACAGACTGAGAAAGTTATTTGATATGATGTCCATTTCAAGTGATCAGTGGGTCAAGAAGCTCCCTCTCCTTTTACATCCTTCTCTGATAGGCTGTCAACACCTTTCAACATTTTCTTGACTGGAAATTAACAGAAGAGGTTCAGTTCATCTCAGGATACAAGGGCTTTATAACATCACGGTGTTAAAAAAATAGGAAAATAGACACTTGCTCCTTCTCCCTCCCCCCCACCTCTTTCAAGACTGCTGGACATTTTATGTCAAAAAATTAAGATGGAAACCTAAGTAACAACAATGCAGAAGATTTAGGGGGCTTGCTTATACCTGAAAGAGAATGGGAGGGAAGGGTATTGAAGGGAAGTGAAAATAAAAAATAAGGGAAAAAGAAAAGAGAAGGAGGCTAAGGAAAAAGAAAGGGAAAACAAGGAAAAGACAAGTGTTGCTGCTGAACAAGCTACACTGTCAAATTTGAATCTCAGAAACTGTTGCACAGATTCCTCAGAGACCGGATTGGCGTGAATAATCTTATTTTTCATCATTCACCATTGCAGACTATCAATGAACATGACTAAACCTGGAGCTCAAGTGACAACAGCATGATAACATCATTATCTGTTCTTCACTGAACATGGCTAGTGGTATACTACAGCCAGAAATCAGGTTACTGCTGTCATGTTAAACCAAGGAAATTAAACATGGTGTTTCCAAGAGGATATGAAGGAGACAAGCCCTTCTCTTCTTCATCTGCTTTGACCTAAAGTAATACAAATAGTGGGCACTAGATTAATGTAAACAGTGGAAAAATCATTGCTTTTGTAATTCTCCTGTAGGAGTCATAGCAACCACCTAGTACTAAAATTAAGCTTTTATTTTGGCTGCTTTAAAAGTATTTTGGCAATATAAAATGCTATGCACAATGGTTTGAAATATTGTATTTGAATTAACATCATCCTAATCACTTTGACTGCATTGAAACAATAGGAGGAAAAGAAATAAAGTTTGCCATGTAGGAAAAAAGGGAAAGAATCCATAGAGGAAAATTATTTTCAGACTTCTTGTTGGGCACAACCAACAACAAAAAGTAAAAAATAAAATTTGAAACTATTTTAAAAATCACTTGATGGTGTGTTTTCAAATTAAATTATACAAATCCCTTTCATAATGAAAATCTTTTTAAATTAAAATACACTCATCGACTAGTATTCCACAAAGATTTCTTCCTGACTGATGAGATAGACTTTGCCTTGAAGGACTGTCACACTAACAATCTCATACATTACTTTTATGGGAACATGCCACAGAAACAGTCAAACAGAAGCTGTTATGTTGTCTGTGGAGATTTAGCTAATGTACACAGGGATTTAATGAGCTCTTGCCAACAGCCGTCCATACCAAGACAAATCAATTTAAGAAAAGAAATAATTATTTGGAAATGAGGAAATCCATGAAGGCTCAACCATTTGTGCTCTGTTTTGCTTGGAGTACAAGTGTTTTCTACATATAACTATGTTTTGATCTGGAAAGTCACAGAGGATGCCAAGTCAGTTCACACAGTTATTCTTCATGTCCACTCACTGACAAGTCTGAGTTCATGCATATATTCTTTTTCTACATATTGATGTCTCTTATTCAGTGATGCATACTTCAGTCTATTAGTTCAGACTGAAGGTGAAGAACTCCCTGATGATACAGAAAATACATTTTCAATTCTATTATTTAAATTCTATAAGCCAGGGATTTCCAGTTGATGTCAAGCATGGACTTGAACATGGGCATCCTGCAGTTGTGCCTCTGCTGTTGAACTACCAATATGGGCACTCAGAGATGGAAAGTCTCACTTTGCAGCCAGCCCTAAATCCAGGGTCTGATATCTGTGTCTGAAACAGGGTACCAACACTGCATAAAACTAGGACTGTTTGCACACGACACCTATACAGGTATTTAGTCATTTAAGAGGAGGGTAACCACGTTATTTAATTTCAGGCTGCAGACTTGGAGCCTTTTGGCCATGATAAATTAGGAAACAACAAAGGAAAGCAGCCCCCCACCTCAAGCATGAACCTTCAATTCAAATTTTAAATGGACCCTGGCAGATTGCCTGTTCCTCTGGACCAGACATTCATTCCCACCATCTCAAAGTCACATGGCTCAGACAGATATTTAAGAAGGACAGTTTCAATGTGTAAATGATAATTTAAAGCTGCCAGCTCGGCTGGCTCTATCCCAGTTTAGGATTCTGACTGGGGCACCTCAGTTCAGTGAGTAAATATCATGAGTAAGCAGACTGTGAGATTAGTATTGTTCATTCTTCTATCTTCTGTGTGAAATATTTTTTCCTTTATATTCTACCTAAAGATTTTGTTTTCCCCCACTCCTTGTCTGCTTTGCATTTTATCTAGTTATTCTCTTGTCTTAAATACCACCTTTCCCTTTTCTGAAATGCCACGTAGTTTTTCTGCCTGCATATAGTTTTCATTTGAGCCACCTGATTAGTGGCATAAAATTTATGCTTACATAGTGTTTTCAACCCACAACTACCATAAAATTATTGATTAATGAATACTTATAACTTGCCTGTAAGACTAGAAAATGTTATTGCTGCATTTTGTTTTATTTTTCCCTTACGGAAGAGGGCAATAGGTAAGCTGAGGGGCAACACAACCCTTCTCAGCTTATTTAACTTTAATTATTTTACTTCATTATTAATGCTGTTCTGCCTTCTCTTTTGTTTCCAGCTTAATTGAATCTCTGTCTGTACTTTAATTCTATTTCTTTTCTGATTGTCATACACAGAGGTGACTGTTAGAGGCTTATTTTGATCAATTTAATGTACAGCTGACTGACTCTGTGGTTGCAAACTACCTGTTATTACCCATAACTATCAAAATACCTTTTCTTGGATGGAATTACTGTGTTTCAGAAATTGCTGTTATTCTCTTATTTGTATCAAAGACACTTCTTTTATTTCCATTTAAAATGGTGGTTCTTTTATCCTTTTCAACTTTTATGCAACCTTTTGAACAGTAAAGATTTTTTAAATTGAGTTTGAAGTATCTCCTCAGAACTCCACTAGTAGTCACACAGTGGAAACATCACTGCTTCTTTTGTCTTTTAAGAGAATAGAACAATGTCTCTTCACAGCAGTACATGATATACACTTCCTAGGGCAAATAAAACCATGCTACAGTACCCTGGATCTTTAATGTTCTGTTTTGTTTTCATTTGGAAAAGCCAGGAAAAGGACATAACCCAGTGTTTTTCATGGTTGTATTGGTAGAGGCAGCCAAACACACATGTAACTTATTAGGAATGTTAGACCAGAAAGTGTATTGCTCATATTGTGTTTTTGTGGGTAAGGGAGTAAAGTCATACTTGCTCCTTGTCTGCCAGGAATAACAGAAAGAAACTCTACTGTTGATTCTTTTTAAGAAAGAAACTGTGATAACATGATAACTAAAGTTTTATTCACATTTCAATAGCAAACATGTGTATTATTTTGGCCTGAAACAATGTAATTTTGTAGATAAATTGCACTGTTTTGTTATTTATATCCTTTATTACACTAATACCAATGACTAAGACAAAGTCTAATTCAAAGTTAGTCTGGAATGTAAGAAAAGACAGCTGAAGAATGAGAAGAAAATCTTTGGCAAAAGCAGTGACTCATACACAGGTCAATGAGTGCCTCTGATTTCAGCTGAAATACTCATAACACAGCCTGGAATTTATCGTTACAGCTAAGGTTGTCGAGGCCATGCAGTCAAAACAAAAGCTGTATCTGAGATTATCTTCAAACTATTTTCCTGCACAATGTGTTTTGAAACAATGATTATACACTCCTAGTCCTTATTGTATCTTGGCTTTTAGTTCAAACCACATCTAATCTTCATTTAACATGTTTAATCTTTATCCACAATTTCTATGTATAATTACAGCATTATTGTGATCAGGTTTCTTAATGTTGTTAACAGAAAATCTCATATTTGACTCTACAATGACTTTTTTTTTGTCTGGGAATACATATTTATATGTACGTGTTAATGTCTGCAAGTAATATTTTTCAGTATGCTTACTTGGGTTTTTCAGTTAGGAAAGAGATATCCTGTTTAAATTTTCTTCTCTAATTTGAATGGAAACATAGCAGGATTGCAATGTCTGTCTTGGATTTGTCTTCTATATGTTATCTTTATGTATAAGTGGTTGTAAAGCACTAATAAATGAAGGACTGTTTAAAAGAAGTCAGAGAAGGAGAAGGATGTAATTTAGTGTTTCCCACAGTCTCTTACATTTGAAATCCAGAAGTGAAGGTTAACACAAAGTGTTCACAATATTAGTTTTCTGAGAACAAAATACTTTAAATGAACCTCACATGTCAGCTGGCCAAAAGTTTTTGGGAGTTCATGTTTGTGTACCTGTGTATCCATGTTTGTGAATGTTATTTGCCTTCTTAAACTCCTTTTTTGTGATTCTGGGTAAGGAATTTTGTTTAAACAGGAAAAAATATTACAGAGCTCCCCAGGCACTTTCTACAAACGCACACACTTTTGAGAGCGGAATTGTCATAGGTGTTGATAGAAAAATGTGTACAGAAATCTGTGCTCAGAACACTGGGGATTTTCTCAAGAATGTCCTGTGTGTTCACTAGAGAGTTTTCTTGACTGTTGACTGGTCTCAGAAGCATCTGCATTTGCAGCCAGTGAGTATATTTAACTGCTTCCTTTAGGGGCTCCCAGCTGCTGTCCCTCACTGCAGCTGGCCTTGTGCTCCTAAATCCTCTTGCTATTAATGCAGCTACAGCAATTTCTTCTTTATCTTCTGTCCTGCCAAGACCAGTGTTTCATGATATCCATGATAAACTCTTCTGTTAGCAATGTCTTTTATAAATTTTATGAATATATCAGTTGCAAATTGTTCAAATGCTGTTTTTTGGGGCACAGAAGAGCCTTTAAGAGAATCTGCAGCTTTTACTGAAGCAAAACACCATCTGGAATAAATGATATACTTGCCTACACAAGCCCACTCTGCTTGCTTCTATCTCCTTGTAAAACTTTGGTATCTCTATCATCACAGACATTTTAATTCCACCTACTATCTGTGGGACTATCTCACTTCACTTTAACTGCCTAGAAGTTAGGCATCTGGTCTAAGCTGGCAGGCTGAGCTCCCCTGAAATTCAGTGGAGACAGGTCCTCTGGTTGTGGGTGGGATGGAGAGGAATTTCTTTCTGGAAAGGTCTACCACTCTTGATCATAGAAGTAACCTGAGCATCTAGCTTAGTTGCTGTACCTGCAGTAAAGGACCCCATGCAGTATTTCCAAAGCATTTTCAGTTGAGAACACTGATTTTTTTTTCCATATGTAAGTGAAAGTGAACATGACATTTACTTTTTAAAGAAAATGGTGGCAGAAAAATCTGCACTCAATAATATACGCTGCAATTTTTCGTATGTTTTTATAACCCCCATGGAGTAGTAGACTGTTTATCTAGGAGAAGAAATAATAGGCGAAAAGTGTTCTAAAATCTCTTCTTCACAGTCCCTGGGTCCTTTTCTGGTTCTGCAGGTCATTTATATTAGGACACTTCAGACTGAGTAGGGGGACGTGCCGTGTTACCTTCTCATCACATGCATGGCTGTTCTGCTGCCACCAATAATAGGATTTCCACATGCCAGCCTTTGCCTTAAATCATTCTTTACTTGCTGAGGTAAAATATCCCATTATAAAACACCACGAGTTTTCTGTGGCATCTACTAGATTTTTGTGGGCAGACTACATGGACTCTATCACATCAACATGAAAGGGCAGACAACACTCAATAACACATAAAGGTCAGCCTTATGAATCTGACCAGATCATATTCCCCTGTGTGAAAATCTTAGATTTTCCTACAAAGGGCTAAAGAAAGAGCCAATTAAAAAATACGATCTTTAAAATATTCACATTTCACTGAATAAAAATTCTGTTAAAAGGTCAAAGGGTTGCATTTTTTTCTCACTGCATATTAACATTATTATGCTTATTAACTATATATGTGTTGTCATTTTCCTTTTATCCTGCTATATTTTTTCAACTTTACTCTCTCCTTGTGGGAGAAATATGTTCCATTTCCCATACTCTTTCTGGGTGATTGTTTGGAAAAAAATATCATCTCACATCATAAACGAGTACACTGCATTTTCATCTCAGTTAGAAAACACTGAGAAATTACTTCTTGTTACACATTAGAGAAGAGATCCATTTACAGTATAATCCAGGAGACATCATTAATACAATCAATTAAGAAAGGAATTTTTAGTGAGATCCTTATCCATCATCCTGACGGTGGTGAAAAAGAGACTCCATGCCCTACCTCTCCAGCAGCTTTACACCCTTGGTTCATGAGAGGAAAGCTGCCTTTCATGCAGTCCTCCAGCCCAACACTCTTGCCAGCGTTGTCAGGCTGGGGGCTGGCATGAGACTGGGTGCCTCCAGAGGAGAGAGGGACCCTGCTGGGAGTCAGCCCAGAGCTGGCTTCAGCCACCAACACCTGCATCAGAGCTGAGGAGGTCTGCTGGGGTCCACCCGAGTAGCGCCATGATGCCAAAAGCAAGACTGTGCCCATGCAGTCACTCTGTGCAGTCCTCAGTTGTGGGGAATTCCCCCCAATTTCAGTAAGAATGATTTCATGCTTTGATGCTACAGGAAGAGGGAGATGAGAAATGGAAAACTAATTAATACCCTTACTTGTAAGCATTGTGTTGTGCGCTGGAACACTGAGGGACTTAGAGGAACTTGCCGACATAAAAAGGCAAACTGTGTAATAAAGTGCAGTGCAGATCTTTGTATATTCATATGCAACCACTGGCAAGCCTTGACAAATTTGTTTTTAGTCAGTAAAAAAAATCCAGAGTATGACTTCATTCACACGAATGAAAACATATTAAAAAATATATATACACATAGATATACACCTACATATATATGTATATATATTTCTTAGTTTTTGTTAGTTTTTCTGTCCTGTATGTGTTGCCTGGTATGCTCATGAGCTAGAAGACACAAAAAGAGGTGGTCTTATGCTTCAGAAAATGTCTACCAGTGAGGGAAAGAAAGAGAGAATGGCATGCTGGTTTTCTCATAATGAATCTTCTTCTCATTACATTTTCTAGCTCAGTTTCTGCAGATCCAAAACATTCTGACTCTCCTAACAACTAGGAACAGAAACAAACCCAGAAAAAGGATCAATTCAAAACACAAGTGCCAGGGAGACAGCTTCGTTTCTTTCATAGAGTCCAGTTAGATACAAACATCTGAACCGTAACTTTTTTCAACCATGAAAGCAAAAACAAAATGAGAAATTAAAGAAAATATTTCTGTGTGTTACTACTTCTACCAAATAATTTGTTTTCCAAGTGAGATGATTTTGTAATTTTTTAGTCTGTGAAGAAGCTGTGACCACAGCCAATACAAGGCTGAGAGTTATAAAATAATTAGTCTAACAACTAGTAATAGGAATTTCATAATTAACTGCAAGTTAATTTGTATATAACATAATTTTAATGTTTTTAGTCTTTAAACAAACATTTGGTAATGATAGGCTATTTAGAATAGGGACTATTAATTGATTTATTCATTTATTTATTTATTTATTTTAATTTTAGTTTATTTTAGTACACCTCTAATTTTTTGTCTTAAAACAGGAAATGTGTTTCAGCATTTAATATTAACAATTTTCATTAAATATTCAATATTAGTGCTCCTCCTGTGATTTTTACACCACTTTGAACACCTATTTTAAATAAGTAAATAGTCTCTAACTACCTTTAAGACCAGGTTAACATTTTGACAGAAATAAAGATTTATTATTTATGTTATATATTCAGTTCTTAATGCCTAAAATTCCTTTTGTAATTGTTAAACCAGTTCAATAGCTGGATTAATGTGGGATACTTGAATTTAAAATATCAAAATGTCATGTTAATTATGCAGTGGCAGGCTGTATATTTAATGACAAAGACATAAAAGTGAAACATTTCAGATAGTTACTTGAAGCACCAGTACCTCAATCAACCTGCCTGCTGTGCACATATATCTTGCTGAACCAAAATATATGCACTTACAAGTCGTCATTTGTTTAAATTCAAAAAGACCTTTGCATCAGTCCAGAAATGTAAAGATTATCGGGGACTACTAGACTGTCCAGGTCATTCTAAGGAACCTCAGCTACTAATATTTTCCCTAAGACCTTTAAATTTAATCTGAGACACAGCTGTTCTTCTAAACAGGTACCTAATTGTTATTTACAAACACTGAAGAGCAGAGGACTGCCCCTGATTACCCTCACCAATGAAATATCTTTATTTCTATCATTGTGGTGGTTTGTATAAAAAATATTCAGATCTTGTTAACATGAATATTCCTCAAAGGGAAACCATGATCTTCTTTGGCCCTTTAAGCAAGGATAAATCTCTGCTGTTAGTAAAGTAGTTTTATTGCATGTAGTGAAAGCCACACAAGAAGCTGAGCTGCTCAGCTCATAAGGGTTGCAATTAATTATTAGGTTGAGCTACTGGCCATACTCCTTCTGCTCTGAGGGCTGGATATTACACCAACTCTGAATGCTTCTGAAACGTATTACAAAGAGCTGTTTCTAAGGCCAATTGTAATTCTGGACTGAAAAAATATAAGAGGATAATCAACATAAACTTTCAGCAAAGACTAATCACTTTTAAATACTGGGGGTTTTTTTTCCAGCTTTTCTAAATGTTTCCCTTTCACCACTGAACATTTATACATTGATTTTCTTTTTTAAAGTTGGTATTACCTACCTGCCAGTTTTTACTTTACAGAATCACCCAAGATCCAAGCATTATTATAATATTAAATACATTTAGCATTTTTTAAAAGTGAGAGGATACAGACATATAGCTAGGCTAATAGAGCTCAGGTTTGATTATATTGCAACTATTGTATTTCAAATTAAATCCTAAAGTACTAAGAATAAAAAGAAGACATTCTACTAAAGCTAATTGTATAAAATTATCAAGAGTCTGCATTTATCAGTATTAATCTCAATGTATTCGATAGATTCCCTGATAAACCTGAACTAAGGCTCACAAGATTCTGGAAGAACATATGAAAATACCAGTCACTGCTATAAAACACAGAGCTTGTTCACGTCATAAGAAGGAAGAGGGGAAAAAAAAGAACCATCCTGATGTTAAACCAGAAGCCCAGCATACCTCCACAGAGACACCACTAACTGCAGGAGGAGGCTGCACATGCTGCGTGGTTAAAAGCCAATTATTTGCTATGGTCTCTTTGAAGCAGTAATATTCCTTTTGGAATTAAAGTAATAAATGCTCTGAAACTGCTGCATAGGAAGAATGTGTACACTAGAGACTTGATGTACTGCAAGGACTCTTAACAATTTCCATCCACGAGTGATGGTATCTAGAAAGATCTAGTGGAACATGCAGTCTCAAGGTGACCCCTTTCAATCCTGCTTTTCCTGTGAAAACATGGTGATCTGGAATGTGAGCTGAGCAGCTGTGCTCTACCTTAATGGCAGGACCTGGCATGCTAAACAGAGAAATGCACTGTTTAGACAGGTAAGAAAGAGTTGTTATATTTGTCTGTAGCTCCTTGCTTTCTTATGTTTTTCAAGCAAATAAAGACATAATCCCAAAATATTTATGAGAAGCCTGTACACTGTGAGTTTTTTACCAGTATAGATTTGATATTTAAAGCATGTAAAGGCGATCTTTCAGAAATAATTCATAATGCGATAATGGGTTGAAATATTTTTGCCTGGTTTCCAAGGAAATGGAGCTTTTTCAGTCTCTCTTCCTGTTAATTGTCCCAAGTCCCCATAACTTCTAAAGCTGTCAGACAACTTCAACCACATTTGATAGGTACAGATGCCTCACGTTTAAGAACATAAGAAATACTCTCACAGGAAATGCTCATCTACCCAGTGAGATACTGTGCTGGTTAGTGGCAGTGCAAGAGGCTGTTTGAGGAGAGATCATGAACCCCTTTTCCCAAAATCCACTACTACTGCAGGAATGTTAGAGGGCTCATTTCTGCCTGCACCTTTTAGCAATTAATAAATAATTTTTCATGCATCTGGTAAAACCAGCAGGAAGACAGAAGAAACACCCAAACTCATGCCCCCTCTAATGTGCTTCTATGTAATTAAATTTGATCGCCATCCTGGCAGCAGTCAACTGATCAATATATGTGCACTGGTAGCTAACTGGAATATTTATGTTTTGTAATAGGTCAAAACAGTGTCTCTGTCAAGCTGGCAAAGCAGTGGAGGACAGCTGAAAAAAGCACTGCTGGTGGACAAAAGTCATAGCAAAGCATTATCACCCTGAGCGTAACTTGCCATGTTTGTTTATTTATGCTTCCTATGTTACTCTTCTAAAACATATATTGTGCTTTTGCTTTGGCTAATATATTCAGAGTTCGAGTTATTTTCACCACTAGAAAAAAATGATGATAAAACCTGGAAATTTTTTGGATGCAATATATTTTTGTCTGTACAAGCTGACTGTTACTCTGGATACACTGAGGTAACAGCCTCCCTTCTCACAATCCTAAACCTCTTCTTCCAGATGTAGGAGGAAGGAGCTCTCTTTCTTCAGCTCTTGTCATGACAACTTAAATGATCCATTTTCTATTTTTTAAACATTTTATTAACAAAAAAAATCATCTGTCTGTTGTGCCTGTAGTTGCAACCATTGCCTATCAATACTGGTAAATCCTAAACAACTTTGTATATTGTTGATCAAAGTCAATAGTTTACCTGTTCTAACTACTTCTGTTAGTTCTTATGAGTGAAAAAAAAAAACTACTTCCTTCAAACCCTTTCTTTTGCTAAGAAAAAACCCCTGCTTGTAGATGCCTACTTTCTCCAGGAAAAAAACATCACTGAAAGGTTTGGTTAATTTGCTTCATCTTCTAACAGAGCTGAGCAGAACATCCCAAATAAGTGCAAAAAATACCTCTTAGCAAGGTAAGGATTGATTCAGAAGCCAATCCAGTTTTCAGTAGGTAATCCCCATCCATCAACATTAAAAGCAAAACCTACCAAAAGCCAGAGCACAGTGCAATATATTCTCTTTTTTAAATTTTCTAAGACAACTGCCTAAACACTTACTATCATGAAGCACCACGAAAATTAAATCAAAGGAAGATTAAAAGCAATTAATATGTATAACTTAGTTGGGAGTTTACTCAAGGGGTAAGGTAGATGAGAACAGTCCTGAAACTTGGACAATAAAAGGAATACTTGTGAATAAGGAAGGTAGAAAGCTAAGGAAGACAAATCATATTGGTAGAATCCCCTTTTGGAAGTTATAATTGTCTATTTGTGGAGAAGAAGCCTTGAGGCTTCTGACATGTGAGTGAAACTGCTGAAAACATAGAAACCTGGACATCAGAGAACACTCACAGGGCTAAGGAGATACTGTAGGTGTACATGCTTCAACTTCTCTCATCAGTGATTTTCTATGTCTTTTTTTCCCATATGTATTAGCATACGGTTTTTTAAGACATGGCTTACAAAAATCTTGTACTCATGCAATAAGAGATAAAACAACATTAAAGTTTCAAAACTACATCCATCTTGAGTTAAATCCATCTTTTCATTGGTCAAGAGGAAGAGAGACTTATGATCTGAATTGCAAAAATCAGGGTCATCAGCTGAAGTGACCCATGTCAGCTGCCACCACAGCTGATGACCGTGGACACAGTAGCTGATGCACTTGGACAGATGTGATACTTTCGAATGTAAAACAAGTCTCTTTCACAGACAGGCATCTAATAGCTGATCTCAGTTCCCAGCTGCCCTATGCCATTCTCTCTGCACAGTCAGATGCTGCCTTGCACCATCAGTTTTCCTTTCATATCCCCTGCCAGACAATAGAGGTCCAGGAAAGTGGGATGGCTACACCACCATTCACCACAGCACATGATGACACCTGTGATAATTCAGACCTCAGACATAAATAGCATAAATCTTTCAGCCAAAAGCAGTGCTTCTGCTTGTTTTCCAACAGTTTAAAAATATTGGTTGTGTACATGTGACTGTATGCAGGCAAGATCAGTGTTCTCACCAAGTTATTAATTAAATACCACTTATTTATGTAAATAAGAGAGCACAGGATTTGTGAGCTGCTGTATCTGCCATTTTAAAATGTCACCTAAAACTTGGTACTTGAATTCCTCCCCAAGGAGGAAGCTGAGTCGACTGGTGGTTTTGATGAACACACAGCCTAATTGATTAGAACATTTTCCTGTTTCCTGCCAAGAACCTTTTTGTTGGTTTTTTTTTTTAATGCAATGCATCAATTACCAGGTCAAGGCAAGAATCACATTGACGGAACTTATGAATCTATACGACATTAAACCAGTGCAGAACTTTTTATCTACAGTGACCTTCAAAGTTGCTCAGAAAAGCACACTGGCCAGGAGGAAGTGATGTAGGAGTTCTGGGGCATTTCTCACTATTATTTGTGGGAATTGGTACTGTGTACTCTGTAGAAAAAAAGCCCCCCTCACCCACCCTTTTTTTTTAGGTGCAGTTTGGGTGAATGATTATGAGCTTTGAGGTCCACAACAACATAAGGATCACTGATTCAAGTGATTACCTCCTATGGATAGCCTTTATGAGAAGTGATGTGTGGAGGCACTGAAACTGCCATTATCTTGCTCTTAATGTTACTATATTTTTTGCACCACCACAGCACCAGAAAGTCTTGGCCAAAGGTTACAATGGTCTTAAGAGACTGCAAAATGCCTGTGGATTATTTAATGGACAGTGGAGATCACTTTCCACCTGGACAGAGTCATATCTTTCCCCTGTCCACAACAGTAGCAATAGGACTGAGTCCCAGCCTTAGACTTTGAAAGAGATTCCTGAGGGTATGAGAAAATTAGCATTTGTAAGGAAAATGAGGGACTATGTTTTTATCATAGGCTTTCTATCAGGTCTGTGGAAAGTTCTGTTTGTACCACAGTGAAAATATATATGAAAAAATACAACTGTATTTTGATATTGCAGGCAGTTAGATATGTAGATAGTTGGGTAGTTATGCATCATCTGTAAATATATGTCTTCCATCCATCAAGTAACCATACAAGCAAAGTGTCACTGAAAAAATACACATTGCATTAATGCAATCTCTGATGAAATAATGTTTCTCCATCTGTCACAAAATTTGCCATAATAAATGGGAACTCTATTCAAGCTTTAATTTAATATATGATTTAACGCAAGGCCTTTTACATTGTAGATAGTTAGTAAAAACAGTTTTTCAATGAATTTTTATTGATCATTTATTTAACTGTGTAAGCTCTAATAATATGCTTTTCCTCTTTCAGAAAGACTGAGACAGTATTGCTGTAGCTGGCACAGCACCAAACAAGCCTCTTTGTACTCTTCAATGGCACATATGGTCTCAGCAGAGGTTCAGTTACCTTGACAGGCTGAAAGAGTTGGGGCTGTTTAGCCTGGAGAAGAGAAGGCTGTGTGGAGACCTCATAGCAGCCTTCCAGTATCTGAAGAGGGCCTTTTATCTTTTATAGGGCTGCTGGGGAGGGACTTCATTAGGGACTGTAGTGATAGGACAAGGGGTAATGGGTTAAAACTTAAACAGGGGAAGTTTAGATTGGATATAAGGAAGAAACTCACTACTGCAGTGGTGGTGAGACACTGGAATGGGTTGCCCAGGGAAGTTGTGAGTGCTCCATCCCTGGTGGTGTTCAAGGCCAGGCTCAGGATAGAGCCTTGAGCGACATTGCTTAGAGTGGGGTGTCCATGCCTATGGCAGGAGGGTTGGAACTAGATGCTCTTAAAGTCGTTTCCAGCCCTGAATATTCTATGATTCTATGGCTTCCCTTGAGAAAGCATGAGAAGGGGCAAAGCGGCTCCTTTGTAAAACAGGCTCACGGTCTGGATCGGACAGCTAAAATGGGAGGGCAGGCTCCCACTGTATGCAAAATCTCAGATTCTCTCACCACTGTGCTGAAGAGTGGACCCCCTTTTCATGCCTCTACAACAGTATCTTAATGTGTTAAAAGAATCACCATGCTTTGACAGGTAGTCATGAGCTACATGTTAATGAGACACGAAGTGCTTCCTTGGTTGTGTACAAACAAACACTCTTCAGGACTTTTGGTATATTTCTGCTGGTTTTGCTGACTTCCCTGCATTATAGGAAAGCACTAAGTACCTACTGCTACATTATAGGACTAGTACATCCCTCACCAAAGTTACATCAGGAATGATGACAGAAATAAATTAATTTCCAAAAATATTCTGTATTTGTAATTAGACAATGACCTGGCCAGTGACAGCATATAGTGAGCTACAGACTGGAAGGCAGATGCAGGGACTGAGAGCATGAAGACCCTAGGCCCAGGATCTGGTAGGAGAGGATCTGGTTTGAGACCATCTTAAGAACCTGAATGTACACAAGTCCATGGGACCTGGTGAAATCCATCTGTGGGTCCTGAAGGAGCTGGCAAATGAAGTTGCAAAGCCACTGGCCATCATATTTAAAAAATCATGGCAGTCAGGTGAAGTTCCTGACAACCGGAAAAAGGGAAAATGGATGACTCAGGGAATTACAGACCAGTCAGTCTCACCTCTGTGCCTGGCAAGACCTTGGAGCAGATTCTCTTGGAAGGCATGCTAGGGCACATGAAAAACAACAAGGTGCTTGGTGACAGCCAACATGGCTTCACTGAAGGGAAATCCTGCCTGACCAATTTGGTGGCCTTCTATGACAGGACTACAAAAGTGATGGACAGGGGTGGAGCAGTTGGCATCCTCTACGTGGACTTGTGCAAAGCATCCGACACTGTCCCACACGACATCCTTGTCTCTAAATTGGAGAGACATCAATTTGATAGGTGGGCCACCCAGTGGAAGAAGAACTGGCTGGATGGCGGCGCGCAAAGAGTTGTGGTCAATGGCTCAATGTCCAGCTGGAGACCAGTAACGAGTGGTGTCCTTCAGGGATCGATGTTGGGACCAGTCTTATTTAACATCTTTGTCAGTGACATGGACAATGGAATTGAGTGTGCCCTCAGCAAGTTTGATGATGACACCAAGCTGTGTGGTTCTGTTGATACACTGGAGGGAAGGAATGCCATCCAGAGGGACCTCAACATACTTGTGAGGTGGACTGATGCCAACCTCATGAAGTTTAAGCATGAAAAGTGCAAGGTCCTACACTGTGGTCGGAGCAATCCCAGGCACAGCTACAGGTTGGGCAGAGAAAGACTTGGGGGTGTTGGTCGATGAGAAAATTAACATGAGCCAGCAGTGTGCGCTCGCAGCCCAGAAAGCCAACCGTATCCTGGGCTGCATCAAAAGGAGCATGATCAGGTTGAAGGAGGTGATCCTGCCCATCTACTCTGCTCTCATGAGACCTCACTTGGAGTATTGTGTGCAGTTCTGGTGTCCTCAGCATAAAAAGGACACGGAACTGTTGGAACAAGTCCAGAGTAGGCCCATGAGGATGATCAGGGGACTGGAGCACCTCCCCTGTGAAGACAGGCTGAGAAAGTTGGGGCTGTTCAGCCTGGAGAAGAGAAGGCTGAATGGAGACCTCATAGCAGCCTTCCAGTATCTGAAGGGGCCTATAAGGATGCTGGTGAGGGACTATTCATTAGGGACTGTAATGATAGGACAAGAGGTAAGGCATTAAAACTTAAACAGGGGAAGTTTAGATTGGAAATACGGGGCAAGTTCTTTGTTGTTAGAGTGGTGAGGCACTGCAATGGGTTGCCCAGGGAAGTTGTGAATGCTCCATCCCTGGTGGTGTTCAAGGCCAGGTTGGACAAAGCCTTGGGTGACATGGTTTAGTGTGAGGTGTCCCTGCCCATGGCAGGGGGGTTGGAACTATATGATCTTAAGGTCTTTTCCAACCTTAACTAGTCTATGATTCTATGATTCTATATACTCTGCATCCATCTTTGATATTACCTTTGCTGTAACCATGGCTGAAAGTTCCAACACTCAGTTCAGAGATGTTTTTTGGGCCATTTATGCAGTTTAAGAGATGAGGACACCAGGTGAATGAACAAGTGAACACTTACTGAAGAGAGAAATGAGTTGGCATGTTAAATAAAGCAGTTCTGTTAATACAGCCCTGGTGACGTTTGGAACAATACACACACAGTGATACCTGATGCTGATGACTCCTATTCCTGTATTCCTTTAACTCTTGCAGAGCAGTTATTCCTTGCACTAAGCTGATATATTTGAACCTTCTCTATCTTAAGGCCAGAGCTTTCTATTTGCCCTTAGGAAATATAATTCTGTTTTTTTTAATACATTTTCCAGTTTTATTATTTGGATTCTGACTCTGCCCTTCAAAAATTTGAAGGCCTTTTAGGCTGATGTCATACAAACATTACGCATATCTCTGAGTAAGTAATTTCTTGAAGTAGTGAACAGGGGTGGTTCTAGGACATATTCTTCCTGAAGATCTTCCTGAAGACCCAAGGACTTCCTGGGAAAATAAATCAGTGATAACTATACATTCAATTACTGATTAATGAGAAATAGCAGGAAGAATGAGAGCAACGATTCAACAGCAGCTACAGAAGGCAGTATCTGGAGCAGCAACATACTACAGAAGGCTATAGTGATAAATAGCTTTTATTTAACAGTGGGAAGCACATGTGAGGAAGAACTTACTGCCTGGGGGCCTGTATTTTTATTTCTTTTTTGAGTGGCGTACAAAGAAAATTATCCTTTCAGCAACAAAGTGAAGCAAGCTCAGAACAAGTAAAGAATGTACAACAGTCAAGTCAAGAGGGCAAAAGATAGTTTCATGAAATGTCTGAAGTGTTTAGAAAGAAGAATTCTAGATGTCAGATTTACTCACTGCCTAGATATGAAGTAATACCTTGGATGAATCAGCCAGCTCTCTACATGTGTTTGTTATAAGCTCTTTATTAAAGGTACCCAACCTAATTCTAGACAAATGTTCAGTCATCACACTACCATTCAGAGATAGCAGCTTGCATGGTACATTATTTAGCTGAGGATTTTTTTTTTCTCACCCACTTTAAGAGTTGAATATATTTAGCTACCTAAATGAGTTACCTCTGCAACATTTTTTATCATGCAGAATTGAACAACACTTGCAATGAACAACACTACATTTGCCTAACAGTTACTTGCTTTGAAATGCAGACAAATGCAATTAGTTTTAAATATTCAGAATTCCTGCTGAAGTCACTGAAGTAGAAACAGCACAAAAAGGGCTTAAAACTTCAGTATTACCTTAAGAAGAAAACAAATGTAATCTGTGACTTTATTCTCTTCATATGTTTATTAACACTAAAAACAGCTCTCACACGTAGATGGGTTATCTCATATTGCCATGGCTTTATCTTTGATATTTCACCACTGTTGGTAAAAGGAAGGTTTTACAAAATACAGTGACTGGTACGGTGGATAGGTTGTGAATTATGTCAAAATTCATAGAATTGTAGAATCATGTAAGTGTTTGGGCTTAAAGAGACCTTAAAGATCATTTAGTTCCAACCCCCCTGCAATAGGCAGGGGCACCTTCCAGTAGATCATGTTGCTCAAAGCCTATCCAACCTGGCCTTGAACACTTCCAGTGATGGGGCATCCACAGCTTCTCTGTTCCAATGTCTCACCACCCATGCAGTGGAGAATTTTCTCCTAATATCTAATCTAAATCTACCCTCTTCCATCTTAAACTCTTCCCCCTTGTCCTGTCACTACATGCTGTGGTAAAAAGTCCCTCTCCAGATTTCTTGTAGGCTCCCTTTGGGTACTAGAAGACTCAGCTTCTAATTAGCTGAGGTATTTTTAACTGTCTGAGAAGACACATTTGTGTGTGAAGTCATTCATGGTTACTATGGGTTAAATCCAATACAACTCATTGAAGCCTTTCATTTGTGATGCTGTAACACAATATGAACTATGACCTCTTTACTGGTAAAATCAAACAGTTCATCTGAAAAAAAAAGGTTGCTGATTATTGCATAGGAAACATTTCAAAATCAATACCCTTTGTAACAGTACTGCCACTTAACAAATTAAACACAGCCCTCGCGCACACAAAACAGCCCCAAATAGGCTAACATGCAATTTTTATGGCAGAAAATGTATAATACAAAGGAACTGCAGAAAGATAACTGTTGATGGTAAGTTTAAATGTGAATTTAATTCCATTGCTACCATCATTCTACAAAGTCTTTCAAGGTCATTTGGACTCAAAGGTCTGAGACTACAATGTCTTGATTTAAAAAATATTGAGTCTCAAGTACTGTTTCTTTAGCCTTTTCCTACTGCTTTTTCTTCGGAGTACAAATCTAATGGAATTTATTGAGAAACTAGGTAATGGTACAGCATGGCACACTCACAAAGCATATGAATATGTAAGCCTAGGGACTTACATCTGATCTATAGGATACATAAAATCAGCAATAAACAGATGTAAGGTTTAGGGACTGAGCATAATTTTTCAAGTCTTACTTGCATAATGGCTAAATTTAAGCTGCGTGCCAGCTTTATAACTGTGCTGGATATTCCCTCTAGTGTATGCACAATATATGCTAACTATGCTTAGTAGTGTTTAAAATGGTGTAGATTGTGACAGATCAGAGAACTGGGAAACACAGCTTTGAAACGGCAAGTGGTTCACTGCGTATTTCCAGCTCCCCCTTAGGGAAGTGTCCCTCTGCCTATCTGGCTGCCCCACTGCTGCCCATCCAACAGCGAAAGAACCAGGAGGGCTATTGCAAAAGGTGGAAAGAGCTCTAACCTCTGCCCCCATAAGCCTATTCTTAAAGGAAAAAGGGAGAGAAGAAAGAGAAAGCATCTAGCAAAACAGCTTAAATAACTGCCTCATAGAAAGAAGGAAGCAGAAGCAAAAGCAGCAGCCATCACCACAACTGATGATGAGGCTGAAGGACTAAGTAAAGGGAGCAGACTGAGTTCAGGCATGGGAAAAGATGCAATTGCATACTGGTAAGATAAGTAAATGCAGTGGTGATGATGGATTTTCATGCACATTCTCCAGGCTACTTTAAACACTGACTTAGCTACTTTAAACATACACCCAGCCTCCCTATCCTCTGTTCTTCCCCCTTCCTTTCCCAATTTTCACCATAGAGTGGTAAATAGGTACTCCCATTAAGAACTGTGGGAAATAGATCTCTTCCTTGTGATTGTTATCAAAGTAGCTGAACACCCTCTTCAACAGCTTTGTGAGTTTAAGTTTCATATTCAGTCTCTTTAGCTCCTGTGCAATGTTCCAATTAATTTGATTTTTTTAGTGATTTTTGTTGATGTTACATATTACATCAGGAATATTTATCACTCAGTCATCATAGTCACACTTAAATACTGGTAATCCTCAGCACATTATCAAAGAAGGGAAACAGGGGCTTACTATTCAGGTGGCCCAATAATATGATCAGTTGAATTACACCCTGAGTTAGTGAAATTACATGTCTGTCAATAAATAGATAGTCTGTCTCTGCACTCAGACGAAGGCCATTGTTTTTTACTGGTAAATGAGACAGCATGATACACAGCAACTTAGTAGGATGAGACAAATCTCTAAATGCATACCTCAACTGCTGCTCCTAATGGATCCCCAAATCCTTGGGACTGAGAAGACACTGGATTTTTTTATATTTCTGTTGCCACAGGATATAAGGATCTATATCATTTTTAGTGTAATGGAAGCAAAGTTAGTGTGGGAGACAGACTTACAGAAATCATTCTGAAAGCTGAGGAGACTACCGAAGTATTTTGCTGTCTGTTGTCTGATGCCTTACAGTGACAGGCCGCACTTAGTTTTTTGTTACCAACATTGCTGTAGGTGGCACACAGCATAAATAAAATTACCCTCAATTAACCCACTTAAGAATTTATCTATCTTGAGACTTTCTGTATTGTTCCAAAATTGTCTGAATACACATTACATATATGCTAAGTAAAGATGTAGTGCTGTACATAATTTCAATATTTCATAAAGTACATGCAGGTTAATGTTTAATTTAGTTTCTGCTTGTCACACAAAATAAAAATGCGTTTTTTTATTTATAGAGATATTTTGCTAAGCAGGTAAGTCAGCTGAAATTGGTCATTTATTTTTAAAGTAAATTCTGTGCTCCATCTCTGTTTATTCTTTATAAATACAGATATAATTATGCATGTGTGTGGATCAAACCGTACTGCATTTTCCTGCAATTGTGAGCTTTAAAATTTCCCATGTATATATTGCTTCTGTGATGTCACTTCGGGGACATTTTATGTTTTCAGTAAACATTGCCCTGAGGTTTTTGAAGATATACTGCTTCTTTAAACCAAGACAGAACAGATGGAAACTTCATTGCTTAAACAAATGGTTACAGTTTCCTTCAGGGCACAAAACAGTATCATGCACTTGACTGAGAGCTTAAGAAGCTTCCAGAAGCTTTTAATCTTTCTTTTCTAGCAAGAGGATTGAATTCACAAATTTTGTTCAAGAAACAATTCCCAAAAATCCCTTTGTCTCTTTTTTCTTCTTTTATCTTTTTAAATTTTTTTTCTTTTTTTTGTTTTGTGTTGGGTTGGTTGGTTTTTTTTGTGTGGTGGGGGGGGGGGGGGGGATTGGTTTGTTTATTTTTTTCTGTTTTGAAGCAAAGTACTGTCATTCTTAACTCGTGACCTTTTGGATTAAATTGTCATGAGAGAGATTTTGCATGACAATACATTTTCTTGTTACCTGCTGAAATTTGAGTGGAGGCAAAACAACCTAGAATATTTCAACACACTTCACATTACTGTTACCAAATCTTGCAATTTAATCTGGAAAAAAAAAATGTTGTGAAAAAATGATGCAAAGTGCCAAATGTTGCATTTCTGTAACATTTTTTCATCCTTGAAAGGATTCATAGAACTTGGCTATCCTAAACCAGGCAGAAGCAGGACTATCATTTTCCCATAATGTACGTTAACATAAATTGCACCACATCCTCTGAGTCAGAGTCTTTATTGATCTCGGTTCAGAACATGCTTGTATCTTTGTGTGCAAGAGAGAATAATCCTAGTGCTTTTACAGCTGTTTTAATTTAAACTCCACTGATAAAACACATCTATAATAAGGTCTGTTGGAAGAGTTCCCAGCCCTAACAGTTATCTATAAATTAATGGGAGTCATATACTTGTGCTTGTTTGGAAAATATGTACAATAGCCTAAAGCAGATAACAGAAGTCACATCTGCTGGAAGATGCTTGCAGAATGTGTAGACAAAGGTAAGCTTTTGTCACGAGTTCCTTATTCTGGTGACACAGTCATGGTGCTACTAACACAGTCAAGAATAAGATACAGAGTTTAGCTAGAAAAATAAAGTTGGTGTGTTTCTGGGAAACAACCTTAATGAGACTAAGTATCTATGGCTCAGTCTCTAAGTGGCTCTTTCTAGCACTATGAATATGAACTTCTTTTTGGCAAAGGCCCAGCCTTGCATTCTTTGCACCCACAAAACATCCACTAAAGGTCTGCATGATTCGCATTCTCTTGGCATTGCTTTAGCATAGAATCATAGAATAGTTAAAGTTGGAAAGGACCTTAAAATCATCAGGTTCAACCCCCCTGCCATGGGCAGGGACACCTCACACTAGAACATGTCACCCAAGGCTCTGTTCAGCCTGGCTTTGAACACCGCCAGGGATGGGGCATCTGCAAGTAACTCAAACATAGATGAGCATCATTCAGATAGAACAGATTGCCCTGGTGAGACTAAACCTTATGCATCAAAGGCTTTTTTCCTCCATTTTCAAAGGTGGAGAGAGCATCACAGCAGCTGTGCTCAGAATCTGCTTGCTTCTTAGAACTGAGAAAGACAAGACAAGCACACAATGGTTCAGCTGTGCTTGCAAACCAGGATATCGGTGCAGTGCAAAACAAGGGCAAGATGACTCTGCCTGCAAATGTTTACATATCTGGACAGAAGACAAAACAAAGGCAGCAAATAAAAATGGAGTAACAGTGGGACAGTGTGTGTGCGTGGTGGGGCTTAAGCCATGACAACTCATAATGTGGTTGCAATGTAGTTAAAGTCAAAGATGTGGGGTTTGTAACCATCTCTACAGGGTTTGGAGGACTGGAAGAAGGACAATCATAAAATCATAATAGAATGTTTTGGGTTGGAAGGGACCTTGAGGATGATCTAGTTCCAATCCGTCGGCCATGAGCAGGGAAACCTTTCACTAGACCAGGTTGTTCAGTGCCCCATCCAACCTGGCCTTGACCACTTCCAATGATGGGTCATCCACAGCTTCTCTGGGCAGCCCATGCCAGTGCCTCATCACCTGCATAGCAAAGAATTTCTTCGTAATATGTAATCTAAATCTACCCTCTTCCATTTTAAATCCATTCCCCCTTGTACTATCACTACACTATCAACAATTAAATTTAATTATTTTTTTCTGCAACTCATGGAGGATCTGTTTCCAGTCCTGGTTTGTCTAATAGCTCACAGGATAATTCAAAGTAGAATAATTATCTGCATTTTGCCTCAATTTTCCTTAGTCTGTACAAAGAGAATAATAGTACTGACTTCACTTTAAGAACATTCTGAGAATAGATGAAAAGCACTATGCAAGATGTAGGCTCATCATTAGCAGCTTTTTCCACATATCACAATTGTATATTCACATAAGGGGAATGTCAGAGAAGATGGGTTTGTTTCTCATAAATTTAAAAATCTCAAAATGCAGTACAGAGAGGAGAGCTTATTTTACAGTTTTGCCACCAAAAAAGAAGAATAAAATTTAAAAAAAAAACACCAAAAAAACCCAAACAAACAAACAAAAACTTGTTCTGTCTCGTGTACTTAATGCCTGCAATGTCTCCAGTCCACACTAAAGCATCTGGTTTACCAGATCCAAGACTCTGTCATTCAGAAAATGTTCAGTGGTCAATGTTCTAGTGAAAACTTCACTTAAATCCTGAAATGCTGGCATTTTTCCTTTGTCGTTCACCCCAGTTTCTCATCACCTGAAAGACCAGACTCTCCATTGCATTTGGGGTTGTCTAGGTCGTATGATTGAAGCCTTATGGGATAAACATTTATCCCTCCAAAATCTAAACAAATTAGCTCCATTGACAAATAGATTACTTGAAATTGGATGCCAAATAATGTATAATAGTGGATGATATATTCAATTTCTTTCAGCCTACCTGCGTGAGCGAGCACTGGCAATGGAACCAGCAGAGTCGTGTGTGTAGGTGGTAATGACAGAAGGAAGCCATTTCAAGAAAAAAAAAAATAAATCAAAGGCATGAGAGACTTTAAATTCTGTGCAGGAGGTAAAGAAAGTAACACCATCAAACCCTCTAAGTAGCTCCTCTGGTTACATGAAATAAAAAGTAATTTTCATTACATTTGTACAAAAACTTGTCAATACCACTTATACAACTGTCAAAGCCTAACTAGTATTCCCACATTACCTGCCACTTGTGGATGCATCTACTCACTCAACATTCCTTCACAATACATACATCCTCATTACTCACCAAACCTATTCTGCAGACACATGACAAAACCAGAACTTTTAGTCCTTAAGAAAGCATTAGTTACAAAAGCCAAAAGCCCACTACATCTCTACTGTATGGAAGTATACTCACAGCTTTATCATCCTACCACCTAAGCTTACACCTACAAACACTTCCTACTTAAAAGCAACAGCAACAGGGGTCCCTAGGGCAATTTTGACTGTTCTCTTTGTATTCAGATATGTGTTAGTGGGAGACCTTCTTTAGAAAGAGAGGCTAGTGATGCCTGCTTTTTGATTGCCAACTGGGATAAGAATTCCTTCATTCCTTATGAAATGCAAAAGGATTAATTTTGGACCCTTCTTCTTTTCCACTGTGGCATGCAAAATGCTGGAAGCACAATTTACTGGAGCAAGGAATGGAGGCAAGTTTGGGACTCTGTTTAGAAAAATCATCACAATTTTGGGAGCATGAGCTGTGTACCAATCTTCCAGTGTTCATCAGGTTACTAAATGCTAATCAGTGTTTTGTCTTTACAGGATTAGAAATTATGAATATATTTTTTTCCATTTTATGTTGTATTTGTAATGATTCCCTGCATCATTCATCAGCCAGCACAGGACTTACGTTCATCAAAGAAAGATATAAATAATAACAATTAATCTGTCCAATATTACTTAATAGTAACATGAACTACTCCATGAAGCCAGAAGTAATCACCACTAAGAGTATTATATAGCTGCTGAGAAAAGTGGATTTATAAACCCAGCTGTCAGGCTGCAATCTAATGATGGCTGCAGCATGTTGTGGAAAGCTGTAGTAATTTTGGAAATTACCCCTCTGAATATTCTGGAAGAGAGCCTGCTATTATCAGTAGCTACATCTACACTCCAATCTAGGTCACCCTCAAGAGCTGCTCCCCAGAACTGGCTGATGCTCTTCATTTCTGCCTCACACATGCACTCCAAATGAAACATCCTTGGGGATGTCATCTCTTCTGCAAGATTCTGTCCGCTACCATTTTGCTGCATAGGAACTATATCTACCATAGACTATCTGATAACAATCACTTTCATTCATCCGGACCTATAAGAACAGGCACCTTTTGGCGTCCCAAACTTCACATAACCATAACCACACTGGCTCTTGTCCAGGTTGTTCAAACCAGTTTTGGATCCTTAAGTAGAAATGCCACTCTGTCCCTGGTCTGCCACAAGAGGAAATCCTTCCTCTAAATCAAGATTGTCATTCAAAGTCCAGCAGAAGGTGAATAGATTCACCTGAAAATAAGCCATGTTCTACTATTAGCTGAGGTAACATTACCTTTGGAGATTACTCCTCTGCCTTGCCTGCCCTCACTGGTTTTACCTCCAGACCCTCTTCTCCCCACAACTTCCTTTGTGGACAATAGTGTGAAGATGTAGTTACCTCTGTGCTTGGTGACAGTTTGGGTTCTTTAGCCAACTGATTAGCCCCATGTATTCCCTGTCACCCCTTTGTCATGGGTAGCAGCCCTTCTTTGGCATCACATCATCTCATCTTTTTACCTTCTTCAACTATCCTTAGACTCGGTGGGTATTCTCCTGTCTGAGGTGCCACTCTGCCCCACACAGGGTAAGGTGTGCAGCTGCAGAAGCATGATAACCCGCATTTTCTTTTATATCTTTTGGCACACTTCAAGATCAGAATGCATTTTCTTTGGAGAGAACCTATAGATCTGCTGGCAGATGTATGTCTATGTGTCTACCCAGAGAGATTATTCCCAGCCAGAACACTCTGAGCATATAATATATACATATATATATATATATATATATATATATATATATATATATATTGCTCCTGGAGGCCAGCAGAGGTTACAGCCAGCTCTTGGCATAGCTATACGGAGACATGCTATCCTGTGCACCTTATCTATTGGCAAAGACCAAGGTCTTATAGCTGAGCCTGGGCTAGAAGAAGTCTTTTGCATAGCAGGAATCTCCCACCAGCTTTGAGGCAGAGGAACCACTTCACTCTCCTCAAACAGGAATCTGCTGGCTGTCCTAGGCCATCTGTGGTTCCATTTGATCCAATTTTCACCATAAGTAGTGTCCTGACAGTGTGTGGCTTGGCCTCCTCGTAAGAAGAGGTCATACCTAGCTACTGACCCAGTCGTAGTCTCCCTATAGAGGGTTTTCAGAAGATGGGTGTTCAGATATGATTGGCTGACCATAAGAGGCATTTGGGCATTTTTAAAAGTATGATTTTAACCTCACTTGGAATATTGTGTGCAGTTCTGGTGTCCTCAACATAAAAAGGACATGGATCTGTTGGAATAAGTCCAGAGGAGGGCCACGAGGATGATCAGGGGACTGGAGCACCTCCCATATGAAGACAGGCTGAGAAAGTTGGGGCTGTTCAGCCTGGAGAAGAGAAGGCTGTGTGGAGACCTCATAGCAGCCTTCCACTATTTGAAGGGGACCTGCAGGGATGCTGGGGAGGGACTCTTCATTAGGGACTGTAGTGACATGATAAGAGGCAATGGGTTAAAACTTAAACAGGGGATGTTTAGACTAGATATAAAGAAGAAATTCTTTACTGTAAGGGTGGTGAATCACTGGAATGGGTTGCCCAGGGAGGTTGTGAATGCTCCATCCCTGGCGGTGTTCAAGGCTAGGTTGGATGAAGCCTTGGGTGCCATGGTTTAGTGTGAGGTGTCCCTGCCCATGGCAGGGGGGTTGGAACTGGATGATCTTAAGGTCCTTTCCAACCCTAACTATTCTATGATTCTATCAAAGTGCAAATGCTGAATCATTTTTACAGTCATGGATGCACAGGCTACAACCAGTATATCATCTTTCCAGAGTGGTCGGGTCTGCAGTGGCACAGCTAGAATCTTTCCTACCTGCTAGGAGTCAGTATATGACAGTGCACGAATGGTAGAAAACCTGCAGCTTCTGAAGAGTCACAAAATATAATTTGGCATCATATCCTGGTTAGGTGGAATGCAAAATCCACGAGCATCTGTCTGGGAGCTACTTGTTAGAAAGTCAGGCCAAGCATATTCAGGGTGAACATGACCCCTGAGCTTTGTTTTGGAGTTTGAAGGGTACTCCTGTGGCTAACCAGCATGAGCAGTTGGCAAATTTGAGGTTGCTCCTACAAAAATAATGGGAATGCTTTCATTTTGAAGGTGGTATTGCAAAGAAATAATGAAGGACTAGAGTGCCATTTTTAAACTAAAAATAGGTAAGCATAGATCTTTTAGCTTATGGAGAGATAATATACAGAAAGACAATGCAGTCATTGCAATGTGACTCATTTGTGGTAATGAGGCAAAGAATAACATTCTTTTCAGACAATCCATCGTAATTGCTGTTATTCCCAAACAAAAGCTTTTTCAGGTTTAATTCAGGAAGGAAGAAGTTTCTTGCTTTCTGCTGCATCATCAGGAAAAGATTTTGGGAGTTTTTTGAGAACTTCAGACTGAATGGACAATATGATATCTTTCACTGTGTCTGTTTTGTAGACTTTTTATTGGCTATTTAACTTAAGTACCTTTTGATTCTTTCTTTGGTTGTTTCTGGTTTAATAGTACTTTTTGCTCCAGTTCAAATCCTTTTTTCCTCCACTGGAATATCTGTCTTTGCTGAAGCCCATGTTGTCCTAAACAGCAGCATATGGTATATTGGCAAGAAGTCAGGAGACCTCATTTACATTCCTACTTCTGCCAATAACACCTATATGTCCCAAACCACCAGCTTTCAAATTTCCTCCCACATTCAGTCTTTAATGGAAAGTTGACAATGTTAGACATAGTGTTTCTTCTCTCTAGTATTTGCAAGTATTTTACATATTACTAACATAACACAATTTGGAATAGGGTTAAAGGTTGCCTGCCCTCAGCATTTTCCTTTTTTCCATGTCAATCAAGAGACATCGCATACATTCAAATCCTCCAGCTATTTCTTTTATCAGCATGTTAGTTGTATATACCTACTAAAGTTAGCTATCTTTTATCAATTGCTCCCTCATGTGGGGATCTGCTAATATTATGAACAGTTAATATAAACCTTTTTTACATAATGCACACAAAATCATGAGTCTGCTGGCTGAGGATCCATTTTGCATACAAATAAGTGAATAATCGGGTCTCATGTATGTAACTGTTCATTCCCCTCAAGTGAGCCGCCCTGTTTCACAGCAGAAGAAATGCTTTACAGCACTTGTCTGTCCATGAAGTCAGCAAACCAAGCAGCAACTGGAGCATTAATGTCACCACGTACTCTATTTGCTGCTGTGTTTATAAACGGATGTTTCCTGTAGATGTGGCACTGAATTCTGGGTCCTGCAGTGAAAGTTCCTGGCCTTCTCATTCCCATCATGTGCACATATCCAATAACGAACAATAGCTGCTACAACTTTTTATATTCCAGGCTTGTTATCTCAGTATGTATGAGAGAGCTTGTCAGATTTCAAAGGAAAAAAAAATGCCACAACTGTAACGCTGCAAGCTATAGCAGCATGCATCGTGAGCACGTAGGGTGAACTAGATAGCTTGAATGAGAGTCCAGGAGACCAGCATAACTTTGCCATTATTTCTGATCAACATTTCTCTGTGCTTGCCACATCAATTCCTCCCAGGGTCAATTCCATTTGCTAACACAGACCAACCCTGAATCATACCCATTATTCTAAGCAAGCAAAGATGGGCTGATCTTGCCAATGCTGATGTCTCAGGGGGTTTATTACTTCCTCTTCTGCAGCCATAAGACTCTAACTTCAAAAGATTTAGCTTTAGTCTCACCTAATTAATCAAAACATCAGGCATATACTTTCTTTGAACCAAAATAGGTGATATAAGTGATTTAAACTGTACTGGGGAAAGTCAATTGACATGCTTACTTTTTTATTCTTTCAAAATGTTTCTAGATTTAAATTTTTTTTTATTTATTTATTTTATCACTAGGTAACCTGGAATTTGTAGGTAGTCAGATGAATGGCCCCTTGGTGCTTTTCCTCTTTAGAAGCTCTAGTATCCCATAATTTCATACATAGACTTGAAATTTGTATTGGAAAGGTCTGAGATTTTACTTTTCCATAAATGATATTTATATACAGAAGATTTGGCAGAAATTAACAAATAAATTTTCTGTACAGCTTCATTCCATTGCATGCACTGTCAGCTTTAATAAAGCAAGTCTGGTGAGAGATTAGATAAGAAAACCTTGAGTATTGAGGTAAATTCCCATGAGTATAGAAATCATACAAAATTTTGGCTTATGCTCAAGGTTACTGGGGACAAACTTTCCTATAACAAGAACATATTGGATAAGGCAGTAATAAAATAATTACAGTAATAAAATTCTTGTAAACACTGGCACACATTCAGTAACATATACTGCTAATTTATATGTATTACTTTATATATGAAGACATAAATGAGAGTTTCTAATTATATTAAATAGCCTTGATTCTGCTCTTTGTGTACTTCTTAAAAAAAACAAGATCTATATTTTTTTCCACCTGGTAAGATGCTGACACACTGCATGGGACATTTCAAATTTATTCATGTGATGGACAGCATGTATGAAGGAGAAAACTCCAAATGATCTTTGAGTATCATATATTCTTTTAAAGTCAGATTGATGGCTTTTCTTTTCACTCTCCTGTGCCTTTTTCTCAGTAAAGCATAAAAGCCTGGAATAAAATCTCCAGTGTGTAATGCACAGCTAATTTTATTTTTTTTACTCCAAACCCGAGCAATCCAAAGCCAAGTAAACACCAGCAGGCTGCATTCACTTACACTATGCATGTTGATGCTAATTGCAGTTCCCTAAGCATTTTACACTGTTTGCACAAAATAGCAGTGCTCTGCCTTCAGTCAGTTCAGTGACAGCTGGAATGAGCCTATCTCACACTGCTTAGTGTCAGGTGCATTCTTATAGTTTTCCTGTCTCCTTTTGAGGGCTAATTAAGGCATTCTTCTCTCTTGTTTAATATTTACATTTAAACAGCTGCATCTCATTTGGATATAATGCAAAGATGACACCTGGCTTTCTTCCTCTGAGTTAATTCTAGGAGGTTTTTTCCTCCCCCTCCCTTCATTAAAGATCCAAAGTAGTTATTTTTGTGCTTATGTAGGGAAATGAACCAAAACAGCTGTAAATGGAAAGAGCTGCTATTCATTCACAAACAGGATGCATCTTCCCAGGATCCTTCACAGCTAGGATACCTGGATGGGAGCAGAATGCAAAGCAGAGTCCTCGAGGCTTTCATTCAGCTGCTGCCTTTGTCAGGAGCTGGTCTCCTAAGGGGCTTGTTCATTCCTCCACTTCTTGCATTTTGGGTTGGTTGGTTATTTTTCTCCCACATGAACAGAGTTTACAGAAAGAAAAAAAAAGCCCAAACAAAAGCTAATTATTATGTCATTAGGAGCATATGGCAAATGTACACATAGCAATTTCACAAAATCTCTTACATGGTAGCAGAAAGGGGTGCAGATGTACAGCCCACGCTGCCTTCAGAGGTTGCAGAGGCCCAGCTTCTCCAAGCAGAACATCTATGCACAGCTACATGGTGAGGACTGCAGCCCAGCCTTAAGGCACTAAGCATTTTGGCAGGTTCAGCAACACTGTTCACAATTATCTTGGTGAAGAGCCTGTCAGATTTACCACATTTTGTGGTTCTTTCCACACTTGCAGATCTCTGTCTTCAAGTGAGTGATTTCTTAACATTATGAAAACCAAGGAAATAATTTCCGTAAGAAGCTCTGGATGACTCAAGGGCAAAGATGTAGCTCCATATACTTCCGTGTTGCAAGCATGATCATCTTTGCTTGATTTTTCACAGGTTTTTTGTCAATAAAGAACTACTAGGGACAATAGATGTTAACTTCATTCTTTAAAGCAATAGGGCACTAAGCTGTGATATACCAGATAGTCAAAAATAATGGTATAAATATATATGAGAGAATTAATTAAATAGGAAAACTATATGTGATCATGAGTTTAAAGGCCATATGTTTAGTGATACAAGATAATGATGTAATTTTGTTACTTCTGTGTAATTGATTTTTATTTCTTAAAAGGGAAGAAAAAGGAAAAGCCTTTTCTCCTCAGAAAATATTATAACGGGAAGCAAATGAACTTAGGAGGCTTGCCCCATTTGTCCTGTCAGGGGCCAGCAGGACTGCAGTGCTGCCACTGCAGCCTTCCCTACCTCAGGACCCAGAGTAACTGAGGGCAGCAACAGACCATAGCTCCAGTTGTGAGCCGCTGGAGGGCAATGAGGTACTTTGCTAAGGAGCTTCACAGACACTTGATGACAGACAAGGAGGTTTGAGGGCTCAGTGCTATACCTGGGAATTATTACTTTCCCTGCTAGGAAGGGGTCAGAATGCAGTTTGGTCCCTCTTTTCTTTTTTTTCTTTTTTTTTTTTTATCCCAGGACTATCTTTGTCCTTCATCCTTGCCCTGGAGGAACCAGGATTGAAGCCCCTTTCCATCCTCTTCGCATTCCCATGCTTCTCATCCTGATCCCCCCTCCTGCCTTGTTGACTCTAATTTCCACCACATATGATGGCTCCTTGGAAAGCCTCTTTTCCCAGCCTACCACCTTCTGCTCAGTGGCCAGTCCAGACTTTCCTTCCTTTCTTCATACTTCTGCCAGCCTCCAGGCAGCTTGCACTGGTATGCACTTCCTAACAACACCTCATTTTCTTCTAGTTTCAGTGGAAAAACTTCTCCCTTCTTGCTTGCCAGCCATCAGTTTGGAGAGCTGTAAGGGGCTATCAGCACAGGGACTCAGGCAAGACTGGGTCTGTAACAACAAAAAATTGGGGGGGGGGGGGGGGAGGAGGGGGAAAGTCCTGCTTGAATAACCTTCAGTATAGGACTGTAAACAGGACAGGACTTTTCAGAAGCCTTAATTGTGAAGCTATATCAAGTCTCAGCATGTGTAAATTGCATTTTCCCGAAAGGCCTATATCTGGGCAAGTTTTCAAGAAGGACAAATGGCACATTTGGTTTGGAGGCCAGACCTTTCCAATACAAATTTCAAGTCTATGTATGAAATTATGGGATACTAGAGCTTCTAAAGAGGAAAAGCACCAAGGGGCCATTCATCTGACTACCTACAAATGTCTCTATCTGTGCTTGCAGTCACTGAACATCAAAAGTGCTATAAAGAGAAATTAAGCACTTCTAAGATAGGCTACTAAAATAGCCCAAATACTCATTAAAAAGTTGCCATAGGAGGATTATCTCACACAGAGATCTCTAGAGTATAGGTATCTAAAATTAGATGAAATTGATATCAACACTCAACCTGAGCAACCTCTTTTCCAATGACTACTCAAAAACACACAATAGATATTTACTGAACCATCCTATGCAAGACAATGTGAGCCCTGAATATAAATGATTACCAAATTATTGTATACAGAAAATGCCCGTCAATCCTAAGAATACAAGCTGTTTCTTACTACACAGAAATTTATTATTCATCCTTTCACCTGAAAAACATCAACTTTTTATGTGACAGAAGAAATAGTGTTTCTGAGGGACAGGACTGTACTCCAAAGAGTATACTTGTTTTCATAACCTGTTCTGCATACTGAAGTTTGCTGTTTCCTCCAATATATTAATGATATACCCAAAGAGGAACTATCTGTAATATTCATTATGCAAAAACTGAAGATTTTTAAACTGCCTATTGTTGCACAAAAGCTTATGACCAATTTGGACAGTACCACAAAGTTTGAAACAAGGAGTTGATGTCATTATCAACTTTTATCATGACAAAACATGAAGAATAAATGGTTGTTATTTTGTTCTGGTTTTAATGGATTTTTTTTTTTCAACTGGAAGAGCTGGCTCCTTCGGAATCTAAACTTGCCTCAGGAACATATTGATTTCAACAAACAAGTATCAAAAAGCAGTCTTTAAATCTCTCAGTTTAATTCAAGTGATGTTAAAGTGTTTCATGGAGAGTAACTGAATAATGTCATTGAAGCTGAGTAATTGCATTCAATAAATGTTTCTCTGAGAATGTAAAAGCATTTTACTTGGGTTTGTAAATTTTGTTCCACTTCAACTTCTGAATTACAGTTTTCATACTGTGGCTGTACTTTACATTTTCCTCTATACAGGTTGGCTGATATCTTTCACTCTATGTTCCTCTTTTTATTATTAATAATAGATCTTGACCTGTTCTCTCTTTCAGAAACAGTTCTGCCTGCACCAAGGCTGAAACTGGGGGAAATAATACATTATTTTATCTGTGCTAAAAAATCATGGTGACATTTCCTTTGATCTGCAGTAAAGGTATTTTGTGGAGCAGGAGCTTACATCCCAAAGAAAATTTAGCCAAAAAAGAACTTTTGAAAATTGTTATTCACACACACTAAAAGACATATTCTTGAGTCTTTTTCAGCTCCTAATGGTTCCTGAACCCTATATTCTTTCCCCACACAGCAAAGTTCATTCCTCTCTCTCATCAGCCATAGGGCACAAGGGATGTCAGTGTCATAAGCACAGAGCAGCTGAGCTTAAAAAGTACCAGAAAGCAATGGGCATTGAGCTTGAGAGGTATCTTCTCTTGTCTGTGGTTGTCTTTCAGGCACCCAGGTTATACAAAGGAAAAAGCAGGTTTTCTGAATACAGAACAGCAAAAGCAAGATGGGGAAAAAGAAACAAGCAGAAAGGTATTCAAGTGTGAAGAGAAGCAGTGACTTTGACTTGGCTAGGAAAGAAGCTACTATTAAGAGTTATACAGGAGGAAATTAGGAGAAGAGGGAGGAATAGTAAATATTAGATATGCAAACTGGGACTAAAGGTGGTGGACTGATTCTAACAGTTGATGAAGGTAACAGTATATTTGTGTAGTAATGGGGAGATGGGCTAAAATCTCTGGCTCTTCATCTTTTCTGATAAAATATGTCAGACATAAAATGGTCAAAGAGCACCAAGGAGGTTAATTAAAGTCATAGGGGAAACAAGGGAGCAGATGAAGAGGGTATGGTGGAGGAAGACAATTATAGGTCTCTGAGCTGTGTGAAGAGGATACTAAAGTCAGTGATAATACTGACAGATACTCCCACCTCCTGCTGAGAGGAAGATGAAGTTTGCTTGAGCCAGGAGATCAAATCTGAGATTAGGAGTTTCTGTGGTGTTGTATCGTGGTGGCTGTAAGTATGATAGATTGAGTGAAAGGAAGTCCCTCACCTGAAGTTATGTTCAGAGTTCTGGTTGTCCTACAGCAAAAATGACACAACAGAGAAAAGGTTGTTCAGAAGAAATGGCTTTCAGGAACAGAAAAAAATTAAAAAATAAAAATAAAATTTAAAAAAGGGGAAAATGAACATGACAATTTCACTGTAATATAAAGAGAAGATAAATAAGAAGGTGCAAAACAGAGACATGCAAACTAACGAGGAGCAGTCAGGTGGTAAATTGAACACTCATGTGTACTTTCTCCATTACTTTGTCATAACAGGGGGACATCTGGAAAAACAGAAAGCAGCAGATGTAAAACCAGTAAAAGGAAATGTGTTTTTCCTGCTTGGCCTATAGAATAACTCCTCATGAGGCAGCAACACAGCCAGGAGCTCAGCATGACTCAAAAAGGGATTGAACATTTGTATGGATGAGACCATGCAAAGTTACAGGCTTATAAACTGTGAACAAATCTAAAAATTTGAGAAGGATGGAAGCCCCCTGCCCCAGGATATTTACCAGCTTTTAAACAAAACAATGAGAAAGGAACAACTTCTGAGATTTCCAGCCTCCTATAATTCAAAGAAAGTTTATCATGTAATAGCATTGAATTACTCCTCTTTTCATGGTGGCTGCCTATACTTATTGTCAGTAATTATACATTCTTTTTGCAGGTTGTCCCTCAAATGCACATTTCTGGCTATGTCTGGAGAATTCTCAAGATGTGTCACTGACCGACAACTCTTGTCTAGGTGGATGTCTAAGATTCCAGTGACCCCTGGTGTCTCCTTGCTAGAGATGGGCCTTAAACCCACCACTGAAATCTGGCTTGTACACAGTTAGAGATGCTATTGTTAGCTCTCTGGAATAGGTGTTAATCATCTTTTAGTTCAAGATCTCTTTCTCACTTAAATTAGGACTAGAGACCTCATGCTGGAGGCAAACTTTAGACAGCCATCTACTGCAGTGGGTGCCTCCGCCTTACTCTGTGGAAAGCTTAACACTGCTGCAGAAAGCACACTGGACTATCAGGCTCCATGTTGGTATACATATGGTAACATATGGTGAAATTCACAGTAGGAATCAATATTTGAGGGCTACCACAGAAAATATTATTGTAGATAGCCCAGTCTTTTCAAACATGAACTTTCAGGGGCTCAGATTCAGCAAAGAACTAAATAATGTGAGGTCTAGGAACTGTACATGCTTAAACACTTTATTAAATCAATGTCTTTTGTTCCAGCTCTCCCACCTCTATTTCTAGCTGCCACTTACAAACCGTAATGAAAGATGACTATTCCTTTTTACTGAAAACAAGCCAACCAGTGCTTCAAAATGATATACAGACTCCTCAGTGTGTGCCAGTACAAGATCTTCTGTTGAGTTAGCACATTCCACCCAAGTTCCACAGGGGTGCCTATGTTAGTGTTTGAGTTTAGAAGAAGAGTGAGATTTCGCAGCAAATTTTGTGTTATCTCTAGTTTCTGTGCTTTGGTTTGTACCACAGAGTGGTCTCAGAGTGCATGGCCTGGATTCCTTCTGGAGGAAACTAAACTGGAAGATGTAGTCCTGGGAGTGTACCTAACACACTCCAGCTGTAAAGGACACTCAGATCGTGGGACCAGTTAAGTCCTAATATAAAACCTCTGAAATGTGCATATTACGGATGTTAGGCCCTAAACATCAACTGATACATCTATTGATCTTTTTTGTCCACATTGCTTAAGATAGAGGTAGAAGTCACCAAACAACCCAGACAAGCACAAGAGAGATAACTAAATAAAAACTGTTGCCCTTTTAATAACTAAATAAAAAATATTGTTGATTTTTCAGATGAGATATATTCCTAGGAGCTCATGATAAATACCACATACTGATGGTCTATTTTTCTTCAGAAGTACCAAGGCATTTATCAACATGATACCTAATCACTGTAAAAGAGGAAAAAATAGGAGACCTCTAAAACTGTGGGCACAACTTTAAGCATCTAGTTATTCTTTTTCTTTCCCTCTTTTTTTTTGTTTTTTAACTTGGAAACACTTGTTCTTATGATTGCTGTCAGCACTCCCTGTTTAGCAAGTCTGAACTACTGAACATGCTGAACTACTAAATAAGATACTTAATTTTGTCAGAGCGCTTGGGTGATGCAAAACATTATGTGACTTCTAAGTACTGTTAAGCTGAAGAGAAGGCTGGTGATTGAGGACAGAAGGGCAGTATCACCTTTTCATGTAAAAACCTTCTAGGGAAATCCTGTTTCTGTGAATGCCATAAACTCCTTTTTTTTTTTTTTGTACAATGCCGTTGAAACCAAAACACCTTCCCTGTGCTTCTCTAAGTGATTACACAGGTTACAATAAGGTGCTGAAGTAGATGGATTGCATAGTACTTCATAAGAGAAACAGAACAGAAAACACTGATTCTCTGGAAAATAAAGAGCCTTGACTTGACCTTAAATTTTTCTTAAATTCCCCATTCTTTTATGCTGCATTTTTTTGAGAACAAATTCTAAAGTTCATGGTTACAAATACAATTAGTTCAAAAGACTTAAAATGTAAGAAGTAAATAAGAAAAAAATCCTGTAAAACTTTATGATTTTTATAACAAAAAGGTGTTCTTCACATTACCCCATGTGCAAACATACCCATTCAGCATGGAATATGTCGCACAGAGATTTTATTCCTAAATACCTTCATGTTCATAAGCCTTTTGTGTAAACAAGATGAAAACTCACAGTATACAAATAGCAGAAAGTACTGGTGTCTAAATTTAACAATGACTCAATTTCAGCTCAGTGCTACTGGATTTGAAAAACAGAAATCAAAGGCTTTTTCTTTAGAAAGAGCAACAGCAAAACTGTTAATAGAAATGGGCTTGGGCTAAAGTGGGGGGAGGAGGCTATATTCTCATATTGCAAAGCCAGAAAAGTCTTTTTTGACAGCCTTGCAACAATACAGATCTCAGGATTTTCCAAAGATACCCTTCCATTACCCCATCTGACTTCCAATATCCTCTTATCCTCACTGCTAAGAATGGATTGAATACTCTCAGTCTGAACTGATCTGACTTCCCCTCAATAGGAATTCTTAAAGTTTGTTATGTGTTGTCCTTAAAACTTCTCTTCTATAGGCTAATCTAGGTGAATTTATTATGGTTCTCACTGAAAATAAATAAAAAAATCCAACCCTCACTGGAACTACACTCCATGTAATTCGTGGAGTCCTTAACAGAGTGCATCTCCTTGGAATTCTCAGCCACAAAATGGACCCTGGCTCCCCATGCCTCATTGCTTCTCTGCAGAGTAGCAATACCAGACGTGTACCCGCCTTCAGTCAGACTTTCCCTGTGCATGTTACCCCCCTCAGCCATAACATCACACTGACTGTTCCTTAATCAGCTGAGTCTTTTTCCAGGCTGCTGCTTTCCACAACACAGTCTCCCATACAGCAAGCACAATCCGTGCTGCTTACAGATGTGTTATAGCAATAAATTGTTACAAGGTTTCTAAACTAATAAAAGTTTCCTAGCAAGGGCTTTTCTATCTTATTCTAGAAATATAACTCTGAATATTTAATAGGTATTAATTTTAAAATTCAATTTAATTTGCCTTTTCTTAAAATAAGTTCTGTATGACCTCTGACCTAAAGCTTTTTATTGTTACTATGGAAAGTAGCTTGAAACCAGAGAATTTGTGGTAATGTACCTCTAATGCTGCCAAGAAATATATCCTTAAATAAATACAGGTTTTGTTCCAAAATTTGCTTTGGGACCTCAGGCAGTCATGAGTCAGATTTTCCATATTACTAACACTCAGGCTGTTCCAGGGGTGCAAAGCTTGTATGCTGCTATGCAGCCCAAGGACTAAATCATAAAGTTTGCATTTTTTAATTGGACCATTGCTATACCATTTCCTACAGTCACTGTCCATTAGACAGGCTCCCTACCTGCCATAACCCTGATACTGTTTTTGTATCACTGCTGCTATACTTTTTCAAGAGCCTAGTTACATAGCATAGCTACTGATTTTGCAGGCTTGGTAAAACTTGCTATTGTGTTCTACAAATTTTTTTTTTCTGGTGGCTGCTGCCATCAGTTCTTAATAGTGCCAACATTCAATTAGACATAGGGGAAAAAAGACATCTTCCATCACCCATATTAACACATGAAAGTATTATAGCAGTATGAAGTTCTTTCTTGGCCATGCAAGGGATAATAGAGAAGAAATATCATCTGTTTTCTTGGGCATTAGTTGAATTGATCTAGTTCTGATTACTAGGATCTGTAAAAAGCTTCTCCAATGTGTGGAGGTTCTAATTATTCCCAGAAGAAAATTTAAGATATAGGAAGTATGTGTATAGACTAAATATTCTTGCAGCTTACAACCCTGTAGGTCTCTCTTTTCTAATGTTGCAGAAAATCAAACAGAAACATCAGAGGCTTGAGCAGGAAAAACACCTAAGGAATAGGACCATATCTGTCAGACAAATGTACACCATGTAGCCCCATGTGCTTCTCTTTGTAGCCTAAAGATGTGTGAGAAGTTCAGAGATTTGTAAGGAGAACCAGAATAGGGCACTGGGGCACCTCACATGGTTCAGCAAATAACAAATGGTTAAAAAAAGAGGTTCTGAATTACCTCCTGCTTGACAAAGACAAGACTGCTTTGTAAAGGCAGCATAGGCTGTGTGGCTAAGGATAAAAGAACAACATGTATCATTGCCACAGAGTAGCAACTCACCATCTTTCACATATGCATGCCGAATCTTTTAATCGTTATGCAGATACCACATATACACATCTTAATGGAATACCACCAAGGTAAAAACTGTTAGAGTAACTGCTATGAAATCTTAAAAAATCAGAGAAAATGGCCTGTGCAGAAATAGTAATGCCCAAATAATATCAATAATGTTTGCTTTGTTAGCTGAGCCAGAAAAGCCATGAGCAAGAAAAATATACAGAAGACACTTGATTATGCCATTTATTTCCTTAATATACTCACTGTTGCATGGAATATTTTGAGGTGCTCCTGCTGTGCTACTTGCTAAAAGAAACCTACATTAAAAGTCCTGAGCACAATATCAGGACTGAAAAGGAACAGGTTCTTGAACTTGTCAGGTTTTGATTAGGCAGCCAAAACTATTTCTTTTTCATGGTTTGATAGCATGTTACTGCTATGGTTTCAATGGTACAGCTTCTACAAACAAACATGGCATTTCTGATTCATTAGAACACTCTATAGTGCAGGACTTACTACAACTGCTGACTCACAAACCTCATATCAAAACGTTAGGTATACGAGATAAGCACCTCTCCAAGGCCTGAGAGGAACAGACATCTGGTAGTGCTTTACAAATGTACGATGACAGCTGCTTCCCAAACTTTTAGCTTTCTGTTGCAGATTAAGAATAGGCTGAGCATTCGGGTGAGATCCCACTGGCATCCACCTCACCACATCTTCTAGCCTGCTGCATCACACATTTGGAGATTCAGATTTGCTCTGATGTCAACAGAACCCCAACCTCCTCTTTAGCTATACATGACTCAAGAGCCTAACTTAGTGGCCTACAAAAACATAAAGAAAGAAATGTTCCTCCTTTAGGAGCTTTCCTGATAAAATTAAAACAAATAATAGCAATATCAATACTGCTATTACTAATAAATAATTGCCAAAGGGACCAGGATCTCCCAACAACTATAAAATGTTAATAATTGAAGCTGCTGTGAACACACTTTTGTCTGTGCTCTCATATACCAGATTATTGTAATCAACAGCAAAGAGAACACTGGTTTCCTGAAACATGTGTAGGGAGGATCTACCCAGGTCAGGCTAATTCTAGGTATCTGTCATCCTTTTATAGTCAGTGAAAGCAAATAAACATTTCTGTGAGTAATTGGTAGAATTTAGACAACTAATCAGACTTGGTGAATTGTACTCTAGAGCTGGCTGTTTCTATCTACTGACTTGAGCCTAGAATAGTGCCCCAGAGCAGCACCTTACCTTCCTTTCTTTATGCAACAATAGGCTGTTTTCAAAATGTCAAAGTCTCATTCTCACTTCCAGCTGAGTTAGAAGGGGACATTTGACAATGTGCCTACTGGTGTATGTCTTGGTAAGCTTGAAAAACAGTTAAAGGCCAGTTCAGAGAACCTTTGCTTGCACGCATAAATCCTTATAGCCTGCTGTCTCATATTCCAAAAATAACAGTCAAGTGTTTGCTTAGAGTTTAATAACTAATCTTAAGCTATAGAAAAGATCATTGGGTGAGGAAGGGACATTAAATTGTTTCACTCCTATAATTTTAGTAGTTCATTATTCAGTATGAAAGTAAATTTTATAATAAATGTAATTCATAATGAACAGTTTGATATGTTCTATTCATAACAGTGACTGGTGTGCTTTTAGTTCGATTTATATACATCATAGCAGTCTCAATAAACACAAACTATAAAGAATTTCCTATGCTGCAGCAAAGCATATAATTCTGTAAATAAGGTCTCATGGTAGTGATCACAGTGATTTCAACAGGATTTCACAAAACACTGAGATCTTCCAGAATCATCTTTTAAGGGTAAACCCATGACTACCAATGACTCCTTCCCACCCAATATTTCATAGCCTGTATGACAGGGAATTTCAAGCAACTTTTCTCCTTGGGTCCCCAAAGGCCAAAGCATGATAATGTAAGTTGTTTTTACAACTTTTTAAATGCATAGTTTGATATATGCACATACTTCTCCTTTGGGAAGTAACACAGTAGTATGGTTGGTACATATTGTTCTGTTTCTATTTCATTCACCTCTCTGCAATATAGTCCCAGCCCTTCATAGGCTTCCCATAAGTAAACATAAATGTCAACTTTACATATCTGATAGATGCAAAACCAACTCAGAATCATTATATCTCAAAACACTTGTTCCTAGACAATCAACTTCAAAAGAAACCAAAACCTCTCTTCCTTTAAAAGCATTTGTCCCGTGTATTGCATAGTCAAGGTGCAACCAATTATTTCTTACAACATAACCCTAAACTTGGTAAGGGAATTTGTCCTACATTATTGCTTGTATTTTTTCTGCAAACAAGAGAGCTGAATGAAAATCTAAGTCCAAACAGAACAAAATCAGGGTACTAAAACAGGTAGCACAGATTCCATGCTTTCTGCATTGAAATGATAAAACCTACTCATCCAGAAGACACAGGATGGGAAGAGATCAGAGGGGCAAATACTTGTGATCTGTGTCACTGTGAAAGAGCTACTGAACTTTTTTGGTTTTTTGGTTTTGTTTTTTTTTGTATGTGTCATTTGACCAAAGAGGCTCTCCCTCTGTCCGGACAAGCAAAATTCCACAAGTGTTCTTTTCCCATGATAGGTTTTTTAGGTGTCTTTTCTGACTTGTTCCACCTTAAGTTTTGATTTCTTGCTTTCATAGCAAAACCTGGTGTCTGGATTCTAACTGCTGACACCAGCCTTCACATCACTTCTGAAATTTACCCAGCTAATTGTGCATTTTCAGTTAATACACTTACATGGAACTAATAACATAATCAAATTAAAACACTGAGAGGTTCCATGTAATAAAATATGCCCTGCCTCACTGTGTTTTTAGATTGACCTTGACAGTGATTTTTCTCCTTAAAGTAATTAGTTAGATAGCTGCTGTTCACTCCAGAAATTCAGTTCTCTTTTGTGATCTAAGAGGTGTGTGAAATACTGCTTCAGTGTTTTGTCAGTGTTCTTCATTTTGACACTGTGCTTTTTCTTCATGGATACTACTGCAAGGACAAATACCTAATGCAGATGAGAGCTGCTAGGTGAGATGAGCAGGATCTATGTCAGTGATCACCAGGAAGCTAAGGTCACAAAAAAAACCAGAACATCTGATTCCCAGAAATAGCATAGATGTGTCCAAATAAAAACAAGAACCTGAGACATGACTATGAGGGAAAAAGTAGAACTTTTCTCATGGAAGCTTTCTTTTAGCCAAATGTCCACAATTATTATGTTGGCAAAAAAAGACCCCAAACAGTACATGTTAACCTATGAAGGTTCTTACAGCTGCTGAAGGCCATTACAGGGAAATGAGTCACAGTCCCATTTTGTTTTACAGTCTGGACCTCCAAACTGGACCCTGCTTTCCATGAAGCACTATGAGGGAAGACAGTCCCTCAAACCTATCATATTGTGTCTCAGAGTCACTGATTGTGCTTGAGCCACTGAACCGATGCTGTCAGGGAATGCAGGCAGGGATAATCAAATTTCCACCCTGAGGTTCTGATGCCATGAACTATTTCAATTGATCTATGCTTCTCTATCAAGGCTTTTCTTTTCTTTTTAGTTTCTTTTTTCCCTAATAGAAAGCAATGACATTTTCTATGGCAAAACCTATTTTGTTATTTAAACAGCTTCATCATACTTTTTGCCTCCCTACCCTACTCCCCCTGTGCTTCTCAAAACCCTCAGGGGAAAAGGCCTTAAGAAAAGAGGTCAGCAAGATTCGTGGCAGCCTTATGCATTTATGGTACCCTTCTACTACTATTACTACAGTACTACAGCTTCTACTACTTCCAGCTGAAGGTCTTTTTGAAATATGTCGGGCCTCAAAGAAGCTATGTGTCCACATGTAACTTAAACTAAGTATTTCACACTCTTGTAGAAAAATTTGTAAAACGGTCATTGTCAAAAAGGACATACTCTAGAAAAAATAGATTCATGCAGCATTTCGTTTTAAGTTAAAGCATCAAAATGTGATATTTTAGAAAATTCTAGCAGGGTGTACTTACAAAAGAAGCAGTATCTTTAGTCTTCAAAACCTAGGGCTAGGAAAGTACATCTCATTCTTTTTGCTTTATAAACCCTTTTATTTTTAGAATGGCTCCTAATGTGTGACCCCATCATCAAATATTACATAACCTGAAGCTATTGATAATCTCTAGCCAAAGACTTGAGGAGTGCTTTCTGCTATTGGATCCACAAAGTAAATGACCTTTTTTCTTTTCCTGTGCTGAATTTCTGATACAGCTGGTGCAAATTCAGTGCAGACAGGAGAACAGCAATCTGTTCTTACAGAAAAGAGGAAAAAAAGCCTGAGAAATAAAAAGGGTTTACCTTATAATTATTTGACATTAAGATGCTATAATATTAACAACAGACTATACTAACATGCATAAAAACTCAGACTCACTTAGAATATTCTCTTTGCAAAAACATTTTTTGAAAGATGCTTTCCACTAGTGACCCTTTTTGGAAGGAACTTTAAAAAGGAAATCTAAAAGAGAGTTTGATTATGCATTACAGAGAGTGTAAGGCTGAACAAAATTCCATATGCTGCTATTTTAAAAAGGCAATAAAATCCAGTTCACATTCTATTTTTCATTAAAAATCTAAAGAAACAAATGACACTAGAGGGTTATGTAAAAGTTGTGCCAGTAAAGCTTTCTTTCTGCCTTGTTCTATCACTTGTTCTATATAGGTCATATATTTAAAAAAATAATAATAATTTGGAAATATGTCAGTTCTTAATATATTTATCAAGTTTTTTCATATCCTTCTTCATATCCAGAAATCTCTAATACCCTAGGTCTGCCTAGGTACACCTCTAAGAGAGAGAGAGAGAACACAAAAATATAATTACCATGCTTTAAAATTGTGAACATCTATCAATGTTACTTGGGTTTTCCAAGTAACATATGCATTTAACTTTTTTTTATTACAGGCTTTCATGAAATAATTGTAGCATCGGGTAGTTTCTGAGATGCTTCAGTACACAGAAAACAATCACAGCTTTAAAATCTCTGATAGAGGCAAATGTTAGCTATTGTTACAGTGGTCACAATATTCAGCAATGTTCATGCTTTACATTGCTGTGGTTAATGCTGGAGCACAGTGACTGAATAAAACAGCCTAAAACTAAAGCTAAGGATAATGACAAAATCCTTTTTCATGAGAGCCTGAGATCTCTAGAGAGGCCAAGATGGCAAAATTTTATGAAAGATGGGATATCCCAAACTGTTGCTCTCCAAAAGGATTTCAGCTTGTTTCAGAATTTCCACAGCTTCATAAATCTCTTATAGAGCTTGTGTGATTGATTGCCTTATTGTAGTTTTATGCACAGATTTGCTTTTCAGCCTGCTAATTTATGGTTACCACATAAAATGTTAAAGAACTGCTTGGTTTTTTAGCATATTTACTAGCTAAGGACTTCTTATTGAAAATAATCCTGCTGTCTTATTTGGTGTACAAAGAGTAACTTTGTTCCATGGACAACTGACAATTTCATAATAGCATAAACAGGGAATATATCTCACAGATCTAATAAAAATAAAAATAATAAAAAATATATCAAAATAATAATATAATATAATATAGTAAATAAGCAACACAAATATATTATTATATGATATAAAATATAATAGTAAAATATAAGATAAAGTAAAAATAATAAAAAATATAAAACAACAAAAAATCAAAAATCAAAATAAAATATAATTGTCCATATGTCTTAGAAGAAAATCTGAAGACAAGCTGATGCTCACTTCATTTTACAGATGATGTTGCCTCTGCACCAGCTGCAAGTCATCCATTTTCATGTGTTGTACGTGATGTGTAATTATTTATATTACAGAAATATATAGTCCAAAAATTAATTCCAGATTGGGCTAAGTATTTACCTATTTCAGAAGGTAACCCTGCTTCTCCCCTCTCTCTCTCCCCCTGCCCAGATTTTAAATTTTAATAATTAACACAGACAGATTGGTCAACAAGAAATACTATTCCCATGAGAATTGAAGCAGAATTGACTGAACAAAGCTAGGATTTAAAACCAGCTGTCCTCCAGCACAGGCTTATTCCTGCATGACAAAATTATCTTCCCTCTCTGACACTGGATGGGAGGTGAAGTGGCCTCTGCTGTGTGTCAAGCTCTGATTAATTATCTTGTGAATTTTGTAATTCCAGGGGCTTGAGCAAGTTTGTATAATTTGTACATAGTGTACCTAGTAAATAGAGTACACTGAGCTCATGAACAGGCTCCTATTATTGTTGCATAAAGCTATCTGAATAGAGGGTTTATTTTTCAGTGCAGTATTATTAATGCTTTCCCTATTACTGCATGACATGAGGAACAGAATGACTTTATCTCCCTTGTTGGCTGCAGGCTCTCAGAAGAGTTCAAACACATACCCTGCTCTGCAAGTACAATCTGGTTCAAAAGTAAATGCTAACAAATGCAGATTGAAAAATGTTTTTAAATAGAAACTTTCTGCATCAACCATCCTGCCCCCATAACACATCAGTTCCCAGTTAGAACTGACTGGTCTTCACTTTTCTCCATGGATATTAGAGTCTGATCTTCTTCTGCCTCAGTGTTTTCTGAGCTTTCCTTTTCAGACACATCCTAGTATTGCTCTCTTCCCACCAAATCTGGTGAAAGGCAACCAGAAACCCCATGCCCCCAGCCCTTCCCACTATCCTAGACAGCCTTAGCTCCAGTGCCTCTGTCCCTCCTTTAACGCAACACTGGCTAAGTGGTACTGATGGATGATAGGACTAGCAAGGCTAGAGCTCTTTGGGAATCTACCATGCGCAGACCTCCTGCAGGCTTGCAGGCTTGAGGGAAGGGTCTCCTTGCGGGGATGAAAGGGAGAAAGCCTGCCAGCCTTGCAAAAGAGTGGGGGAAGATGTACAAATTATATTCTTGGGAAAAAAAGTTAAAAAAAAAATTCCCTCCTTCACAAAATCCCTTCCTGAAGGCTTTACTATTGAAAAATACCTGGATTCAAAGTCAATCCCAGGTGGCTTTCTGGCCATGTCACCTTCACAAATTTCAACCTCATCATGCTAAGTAGGGACTTTGCATTGCTTTGATGGGTAAGTATATGTAAGTGGCATGGGCATGAATCTGGAGTGACTACAGATACCAGGAGTATATGTGAAAACACACATTAAGCTAATTTCAGCTTGTGACCCTGTCTTTTCTCAATGGAAACTCTCACTCTGCTTAATGAGGTATATGTATGGAGAAATCTGCAACAAACCACAAATCTGCTTAACCAGACAAAAGGTATGGGAATTAAATACATATTTTTCCTCAGGCCACAAGCACAAACATCCCACTCTTACCCTGAAATATATACTTTAATTCTGTATTTGATGAGAACAGATGACAGTCTCTGCTCCAAGTACTGGGAATCATGCTGATAGCATAATGCTCCTTAATAACCAGGAAGCTGCTTTCTATTCTGTGCTGGTAAGGGAAGGGCTCAGTGGGTTGAGATAGATTTCACATCTTTGTGCATTATAACTTCAGATTTTATTTATCACTTCAGGTACACATGCATGAGAAAAGAGGGCAGAATTGTAGTGGAAAGCATTTGCAGGCATACCTTGTGCTTCTTAACATGCCTCATTGTGAAAGAGAAATGTAAATTATGTGTACAATATCATTTAACAAATAAGAGGCTAAAAAGTAGGTGTCTGTTAGCTCCTGGTCCTCTAGCAATAATATACAACAATACAGTAATGGACTCCCTAGCACCGTCAGTCTGATTCAGATAATTATAAACTTGCACTAACTCTATGTCATGAATAACTGCCAGCTTTGACTTTGGTGATCATCAGTATCAGTGGTCAGCATCTTGTGAAAGCCAGATGGAGTGAATCAGAATCAGACCCAACTATCTACAGCATTACTTTGTTTAAATTTATAATGCTCAGATCCATAGACATCCTGTAACTATTGATCAAACAGCTTGCCAAACTCCACATTTGAGATCAGGGATATAGGCTTTGAGGGGAATTTTCTCACTCCAAAAGTTTCATACATAAGATGCATAACTACAGGTGTATTGCAAAGGGAAAGAAAAGTTTGAACATATTTTTGAAAATTACAATTTTGCTTTATTTTTTTCCCCATGTAGTGAGATTAAGTGTCTTATCTGTTTCCATGTGACTTCTGGCATACCACGATACAAGACTTCTGGACTAATACTCCGTTCTTTGGTGTTTGTAACAAAAGTTAAATATGATTGTATAAAACTTGATTTCTCTTTTCCCTTTTTTATACTTCACCCTACAAACAATTTGAACTGGAATCCTTAAATATACAGCTGTTGAACAATTTGATCTTACAATATAGGCTGCCAGGCCAAATAAGCAAATCAAATGAGAGAAGAGAAAAAAATAGTACAAATCCCTACTGTTCAAAACTGTTGGTATACCACATTGTTTTCCATCAGTTTGATATGACTTTGTTAGTGTTAAACGTCTTTATTTCTCACCTGCACAACAGTTACACAACTGGCTCCCCATCCTTTAGAAAGGGCATTGATATCAGCTGTGATTTGCCTGACTCACTCTGGATGCTGGCATGCACATCTGAACTAGTCATTAGAGATCTACTGTCAATAGACATCGAGTTAATGCCGTCAGTGGGGTTTAGATGCAATTCATCTGCAGAGGTAGTCAATGAAGTTTCTTTCATTAGAGCAGGATGAGTTCTTCAGATACAGATCCCCAGTGTATAACTACAGTTGCCTAAACATAGATGTCTAAGTGTCATTTTAGGTGCTATGGTATATCCCCTGGAGCCTCAAACAACCATTTCAGAAGGAATGAATTTTTTGTAACTTGTCTCAAACATATCAGCATGATGGAGAATTTCATGAGAGTGTACAAGAGCTCCAAACAGACTCAGGTACTTCTGGTCATGCAATTGCATCTAGACCCTAAAGTCAGGTGAGATGAATGCCACCTGTCAAGACAGGAGAACAGGTGAAAACACCCAGGGTTTCAGTTTATCTGCCTACCCCAGGACAGATTCTGTATGTGTCTCAAAATGGCAGTTGGACTGAGCCTGTTTCATACTACCGGCCTTTGGAAATTTTCCTACAAACTGTAGGGAAAAACTTTCTGAACATATTTCTACGTTGGGTTCTTTTTGCTGTTATCAGCCAAATGCCTACTGACTGCAAAGCAGAGTCATGACAGGGGTTTTGTTATCTTTGGCTGTGTACAAAAAAACAGCCCTTGGGACTGGCACAGGTTTTAATACTGTCTAATCAGACAAGACAGGGGACAGAGGAGGAGAAACAGAGGCATCAAGACATAATGAATCCAACAGCCAAGTAGTAAATCAGCAGAAAGCACAAAAGCTTAATTTGTCCTTCTTAATTCTAATCTAAAGCCCAGGCTCTTGGCCACATAGCTTCTGTTCCTACCTCTTTTCCACCAATTTTCTGTCCTTGCCCTTTTCCTGCCCACCCCACCAGTGAAATGGCAACAGAGATTTAAGCCCATTCTTCTAACTTTCCCAAATTTCCTTCCTGGCACTAGCTGTGTTTATACACCTACTTCTTGTTTCCAGGCTCTGATACATCTTCTTGTGAAGTCATCCAGCTCTACTGCTGTGCTGAGCCCTTCCTGCTGCTCTGTTTGCCTATAAAGCATGCTCTTCCCTGCTGTGAGTCCCAGATTTTCACCTTGTCTGGATAATTACATGGAAGGACTTCACACAGCTAAAATCATCCATCCGAAAGATCCTGTGTTTCCTGGATGCTGAAGCTGGACTTCCAGCCATGATCCCAAAGACAAAACATTGGGTTCTTTTCCAGTTCCTGCCCTTCTAAACCCAGGCTCCTCCAGCTGCATGGTGGGTAGGCTCTTGCTGTTCTAGGTCATCCGTGGCACGCTTGACAAGGGCACCCTCAGGTGAGAATATAATCGGAATTGTGGTGACAGAAAATCGAAAAAAAATTGAAGGACTGATACAAAGGGACCTCAATTGTTTCTAGAGTCCTAGACTTACCCATGTCCCCTAATCTGCACAGCCACTGTGATGCACAGAGATTCATGGAAAATAAGGGAGAATGAATGTTAGAGTTATTCTGGAGAATTTCCCATCACAGAAAGGAAACCGAAGCACTTGAGATAGTGATGACCAGGTGCGGAGACAGTGTTCTCACAGGAGAATGGATATTTGCTACATGAACTCTGAATAACTCTGAAAGATACAATAAGGCCATGCGAGGCCCAAAGAAGCTTAAGCAAGCAAGATGAGAAGAAGCTGGAATTCACCGAGCTATGAGAAATGTCAACTGTTGGCAAGCTATTGAGGTCAAGTTCTCACACCTGTGCTTACCAATTATATGTTAGTCACTAAGGGTCTTCAAGACATGTATCCAATCATGATATGCCAAATTGCTGTAGGTGTGTGTAAGCAATAGTATATAAGGTGTCAATGCTTTGTAATAAATGGCTTTTGGTCTGATCATATTGATCTCTTACTGAGTCCATTCCACGGCAACCAGGGTATAGAGAAGAACAAAAATAAATAGAGCAGAGAGCTTTTTATGAACTATGCCTCTGCAAAAGCATGGAGCACGCACTAGAATATCCAAGCTATGGTAAAATGACATAGAATCATAGAATCATAGAATAGTTAGGGTTGGAAAGGACCTTAATATCATCTAGTTCCAAACCCCCTGCCATGGTCAGGGACACCTCACACTAAACCATATCATCCAAGGCTTCATCCAACCTGGCCTTGAACACTGCCAGGGATGGAGCATTCACAACCTCCCTGGGCAATCCATTCCAGAGATTATCTTATACTATGATTGGGATAAACTGGAGACTTAAAAAAAAAGATTTCATGGTGGAATTTCTTGGTAGCTAAATATGTTTTCCTCAGTCAACTATGACAGTGTCACAAAGTTTAATCATTAGATTATGAACACTTTTAAGACAGGAATCTAAGAGTGGGTTTTGGGAGACTTCTAAGTGTTCAAGGCCAGGTTGGATGGGTCTTTGGGCAACCTGGTCTAGTAGAAGATGTTCCTGCTCATGGTAGGAACTAGATGACCTTTAAGGTCTGGACTAGATGACCTTTAAGGCCCCTTTCAACCCAAACTATTCTATGATTCTAAGAGAAAGAGAGACTATCCTATTTGCCTTCAGTGATAACCTCTGCTTCTGAGTGCACTTTGGTAGTGCAAGGAGCAACGGAGGACAATATAGAACTGTACCTGAGAGTAGAACAGGAATAAGAGACTGGAAGATGTTGAAATATTTTGTGACCACCTCCATTTCGCATCTCACCCGAAACATGACTTCTGTATGTGCACAACTTCCCCAGTAATGCACTAAGTGGATCTGAGCCAAAAACTTTCAGTCCTAGAGACAGAAGCCTATCTACTAAGTCACAGTGACACTAAGGCCCTTTATTAAGACCCAGGATTTTAAAGGCAGAGACTGTTCTCTTCCAAAGTACACTGCACTCAATTTTTAAATGCTTCTCATTACCTCAGTGTACTGTTTCCTAATCTTTATTGCCATTTCAAAGACCTTTTCTCACGCACTTCTGTGGATTTCTGAAACAAAGAATTTTGTTTGTTACAACAAAATGCACACACAATGTAAGCTGTTTTCAGTGTTGCATAATTAATGTCAATAGGTCACTTGACTGTTTTAATTTATTTTTTTTTACATTCTGTTGTTAAATAATCTTCTCTTGTGTTATCCTCAATAAAGCAGATTTAGATTCACATGTGGAATAATGATACTAAAAAGGTGACCAGATAAGAAAATGTCAGGAATAGTCTCATATTTTGTACAACAAACAAACAGACAAAAAAAGTCTATCCCCTTAATCTTCTCTTGTGATGCCTCAGGTAGCTGCCTTCAATATGTATCAATTGTAAAAACAAGATGTGTGAGCATGATTTATAATAAGCCAAGCATCTCACAGTTTCCTTCTACCTTTTTTGCCTGCTTTTTGCTGCACTATGTTTGGTCCTCCCTGACTGTCAGATTTGGTGTATCTGGTGGTCGGGGGCCTTAGCTAAAGCTACTAAAGAGTGGAATTCTTGGCTAGGGCTCCTCTACTTCAGCATTTCTTCCTGTACACATGATATAGGCATAAGACAAAAAGTAATACACAGTATCACAGTAATAACAACTCCAATATAATCTGACATTAATACATTCTATATCATGATATGGTGCTTGTTCTCACTGTATTGCTCATTGCTGTAGGTAGCTTTCACTCTACAGTTTACAGAAATCCAAATATGTACCAAGAAGCATCCCTGTTAGCTCAAAAGGCTCTGCAGACTCCAAATAGGTAACAGGATCCTGACTGGACTTCATGCTGAGATGGGCCTGGATATGCTAGCCAGTCTGCATCCAACAGCCATTATGCAAACAGATGATGTCCCACCAACATCTCAATCTTGTGAACATTCCACTTCCATATCTGTATGGTTTGGGGTTTTTTCTTAGTTGTTGGATATTTTTTTCCCCAGCAGGTAACTCAAGTAAGCCTCATTGATTAACTTGTTTAGCAAAACCTGATTTTTCAGGTTTCTTTTTTGTTTGCAGTAAGGGTGAAACCCAGGATTTTGTTCAGTCCAAACTGCTTCCCATCCCCAAAATCATTTATGTTACTCTGCTTTATGTCCTGCATCAAAACAGAAAAAGTGGGGAGTTTGCAGAAGTCTAGTCATTAGTTAAGGAGTGAAACATATGAAATAATGAACTTAATATGCAGCACAGAAGACTTCAGGTGTGGGTGGGAAATCACACCAGGAGAACAGAGGGTCAAGCTACAGCGACATTGTATAAAGCACCAATAGGATAGAGATTCATGTTGGTAGGTGAATCTCCTCCGGCTACACTTTTCTTTACCCACCTGAAGTTAATTTCTGTACACAGTTTATGTTCATGGCAAAACAAATTTCAATTTCATGCATCTAAATTTTCTTCTGTAGCTGCTTATTTGATAAGTGCTCACATACTTATCCAATCATAGAACAAATACAGCCTTATGTTATTTCCTTTCAGTGTTTTAAATTAAATGGTATGACCTAAAAAAACAAGACAAACTAGTTTCCGATCCCTGGTCCTGATATATTTAGCTTAGATACATTAAAGTGGAGAAACAAACACAGTGAAATAAGATGTCCAGAAACATGAGGAAAAAAAATAAGGTTAGCCAACATTGCACAAATTAAGTGCAGATGACTCTGTCCTTTTCAATAAAAACTACAGTTCAGCTATTCTTAGACACCACAGAATCACTGATACCATAAAGGCAAGGCTGAACTACCTAGCAACCCCTTATGGTTGTTTCAGCCAATACAGATGATAGTACAGATGTCCTGCAAAAAAAACCAAACCAAAACAAACCAACCACCCCTTTCAATATCAGTTCTTTGATGACAAAAAATAAACAAACAAACAAAAAACCCATAAAAAGAGACTTATGCCAGCATGTGAAAATAAGGGATTAAAATAATGTCCTGGTTTTATCTTTTTGGTCATACATTAAAAATGTGGCTAGAGACAGAATGACGAAATCTATATAATGTCTACTTCTGCAATGGAAAACACAATTCTCTTCTAATTTAAACTGAAAATACAGTGTACATGGAGAAGATTGCAAAGAGATGGAGCAAAGCATACTGAATCTTCATCAGTTTCTCAGACAACAGAAAAGGAGTATTAGCTGGTCACAATGAAACTGTTGTTTTCCAGACTAGTAACGTTAGTAGTAATGACTAACGATTTTCACAGGAATAAATTGTCTTTTTTCTTAGCTGTTCCAACATTTTAAAAGGTCAAGCATCATCCTGACTGTGTTATTATTGAAAGAAGTTTTATTCAATGCTTTGGAATTTATTAAAATGCATATAGCTTCTCCTGCATTAGTATATGTGAATCCAAATTCACAAGGAACATATAGGACAACAATAAGACACAAAAAACCAAAGGGAAACACTGGAATTTCATATACAGCACATGGGGAAAGCCAGACACCAAAGGGACTGCTAATGCCAACTTTTTGTGCACAAGTAAGAAATGAGAGGAGTTATTTTCTTTATTATTCTCAGAGTCTATGAGAGAGAACTATAGCAGGAAAACCCTTCCTGAATTTACACTCCATACCAGCTCACCTTTCTCTAACAGCCCACTAGTCACAGAGATAGCAGGAGCAAGCAATTTATGCCACAGTGCAAGCTCATAGCTCCTGTCCCTTACATCAGCAGTCTTGTAGAAGGGTTGTTGGCAATGACTAAACTGGTCCGTTCCCCATTCAGAAGTGTAGATAGACACCAAAACACAAGGAATCCACTTCTGTAACTTTGTAAGGCTCACACCACCTTCCTACAAAAGGGAACCCTCTTAAGACCTACACTACTTCAGGATGCAAAGCTTTAACCTCATCAGCCTAACAAATGCAGCAGCCGCTTGTCTGCAACCAGCAGCTTCAACCTTCTTTCTACCTTCAAAGAGGCTTGGAAGGACACTCAGTGAAATGTCAGATTCTAGGTGGAAAAAGAGGAAAGGAGGTGCACTGAAGTACCTCATCTATAGGCTTTTTCCATGGAAAATGCAATTCTTCTACCCTGATAACAATGATGAAACATACAAAGCTGGAAGTCATGCAAGGGAAACACAAAACAGGGATTGGTTTTGCACATTTCCAGGTCTGTATGTTAATTTTCTAAATTAAAAAAGGTTCAGAATAATTACCAGTAAATTGAGGCCACGTCTGCCATCTATTCCAGCTGTACTCAAGAACTAACTTGTCTTTTCCAAGAGATTTAAATTCTTCTTTGGACTACTGGAGTTTTGGCTTTTATTCTTTTCCAGAACTTTCTTCAACTGTTCAGATTCTGCAGTGTGAGTAGCTAGGGTTGGACTGCTATGGCAGTTCTCAGAGGCCTTGAAATTTGTGAAGTTCAGCCTTTCTATCACTGATTTCATAGATGAGTAAAGGGTAGACAGCCTTATTTGTATTTTGGTCAACATCTGCAGTTTCACTTGATACACTTCTTTCACTTAGCACTTCTAACACAACACTATTTTCTACAGCAGTTGTTCCTCAGCTTATTTCAGGCATTTCCAATGCACTGGTATGATGAATGACTAATCTGAAATTGTTACATCTTTTGGAACGAAAGTGTTCAACTAGAACCAACTGGAATTAGGTGCTTTCAGCAAATCTTGACTATATTAGCAAGGAAAGTTATCTCATGATCTGGTATCATGGTCAGGAAACAGAAAGCAGGCTGTCTTAAGCTTTGATTGATTTTGGCGTATCACCACTCTCTGTCACAGTCTTCTGCCAATAAAACGGATAGTAATCACTGCCTTCAGAGGAAAAACAGCATTGTAGAGTGCAAGGTATTCAAGCTCCATCTGAGACCTATGAAAGCACCTAGTGTAGATTGCTAAGAAAACTTCCCTATAGGGAAAAGGCAGCTGTTACTAGTTTTTTCTTAATTGCCTAATCAACTTGGATATTATATAAGTGCAAGGAAAAACTAGCCAATTAGCAGTGTAAAATATCTGGACACATCATCTGAAAAACATGCTACAGAAAGAACTTAGAATCTTATTTGTTATTGGAAGTCAAGCAAGATCTGGAGGAGTGATAACTTTCATTAGACTAATTCATATAGTCATAAAAAAGTGAAGATATTGGATTTTGGGCATTGTATTGTTCTTCACAACTAGGAAAAAAATAAAAAAAAAATAGCAGCATGGAAATTCATGGCTCTGGAATGGCTGAGAATAACTGCTCTGAACCAGAGCAGGTATGTCAGTAAATCAGGGAGAGCAACTGAGGGAAAGAGAGACTGATACTTGCTCAACAAGTAACAAGAAGGTGAATGTGATCATGGCCACTTCCATAACAAGCTACTGGTAAAAGTCCTCTAGACTCTTGAATGGAGTGTTCAAATATGGGAAAACAAGGATCTCTTCTGTACAAGTGTATTTTAATCATGGACCAGACAATGGTTTTGAGAAAATTTCATAGATGGCTATGCCTAGGAATATTTACCTTCCGCTTTATTTACTTCTGCTCTGTATTGAAGGGAATGAATGTTACATATTGGCAGAAAGAGCAATTAAAACACTGCCATAGCACTCTTTCACAGAAATACTATCAGAAAAGACACAAGGTAAGTAATAACCTTACATACAAGTCAAAGTTGCAGATCGAAGGAGGTGATCCTGCCCCTCTACTCTGCTCTCATGAGACCTCACTTGGAGCATTGTGTACAGTTCTGGTGTTCTAAACATAAAAACAACATAGAACTGTTGGAACAAGTCCAGAGGAGGCCACAAGGATGATCAGGGGACTGGAGCACCTCCCATATGAAGACAGGCTGAGAAAGTTGGGGCTGTTCAGCCTGGAGAAGAGAAGGCTGCGTGGAGACCTCATAGCAGCCTTCCAGTATCTGAAGGGGGCCTACAGGGATGCTGGTGAGGGACTATTCATTAGAGACTCTAGTGAAAGGATGAGGGGTAATAGGTTAAAACTTAAACAGGGGAAGTTTAGATTGGATATGAGGAGGAAGTTCTTTGCTGTTAGGGTGGTGAGGTTGTCCAGGGAGGTAGTGAATGCTCCATCCCTGGCAGTGTTCAAGGCCAGGTTGGACAGAGCCTTGAGTGACATGGTTTAGTGTGAGGTGTCCCTGCCCATGGCAGGGGGGTTGGAACTAGATGATCTTGAGTTCCTTTCCAACCCTAACTATTCTATGATTCTATACTTGAGGCATCACCTCTGTGACATCAACAGATTACAAGTCAGGATGCAGTACAACCTGGATAGGAGGAAATGAACCAGAACTGTCTTGCCCAACTTTGTCAGTTACTGCAGCAGAGCAGAAGGCTGCAGAAACAGAGTGTGTCACTTACAAGAAGCTTCATTGCAAGTCCATGCCTAGTTTAGCAGCTGTGAAGAGAGGGAAGGAGCATGACCTCAGGTCTGTATAAGAGAAGGAAGATCCCACACACATTTCCTCTATTTTCTTCTATTATCAGAATTACAAGCATTACTTGCTCATGCAAAGCCATGGTTCTTTGTACACAGACCACTCCCACAGGCCACTACTGTTCCTAAGGAAGAATGTATTGTCTGGACATCAGAAACTGTATTATCCTGAAATATAGTTGCACTTCTCCTCATCGTCTTCTCTCCCTTTTTGTGCTTGCCTTAATTGCTTCAGTCAAAACTGCTCTTAGGAAGAGGCAGGAACTTGACATAAAGTACTTTACAAGATTTAAGCCTTTCTGTTCCTTCCCACACAATGTAAGTGGAGGGAATTAGATGGCCTTCTATGAGCAGATCATCTGTGTATTAACTGACATTGTATTCCACATTGTGACCAAAACATTGCTATTTCAGGGTTTTTTTTTTTTTATTTGCAACATTTTAAGAAACTTTTCTTTTTCTTTAATTTTCCATTGTAAAAGTGAACTACCATTCCCCTAGGTCAGGAAAAGGAAGCTTTGATAACTGAAGACTGCTGCAACATAGCTCATATAGTATGGTCATTATGAGTTTGTTTTAGCCATGCATTAAAATTCTGTAGATTTAAGTATCCATGTGTGTCTAATTCTGCTGCATGAGCAAGATAGTTTTCAGGCATCTGTGTGCAATATCGATATAGCTTTCTGTTTACTTTCCATGTGAAAATGAGAGAACAGTTTGCCAGTCTTGATGGGTTTTTTTTTCCCTCTGTAGTATTCTGGTTTGCCTTTTGCCATGTGCTCATTCCTGCATCCCACTTTTCAATGCCACTTTATTTTGGCAAGAAAATCACCTCGACTGTCATTTACAGAAGCTAAGAGGCCCATAGGCACTGAAAGATTTCAATTCACATCACATAGGGCTCCTGGAAGCTTTATAATTCCAACTTAATTTGAATCACATTTCCTAGATAGTGAGTAAAATTACATGCTAATTAAGGGAGGTTCCTAGCTCCTATTAAGCCTATGCAACTCTGATAAAGTCAAAGAAGCTTCCCTAAATTTTAATCAGTTGAAACCTTGGTCCTGACTTTTTCTTTTAGAAAAAGCTAAGAAATGGGATAAAAGACATGTACAAACAGATTCCTTACACAAACATGAAATTTTTAACCTTTAAACTGTCCAAGCATTGAGTAAATCCTCCTTATATAATGTACCTATCTGAGTAGGAGCAGTGTCTGGAAGTAGCAGCACTGGTGTTGCAAAGTACATTACAGGATTCACCACATCACTCAGCTGTATGTTGGACCACTGCCACTTGAGAAGAGATTAACTTACCCACATACCTAAGATTTCATGCTAAATTTCATTATATTCTCCATGAAATCAGTACAATTATTGGCTTTGATAACTGCACAATGGGCTTTTATAGAAGCAATAGCTGTAACTCTGTACTATGAAGCATTGACACATTATAAGACGTCTGTTGGCTGAATGACACCTGTTGATAGCCAAATAATTGTTAATTACAATATATTTAACATATCATCTTACATATAAATGGTCCAGTCATGTATAAAAAGGCTATGAAAACTGAGCAATCAATTAAGAAAAAAACATTTATAAAATAGTACTACACATGATTCCACATGAGTTTCAGGTACTGAGAAGAAATGTGAAAATATGAAAAGGAAACAATAAAGAGAGAAACTAATTATTCTAATCATCACTGGCTGTGTTGGAAATAGTATTTCTTCACATAGCAGGAATTGAAGAGATAAATAAGAAGGAAAAAAAATAACATCAACAGATGTAAAAAGCCTATAGAGGAAGATCGTGAGGTGAGTGTTAGACATACAAAATAAAGTGAGAAGTGAATGAAAAGACAGGACAAGTGTATATGGTACTCAATACTTCCTTCAACACACTGCAGTTGACATTTCTCTAGCCAAAGTAATATCTGACCATGGACATTAAATAAAGACCTGAAAGAAGCAAAAGTGGGACTAGAGGTCCTCTCTTACACAGCCATTGTGGGTTTTTCTTTTAATATCTTTAATTGACTCAGACTTCATATTGCCCAAAACTTACATGACTCAAGAGATTTTTATAATTTTTTTTAACTAAAAATGGATGAGCAAAAAGCTTCAGCTTGGGAAAGACTATTTAAAAAAATTACAAAATGCCCTCCCAAGAATACCCATTACATGGAAAATCAGTGCTTTCTTTAGGCGATGATCCCTCTAACAAGGGCTTGGTTTTAACTTTCCTTTTCCTCATTTGTGGAATGAAAAAGTGCTAAAGCACCTCTAAAACACATACAATGTATGAGAGCTGGCTGAGCAGTATCCAATGTTGCATGACTTAGCCATGAAATGTCTTGGATACCCTGCTAAATAATACAATAATACAGGCCTATGTTCACACAATGCAAATATCTGCATCAGTTTCTTGTTATACCAACATTGCCTGAAATTTACAAATACCACAGTCCATGTGTCTATTCTGTACATGAACTTTGGGAGTCTGAAAAAAAATTCTGTGTCAAGGGCTGTATTTTGATTTCTATGCATAAACAATAGCAGGGGTAACCCCCCCAAAATTGTACCAGTACTAGAAATGCACATTAAGCCCTGAAAAAAATAAAGAGAAGTCTCTTTTAAAGTTACCATAGGAAGTATCTTCCCTTATTCAAGAGAAAGCCACATGAGCATAGCTGTGAGTGAAAGGGATTGCACGTAGGTCAATTCTGTCAGCATGGTAATGTAAAAGGTTTGTTTTCCACATGCCATTTGGAAAGGGAATTATAGCCTCTGCCTTCATATTCTCTCAAGAGCTGCTGCAGCAGAAGATAAAACCTTAGAAGGTCAGTCTGGTCCCAGGAATAGATCTCCATGTCTCGACTGAATAAAGGACTTCAATGAATCAAGCTCTTCAGCGGAAATTTCAAAACAACATGATACTTTCACTCATTTCTTAAAAACCTTGCTCATTTTCTAGCTGCTTGATTTCCTGTATGAAAAACTGCACAAGTATTTATGGTATCTGGTAACATGTTACAGTGCTTTTACTTTTTATATTGTTCTCTAACAGGTGTTCAAATTATGGCCTACAACCAAATCATAAGGTCAATGTCATAGAATAACTGTATTTTTTTAAATAAATTTGATTTATAAGCTCTAAAGCTAACATATATTTTAGTATGCAGGGCTCTGGTGTGGCCAGTAGAATTTTATGCATTCATCCACAAGAGCTAGAAATTGATTTTCTACTTGAACTCCAGAGGTTGCTCAGTAATTGCAAACTATTACAGAAAGTTAATTTCCATTATATTCCCGAGGATCTCAGTAAAGAAGAATTTGGTTTTGACATCTTCTTGCCCCTCACTTTTGCTAAGCATTCTGTGAATTTTCTATCACACTTGTAAGTATGTAAATAATATGCACACTAATTTAGAATTTTTGTGCATACACATAAGAGCAGCTCTGTGTGTGAAGGTAGAAATTAATGATGCCAAAGATATGTTTACCTATTAAACTTTAATGAGTTATATATGGATCACAGAACTGCGCTTATAATTCTGTGTGAAACCTGGCTCAGTGTTTTTCATTCCCTGCACCTAGCTGACATTGTTAACTTGTATCTTTGTCAATTTTTTTGTCTTATCTATCATTGTCAATTTGTATCTTCCTTTTTCAATTCTCTTTGCTTAAATGTACTACAGTCAAAACAGCATCAGATGGACTTTTACCAGTCTTCCTTACAGCACCTCAGACAAACACACAGACTCCCTTACACTAACAAACAAAACTAATGCAACATAATCAAACTTTTCAAATGAGAAAGCAGCAAAGATTGTAATTGCAAAGATATTATTAAAGTATTTCAAAGACATGGAGACAGTGTAGTAAGTGAAGCAAAACTATTGTCTTTTAGGACAGAGTGTGCACAGATACCAAATCAATCCTGAATGAAGGATTGCAATCTTGAATCCTGTAAGCAAACAAATCATTGCAACATAGTTCCCTACGTAATGCTTTACACCTGCATTAATCAATCTGATATAGCCTTATGCTGCCTCGGCTAGACTGCTTTCAGTTAGCCAGGCTAGTTTAATCTGACGCTCAGTCACTTCTAGCCTGTGCAGCAATGTGTGGCACTGTCTGCCTTTAGAGGAACCAGACAGAATGAAAATTAATGGAATCATGAGATGAATTTATTTAGGTGATTTTTTAAAATCTCCCATAACTAAATTTCTCCAACATATATTTGAAATGCAACCGTACAACTGAACATACTACACCTTGTAATGACCATTTTTGTCATTTATATCACTGCAATGTAAAATCTATAAATTTTCTCTCCCCTTCCCACCTTTACATACAATTATTTATTCTGTCAAGATAGCTTTCCTTAAAGCCTGAAATACACCTTATGTTTTCATTTGCAAAAGTAAAACAAATTTGTTTCCATGCTCAGGAAAATTGCCTTCATAACATAGGTTCCCAGCTAATAAAACTTTCTATTTATGATTTGCCTTTATATTAATCAGTATTTCCTATTTGTTTCATCCTCTTGCTTTTAATGTAATTTTGTTATTACTACAAAACAGTTTAAAATACTGTTCTTCATTCAGGCGTGTCTGTTTAAAGCATTGATTCTGCAGCTGATAGCAAACAATTCAAGTAAGTGTGTACTGCCAAAGTCCTGAGCAATTTGTATGCAAAGTAAATCAATACAATCACTTGCAAGAGTCTGTCATGGGAAAAAAAAATAGTGCCATTCAGAAGCCTTTTTATCTATCCATCTACCTATCTATATCTACATAGTAATTTTCATTTATAGCAGCACTCACTAGGATGGTAATAGTTAAGCTTGTATCCAAGTTTGTATTTTAAATCCCAGCCTTAAAGAGATGAGAAATCAGATATAAAAATTCCCTCCAGGCTGGCCTGGCATATGGTTTCTGACAATATTGCAAAGGCAGCATAGAGCAGGAAAGAACACTTAAAATAACTTCCAGGCTGAATCTTGTACACACCTAATCCCACCTAGGACTCCAAGTCCCTACTATTAATGACTAAAGCAATAAGTCTTGTACTGTTTACATTACAGTGGATGGGAGTCTCAGACCTAGGCCACGATTTCACAGTGGTGAAAACAGTGCAAACCCAGGAGGAAGTGCTGAAGAGGAGTCTAGAAGTCTTAACACCCCTGGGGATATGCAGCTCAGTCTCTCAGAATTTGCCACTGTAAAGAATTGAAGACTTCTTCCCAAATGTGTAAAAAGACCTTTTTTTAGTGGAAAAAAAAAAAAAACAAACTTATAAAAAAGAGGAGAGAGTAGAAAGAGAGCAGCATCACAGAAAATAAAGAAAGAAGTTAATTTTATGTGGTTGCTGTATCTCGGCAGGACTGGTTTTCAAGAGTATATTGGTGCTCACACACAAAACCTGGGCTAGCACAGGGACAGTCCCTCCCCACTTACATTTTTTGGCCAAAACATATGAAGATCTCAGTTCTCAGGGACAGAGGTATATGTTCCTTTGTAAAAATCTTGCTTGTTCATGTTCATATGGCTGGTCTTTGTAACCTTCTCTCTCTTTCTTGCATCAAACAGACTATTTCTCACTACATTTTCATGCATTCTCCAAGATTACCATTCCTTTTAGAAAAAGTTTCTTGTGGTCATCGAACCTATTTCCTTATTCTTCAAAATTTCAAAGTCATGCCTGAAAATACTTGACAATGACAAGATATCTGATGACTCTACCACTGTAAAATTTCACTGCTTCTTTGCAATCTTGCTTTTTGACTGTGTATTGCAATATTATGAGACATTAGAATCATAGAAGAGAGAGAGCACTTAGGAGCAGGACACTCGTCTGCTGTAGCAACACAGCAGTTGTGAACTGGAGTCATCAGTAGATGCTTAAGTAACAGAAAAAAACATTATCTTCTGTGCTGAAGCATTGTAGTGTAGCTTCTAAGGATTCTAGCAAATAGTGTGAGGTCCTCTAGGCCTTCACAGGCACAGAAATGTCACTGAAATCTTTCTAACTGCCAATCCTACTCGGAGCGTACATGCACTGTGCTCACTGTTGAGTTTAGCTTACCCTGAGAACATGACCTACTCTGTGTATTTCATGAATTAGGAAAAGAAGACTGAGTCAGCCAGAAGAAACTATTGGAGGTTGAAATGCAATAGATAAATCATCAATAATTACAGCTTCATATCTCTTTTTCCCTGGAATAACACAAATGACTCCTCAGTCTCATGCAGCCTAACAAGCTTTCAAGTTGACTTCTGATGAGCCAAACTATGGCTTTTGTTTCCAATACAATTATTAACTGAATCCTTTGTATTGTATTGTACCTGGAACATCAACAGAAATGGCTATTGTTTTAGAAATCCTACTACTGTAGTCATTAGTATTTACTTACTATCATCTTAAAATCTCACTGAAATACAGAGTTCTCACTGCATTAAAAAAATAATGAGATCACCTCCCTACCCTAAAGAGCTTTCAAGGCAAGGGTCAAAAAGCAGATACCAGCCACAAGAGGACAAAGCAAACAAGTAAACATGAGGAGCAGCACCCTTATCTATTCTTTTGAACAGGTTATATAAAGTTGATGAAACTGTACAGAGGCCAAGCAGGTTGGCAACCAAATAATGTACTGTAATTTTTTATTTTTTATTTTTTTAAGCTGTCATGCTCAGTACCACAACACTTGCTCACTCCCCCCAGTGGGATGGAGGAGAGAATCAGAGGAGAAAAAGTGAGAAAGAAAACTCATGGGTTGAGATAAAGACAGTTTAATGGGTAAAGCAAAAGCCACACATGCAAGCAAAGCAAAACAAGGAATTAATTCACTACTTCCCACCAGCAGGCGTTCAGGTGTTTCCAGGAAAGCAGGGCTCGATCATCCAGTATCTGAAGGGGGCCTACAGGGATGCTGGTGAAGGACTATTCATTAGGGACGGTAGTGATAAGACAATTGGTAACAGGTTAAAACTTAAACAAGGGAAGTTTAGATTGGATATGAGGAAGAAATTCTTTACTGTTAGGGTGGTGAGGCACTGGAATGGGTTGCCCAGGGAGGTTGTGAGTGCTCCATCCCTGGCAGTGTTCAAGGCCAGGCTGGATGAAGCCTTGGGTGACATGGTTTAGTGTGAGGTGTCCCTGCCCATGGCAGGGGGGTTGGAACTAGATGATCTTAAGGTCCTTTCCAATCCTAAATATTCTATGATTCTAGGTTTAATGGTTACTTTGGAAAATAAAATGCCATCTTTACAAACATCCCCCCTTCCTTCTTCTTCTCCCAGCTTTATATGCTGAGCACGACACCATATGCTCTGGAATATCCATTTGGTCAGTTGGGGTCAGCTGTCTCAGCTGTGTTGCTTCCCAGCTCCTTGTGCATCACTCACACAGAAAACGCAAAAAAATAGAAGAACAGAAAAGGCTTTGACTCTGTGTCAGCTTTGCTCTGCAATAACTAAATCATCCCTGTGTCATCAATACTGTTTTCAGCACAAATCCAAATCATAGCCCCATGATAGCTAATGTGAAGAAAATTAACTATTTGATTCTCTGATTAAACAAATGAAATAGCTTCTCTTCCTTCCCCAAAACTCTTTCAGATAAGAACCAGTGGGAAAAACTAGATAAAATTACAATTTTATTCACCCCCCCATTTTCTTTATTGAACCATACAAAAATTAATAAAGTTGCAGTGATGAGAAGCCATTCCATACAGCATAATTCTATTAAGATGTTCTCCACATATCAGAAACCAGTTCAAAACCACATGGGTCTGATTGCCATTTGCACAAAAGCTACTAATCGCCACTTTGGCAGTATAAAGGAGCTTTGAAGTGGATATAAATTCTTATTCTGCGTTCTTATTAAGGTTCCTTTAACCTGTCAGAAACATCAAAAAAAAAAGACAATGGTTATGTCTCTACCAACTTTCCATCTTACTCAAAACCACATTCAAACTCGTATTAGCTACTTATTGCAGTGTAAAATTCAGGGTACTTTAGAATCATAGAATAGTTAGGGTTGGAAAGGACATTAAGATCCATCTAGTTCCAATCTCCCTGCCATGGCCAGGGACACCTCACACTAAACCATGGCACCCAAGGCTTCATCCAACCTGGCCTTGAACACTGCCAGGGATGGAGCATTCACAACCTCCCTGGGCAACCCATTCCAGTGATTCACCACCCTTACAGTAAAGAATTTCTTCTTTATATCTAGTCTAAACTTCCCCTGTTTAAGTTTTAACCCATTGCCTCTTATCGTGTCACTACAGTCCCTAATGAAGAGTCCATCCCCAGCATCCCTATAGCAGCCTTCAGATACTGGAAGGCTGCTATGAGGTCTCCACACAGCCTTCTCTTCTCCAGGCTGAACACTAATCAGTAAACAGAATTCAAGAAACTGTTTCAAAGCAACTGTGCCTTGTTTCCTCCAGCATTTTACACTGAAGCATCTGCCTATAAAAAACAACAAAAACCTATTAACAATAAAAATCTGTTTTCACATAAGGATACAATATCTTGGATCTTCCTAATTCTAATTAGATTTGAATAGGGTTCAAAATTCTTGTCCCTGGCAGCAATGGTCACTTCACTATAGAATGGCAGAGGTTGTAATAGGAAAGGGCTGTGGTAACTCACCCTCTTTTTAATCCTTCTGGCCCATTTCAGGAAAACAGTTACATGACCTAAAGAGGAAAGTGCAACTAAACCTTTCTTAAGCAGTCTTGAATCAGAAATATTAGTAAAATAATTCTTGGTCTATAACATGCATCGTTGATGAGGTGCATGTGTGTGTATATGTATATAGATAGATAGATATAGATTAGCTATAGACATAGATATAGATATGAAACACTCACTATATATGTCAAAACACTTTTAAATGAGGTGGGGCGTACAGATGAATAAAAGCAGCCTGTCATTAGTAACAGTCTGAATGCCCAAGGACAAATGAATGCTCTTGCAAGAATCAGAAGGCTGACTGTGCTCTTACTCCTCTTTTTACCTTCATGATATCCTTTCCTTGGCTAATGTCCTCTTCTAATCACCCTGGAAAGTCCATTGGGCACAAAGCTCAGCACTGCTTCCAAATGTCTATTACACCAAGAGGAATCTCTCCTACTTGTACTGCAACCCTCCATGTCTACCACCTCTATTCATCCACAGCTGAGATGCCACTAAAAAAAGAATAAAAAGGGTGAGGGAACTATTTATTTTATTTTTTTCCTGTACTTCAACAGTAAAACTAGTTTGAAAAAAGTAAATCTACAATGCATTGGCCTAAGACTCTACCAGGAGAGTAGCAACTTCTACCTACTCAAAATGGCTTGCATTCCCTAGTATCATTTATCAAAAGCATATTGATCCATTCACTAAAAAAAAACAAACTACAAAATGAAACAAAAAACCCACAAACAAAAAGCCCTAAACCCCAATAACCAAAACAAACAAACAAAACAAAACTTATAGAAACAAGAGATAAATTTGAGGAGCAGTCATATTTGACTGAATCTTGACAACAGTTTTCAGTGGATAAGTTTGTCCATGGCTGCAGTGTTTGAGAGAATGCTTTGTCTTTGTACAGTTGCATGATTAATGTTTTTAACAAGCCTGTTTCAGACAGTAGGGTGGGTGTTCATAAGTCTAACTCTAGCCTAGGGAGAATGTCACTGGCCAGCAGTCTAGGAAGAAACAAAGCAAGTTATTCAATTGAAAGCAATTCAGAGAATTATAGTTTCTTCCTCCTGGACTGGTCTGTGTTTCTTCCCGTTCTTAGTTGGGGAGCTTCTGTAGGAGATTCCTTAGGCTAATATTAGAATTTGCTGATGACCATTCCCTAAGTGTCAGTTGATTACTGCCTTAAAAATCATCTACTTGTAGCTGGCTATTTCTGTGTCTGCCTAGCCACTTGCTACTGCTTCTTTCTCTGCATGGTTTTGAATTCAAAGGTGGTTTTAAGCTGATTTTTAGCTGTTGTCAATACAAGGAGAGTATCTAAGCACACAAATGGTACGCTCTCTATATAGGAATACTCAGATGTGAATATTCTATGAACTTGCTTGTCAAAGAAATTGACTTTGCATGTATCTTTCTAAGTGACTAAAGGGATCACAAATACCATTCAGTGATTGCTTTTGTATCATTCTTGCAGCTGTATTTCTAGTTATAGGTCCCCAGATAATAGTGAACAATTCGTCTCCTTCCTAGGAACATATGCTCCTCAAATAATACCTGTAGATCATTATTAAAGGCAGAGTAATTGTAATTTAACCAAGCAATATGTATAAAGTTATTTTAATCTTTTCTCATAAATCATTTATCCTAGCCATTTAATCAATTAGGTAGAACTCCACTGTAGACCTGCTAATTTGAGAAAACTGCTGGTACAGAGACATTCAGTGCTTCAAACTAGACATCTTAGCAGAGGCAAATTAAAAAAAAAGGCTCTCCCCCAAGCAAGAATGTTTCTCTGAACTACTTCTAGACAATTTGGTTGAATAGCTCACAGCTATATTACAGCAAAAGAAAGTGAGGGGAGCTAGAACAGCACTGGCAAACTAGGTATTGTGGTCTTTCAATGCAAGCCATTAACACAGACTTTATATCTCAACAGTACCTAACTAGCCATAAGCACTGTGAATTTCAGTTCCTGATCCCGTATGTGTTAAATGAACTAATACTGTACCTACATGTTCTACTGATTAGCAGGAATATAACCTCATTCTTGGAAAATACTTTGCCAAGACACATTGAACAAAATTAAATTATTTAAACTATTCAGCTGTCTTTTCTAAGTTTTGACAGACTATTTTGTATGCATGGACTTATGAACGCAACATGACAACTCTCATCATGCTGAAGGTAAGGTGCTTTTAACAGCAGTGTTGAGCTACTCAGGAGAGAAAACTTGAGTCCATAATTAGGGAAATAGAATTCTTTGCTGTCATAGAAGCCCTGGAACATCTCACATCTTCAGTTTAAACAAAGGCACGCCACTTATGTAATAGGAAACTTATCTCAGTTTGATCCCTCTGGATGCTTGCCAGCATGGAACTTGAGGGCTTAAAAAGCAGATCTTTTAGTGGTACATAATCCTGGCACCTGGTGTCTTTAAAACCATTGCCTGTCAAAACAGCACAAACAGATGTCTCTGCCTGTTTGTCAGTGCTGCTGTAGCAGGTTAAACTGTCAGCATCTGTCTTTATAGGAAAGAAAATCTTTATCATTTTTCTGATCATTATTTTTCCAAGAACTGTTAATCTGCTTGGTAGTTTATGTAATAGAGAGCAATATATGATCTCTTCTCCTTGGCCACCCATGTCTTATAATGTAGATAAATGTGCTGCACATCACTTACATTAATTATCCTGACTCCCTGTAAGGAAAAAGGACTTCATAGGATATTCTACTCTCTCCCTAATTCTCTCCCTCTCTTTAAAATGGGGTGAGGACGGACTTTCTACAACTTGATTCAGCCAGGGTTCTCATTTGAGGGTCTTCTGAACTGCGGGCTCAAACAAGATGCCAAAATCCATAAGTTTCCACCTCTGGCTAATCCAAAGCAGTTGTCCTAACAGAAGTATTAGCTATAACCACAGTTACCTGTGAACACAAAACTTCTGCACTGTCCTAAAACTGCCTTAATTATTACAGTTATCTATAATGTCCACACTAACCTATCCTGCTGCTTTTATTTTGCTAGAGAAAAGAAGCTACAGTCATAAATTCCTGTTAGGCAGATGTTCCATTCCCCTGACCAGTAACTCTGCAGTGCATTGCCTTAAAAATAAAGAGAATTGCACAGGAGGCTTTGAGGGCAGTCACAGCTTAAACACTTCCCTATCTCTGCAAAACAACAGAACCAAACCCTGTCTATTTGTGTTCCAGACACATAATTACATTTTCTCACTGCTTAGGGTACAGCCACATGCTGGTAACACCTTCTGAGATCCACTGTCCCCAACAGCTTCTACGAAAATTTTGAATTAAATCCAAATTATTTGGATCTGTTAAAATTAATTCCAGAACACCCGAAGAAGAGGTTGAAGCAAGCTCAGAGCTGTTAATGATTATACATGAAGACTGGCAAATGGAAAAGGCAGTGAAGTACCACCAATGTCGAAGTAAGACTGAATATAATACTGATTTTAAAGTAAAGAATAAGAGACAATGAACTACACACTAATCATGTGTAGTTTTAAATTTAAAATAATTTAAATTCCCAACAAATTATGTGATAAATAGTTATTCTACATATCAGCAAACAGCTAGAAAAAGAGATGAAATATGGCTATCACATATTTGTCAAGAACAGTTTGTGTTAAATCAGTCTAAATATCTTCTACTAACAAGAATACAGAAACAATAGATATTCAAGTCTAGATATGAGCTGTTGTTTAAGAATTTTGACTCCAGGTAGCTCAACTGATACTTTCACAATTAAGTTATGCACATAAGATCTATATTAAAATATCATAGTCTAGGGTTATTTTAACTGTATCTTGAAAATAGTTATCAGTAATCAAATGGATAAGTTTCACCTGGCTCTGTTTTAGGCTTTTCATTATGACATAAATTATGGAATAGAAATTATGCTTATAAAATTTAGAAGAAATGTGAGAGTGGGAGTGATTACAAATATACTGGAAGACAGGATAAGAATTCAAATGAGTCTGACAAGCTGGACACATGGAGGAATAATAAATTAAATTCAAAGGTGGATAAAGGTCAAGTTTTACACTTGTGCGGGAGTAATCCACTTGCATACAGAATAGAGAACAACTGGTTAGAAAACACATCTTCAGAGAAGGGTCTGAAGTTACAGCAGATGGCAACTGGATACGAGCCAATAGTGCCACGCTTGTGAAAAAAGTACTATCCCCCCCAGGACACACAGAAATGACAGCAATACATATAACTTGAGGCAATCCTTTTATGCCAAGGCAGCTGCAGTGCTCAGACCCTTTTTGAGCAAAACTTTTCAAATTAAGAAAGTCCAAGGGAGAATAACATGAATGATAAGAGGACAGGAAAACTCCACTAAATCAGGAAGACTGGAAAACAAATTTTTTTTCATCTAAATAGGAAAAATTGAGGAGGTATCTGATAACAAAGGATTACTTCAAAACAGAGAAGGGAATAATCCATCTTTCACGCTAATGACAGCTAGTACAACAGATATGGGGTTGAAATTGTATCAAGAAAAATTCAAGAAGGACTTGAAAGACATTTGTTCTTTGACAAACATAATGAAGTGCTGAAATAAACTGCAACAAGGAAAGGGAAAAATTGTTTAAGAAGGAGACAAATAAGCATGTGTCAAAGTCCATCTTTCTTAAAGAAGACACCAGAAGACTCCTGCCTTCACCACCAGAAAAGCTTTCTAGACCTGTATTTTCCTCTTGTCCCATTACATTTCTTCCCATTTTCATTACTACATTATTCCAACAAATCCATTCATAAGTATATTGTATTCACCATGATTGTCACCTTTATGCAATCAGCAAAAACTTTCACCATTTTTCTGTGTCAATTTTGTTAATAGCAAAATTATTTAGAAAGATTAATCAAGATCATTTGCAAGACCAAACACCCTCTGTCATCCAGATACATGAACTATGCGAAGAACTGAATGACACCTTGCTGATATACAAATTGTTTCTGAAAGGATAGATCTATTTTCCGTGTATTACCTAGGCCAGTGCCTGCCAACAGGGTCTGTTAGGATGAGTCAGCACCAAATAAAGGTATAGTAACAGAGGCAGTGTGAGCTAAACATCTCAGCTCCCATTATAACCAGAGATCTACAGTATAAGTCAGTGATCCACAGGAGGCAGCTACAGTCATCTAAGACACCCTAAGGTAACAGGGCCACTTGCACAGGGCTTGCTGATAGGCCAACAAAGCTACAGGAGACCTGCATCCTCAGCTGGCAGCCAAGGCTGTTTGATGTACTATGGCACCCTAAAAACCACAGTGTATATGAACTAGAGGCTTCTGGTAGAATCTGTAGTGAATGAACAGGATAAGAGAGCAGAAAGTGCATTCTGAGAGTCATTTAGTATTGGAAACATTGGCTGTGGACTAAATTGTATTCTGGAGACATCTGCTCACTGCCCAGAGAGGGGACCTACAGAACTAGGTTACACTGAAACAAATAGTTTTCACATACCTAAAGACAGAAGAAATGATGCAAGGTAAGAAGTGTTGATTTACTAGAGCTGGCCGGGGTTTTAAAAATAAGAATGGCAAACTTGAAGTGAAAAATCAAGTCATAGAGATTTTAAATCTCTGTTCTTTGGGCTCAAGCTCTTTGAACAAAACAAGTTTTATGACCCTTGAATTGATGCCATCAACAATCATCTCAGAATGGAATAACTACGAAATAAAAGGAGACCAGACTCTTTTATTCCTAGATATTAAAGAGAAAGAAGCCATCCAAAAAGAAATCTGATACAAGAAATGCAAAATGTTTCTTGGTTTTACTGTTTTCCTGCTCACTGTCTTTTCTTTGGTCTGGATATGAATTAGACTATTTTTTTCATGTGCTAAATAAATGCTTTATGATATTACCTAAATCCCATTAAATCATCCCTTAGGATGGGTTATCAATAATAACATCAGTTCCTGCAAAGTTAATAAAATCCCCATTTTCTTTCAGAGATGTCATTCTAGCTTTGCAGTTAACTATCCTACTTTTGAGCACTGGTAAGCTATTTACTGTTGTATCTTTAGGATCTAATAGGCTTATTTGATAGATGGTGATTTATTCTGCCAGCATCTCAATGTTATTCATTTAACTGGAAAAATACTATTAATGTGTATTAAAATATCAGTGCCTTACACTTCTGCCTGGATGAACTAATATTTTCTAGCAAACCACATTCCTGATGTGGATAGAGTAAATTATTAGTATCAGTTCTAAGTTTCCTAATAATTTACAGGATGTGTTCTGTGTCATGATTTATAGAATGTAGCTCTAACAAGTTTTCAGTATCTTAGAATCATTTGTAAGCAAACAATAAACCACTAAGTGTAGTTCATATTGTGTCACAGAAATATCAAGCTGCAAAAATACCCATCTTAAACAAGAATTTTAAGACCAGGTCTCTCATTTCTGCAAGAGTTTGTGATTTAGAATCATTACAGATGCAGTTTTGCTTCATGTGCATATCGTACATTTCAATATCAGTTATCTATTTTATTGATATTATCACACATAAATGTAGAAAGGCAATGCTGCCATGAGTTGTTTATGTTTATAAACACATCACTGAAATGTCTTTATAAAGGCCTAAGTGTTAGTCTCTAGGGAAAGCAGCAAAATATGTAGCCCAGCATGTAGAACACAGGCATGAGTGGAATGTGGGTGTCTCACTTCAAGAAAAGGTGTCTAAAAAGCCTACCTGTTGGCAGTTGCATCCCTTATCATACACACTATTAAATTCCCTTCTGAAGGCTCTTTGCAGATGGAATGATTGTGCATTTGTAATACTACTCCCCAAAAGGGGGTGACCACAGCCAATCTGCTTGTTGCAGGTGATCCCTGGCCCTTGCTTGCTCAAAGACCATGCCTGTCTTCTGTTTGGAAGAGTTCTAGTACATATAGGTCCATACTATAGCAGGGTCCATACAAAATTGCACAGATTGACAGTGCTTGAATCAAGACCTTGTTACTGGTAGCAACACAGCTTGCCTGTTGAAGTTTAGTTTAAGCTAGGCATGCACTGAAACATGGAAAATGGACAGAGATGCCTTATGTATAGCCATATGTGGCCAACATACACTCCAGATCATTAAAGTCCAGACACTACTCTACTACCATCACTTCCTTCTACTTATCTGAAGAAAGCCCCCAGACACACAGAGGCTCCTCTGAAACCCTCAAATGCTCACCACTGATTGCAAAGGAATGTTAGGACTGTATTATTGATCTATACCATCTTGCTATACAGCAGCTGAATTTGAGGCCCTTATGAAAACAATTTAGGTCTTGCTTTAGACAAATTATAGAAGAACAGTTATTTAGCAGTTATGAAGCAGCAGGGGAGAATCTCAGGATTACTCTCTGGAGTCAGGAAGCCATGGCAGTGTTGTTTACTGCAGATAAAAATTACTGTGAAACTTTACTTGCAGGCCAAATCACATAGTCCTTCCTCACTTCAATAATCACAGACTTAACCATTTGGCAGATAAAAGCTTTAAAAGGTGCTTAATACTTTCTAAGCATGGATACTTTCTCAAATATGGATTATATATCACGGTTTTGATATCACACATACAGTCTTGTGATGCATACATGCACCTACTTAGATGGTTAAAGTGAAGCAAGATTAATGTTTCCCATCTGCATAAAGTCAAGTACTTCGGTGAACTATTCATGAACATGCTGTTGGCCATCACTAGTGGGGAAGTAGGTTTGGAAATCATAGAATCATAGAATAGCTAGGGTTGGAAAGGACCTTAAGATCATCTAGTGCCAAACCCCCTGCCATGGGCACGGACACCTCACACTAAACCATATGACCCAAGGCTTCGTCTAACCTGGCCATTTGTGCAGAAAGCATCTGAGAAAATGAAACACTTGTCTCCTGGATATTCTTCCCTGTTTATAATAACCACGGAAGAGTACAAAACTTAAGACCACATAGCTTTTAAAGGACTATGTCAGGTTAATTCTGTCAAGTTTTAAGGAAAAAAAATAAATAGTAAGCTTAATCACTACTGTAAGGCCTTGTTCTCCCTATTGTCTCTGTACAAACCACATCTGACATCCCTGGCAGATCTCTTAGGAATTCAAAGGAATATGAAGAACAGATATAACCTATTCTGAATCAGTGTGAAACTGCTACATTAGTGCTGCAGTTCCAATTTTCCCCTAAAATACTCTGACTTTGCTCAGGTTATTTTAGTGAAGTCATATCTGATTTACTTCAGCCCTTGAGAGATGAAGTGCCGTTTCTGAGCACTTTGCAATAGTTTCAGTACTGCAAATCTCACACTTTCCAATCTAGCATTATTTTACATAGTGCTGAATATCATACTTCATCACATGACTACTAATAACCCATAAAGAATTGTCGGCTATCGCTTTGTTTTCAAAATGGAAAAGAAATCATTTTACATCTGGCTTTTCTTTTTATGTCTCCCCTTTTGCCAAAGCTCATATATGGATGATATTAAAGCTCACCACACTGTCCTTCTGGACTGCATTACCCGAGAGTAAGCACAAAGGAAAGTACTTCAGAATGAAAAATGAGTATAATATACAGTAGAAAACATCTGTGAATCAAAATTAACTTTGCTTCTGAAGGATTACAGAGCAAAAACGAATTTTATTTTATTTACTTATTTATTGCCTACAGTTAGCATGTGCTGTTCTGAGATGCCTGAAATTGCTGTCAGCAAGAAATGGAATATTTATCTGTACAAGGCTCTATTAGGCTGCAGCATACATACTGGGGCAGACTTTTTTACCAAAAAGATTGTCACACTGGCAAAATCACCTTTGGGTTTATGAATGATCAGCCAGCCTGTAAAAATATTTAAGAGAAACTGATAACCTGATTATATCCATTCATATTCTACCCATCCATGACACTATGATAAGCGTGGTTCCCACTTCTCCAAACAGACCATGCATCAGAATGACTCATGATCATATTTGCAGAAATCACACAATTACTTAGGTGCAGATTTATTCAATGAATGAATCCTTATTAAAAATGCATAAGGCTCTAAAAATACAACAGATAACATCAATAACAATTTTATGTACCATGTCAATTTGAAATGGCACAAAATATCCTGTAGGGTAAATTTACTGCTGATTAGTTTTAGATGACTTTCTACCACCAGGTTTGCAGATAGGCCTGGATGCAATACCAGCACACATGACAGTGCCAGCAGCTTTTTGTTTTCATTCTTTACTTCATGAAGTTTAAAGATGACAGCAGTAACTCTAAAAATACAAAGTGATAACAGCCACATGGAAACAATCTAAATTGAATGCATTACGTGTTAAAGAGAACTGAACTCACTTACTTGAGTACTCTACCAAACTTCTGAAAGAAGACTGGGAGTGGGAAGACCACGTGATAAGCAATGTGTGTTCAGTTGTTATCATGTTGATCTGCCTTCATCCTCACTATTAAGTCTCAGTTCTTCAGTTGTCTCTGGTAAATCCCTGTATGCCTTTTATGAAGTTGAAAGTAGGAATTTTTCAAGCTAAATTTATCACACAGTAGAGTGTGAGGCATCATATCTTTCCTAGGAATTTATAGCTGAGTGACTAACAAATTTTTGGTTCTCAATAACCAGTTCAGCCAAGATATGAATATCAGTAAGTTGTGAACACTTGAAAGCTGGATACAAAGCTTCAAAAATGAGTTGATGGTTTCAGCCCGGTTTTTAGTAGACCACTGTTCTCAGTAAACCCCATCACAGTAGACACTAATAATTGAAAGATTAGACTGGTCTAACAAAAATATTTCCCCTTAAATAGTCTTCTTAAGCTCCCACATCAAAGACATAATACTCTAGTTCTCTAGTTTTAACAGAATAAATGGTTCTGGTTTCATTAAAGTCGCACGAGGATTCTATCTTTCATCATCTTATAAACACTTTCCAAAGCTAAGAAGCTAAAGTAAATGTTGCCTTCATGTTTCTGACACTGATGTTATTTTTCTGTCTGAAGTCAGAATTATGAAAAGATTTCCATGGCAATACTATTAGTCAGGTATTATTTCCTTGACTAGTTAGGTATGTGTATACTGTCTGTGCCTAACATTCACAATATTGAATGTATTCTTAGGGGTGGTTAAACATATATTGTGCAATATTCTATGCTTGTACAGTCCTTTACAGAGTTCTGCCAAAAATATTTTATGTTAACTACCCTATGTTTAACCACAACTACCAACTAGATTAACTAAACCTGATATATAATATCAAATTTTAGCTAGAGTTACAGTTGGTGAATGGTACTTAGATCTAGGAGACAAAGTTAGTACTCCTGACTGTGCTTTTCATTATATGATTTTGGACAATATCTCTTAATACTTAGTCTTCAAGAGTGACAAAACTACAGGTATCTAGCTGTAGGCCTTAACCTTAAGGGGCAGAGGGTTCATCTGACTGCAAGTTCTTGTGATCATAGATGCTCTTTGCAGCAGAACCATGTTACCCCAGAAACTCTGTCACTGAATCCCATCAGAACTAAAGTAGTCAGTAAGAATAATAAAATGGCCTGAAGCATCAAGGAGAAATAGTACAAGCAAAGGGCTGTAGCAAACACACAGGCAAGACACTTTGAAAGTTTAGATTTTTATCAGCAATTGCATCCTTTAAAGACACACAATTTTGGCTAATTTAATAACTTCAGTGCATTTTCTAATATCTTTAGCTTTTTGAAGTCTGAATTTGTGCAGTTTTACAGATGAAGAACTAGAGTCCTTTTTTTTTTCCTTTCACATGAAAGGTATTTTTTTGTTCTTCAAAGGGACTAAGAATAGTCACTTTTTTCTTCCTTCTGTCTCATTCACTAGATAAAATGTTTTTTTCAGAAAACTAGCATAAAATCTAAAGTATCACTAAGTTGTCCAGAGTATAGGCATTAAGGGCTTATGCGGAGAAGAGCTTGACAACTTTTCCCATGTCTCCTACAGATACTACTTATTTCTATATGTCTTATCAGGAAACTAAGCTTTCTGAAAGTGATGTTCTACTACTGAAGACAGGAAACAGCTGACAGCAACCAAGCTGACAGATGCTTTTCTTACAGTGCAAACGACAGCTTCCCAGCTGAATGATGTAAGTATCTTTTTCCAAAGTTAGCTTAGGATTCTCTCCACCTCAGCACAATGTTTTTGCTTGACCCCTTACTGTGAAGCAGGAGATTTGGATCAATCCAAGAACTGCATTCTGTGTATCGATCGTACATATTGATTGTCAGAGGATGTTCCAATTGCAAAGCTCTTCTGCAAAAGAAGGCAGTAACTTGTTTTCCCCTACTGTGTGCTGAGCTTTTTACACTTATGCTCCTGGCATGGAAATCCAGGAGAAAGGTGATTTATTGGATAAAGCCTTCTCTTTGACACTACTTATTTGCGGGGTTAGCCATTCCCTGCTTAGTCTATCCACTGTTGCAAACCTCATTCTTCTCATCCACCTGTCCTCATTCACTGTGCTTCAGCTTTGTATGAATTACACTCTTGAAGCTGGGCCCCTAACTCCTCAGTGCTGTAACACTGACTGCCATGGCAGGTAAGCCCCTCTGGGACAATTGCATTGTTTGTATTTGTCTGTTTCTGCCTTTTCATTCCAACAGTTTTTCAGATCACTGACTAATTTCAACCACGTTTGATGTAAAGGCAGAAATCTTGAAAGATTCTGTGCCTACAACACTTGTAGCAGTGATCAAGCAGATCAAGCAGATGATAAAGCAGAGGACAAAGCACCTCTGCGTTCTTTCTAAACATCCTAAGTAAACACTATGGTGCTGCATGAGCTAGAGATGTCATAGATGTTAGAGAACATAAAGGCAATGAATTTCCTCTTCTCTCCCTTTTCCCCCAACTTATTAACTATGGGAAAGCTTCACTTGGGTCTCAGATTTTATGGGACACTAAATGCAATGGGACACAAATCTACACAAAGCCAAGTTTCTTTAGTTTCTCTTACTCAGAATACTATTTGTAACATCCTATTCCTGATATGTCACAACAGGACATCAGAAGTAGTTATCATGTAGGCAGGAGAAATAATAATCAACATGGGAAGTATTTTTATTTTCTTTGTTCAGACACTGCTAAGCCACAGCCAGATTCCTTCTAATGAAGTTATTAACCAGGTATTTCTCACTCTAAGAGTGTACAGGACACTCGCACATTCCCACTTCAAAAGATTTAAGGGTTGTATCTGTTATCCCACAGTTAACTGTAGTGGCTTGTTTAGATAGAATAGAATCAATTCTGATGCAACATGTTTTCACAGTGGGTAATAAGGTTTCCAAACTTGTAGCGAATGGCTTGAAAATGCCTCACTGAACATTTTCTCTTTTTTCTATCTCAGGGAAGGTAAAGCAGGATGTTGTGACATACAGCTGGAAGGATGATGACCAACACTTGCACCGTTGTATTCTAGGCACTTAAAACATGTGTTGTAAAAAAAATGTTCAGTTTATAATCCCAGAGATTATCAGAGTGATCAGAAAGCAACAAATGTTGAGCAAAGACATAGCATGTATAACAACAACTTCTGTTTTATCTGTAGAAAGATTAACTTGTTTCTGAATTCAAGACTAAGATCAGAATGGGATTTTTGACAGTAAAGAGTAAAAACAGTTACCTAGTTCCCACAGGAAAAAAAAAGAAAATAAAAAATAATAAAATGAAGAAAATGAAGCCCTAAGAAGCCAGGGTAAGAAATACCGGAGGAAAACAAACAAACAAACAAACAAGCAACATTTAGTTTTGTTGCAAGCATCTTTTGATTTATTGTTTTCTGAGGCTAATGTATGGTAGAGGACAAACAGAGAGGACACTGAAGAACCAATAAGTTATCTAGGAGTCATATAACTCTCCCTCAAAGTCCAGGGGCTTGTCTAGAGCTCTTCTTTTTAGGCTGGCCAGATGGATAAAACTAATGAAAGGAAAAAAATGAAGCAACAGATGTACTTAATCTAAACCTTAACAAACTGGTTTACAAATAAACTGAAAATTTACTTTCAGACTTGAGTGATGGAAAGCACAAACTTAGTAAAGAATAATGCTTCGTCGTTGTATTTTTTTTGCTCGGGAGTTACTTACTCTACCTCAGATTCATATGAAATACCTTTGCTTGATTTTCTCAGTCATGAAAACAAGTACATATTAAAGAGAAATATAATGTTCATTTTAGTACTTGGGATATTTTCACGTTTATGCAATAGTTGTTAACCATGTGGGAACTCTTAACTGTATTTGTGTAAAGACAGGAGACCAGGCCTTAAAATGCCTCATTTCAACCTCTGCCCTTGCCACTATACCCAATTTTCTACAAAACCACTGGTAGCACAAGCTGATTTTTCATTAGAGTAGTATAAAAGAACCTAAGGAACTACTCAACAAACTAAGGTACTGTCCATGCAGAGTAGCTGTTGCCTGTAATATTTTCTGTAAAGACGCACCTTTGCAAAGGCTTCCAAACATTGAAAATATAACCTTTTTTTGTTATTAAATTGCAGTAGGACATGTAATGCCATGTTTTCTTCCAAAGTAAGAGGAAAGCATGATTCAACAAGACAAGGTTCATCTGACACTGGATTACATTGCACTGCTGTTATTACTGCTGTTCCTAGGAATGGCTAAACAGACCCACGACAGTGCACAATGTGATGAACATTTGTGATGCTCATGCAGAGGGTGGAGGAAAACAGTAGGCTGCTAGCTGGTGTGCTTCTCCCAGAGATAAGAGGTCAGCATCCAGCTCTGCTCTGCCATAGATTCGGATAAGGTAAATAACTTATTCTTTCTGTCTGTATCTAATGCCCAGCTGAAAAAGTCCAGGCACTGGTTCAGACCCTGAGGGCAATGGCTCTAGCCAGTTCATCTGACCATTTTCTAGGGCCAGTCTTGTCTATTTATCTAGGAGCAAAGTCATTGAAATACTACAAAACTGACCAAAGGAAAGAACAGAAAATTAAGCAGTACAGCTGATCAGGGTCTCAGAAAATGCTTTCTCCAAATTCTTAGGGAAACAAAAAGGAAACAAAGACAGACTTCTCAATACCACAACTACACAAGGTAAAACTTGCTTAAAATGTCAACCTACATAAAAATCAATTGCGTCTTCATTTTTTCATAGTGAAGCAAATCATGTGAGCAATGACCTCACAGAAAAACACATTTTTTTGACAGTTAAATATGTAGCCTTTGAGCTTTCAGGTTTAAACAGCTTGTAACCACTGTGCCATGTTTTCCTTCTTTTGTGGGGAAGCAGGCACATATTTCCAGAAAAAGTATGGCTGTAGATGACAGAAGTACAGGCGGCAAGAGTCAACTCAACTAAACTTGTGGAGAAACTATCCCTTTGTGGGTGTCACAGCATGACTGAAAACTACCTCTGGTCTTTTATGTGTGTGTATATATATATATATATTACATATATATATATACACGCACATATATATAAAATACAGTTTCACAGCATGCTTTTCTGCCCATGCATACTAATGAAGCAGACCAAATTTTTTCATTCCAGAAGCCCATATCTCACCCAATGGCTATTTTCAATTTCTCTGTATGGGGTAGAGCAGGGGCATTGAAACTATGAGTTATTCATTGGAGGAAAAAATAAAAAAGTAAAATAAATCCATTAAGGGAAGGGTTTATTCAGTTTATTATTCAATTTAAAAGTATTTCTAAATACTTTACAATGACCATCTTACACAGTTTTCATTGTATAGAATCAGAATAGTTAAGGTTGGAAAAGACCTTAAGATCATCTAATTCCAACCCCCTGCCATGGGCAGGGACATCTCACACTAATCCATGCCATCCAAGGCTTCGTCCAACCTGGCATACGGTATATGCTGTACCACTCTCGTTAGATACAACGTTATTGAATTCTAATGAAACCAGTTTAGCCCATTTCTACAGTTCTTGTGATTCTCCTAGGAAACTCTCCAGCATTTTCAGAAGATTTGATATCCCAGTTTCTTTTGCTATTCAGTACAGGTTGACCTTGGTTACCAACTTATCTACTTAATAGGGGACCTTATCTACTTAATAGAGCTGACAAAAGAACATAAAGAAACTGGAATATATTTAATACTAACTATGAGTAAATCACACATTAGAGCAACTAAGAAAGACTACTTGTGTTCTGTAATCTTTCATATACTGGGATTTTACTTCTATGGGATCAGCAAAATGGGCATAAAAAGATCTCTCTCTATGAATTGTGTAAATCTAAATGAAATTTCCCTGAAGCACTAAGATCACAGGCCAGGCAATTAATGTAATGGAAAAGTAAAACCTAGACCTACAAGGAAAGTGGAGAGTGTATCTCTTTGATGTATTTGAGAGAAGTCACCTAGAAAAATGGTGTAGAACTTAGACTATCAGAAGACAACAGGCTGCACCACCAGTTCTGGCCTTGCAAATGCACATAATACTCAGTTCCATTATAATGGGTACAACAGGACACAACTGAATAAATATGACCTATACATATAAGAAAATTCAACAAGAGTATACAATCCACTTTGTGAAGTGAAGGATTAAAGCATTTCTCTTCCATTACTCTTCTCCACATTATGTGTCCTCTCAGACTGCTACTTGAATAAGCACGCTCGAGTATCCCATTTCAGATGTCATCCCAAATACAGGGGAAAATGGGTGCAGAAAACAGTATGTGACCCCGATTCTGAATGTAGAATGGAGGATAATAACTTGGAGACACCAAAGACTTCATAACACACACTGATATAGCTGAATAAATGTTTTCTGATCATTCAACATTTTACAGCTTCTTTGAGCCCAGAGAGATTCAAAGGAGTCCCAGTATGACCTTGCATGAGCCAGAAGCCTAAGTACATGCTCCAGAGGTGTTGACTATATTATCTGACAGAGCTACAGAAGCTTAATTTCAGATAATTTGGCATAGTATAACTGACAGTTTTCCTGATCTTTATTTTCTAGATGGAAAGATATTGCAAGCTTCAGACCAAAAGGAAAAGAAAGTGTTAATTACTTCTGAGAAAGAAAAATCCCTTTTCTATTAGATGTTCTTTATAATTGTTTGAACATATTACTCAAAATTTAAAGCAATATGTTGAGAAAACACAAATTCTTTAAGATGCAATATAGCCAATATAATTTGCTTCTCTTCCCTAAGATTTATTGCCAATACTGGAGAAATTTGAAGCAGATACAAAATTCAAGTTAATTTTAACAATGCTGTATTTAACATGAAGCTGCTGTAGCCACTGGTAACATAACAGTATTGCCACACACGAGCTGATTTTATGGGGTATAACTTCACTGATTCTAGTGAATGAGTTACCACATTGTTTAGGCCCAAACTCTCCTCTTTAAAATCTGAGTATTTTCAGAATCCTAGTTCAAATTCTATGAAGGCTGATGCATACATAAAGACTGAAGAGTTGAGTAAGTGTCTGCCAGACTAAAGCCTAATATGTAGCCTACATGAAGTTTAACACATTTTTGTTATGAGAGATTTAATTTGCTCCCAGAGTGACACTGTGGTCAGTATCTTTAAAATGCCTGTGTTGAACAGCCTAGACTTTGATAGCAGTTAAGGTCCTCTTGCAGAGTCAAAATGGATATTTTTCATGAAGACCAGATGTTTAATAAAAATATTTTTCAAAGTTTCATTCCTACACAAACCTCATTTCGTAGCATGCTTAGCTGCATGCAAACCTGAAGCTTTTTTTTTTCCAGCTTGCTCTTCAGGAGTGGTGCAGCTACATGTTTAACTTCCACTCTTAGACCAACACAAGTTGCTTTATCATTACTATTTTGTTTTTATAATCATTCCAACCTAAAATTTCCTTTCAGCAGTATGGCTTTTTATTAGCCTTTTGAAAACATCAGGCCAGAAAATTCAAGCTATAAAGCAGCCATTACTTGGTTATTGATGCTAACCTTTTGATAGGTCTGGGGAAGTCAGGTGCATTACGTCTGGACCTTTGAGCATTTTTTCCTTTTCATTTCAGCAAGCAATAACATTAGAGACATCAAGCTAATCCTTTCAGTTTCTAATCAGTATTGCAGACACATTTATTTCAGTGACTGAGCCTCTCTGCAGCTATTAAGAATTTCAAGTTGAAACGTTAATGATTATAAAAATGTCGCTGAGATGACATAGTGCCCCTTTCTGCTGCTGCTGTTTTGCAGGAAAACAAAGTTACTGGAAGTAGCTTTGTTACTTTGTTCATCCTGGTGAATACAACATTACTGCAATCATTTTATATTAATAAATTGATGTTTTATTTAAGAAACTATCCTCAAGTACTGTTTATTAGCCATAGTCATAATCTGCTGCTCTAGTCAGTACTCTCTTTCCTCAGCCTACAGAAAGTGGGAGACAGCATTTCTGGTACTGGAGGATCTCATGTTACCCATTTCCTTCCAGGATGAGCTTCCCTGATGCAAGTGACAACCTCGGGCTTTCAGACTATACTTTTCCTGTGATGTTATATTTACCTCCTTTGGAAGATATCTTTACTATTCACCAGACAGATTCCCCAGAGAAGGGACAGAAAGTGGAAAGAGCAGTTATTTTCTGACTGAATATGTTGAAAGTCAGAATTTATTCTTAGGTGATCAAGCTTGACTCTATTTTCTGTTCCTCCTCTCTTGTGACAGAACAGCATGAAATAACAGTGAAGTTGCTTTAAATTGTTTTTAGAACTCCATAGAGTTGCTAAGGATCACACTTTCACACACCCTTCCCCTCCCCCCCAACAGCTCCTTGGTACAAGCTATGATTTTCATACAAGTCGCTGACTCCCAGAGCTCAGACTCCAAAGAGAATATTAAAACTTGTGGTAATCATACTAAATACATATATATACATATATATATATAATTCATAACATTTGACAATCCTGGAAATTTTAAAATTGTTGTCCACTACATTGAAGTGCCTTTCTTCTTCTAGCAGAGTAAACCCCCTCTCTTCTATATACAAGACAACCTTGATGCAGGGTGAGGGGAAAAACAGCTACTGATGCTTGAGGTATTTAAATGGGGCAGAGCAATTATTCAATGTTCCTTCTCCTAAAGGCACTATCACTACTAGAAAGGAAATCAAAATAATAATTCGTCAAGATTTCCAAAACCTTTAACCAACTGCAATGTACTGCTATATTCAAACACTGGTCAAATCTGTTTTGCTTACTAGCTCTTTTCTCATATTAACTCTAGACTATGTCAATATCAGTGGAATTTTTGACCAACCTGTCTGGCAGAATATACTTAAAACAAAAGGATTGTCAAAGTTAATGCAGAATTATAGAAATGTAGATCCCAAAACTGCAGCAACAAATCTTTTCTTTACAATTCTAACATAAATTGAGCTAACATCTGCAGAGACTTCTTGATTTATACCCATTCTGAATACTGATAAGCAAAACCAATATCCCTCCATCGCACCTGTACAAAAAAACTGCCATGCACCAGTATACAGGGTATAAAAGTACCAAAGAATGTCCAGCAAAAGCTGAAATAATAGTGAGGGTTATCTCTTAAACTAGACCTCATGCTTCATAGTTTAGAAGCTTTTGAAGTTTCTGACAGCTTTCATTGATATACTTTTAAATAACTAAGTCATAGAATCATAGAATAGTTAGGGTTGGAAAGGACCTTAAGATCATCTAGTTCCAAACCCCCTGCCATGGGCAGGGACACCTCACACTAAACCATATCACCCAAGCCTTCATCCAACCTGGACTTGCTCATTTTATTGTATTCATAAACAAATGGGGTTGAAACTTATTTCTGAAAGTGCAAGCCAGATACAATTATATTAAAATCAATGGGTACTGGTGTTTCATTCCCTCCGACTCTATAATAGATATGCTGTACAGCAGTGTATATAGTTTGCTTTGCCTCTTTTTCTCTTACTATATGGGTGGTGTGATTTTTTTAGTCACCAAATTTGGACTTTATCATCATCTCTGTAAAGCTATTTCAGGCATCTCTCAACAGAAAACTCATTTTTATTTCCCAGCCTTTCTTGCAGTAATTGCAAAGGAATGCAGGTGCATAAATCTAACAATCGTACTGAGTTTCCCTGGTGACATTTGTCACTTGCATGAGCCTGCTGTGGATCTAAACACAAATTCTCCTTCTATAAGCAGAAGTAGGGCTGGTTTCTCAAACCTCTTTGGCAAAGCACAAGACATACCAACTGGATCTTTACAGATTCATATTTGGTTCTGTTACTTTTCTGACTTAAAGACAAACCTTGTATTTTTCCCAAGATGGTTACAGTTTGATAGCTTTTTATACCAGCATCTTGTTCTTTGTGTTCTTTAAATAGGATACTTCAATTAGGTAAATATATGCATATTGTGGCCAAATTTGTCCCTAGACCATTTTGAGGATATTACTTACAGACTTTCATTGTTCCAGCTTATGAATTCCAGCCCTTTAAAGCATTAGCCTTTTTTGAGGACTATTCCAGTATTAACACTTGGTTTATTTTGTTCTAAATAAGGAAAATCTTCCTCAACAATCTCTACTGGCTCAAGTTTCCAAAATAATATTTACTTTCTCATCTTTGCAGTGAAATTTAAAGTCAGTACTAACACAAGCGATAGCTTGCCAATAAATGCAAACTACTTTGGCCTTTCCTGGTCATTCTAAGACAGCTGTCTCCTAGAATAAATGACAGTAGCATTTTCAAAGCTCCTAAATTATTCTGATCCTACTGATGCAGATACTGTCTGGCATGAAGGATTCTAGAACCAGTGAATCTGAACAGCCAGGAAAAACTGAGAGCAGAATTCACTGTTAAAACTCTGATAAAGAGCTTAAGATAAAAGGAGATATTTATATTGAAATAGAAGCTTACAGTAGCAGATTGGTTTAATTTACTTGGCCTTATAGTAAGCAAAAAGGCATGTAAAATGTGGGTAGACAGATTTGACTTATAGATCGATATTGTGTTAATATCTGGCCACAAAATAATTCATCTCTGCAGTGCAGGGCAAAAGTAAAAGGAATTTAATGTCAA